>NC_072418.2:11736071-12383928 GCF_028858775.2 Pan troglodytes | reverse complement strand
GACACATTTCCTTCTAGACAGACTCATCTCCAGAGTTTTCTTAGAGCAAATGAAGCCTTACTCAAGGATTGAGTCCCCAGATGAATTTCCCCAGGGAATGAAGTCTCCTATACATAAAGTGTTAACTTGAAGATCATTCCAGTAGCTCGGTAATTACTAATTAAGCCTGACCTTCATGGTGCCAACTGCATCTTTCTTACATTGCTGGGTGCGGTGACAGATGATAAAGCAGATGAAAGTGTCCTTTTATCAAATAATTTATTCACTCATCAGCATTTATCAGGTATCTGCAGTGTGCTGAGGAGTGTGCTGCCCAGAGACCAATGGGACAGGAAGAGCTCCTAGCCTGTTTGTGCTGAGATAATGTAAGCAGTGTGCAGTGGCTCATGCCTGTAATTCCAGCTACTCAGGAGGCTGGGGTGGGAGGAGCACTTCAGCCCAGGAGATTGAAGCTGCAGTAAGCAGCGATTGTGCCTGGGTGACACAGTGGGACCCTGTCTTTATAGATAAATAAATAAAAAGATTGGATAGATAGATAGATAGATGCTAGATAGATAGATAGATGCTAGATAGATAAAAATTAATGTTTAGGAAGTACTGCTCTAATCAAAAATTAAAATTAAAAAAATATTTAAAAATTAAAAATAAATAGATCAGACAAAAAAGATTTAAAAATTTTTTTAAAAAGTACTGTTCGGATGGGCGTGGTGTCTCACACCTATAATCCCAGCACCTTGGGAGGCTGAGGTGGGCCGATCACATGAGGTCAGAAGTTTGAGACCATCCTGGCCAACATGGTGAAACCCCTTTTCTACTAAAAATACAAAAATTATCCAGGCGTGATGTTGCATGCCTGTAATCCCATCTACTTGGGAGGCTGAGGCATGAGAATCACTTGAACTTAGGAGGTGGAGGTTGCAGTGAGCCGAGATCGTGCCATTGCACTCCAGCCTGGGCAAAAAGAGCAAAACTCTGTCACAAAAAAAAAGAAAGAAAGAAAAAAAGTGCTGTTTAAGGCATATGCCTGTAGGAGGTCAACCTTGATTGTTTAGACACAAGAGCTCCTGAGACATTAAACCCTGGAGTAGATCATGGGAGACTTGAGAACCACGTATAAGTGAGTATAAGGTTCCCCTTTCCTCATTCTCCAGTGAATATTGGTGGAAGTGTTCATTGGCTCAAACCAGCATGTGTTTGATGACTTAGGATTCAGTGACGTTTGATGATGTGGCTGTGGAGTTCACCCCGGAGGAGTGGGCTTTACTGGACACAACTCAGAAATACCTCTACAGAGATGTGATGCTGGAGAACTACATGAACCTGGCCTCTGTGGGTAAGAGTAACATCACTTTGCTTGGCATGGTGGCCTGCACCTGTAGTCCCAGATACTTGGGAGGCTGAGGTGGGAGAATCGCTGGAGCCTGGGAGTTTGATACTAGCATGGGCAACATTGTGAAACCTCATCTCTAAAAAAAAATCCTAAGAATAAAGACTAGGCCGGTCACGGAGGTTCACGCCTGTAATCCCAGCACTTTGGAAGGCTGAGGCAGGCAGATCACAAGGCCAGGAAATCAAGACCAGCCTGGCTAACACGGTGAAACCCTGTCTCTACTAAAAATGCAAAAAAATTAGCCAGGCATGGTGGCACATGCCTGTAGTCCCAGTTACTCGGGAGGCTGAGGCAGTAGAATCGCTTGAACCCAGGAGGCGGAGGTTGCAGTGAGCCGAGATTGTGCCACTGCACTCCAGCCTGGTGACAGAGTGGGACTTTGACTCAAAAAAAAAAAAAAAAAAAAAGATTTTTAAAGATCCACTTTGCCTGAGAAGATTTAAGCTATTTTTCTCAGAATTTCAGATATCTCTGACTTTTACTTTCCATCTAGTCAAACAAAACTACCAGTTCTGTTTTTTTTTTTGTTTGTTTGTTTTGGTTTTGGCTTTTTTGGTTTTTTTTTTTTTTTTTTTGAGGGAGTCTCACTCTGTCACCCAGGCTGGGGTGCAGTGGCAGGATCTCTGCTCACTGAAAGCTCTGCCTCCCGGGTTCTTGCCATTCTCCTGCCTCAGCTTCCCGAAGCTGTTCTGTTTTTTTGTTAAGTTTATCATTTTGATATATGCCCTTTATCCTGATCTTTCCTGCTTTCCTTTCCTGATAATTTTCTCTTCCTGTTCCCCATCAGTTGTAATTTTCACAGAAGCAGTTTGTTATAAACTATCTAAACACATCAGTTGTGTAATAAACCCCACATCCTTATAGCCAAATTTTTGACATACCAAAATCCTCAAGGTTCTCTTGTTTTATTTTCTTTTTCTTTTTTTTTTTTTTTTGAGATGGAGTCTCGTTCTGTCACCCAGGCTGGAGTGCAGTGGTGTGATTTCAGCTCACTGCAACCGCCGCCTCTGGGGTTCAAGTGATTCCCCTGCCTCAGCCTCCTGAGTAGCTGGGACTACAGGCACATGCCAACGCGCCCGGCTAATATATATATATATATATATATTTGTATTTTACTAGAGAGAGGGTTTCACCATTTTGGTCAGGATGGTCTTGATCTCCTGACTTCGTGATCCACCCACCTCAGCCTCCCAAAGTCCTGGGATTACAGGCCTGAGTCACCGTGCCTGGCCTGTGGCTTTTATTTTCATACTGTGTTTAATTTGAAAACAAGGACAAATGACTAATTTTAAACTAACACATTTCTTCTCTAAACCCTTAGATTTCTTTTTCTGCTTAACTTCAGAATGGGAAATACAACCTAGAACCAAACGGTCATCACTTCAGCAGGGTTTTTTGAAGAATCAAATATTCACTGGGATACAAATGGTAAGATTCATGAGGGATATTTATTTTTTTCTTCTGTTTTTTGAGACGGAGTCTTGCTCTGCCAGGCTGAAGTGCAGTGGCACCATCTCAGCTCACCGCAACCTCCAACTCCCAGGTTCAAGCGATTCTCTTGCCTCAGCCTCCCGAGTAGCTGGGACTACAGGCACCCACCACCATGCCCAGCTAATTTATTGTATTTATAGTAGAGACAGGGTTTCACTATGTTAGCCAGGATGGTCTTGATCTCCTGACCTCGTGATCCATCTGCCTCGACCTCCCAAAGTGCTGGGATTACAGGTGTGAGCCACTGTGTCAGGCCATGAGGGATATTTCTTAATTTCCTCTCTCAGAAAAGATTGAGAATTCCATTCTAAAAAATCAGCCCAGTTAGTGGCGTGGTTTACATCTGTAATCCCAGCTACTTAGGAGGCTGAGGTGGGATCATCATTTGAGCCCAGGAATTCAAGACCAGCCTAGGCAGTATAGCAATATACCATCTCTGATTTTAAAAAGAGGCTAGATGTGGTGGCTCATGCCTGTAATCCCAACACTTTAGGAGGCAAAGATAGGTGGATCACTTGAGGTCAGGAGTTTGAGACAGGCCTGGCCAACATGGTGAAAACTCTGTCTCTACTAAAAATACAAAATTAGCTGTGTGTGGTGGTGGGCACCTGTTATCCTAGTTACTCGGGAGGCTGAGGCAGGACAATCGCTTACCCAGAGGCCGAGGTTGCTGAGTGAGCCAGCACTGCACCACTGCATTCCAGCTTAGATGACCAAGTGAGACTCCATCTAAAAAAAAAAAAAGAAAGAAAGAAAGAAAAGAAAGTGAGTCCTGTAATCCCAGCACTTTGGGATGTGGAGGTGTGTGGATCACTTGAGGTTAGCACTTTGAGACCAGCCTGACCAACATGGTGAAACTCTGTCTCTACTAAAAATACAAAATTAGCCAGGTGTGGTGGCGGGCACCTGTAATCCCAGTTACACGGGAGGCTGAGGCAGAATTGCTTAAACACGGGAGGTGGAGTTGGCATGAAAAAGAAACAGCACAAATGAGAGATACTTGAGAGAGAAGTAGCCTGCACCCTTGAGGGAGCAGGGTCTCTGGAGAGATAGTCTGAATGTGATGAATTTTCTGATGTTCCATACCTGTATAACTTGTCACTGAAAAATACCGACAAGTACATATTCCCACATATGTAACTAGACATTGAGGATTTAAAGTTTCATGAAAATCTGCACAATTTGGCTGGGTGCAATGGCTGACACCTGCAATCCCAGCACTTTGGGAAGCTGAGGCAGGAGAATTAGCTTGAGTCTAGGAGATCAAGACCAGCCTGGGCAACAGGGAGACTCTGTCTCTACAAAAAAAAAAAAAAAATTAGCCGGGCACGTTGGCATGCACCTGTAATCCAGGCTCCTCAGGAGACTGAGGCAGGATGATGGCTTGAGCCTGGGAGTTTAAGGCTGCAGTGAGCTGTGATTGTGCCATGGTACCCAGCCTGGGTGACAGAGTGAGACCCTGTCTCAAACCACCCCCAACAATCAAAAAAAGACAGTTTTTTTTTGAACAATTAGAGCCAGTGGCATAGAATTCTGGCAAGAAATCAAAAGGGTAGGAAATGAAACCATGGAAGAAATATTGTAAAAATTATGGTTATCAAAGTAGGCTGACTTGGTAGCTCATGGCTGTAATCCCAGCAGTTTGGGAGGCTGAGACGGGGGTTTCTTGAAGAGTTTGAGACCAGCCTAGGCTACATACCAAGACCCTGTCTCTATAAAAATAAATTGAGGCTGGGCGCAGTGCCTCATGCCTGTAATTCCAGCACTTTGGGAGGCCTAGGCGGGCGGATGAGAAGGTCAGGAGTTTGAGAACACCCTGGCTAACATGATGAAGTCCCATCTGTAGGAAAAATACAAAAATTAGCTGGGTCTGGTTGCACATGCTAGTTGGCAGGCTGAGGCAGAAGAACCGCTTGAACCCAGGAGGCGGAGGTTGCAGTGAGCCGAAATCGTGACACTGCACTCCAGCCAAAGTGAGACTCCATCTCAAAAATAAATAAAATAAAATAAATAAATAAATCAAAAAATTGGATGATGCATGCCTCTAGTCCTAGCTACACAGCTTTTAGCTAGGATGATCACTTGAACCCAGCCAGGCGTTTGAGGTTACAGTGAGCCATGATCACTGCAGTGCACTATAGACCAGGCAATGGAGCAAAACCCCAGCTCTGAAAAAAGTAAAACATGTTGTGCATGGTGGGTCACGCCTGTAATCTTACCACTTTGGGAGGCCAAGACAGGCAGTTCACCTGAACTCAGGAGTTTGAGACCAGCCTGGGCAACTTGGCAAAACCCGTGTCTACAAAAAAAGTAGAAAAACTCCCCAGTGCAGTAGTGCACACCTGTATTTCCAGCTACTCGGGAGGCTGAGGCAGGAGAATCACTTGAGCCTGGGAGGTGAAGGTTGCAGTTAGCAGAGATTGTGCCACTGCACTGTAGACTGGGAGATAGAACAAGACTCTGTCTCAAAAAAAAAAAAAAAAAAAAAAAAAAATTAAACATTAAAAAGTAATTGTCATCAAAATAATGTTTCTGTGTTCAGATGGGTGAAATCTCTTAATATGTCTGAAAACATTTTAAATCCTTTATCCCCTCATCAGCAGACAAGAAGCTACAGTGGATGGAAACTCTGTGAGAATTGTGGAGAGGTCTTCAGTGAACAGTTTTGCCTTAAGACACACATGAGAGCTCAGAATGGAGGGAACACTTTTGAGGGTAATTGTTATGGAAAAGACATCCTCAGTGTGCACAAGGAAGCCTCTATTGGACAAGAACTTTCCAAATTTAATCCATGTGGAAAAGTCTTCACCTTAACTCCAGGCCTTGCTGTGCATCTTGAAATTCTCAATGGAAGACAACCCTACAAATGTAAGGAATGTGGAAAAGGCTTTAAGTATTTTGCAAGCCTTGATAATCACATGGGAATCCACATTGGAGAGAAACTCTGTGAATTTCAGGAATGTGAGAGAGCCATCACAACTTCCTCACACTTAAAGCAGTGTGTAGCAGTTCATACTGGAAAGAAATCCGAAAAGACTAAGAACTGTGGGAAATCCTTCACTAATTTTTCTCAACTTTCTGCACATGCAAAAACTCATAAAGGAGAGAAGTCCTTTGAATGTAAAGAATGTGGAAGATCCTTTAGAAATTCCTCATCCTTTAATGTTCACATTCAAATTCACACTGGAATAAAACCACACAAATGTACGGAATGTGGGAAAGCCTTCACTAGATCAACTCACCTTACTCAACATGTAAGAACTCACACTGGAATAAAACCCTATGAATGTAAGGAATGTGGCCAAGCCTTCACTCAGTACACGGGCCTTGCTATACACATACGAAATCACACTGGAGAGAAACCCTATCAGTGTAAGGAATGTGGGAAAGCCTTCAATAGATCTTCAACGCTTACTCAACATAGAAGAATTCACACAGGAGAGAAGCCTTATGAATGTGTTGAATGTGGGAAGACCTTCATTACTTCTTCCCATCGTAGTAAACATTTGAAAACTCACAGTGGAGAAAGGTAAATGCAAGATATGTGGGAAAGAATTTCTGTATTCCTCACCCCACCTGTGAACTCCTACCAGAGAGAAACCTTTTGTATGTAAAGAATTTGGGAAAGCATTTGCTCTTTCCTCATGCCTAGGTATGCATGAAAGAATTCACACTGGGGAGAAATACTATGAATGTAAGGATATGAGTGTTGTTACCATTTAGCCCATTGGTTGCCATCTTTAATTATTGGCAGTGCAAAGATCATCAGATTAGTCCTAAATGCCTTTTGGAGGTTGTAATGGCTCACAGATTGGCCTTAGATGCATCCCGAGGGTCTGAAATTAAACCTACAGGTTCTGAATACAACTTCATGGTTCCCTGAGTCTGGGCATCTGTGAAGAAGGGTCATGGATGCTGAGGTCAGTACTGCAGGCTGCCTCACCTTGGTGATTAGATTCCTAAGATCATAGCATTAACAGGTTCTGTACGAGATAAATCATGCAGATTGATCCCAGCCCCTGTTGGTTAGTGGCTGCCAGTGTGGCACATTCATGTCAAAATTTACCAGAAGCCAAGATGATGTAGGCCCCAGAGGTGGATTGTTAAAAAGATGCTCCTCCAAGGTTCTCTTCTGTTCCCATGGATCCTGCAGAGCATGTCAGGAGTGAAACCATCCATAACTGCCAGTGCCCTTTCACAGCTGATTATTTCTGTGTCCCCTTCTTGTAAAATAAGAAGTGTGACAACCTTGACTGTTCTGTTCTGTCTTCTCTGTCCATTTTAGGTGGCACAATGTAAGTGGCAGTGTCTCTTCTAGTATAATTCAGTCTCTCTTCTCACTTCTGTTAAGATGGCTGATATAGTCCATGAATCCCACTCATGATCTCTTTATCAAATGATTGTTCAGCCACACTTTGAGGATTCTCTTCAGTACAAGTTTTCTAATTTTTGCAGTATGGATAGGCTGAGAATTTTCCAAATCTCCAAGTTCTGGTTCCTTTTTCCTTAACAATTTCTTCTGCAATTCAGGTCTCCTTTTGCATTTTTGCCGAGACCAGCTGGGTCGTGGAGACCCTAACCCAGTGGCTCTAGAGGAATTAAGACAAAGACACAGAAATATAGTGCAGAGTGGGAATCGGGGCTCACAGCCTTCAGAGCTGAGCTTGAACAGAGTTTGACCCACATATTTATTGACAGTAAGCCTGTGATAAACATTATTTCTATAGATTATAGATCAGCTAAAAGTATTCCTTACTAGAAAGAAAGGGACAGGCTCTGGCTTGTTATCTGCAACAGGAATATGTCCTTAAGGCACAAATCACTCATGCTATTGTTTGTGGTTTAGGAATGCCTTGAGCAGTTTTCCAGTT
Source organism: Pan troglodytes (assembly GCF_028858775.2). Classification (NCBI taxonomy): domain Eukaryota; kingdom Metazoa; phylum Chordata; class Mammalia; order Primates; family Hominidae; genus Pan; species Pan troglodytes. The sequence continues at coordinate 12,376,176 of NC_072418.2, read as the reverse complement.
TTCCGCCCTGGGTGGGCCAGGTGTTGCTTGCCCTCATTCCGGTAAACCAGCAATCTCCAGCATGGGCGTCATAGCCATCATGAGCATGTCACAGTGCTGCAGAGATTTTGTTTATGGCCAGTTTCTCATGGCCTGTTTATGGCCAGATTTGGGGGGCCTGTTCCCAGCACATTTTCCTGTAAGCACTCAGGAATAATGAAGCTTCCTGTGTCCTTTAACACTTTAATTACAGATCTTAGTGATACATACCATTTTATCTCTCTCAAGCTCCACCTTCCATAAAATGCTAGAATACAGTTCTGCCAAGTTCTTCACCACTTTATATCAAGGGTTGTCTTTTCTTCATTTCCCAATAGCATGTTCCTCATTCCCCAATGACACCTCACCAGAATAACCCTTACCAACCTTATTTCCAGCTTGCACATCAGAATTTTTCCAGCCTCTACTCATTTGTCAGTTTCAAAGCTGCTTCACATTTTTAGTTTGTTTGTTTTTAATTGCAGTACCTCACTTCTCAGTACCAATATCTGCCTTAGTCAGCTCAGACAACCATAACAGAATACCGCAGACCAAATGGCTTAGAAATTAATTTAATTTTAAATCAATGAGGTTAAAAACACAGGATTTTTTTTTTTTTTTTTTTTTTTGAGATGGAGTTTTGCTCTTGTTGCCCAGGCTGGAGTGCAATGGTATGATCTTGGCTCACCGCAACCTCCACCTCCCGAGTTCCAGTGATTCTCCTGCCTCACCCTCAGTAGCTGGGATTATTGGCATGCACCACAAACCTTAGCTAAGTTTGTATTTTTAGTAGAGACAGGGTTTCTCCATGTTGGTCAGGCTGATCTCCATGTTGGTCAGATCTGACCTCTGGTGATCCACCTGCCTTGGCCTCCCAAAGTGCTGGGATTACAGGCCTGAGCCACCGTATCTGGCCCAAAACACAAATTTATATTCTCACATATCTGGAGGCTGGAAGTCTGAGATCAGAGTGCCAGCATGGTCAACCTCTAGTGAGAGCTCTCTTCCTGGCATGTAAGTGCCCACTTCCTCATGTCTTCACACGATGGAGACCAACAAATAGGTCGGTCGGTCTCCCCCCTACCCGCCCCCTTCTCTTTTCACATACAGTCACATTGAGGTTTGGAACTTCATATGAAATTTGGGGGGTCACTGTGTGTGTGTATATATATATATATATATATGTATACCTAACTCCTAAAGTGGAACAGTAAGAGTCATTATTTATAGATTATCTGATTCTCTATGTGGAAAGAGAAAAGAATCATATTAAGTACTTTGGACTGAACAATGACCCCCAAAATTCGTATGATGATGAAGCTCTCTCTAAATATTTTCTTGCTTTACTGGACTGATTTTAACCCACTGCACAACACCAACTAAAAGTAGTAATACCAGCATACTTGTCTTTGCAGTTCTGGTGAGATATGCACTCTATTTTGTTGGTTTGGCTGTAGGCTTTTATTTCTTTTTTATTTTTTGAAGAGGCTATGTCCTGTCAGGGAACCAGCCCCGATATTCACATAGGTTCTTTTCTATTTTCCCTAAGTGTCAGCCAACTTGAGAAATAAAGGGACAGAGTACAAAAGAGAGAAATTTTAAAGCTGGGTGTCCAGGGCAGACATCACATGTTGGTAGGTTCCGTGATGCCCCACAAGCCGCAAAAACCAGCAAGTTTTTATTAGGGATTTTCAAAAGGGGAGGGAGTGTGCAAATAAGTGTGGGTCACAGACATCAAGTACTTTACAAGGTAATAGAATATCACAAGGCAAGTGGAGGCAGGGCGAGATCACAGGACCAAGGTGAAATTAAAATTGCGAATGAAGTTTTGGGCACCATTGTCATTGATAACATCTTATCAGGAGACGGTTTTGAGATCAACTGGTCTGACTAAAATTTATTAGGTGGGAATTTCCTCTTCCTAATAAGCCTGGGAGTGCTGTGGGAGACTGGGGTCTATTTCACCCCTGCAGTCTCGACCATAAGAGGGCTATGCCCAGGGGGGCCAGTTCAGAGACCCACTCCCAGGTGTGCATTCTCTTTCTCAAGGATGTTCCTTGCTGAGAAAAAGAATTCAGTGATATTTCTCCCATTTGCTTGTGAAAGAAGAGAAATGTGGCTTTGTTCCACCCGGCTCACCAGCGGTCAGAGTTTAAGGTTATCTCTCTTGTTTCCTAAACATTGCTGTTATCCTGTTCTTTTTTCAAGGTGCCCAGATTTCATATTGCTCAAACACACATGCTGTATAATTTGTGCAGTTAATGCAATTATTACAGGGTCCTGAGGTAATATACATCCTCCTCAGCTGACAGGATTGAGAGATTAAAGTAAAGACAGGCACAGGAAATCACAAGGGTATTGACTGGGGAAGTGATAAGTGTCCATGAAATCTTTACAATTTATGTTTAGAGATTGCAGTAAAGACAGGCATAAGAAATTATAAAAGTATTAATTTGGGGAACTAATAAATGTCCATGAAACCTTCACAATCCATGTTTTTCTGCCATGGCTTCAGCCAGTCCCCCCGTTTGGGGTCCCTGACTTCCTGCAACAATGTCCTGCAGGAAAAGTTTTTTCTTTATATCCAGTTTTTACATGATGAATTATTTCCCAATATTTCATAGTTTATGAGGCTGAATTCCTCTTGAATTTATTAAATGCTTCCTTCACATCCTCTGTGATGATCATGTTTATTTACTGATAAAACTCAATACCTAGAACTGCACCTAGCTCATGATGGTACCTAATAAATACTTCAATGAAATGATGTGGTGATGCATGCCTATAGTTTTAGCTACTTGGGAGGGTGGCCTGAGCCCAGAGGTTCTAGACCAGCTTAGGCAACATAGCAAGACCCCATCTCAAAAAAAAAAAAAAAAAAAAAAAAAAACTTAAAGAAGTGAATGCATGGAAAGGCGCTTTTCTAAAACAAATGTGGTCAGGCTGGGTGTGGGGGCTTATGCCTGTAATCCCAGCAATTTGGGAGGTGGGGGTGGGCAGATCATTTGAGGTCAAGAGTTCGAGACCAGCCCAGCCAACATGGTGAAACCCCATCTCTACTAACAATACAAAAATTAGCTGGGTGTGGTGATGTGCACCTGTAATCCCAGCTACTTGGAAGGCTGAAGCAGGAGAATCACTTGAACCTGGGAGGTGGAGGTTGCATTGAGCCAAGATTGCACCACTGCACTCCATGCTGGGTGACAGGGTGCGACTCTGTCAAAAATAAATAAATTAAATTAAATTAATGTGGTATTTGTATTTATTGCTTTTCCAATGTTACATCAACCTTGTATTCCTGGATAAGCTCGACTGTGACATAATGGATCACTTAAAAATACTTCATGACCTTTACTAATATGTTATGGAGCTATGTTTGAATAACATTGTGATTTTTTAAAAATTGTCCCTTAATGATATTTGTATATAATGACTGTCATATACTGTAGTGGGGCATGTTCCTACTATTTCTAAATTCTTAATCTATAAGAGTCATCTAGGTTGGGAATAGTGGCTCAGGCCTGTAATCCCAGCACTTTTGGAGGCTGAGGCAAAAAGATCCCTTGAGCCAAGGAGTTCAAACCAGCCTGGGCAACATAGCGAGACCACATCTCTATTTAAAAATACTACAAGATATTTTCATTTTTTTGGTTTGTTTCTTTGTTTTTGAGTTGGTGTTTCACTCATTGCCCAGGCTGGAGTGCAATGGTGCGATCTCAACTTACTGCAAATTCCACCTCCTGGGTTCCAGTGGTTCTCCTGCCTCAGCCTCCCGAGTAGCTGGGATTACATGCAGCCTCCACCTTGCCTGGCTGATTTTTGTATTTTTAGTAGAGACGGTTTCATCAAGTTGGCCAGGCTGGTCTCAAACTCCTGACCTCAGGTGATCTGCATGCCTCATACTCCCAAAGTACTGGGATTACAGGCGCAAGCCACCGTGCCCGGCCAATACTGCAAAATATTTTTAAAAGTTAAAATTATCTCTTCTGGCTGGTCATAGTGGCTCACACTTTTAATCCCAGCACACTGGGAAGTTCAGTCAGAAGGATTCCTTGAGGCCAGGAGTTCAAGATCAGTGTGGGCAACACAGACCCCATATCTCCAAAAAAATAAAAATAAATAAATAAAACAGTTATCAGGCTGGGAGTGGTGGCTCATGCCTGTAATCCCACCACTTTGGGAGGCTGAGGCAGGCAGATCACGAGGTCAAGAGATCAAGACCATCCTGGCCAACATGTTGAAACCCCGTCTTTACTAAAAATACAAAAATTAGCTGGGCATGGTGTTGTGCCCCTGTAATCCCAGCTACTCAGGAGGCTGAGGCAGGAGAATCTCTTGAACCCCTGAAGTGGAGGTTTCAATGAGCCTAGATCACACCACTGCACTCCAGCCTGACGACAGAGCGAGAATCTGTCTCAAAAAAAAAAAAAAAAAAGACAACTAGGTCGGGCACGGTGCTTCACGCCTTTAATCACAGCACTTTGGGAGGTCAAGGCAGGGGGTCACCTGAGGTCAGGAGGTCGAGACCAGCCTGGCCAATGCGGTGAAACTTTTGTCTCTACTAAAAATTCAAAAAATAAGATTAGCCAGGTGAGTTGGTGGGCGCCTGTAATCCCAGCCGCTTGGGAGGCTGAGGCAGGAGAATTGCTTGAATCTGGGAGGCGAAGGTTGCAGTGAGTTGAGTTCTTGCCACTGCACTCCAGCCTGGGTGACAAGAGCAAAACTCCATCTCATAAAAAAAAAAAAAAAAGACAACTAAGGCTTGCATAAGTATTTTGAGAATATTCTTCTAGGCATGTTTTTATTTCCAAATGTGTAGCAAAAATTTATACTTCTTATATTTTTCATTTTTGCTGGTTGTATAACTTCAGTCTCCTTTTGCATTTTGGAATAACTTATTAATTGTGCATTCTTTCCCTTTTCTTGTGTTAATCTTGGTAGAGAGTACCCAGGTTTATGAATTCTTTCAGATATTTGGCTTGAAAAATCTACACTATTTCTTGCATGTTTTCTGTTCCACTAATTCTGTTAGATATTTATATAGTTACATCAGCTTGATTTTCCTCTACTTCTTAGTCTTTCTGTATGCTTTTTTTAAAAAATGTGTCTTTTTATACATACTTTAGCTGGAGTTTTAAAAAATCTGTATACCGCTGGGCATAGTGGCTGATGCCTGTAATCACAGCACTTTGGGAGGCCAAGGCAGGTGGATCACCTGAGGTCAGGAGTTCGAGACCAGCCTGACCAACACTGAGAAACCCCATCTCTACTAAAAATACAAAATTAGCTGTGCCTAGTGGTGTATGCCTGTAATGCCAGCTACTCGGGAGGCTGAGGCAGGAGAATCATTTGAACCCGGGAGGCAGAGGTTGCAGTGAGCCAAGATCACGCCATTGCACTGCAGCCTGAGCAACAAGAGTGAAACTCTGTCACAAAAAAAAAAAGAAAAAAGAATACTTGAATAATACCAATTAACAATCCTTTTATGTTGCACATTTAGTGCCTGACATTTAATTAGTAATAATTTGGATTAATTTCTAGCATCTAATTTTTTCTGTTTGTTTCATTGTGTTCCCCTCTTTGTACTGATGTGTATTGATCATACCTTTAATTTATTTTATTCTTGATGTTTGAAATTTGTATGTTACTTTTCGTTGTTACCATAAATAACAATTTTAAATATAAGTCTTCCTTAATACCTTTTCTTTCTAACTAAGTGCACTACACTGTTTGAATAAAGTGATTCCCATATACACTTACTACACTTGGAGAGAGACCCAGAAGGAAGTGCATTGTCACACAAGCTATTAGACAGATCTGGTGGCAGAAAGAATAGGCTCCTTGACAGAGGCCCAGTGACACCCTGTGGTAGATTACAGATGTCTTGAGATTACTCTCTGAAGGTGCAATCTCTCTCCTTTCCTTTTTATGTGAGCCAGTCCTTGCTTTGACCAGTAGAAACCAGCACAACTTTGGTTTGCAAGTCCATCCTCAAGAGGCTTCTGCTAATTAAGTAGCTGCTGTTTTCAGCTAGTAATTTTTGTGGCTGTTTATTACACAGTAAAGGCCAACTGATACACATACCCCTTTGCCCACAAGCCAATAAACTGTGGTTCTTCAGGACCCATTGGGAAATCCTCCAGAACCAGGCCCACTCGTGTTAGCAGTAAAGAATTCTGGGCCAGGCACAGTGGCTCATGCCTTTAAACCCAGCACTTTGGGAGGCTGAGATGGTTGGATCACGAGGCCAAGAGATTGAGACCATTTTGGGCAACATGGTGAACCCCCATCTCTACTAAAAATAAAAAAATTAGCTGGGTGTGGTGGCACTCACCTGTAGTCCCAGCTACTTGGGGGCTGAGATGGGAGAATCACTTCAACCTGGGAGGTGGAGGTTACAGTGAGCTGATATTGCGCCACGGCACTCCAGCCTGGTGACAGAGTGAGACTCTGTCTCAAAAAAAAAAAAAAAAATGCTGTCAATGTTCACAGAGAGACTGGGCATCTCCCACTATGAGCTGCAATGAGAAAATCAAGATTTGAATTCATATTCCTCTGCTTAGGGACTCAGGAGGCCGGAAGTCAGCAGGACTGAAGGCCCAAAGAAATAGTTGATGTTATGAGCTGCAAGCAAGTTGCCAGGTGATATGGTTTGGCTGTGTCCCCACCCAAATGTCATCTTGAATTGTAGCTCCCATAATCCCCATGGTGTCGAGGGAGAGACCAGGTGGGAGGTAATAGAATCATGGGGGTGGGTTTCCCCGTGCTGTTCAAGTAATTCTCATGCCTCAGTCGGCCAAGTAGCTGGGATAATAGGTGTGTGCTGTTTTTGTGACAGTGAGTAAATCTCATGAGGTCTGTCAGTTTTATAGGCAGCTGTTCCCCTGGACAGGCTCTCTTGCCTTCTGCCATGTAAGATGTGCCTTTGCTCCTCCTTCACCTTCTGTCATGATTTTGAGGCCTCCCCAGCCATGTGGAACTGTGAGTCCATTAAACCTCTTTTTCTTCATAAATTACCCAGTCTCGGCCGGGCACGGTGGCTCACACTGTAACAACAACAAGGAACACAGCACCTAAACTCACACTTTTTTATTTTGTTAGAGAAGGTATCTCACTCCATTGCCCAGGCTGTTCTCAAACTCCTGAGCTAGAGTAATCCTCTCTTCTGGGCCTCCCAAAGTGCTGGGATTACAAGCATGAGCCACCATGCCCAGCCAGACATCTTTACATGACATTTTCAAGGTCCAATTGGTCCTAATTCTCCATAAATACTTTCAGAGTATTAACAATGAAGCAAATCTTGCTAAATCTTTTTATGATGCAGTACAAGATGTATATATGTATCGTTTTTATCACTGATAAAAGCAGTACAGTCATTAAAAACTACAGAATTATATTGGTAATGAATATTGGTACAAATGCACTAAGTAAGCCAGGTATGGTGGTTCACATGCCTGTAATCCCAGCACTTTGGGAGGCTGAGGCAGGTGGATCACAAGGTCAGATCGAGATGATCCTGGCTAAAACGGTGAAACCTTGTATCTACTAAAACTAAAAAAATATAGCTGGGCGTGGTGGCATGTGCATGTATTCCTAGCTACTCGGGAGGCTGAGGCAGGAGGTTACAGTGAACCGAGATCACACCACTGCACTCCAGCCTGGGAGACAGAGTAAGACTGTCTTAAAAAACAAACAAACAAAAAAATGTGCTAAGTATAATAGTAGCAACTGGGCAAAGTGGCTTATGCCTGGAGTCTCAACACTTTGAAAGGAGGCAAAAGGATTACTTGAGCTCAGGAGTTCGAGACCTGCCTGGACAGCATAGCAAGCCCCCCATCTACAAAAAACTTAAAAATTAAAAAATGCAGTGAGCCAAGATCATGCCACTGCATTCCAGCCTGGGCAACAGAGCAAGACTCCATTAAAAAAAAAAAAAAAGAAGGAAAGAAGGAAGCTAGGAAGGAACGAATTAGCAAATAAATTCCAACTGCTTGATAAGAAAATAGTAAACCCAGTGGCATTTACTGCAGGAATATAAGGTTGGCTCTGGCTCATTCGTATCTTTGTATTTGTGCATTCATCATTATGGATGATGCCTGGAATTTGCCCACAGGGATGCTCAAGACCCTTTCAGACACATTTTTTTTTTCTAAACTTATTTATTTATGAATGACAGAGTCTTGCTCTGTCACCCAGGCTGGAGTGCAGTGGCGTGATCTCAGCTCACTGCAACCTCCAATTCCTGGGTTCAAGTGATTCTCCTGCCTCAGCCTCCCAAGTACCTGGGATTACAGGTGTGCACCACCACACCCAGCTAATTTTTGTATTTTCAGTAGAGACGGGGTTTTGCCATGTTGGCCAGGATGGTCTTGAACTCCTGAGACCCCCCTGACTCAGCCTGATTCAACCTCCCAAAGTGCTGGGATTACAGGAATGAGCCACAGTGGCTGGTGGTGTTCTTTTTTTTTTTTTTTTTTTTTTTTCCCAGAGACAGTGTCTTGCCATGTCACCTAGGCTGGAGTGCAGTGGTGCAATCATAGCTCACTGCAGCCTCGACCTCCTGGGCTCAAGCAATCCTCTCACCTCAGCCTTCTGAGTAGCTGGGAATGCAGGCATTGTACCACCATGCCCGGCTAATTTTTTTATTTTTAAATTTTTTTTTTTTTTTTTGGTCGAGACTGTGTCTCACTATATTGCCCAGGCTGGTCTTGAAATCCTGTTCAAGTTATCCTTCTGCATCAGCCTCCCAAAATGCTAGGATGACAGGGTTGAGCCACTGTGCCTGGCCTCTATTTCTAATGTCTAGGCAGCATCTGTTGTTGTGTTGTTCCTGTTACATAGTCTTATTACCCATTTGATACAAAGTTCAGATTGATTGTTCCTGTTCGTATTCCATTTTGGGTTTTCCCTCTATCTTTGTTGATTTTTTAAAAAATTAAATATGTAAAAGAATAAAGGGCCAAGCACAGTGGCTCACAGTTGTAATGCCAACAATGTGGGAGGCCAAGGAGGGATGATCGCTTGAGCTCAGGAGTTTGAGAGCAGCCTGGGCAACATAGAGAGATCTCTTCTCTACAAAATATATTTTTAAAAATTAGCTGGATGTGGTGGTGCACGTATGTAGTCCCTGGTACTCAGGCAAAGGATTGCTTGAGGCCAGGAAGTAAAGGCTGCAGTGAGCCATCATAATGCCACTATACTTCAGCCTGTGTGACAGAGTGAAACCCTGTTTTTTTTTTGTTTTTTTTTTTTAAAGAAAAAAAAGAATGTAATTTTAAACATCAGAACTGTAAGGTACTCTGAGCTGGCCATACCATGGTCAAGCCATTGTGACATCCCCCCGCCCTTGTGATAATGTACTTTGTGATATTCCCCTGCCCTTGTGAATGTACTTTATAAGATACATCCTCTCCCACCTAGTGAATGTACCCTGCCCTTGGCCCTTGTGACAGTACACCCTCCCTCCCCTTGTAAATGTACTTTGTAACCTTCCTCCCGACCCTTGTGATGATACACCCTCCCCGCCCATGTGAATGTACTTTGTAACATCCTCCCCGCCCTTGAGAATGTACTTTGTAACGTCCACCCCACTGCCTACAAAAAAAATTGCTCCTAACTCCACCGCTTATCCCAAACCTATGAGAACTAATGATAATCCCACCACCCTTGGCTGACTGTTTTGTTGGACAGCCCATCCGCATCCGGATGTAATATACAGCCATTGTTGCTTGCACAAAGCCTGCTAGGTGCTCTCTTTACTCAGACGCATGTAACATTTTGTGCTGAAACCTGGGACATTAGAACTCCTCAGGAGACCCATCCCCTGTCGTTACACTCCTTCCATGAGGAGATCCACCTATGACCTTGGGTCATCAGACCAGCCAGCCCAAGGATCGTCTCACTAATTTCAAATCGGTAAGTGGTTTTTTTGCACTTGGATAAGCGGTTTTTTTGCTCTCTACCTAACCTCTCTCACCTCCCTTCAATCTCTCTTCTTTCAGTTTCAGTTTCTCTCCCTTCCTAGTAGAGACAAAAAGGAGACACATTTTGTCCGTGCATCCAAAGACTCCGATGTTGGTCATGGACTTGGGAAGACAGTCTTCCCTTGGCGTTTGATCACTGCAGGGATGCCTTCCTTGATCATTCACCAACATTCCCTTGATGGCAGGTCAATTGCAGGGATGCCTGCTTTGGCTGCTCACCCACATTAAAGCTCAGGACTCACTCAGGGATGCCTACTGGAAGACTGGTAGCTGCCCACCTCCATTTCTCCATGTGTCTACCTTCCTCTTTAAACTTACCTTCTCCACTAAGGGCAACCTTCTGCATTCCATTCCTCTCTCTTCCCCCTTAGCCTGTGTTCTTAGAAACCTAACACCCCTTTGACTAACACCTGACCTAAAACCTGAACGTCTTATTTTCTTCTGTAATACCACTTGGCCCCAATACAAACTTGACAATTTTTCCAAGTGGCCAGAGAATGGCACTTTCGATTTGTCTATCCTACAAGACCTAGATAATTTTTGTTGAAAATTGGGCAAATGGTCTGAGATGCCTGATGTCCAGGCATTTTTTACACTTTACTCCCTCCCTAGTTTCTGCTCCCAATGCGACTTGTCCCAGATTTTCCTTCTTTCTCTCCCGTCTGCTTCTTTGTTCTCCACCCCAAGCTCAGAGTCTTCTGAATCCTCCTTTTCCACTGACCCCTCTGACCTCTCTCCTCCTCCCCCAGCTGCTCCTCGCCAGGCTGAATTGGGTCCCAATTCTTCTGCAGCCTCTGCTACCCCACCCTATAATGCTTCTATTACCTCCCCTCCTCACACCCTGTCTGGCTTATAGTTTTGTTCTGTGACTAGCTCTCCCCCACATGCCCAAAAATTTCCTCTTAGAGAGGTGGCTGGAGCTGAAGGCATAGTGAGGGTACATGTGCCTTTTTCTCTATCAGACCTTTCCCAAATGAGCCAGCATTTAGACTCTTTCTCATAGGACCCCACTAAATATATACAGGAATTCCAATATCTAACTCAGTCCTACAACTTAACCTGGAGTGACTTAAATGTCATCCTGACCTTTACCCCCTTCCCAGACGAACGAGAAAGAGTTTATTTTCTAGCCCAGTCCTACACAGACACCCACTGGCTTCATGAGCCAGACCTCCAAGAGGGCACCAGGGCAGTTCCCTGAGAGGATCCCCATTGGCAATACCAGATGGAATCCCCAGGTATAGCTAGGCAAGATTACATGGTCTCCTGCCTAGTTGAGGGGCTCAAAAAGGCAGCATACAGTGCTGTTAATTATGACAAGCTAAAGAAAACTACCCAATGTAAAGACGAAAACCCAGCCCAGTTTATGGCCCAATTAGCAGTTACCTTTAGATGCTTTATAGCCCTAGACCCATGGGGGCCAGAAGGCCCCCTTATCATTAATATGCATTTTATCACCCAATCCACTCCTAACATTAGAAAAAGAACTCCAAAAATTGGATTCCAGCCCTCAAGCCCCACAACAGGATTTAATCAACCTTGCCTTCAAGGTGTTCAGTAACCAAGAAAAAGCTGCCAAGTGCCAACATATCTTGGGATTCTTCGTAAGCCGTGCCCTGTCTGTGTGGGCCCCCACTGGAAGTCGGACTCTCTGACTCACATGACCGCCACTCCTAAAGCTCCTGGAGCTCAAATCCAATGTTCCTTGGCTGACTCCTTCCCAGATCTCCTTGGCTTAGCGGCTGAAGACTGACGCTGCCCAATCATCTCAGAAGCCCCCTGCACCATGATGGACACCAAGCTTTGGGTAACTCTTACAGTGGAGGTTAAGTCCATCCCCTGTTTAATCGATATGGGGGATACCTGCTCCACTTTACCTTCTTCTCAGGGGCCTGTTTCCCTTGCCCCTGTAACTGTTGTGGGTATTGATGGCCAGGCTTCTAGACCCCTTAAAACTCCCCAACTCTGGTGCCAACTTGGACAATATTCTTTTATGCACTCTTTTTTAGTTATCCCTACCTGCCCAGTTCCCTTATCAGGCTGAGACATTTTAACTAAATTATCTGCTTCCCTGACTATTCCTGGACTACAGCCACACCTCATTGCCGTCCTTATGCCTGATTCAAAGCCTCTTTTGCAACCTTGTCTCATGTCTCCCTACCTTAATCCACAGGTATGGGATACCACTATGCCCTCCTTGGTGACTGATCAGGCACCCCTTACCATCCCATTAAAACCTAATCACCCTTACCCCACTCAACACCAGTACTCCATCCCACAACAGCCTTTAAAAGGACTAAAGCCTGCTATCACTCTCCTGTTACAGCATGGCCTTTTAAAGCCTACAAATTCTTACAACTCCCCTATCCTACCTGTCCAGAAACCAGACAAATCTTACAGGTTGGTTCAGGATCTTTGCTTTATTAACCAAATTGTCTAACCTATCCATCTGTGGTGCCAAACCCATATACTCTCCTATCCTCAATACCTCCCTCAACAACTCATTATTCTGTCCTCAACCTCAAGGATGCTTTCTTCACTATTCCTTTGCACCCCTCATCCCGACCTCTTTTTGCTTTCACATGGACTGATCCTGTCACCCACCAATCTCAGCAACTTACCTGGACTGTACTGCCACAAGGCTTCAGAGACAACCCCCATTACTTTAGTCAAGCTCTTTCTCATGATTTACTTTCTTTCTGTCCATCTGTTTCTCACCTTATTCAATATGTGGGTGACCTTCTCCTCTGCATCCCCTCTTATGAATCTTCCCAACAGGATACCCTCCTGCTCCTTCAACATCTATTCTCAAAGGGGAATCATGTATCCCCCTCTAAAGCCCAAATTTCTTCTCCATCCATTACCTATCTTGGCATAGTCTGTCATCAAAACACACGTGTTCTCCCTGCTAACTGGGTCCAGCTAATCTCTGAAACCCCAACCCCTTCTACAAAGCAACAACTCCTTTCCTTCCTAGGCATGGTTGGATACTTTTGCCTTTGGATACCAGGTTTTGCCATCCTAACTAAACCCCTATATAAACTCACAAAGGGAAACCTGACCGTCCTCATAGAACCTAAGTCCCTTTCCCACCCTTCTTTTCATTCCTTAAAGACAGCCCTAGAAATAGTTCCCACATTAGCACTCCCTAACTCGTCCCAATACTTCTCCTTATGTATGGCTGAAATACAAGGCTGTGTGGTCGGAGTTCTTACAGAGGAACCAGACCCACAACCTGTAGCCTTCCTATCCAAACAACTTAACTTCACAGTTCTAGGCTGGTCCTCATGTCTATGTGTGCTGGCAGCCACCACTTCAATACTTTCAGAGGCCCTCAAGATCACAAACCATGCCCCACTTACTCTACAGTTCTCATAATTTTCAAAATCTATTTTCCTCCTCACACTTGGCGCATATACTTTCTGCCCGCAGACTCCTCCAACTGTACTCACTATTCATTGAAACTCCCACAATTACCATTGTTCCTGGCACAGACTTCAACTCGGCCTCTCACCTTATACCTAGCACCAAACCTGAACGTCATGACTGTATCTCTCTAATCCATATGGCATCCTCCACATTTCCCCATATTTCCCTCTTTCCTGTTGCTAATCCAGACCACACTTGGTTTATTGATGGTAGTTCTTCAAGGCCAAATCGTTGGTCACCAACAAGGGCAGGCTATGCTGTATTGTCTTCCACATCGGTCACTGAAGCTACTGCCCTGCACCCTTCCATTACCTCTCAACAAGCCGAACTCATTGCTTTAACTGGGGCTCTCACCCTTGTAAAGGGACTATGTGTCAATATCTACACTGATTCCAAGTATGCCTTCCACATCCTACATCACCATGCTATTATATGGGCAGAAAGAGGTTTTCTCATGACACAAGGGTCCTCCATCATCAATGCTTCCTTAATAAAAATCCTCCTTAAGGCTGCTCTACTGCCCAAGGAAGCCAGAGTCATTCACTGCAAGGGGCCTCAGAGGTCACCAGATCCCACTGCTCAAGGCAAAGCTTATGCTGATAATGCAGCAAAAGAAGCAGCTAGTATTCCCACATCTGTCCCTCATGGCCATTTTTTTTCCTTCTCATCTATCACTTCCACCCATACTCCCACTAAAACTATGACGTATCAATCCCTTCCTACTCAAGGCAAATGGTTCTTGGATCAAGGAAAATTCCTCCTTCCTGCCTCACAGTCTCATTCTATCTTATCGTCCTTTCATAACCTCTTTCATGTTGGTTACAAGCCAACGGCCCAACTCTTAGAACCTCCCATTTCTTTTCAATCATGGAAATCCATTCTCAGGGAAATTACTTCTCGGTGTTCCATCTGTTACTCTACCACCCCTCAGGGATCTCTTAGGCCCCCTCCCTTTCCTACACATCAAGCTCAATGATTTGCCCCCACCCAAGACTGGCAGATTGACTTTACTCATATGCCCTGAGTCAAAAAACTAACATACCTTTTTGTCTGGGTAGATACATTCACTGGATGCATAGAGGCCTTTCCCACAGGGTCTGAGAAGGCCACCATGGTCATTTCTTCCCTTCTGTCAGACATAATTCCTCGGTTTGGCCTTCCCACCTCTATAGAGTCCAATAATGGACTGGCCTTCATTAGTCAGATCACACAAGCCATCTCCCAGGCCCTCGGCATCCAGTGGAAGCTTCATTCCCCTTACCATCCTCAATCTTTGGGAAAGGTAGAAAGAACTAATGGTCTGTTAAAAACACACCTCACCAAGCTCAGTCTCCAACTTAAAAAAGACTGGACAGTACTGTTACCATTTGCCCTCTTTAGAATTAGATCCTATCCTCAAGAAGCTACAGGGTATAGTCCATTTGAAGTTTTATATGGACATGCCTTCTTGTTAGGCCCCAACCTCTTGCCAGACACCAGCCCTCTAGGCGACTATCTTCCAGTCCTCCAGCAGGCTAGACAGGAAATTCGCCAGGCTGCTAATCTTCTCTTGCCTACTCCAGATTCCCAGCCATATGAAGACGCCCTAGCTGGATGATCAGTTCTTGTTAAGAATTTGACCCCTCAAACTCTACAACCTCAATGGACCAGACCCTACTTAGTCATCTATAGTACCCCACCTGCAGTCCACCTGCATTATTAACATAAAAAGGCAGGAATGTAAGGTCCTCTGAGCTGGCTGCATCACGATCAAGCCATCGTGACATCCCCCTGCCCTTGTGATAATGTACTTTGCGATATTCCCCCACCCTTCTGAGTGTACTTTGTAGGATACATCCTCCCTGCCCTTGTGAATGTACCCCACCCTTGTGACAATACACCCTCCCCACCCTTGTCAATGTACTTTGTAACATCCTCCCCGCCCTTGAAATGTACTTTGTAACATCCACCTCCTGCCTGCAAAAAAAATTGCTCCTAATTCCACTACCTATCCCAAACCTATAAGAACGAATGATAATCCCACCACCCTTTGCTGACTGTTTTGTCAGACTCAGCCCATCCACACCCAGATGTAATACACAGCCATTGTTGCTCACTCAAAGCCTGCTTGGTGGTCTCTTTACTTGGACATGCATAATAAGAACTAACAGAATGTTATGCTCAGAGAGCTCAGAGAGGTTTCCATTTCCCTATCCTCTACATCTTGTTTTTGTTTTTGTTTTGAGACAGAGTCTTGCTCTGTTGCCCAGGCTGGAGTGCAATGGCACAATCTCAGCTCACTGCAATCTTCACCTTCTGGGTTCAAGTGATTCTCCTGCCTCAGCCTCCTGAGTAGCTGGGACTACAGGCATGCACCACTGCGCCTGGCTAATGTTTGAATTTTTAGTAGAGACAGGGTTTCACCATGTTGGCCAGGATGGTCTTGATCTCTTGATTTCATGATCCACCCACCTTAGCCTCTCAAAGTGCTGGGATTACAGGCATGAGCCACCACGCCCAGCCTCCATCTTGTTCTTACCCCACCATTCTGTTCTAGCTGTTCCCATCCATCCCCAATAGATTCTGAATCTTATTATTTTCAGAATAATCCTATCAGTGTTTCCCTATACTCAGAATAAACAGATAATTATGTATTTTCTTTTTCTTTTCTTTTTTTTTTTTTGAGATGGAGTCTCACTCTGTGGCCCAGGCTGGAGTGCAGTGGCATGATCTTGGCTCACTGCAACCTCTGCCACCCAGGTTTAAGCAATTATCCTGCCTCAGCCTCCCAAGTAGCTGGGATTACAGGTGCCTGCCACTGTGCCCAGCTAATTTTTGTATTTTTAGTAGAGATGGGGTTTCACCATCTTGGCCAGGCTGGTTTTGAACTCCTGACCTTGTGATCCACCTGCCTCAGCCTCCCAAAGTGCTGGGACTAGAGGGGTGAGCCACAGCTCCTGGCCTTTATTTTCATTTTTTTATTTGTATTATTATTATTATTATGGTTTTTGAGACTGAGTCTCACTCTATCACCCAGGCTGGAGTGCAGTGCTGTGATCTCGGCTCACTGCAACCTCTGCTTCCTGGGTTTAAGCAATTCTTCTGCCTCAGCTTCCCAAGTAGCTGGGATTACAGGCGCCCACAACCACGCCCGGCTAATTTTTTGTATATTTAGAAGAGACAGGATTTCACCATGTTGGCTAGGCTGGTCTCAAACTCCTGATCTCAAATAATCCAACCTCCTCGGACTCCCAAAGTGCTGGGATTACAGGCGTGAGCTACCGTGCCTGGCAACAGTTTTTATTTTCACTTAACCATATATCTTGGAAATCACTCCATGTTAGAAATAAGTTCTCGGTGCCACAGAGAGAGACCAGCACTCAAAAGAAAAATTTCTCAGCAAGGCAAGGTTTACTTCTGCAGAAGGTGGCTGCTTGCACCTGTAGCAGTCTCAGGAGCACATTGGACAGGGAAAGGAAGGGGTTTTTAACCCTAATGCATCACAGCTTCTGCTTCTGTGTTTTTTCCTCATTGGCTGGTGGTTGAACCACACAATGTAAGCTGATCCCGACTGGCGGTTTCAAATAGAGTAGGGGTATGGATTACAGTGGTAGTGAAGGGCAGTTTTGGTCGGCGGGAAAGACAGTTTCTGCGGGAAGGGCAGTTTACAGAACAAAGGTTACAGAACAAAGGACAAGGAAGTTGGACCTTTGTAGAGCAACTCATTTTGTCTAATAATTTTCCCCTTTTGATTTTGTAGTCCTTCCTCTTCATATACTTCTAACAGGATCTGGCTTCGCTGCTCTTCTTGGTTGTTTAGAAATAAACGTTTATCTGAATAGGGTGGGGGAGAGTTGTGGGAGGCCTTGGTGTAAGGGCTGTTTCTATGAGCTTTTGAACTAGTCCACAGACACAGGGTATAACACAGCACCCTAAGAGAATAAGCACCCCTATTATGATCACAAGGGAAGTGAGAATAGAGGCCATTAGTCCTTTCCATCTACCAAACCATTTTTTCCATTACACCTGTAAAGGGATCATTTATTCCCAAATTTTCAGCTAGTTCATTTCCTAGAGTGGTGAGGCCTTATAGACCCTTAGTGATAGTTACATCAGGGGCTGTATTATTGGGGATACAGGTACAACATTGGACTTCACCTTTCTCCACTAATATCATGTGAAGAGCTATTCTATTTTCCCAGGCCATTTGGCTGGTGAAACCCAATTGTTCAGCTATTCCTTTAATGGCATCCCTGGTGTAACTGACAAATCGTTGTTGTATTATAGTATATGTAATTTATCCAGTCTACATTTTTATTTATAGTAGACCACAAGAAAAGGACAGACTTGAATCCAGCAGCTATTTGATTTCGAGCTTTGAATTCGTTTGGTACCCCTCAGGGGACCCCGATAGCATCTATGTAGATATCGGGGTCAAAGGACCCTTGAGGGGATTTCCTTTTTTTCTGAGTTAGTTGGTTTTTGTTTGGCTGATGAAATGCCAGGGTGAAAGGGATAGACAACTGGATTAGAGCCCAAGTGCCACTCCAGTTGCTTGGCAGCATACCCACTAGAGGTCCTCCGCAATACTATCAAACATCTGCTCATGGATAGACAAGGGCAGTCTGATTGGTGAGCTCTTGAAAAGGCTTGGGTTCACTGCATCCTGTTAGATTCCCAAAGAATGCCAAGTTTTCTCCCTGTTGTGAGAGACATGAGGAAAAATTGGCATCAGACGCTGGGAGCTGGATGGCCCTTGGGGGCTGACTCACAGGGTGGTCTTTGACTTCTGGGAAAAGCAGTAAGAGAGTGCCACATGACTTATTACCCCAGGCTGTGGGATGCTGGAAAGAGCTACCATGCAGTCCATACCCGGTTGGTTAGACCATCCAAGCAGAAAAGGAACTATTTTTTTTTCTGGCCTACCTGTTGCACAAGCGTAACAGTCACTTTTGTTTAGAGTATGAACGGAATATTTAATCCATTCCAGCTAGGCATTTGCATCCTGATACCCGGTTTCAATGGCTAGGGTTTAAGTCTTTGACTTCCACTATGACCACTTTAGTTTTGTCATTAGGTAGTGGCAAAATAGTTGTTTGATTTGGAGGAGGGTTTGGAGAGGGGTTACCCCTAGGAGGTGGGGAAGGGTTGCTAAAGCGCATTTCAAAGGACCCTATGGGATCTGTCTCAGCCACTTCGGTTCCTATGCCATATAAACGACCTAAAGTGGGCTTAAGATCGATGGAGGTAGGTGTAAGATAGAAATTTGCACTGGGTTGCATTGATGATGTTGGCAATTAGAGGGGGCATTTCCTTTGGTGAAATGAAGATATGGTTTTAAAGAGGCGCAGCTTCCTGGGGAGGTCCACCCTTGATGCTTAGTAGTCCATAGGACATTGTTCCAGGTGGAGCAGAACCTTTCCCAAAACGTTAAGGGTTTCGGCTTCTACCAAGCAAGAGTTGCGTGAATGTAAGAGGTTAGAATCTACCCTGGAAGGACAGAGATATTTCTACAAGAAGGATAGCTGCTTCTGGTTTTGGAGGTCCCCAAAGTGTATGGCAAGACACGCGTCAAACGTGATTGTTTGAGGAGAGAGTGATCTGGTTACATTGATAATGAAGTGTCCTTGAGTAGTTAAGGGAAGAAGGGAAAGACAGATTAGACCCTTTTGAATACTAACTTGGAGGGCATTGGTCTTGGAGTGACAGCCCATGACTATGTAAGGGTGGGGTCCTTTTTACCTGGAATGCTGGGTCCATCCTTTTTCAGCCATTCAGATTGCTGTTTCGTTCATCAAGAGTACCAGATAAGGTCCTCCTAAGCTGGCTCAAGCTTTCCCTCTTCCAACTCTTGATGAGAACGTGATCCCCAGGCTGGTATTGATGTACCGGGAACTCCAGGGGTGGTGTTTGTGCTAGGAAGCCTTTCATCCTGAGGGAAGAGAAAGTGGAATATAGATCGAGTATATAATTTTTGAGGAACTGATCCTTTGTTTCAAATGAAACAAACTTTGTTTCAGTGAATGTCAGTAGTATAGATAAGGCAACCCATATAGGATTTCATAGGGAGATAGGCCAACATCTCTCTGAGGGGCAGTTCAGACACTTAATAAGGCAATGAGAAGGCACTTAGTCCATAGTAACCGAGTTTCTAAAATTGATTTGGTTAGGTGGCTTTTTAGAGTCTGGTTCATCCTTTCTACTTTTCCTTATGAGGGTGGGTGCAAGGAGTATGATATTCCCATTTTATTCCTAGTACTTAGGCTAGTCCCTTAATGACATGTGCAGTGAAGTGGGTCCCATTGTCTGAATCAATATTTTCTATCAGTCCAAACCTGGGTATAATATTTTCTACTAATGCCTTAATCACATTATTAGCAGTTGCACTTGAAAAGGGAATAGCCTCCACCCAGTGAGTAAGGTGGTCCACTATTACTAGCAAGTACTTTAGGTGGCCTATTGGGGGCATTTTGGTGTAGTCAATTTGGACACTTTGGAATGGTCTCAATCCTGGGCTTTTTCCCCCAAAAGGTGGTTTCCTTAGGGTTTTTTTAAATTAGTTTTCTTAAATATTAGGCAACTATCTGTAACTTATTTTGCTAGGGTATAAACTCCTATACACCCATAAACCCTGAGAACTGCATCGCACACAGCTTGAGGTCCCCATTGAGTCCCTTGATGCAGTTGAGATAGGACTTCCCTCATTAGGGGTTTTGATAGCATTTCTCTTTGGTCTGGTAACATCCATTTCCCTTCTGAGTTTTCTTTAGCTCCTATTTTCCTTAATTTATCTTTTTCAGTGGAAGAGAAGATGTCAATTGCAGTTGGGGAAGAAAGACAAGGGGTTAGGTGAAAAATGGGCATTGTGGGAGAAGAGGCAGCTTGTTTGGCTATTTGGTCTGCAAGTTTATTTCCTTGGCTTTTGAAATAAATATTTCTCTGGTGTCCTGGGACACACAGGATGGCTATCTCTTCTGGTAGCTGGAGATTTTCCAATACCTGAGTGATTAACTCCTTGTGGACGAGGTCCTGGCCTTTTCATTCAGTCCAGATCTTTCCAAAAGTATGGACTACCCCGAAGGCATATTTGGAGTCAGTGTAAATAGTCCCTTTCCCAGTTATGGCTTGATTTAATGTGAACAATTCACATGTTTGGGTGGACCAGTTATTGGGCAGTCTTCCTGACTTTACCTCTGTGAGGGCTTCCCCATTGACTACCGAGTACCCATTGTGTCTTTTCTCTTCAAATACCCAGGAGGAGCCATCTATAAACAGGTGTTGCCCCGTTTTGAATGGGGTCTCGCTTAGATCAAGCCTGACTTTAGTTTGATAACAGATTAGATCCAGACATTTATGTTCAGGGTCCTTGGGGATTGGATTTCCCATTAGGAAAGCGGCAGGGTTGAGTGTTTTTTCTGTGGTTAGGGTTAAATCATCTTTTTCTAGTAAGATAGCTTCATATTTTAAGATTCTTGAATCGGTAAGCCATCTGGCCTGCTTTTTGGTTTAAGATGGTTCTAACCTGATGCGTTGTGCTTACAGTGAGGTTTCCCCCAAAGGTTATCTTCCTGCTTTCCTCTGTTAATAGGGCAGTTGCTGCAACAGATTAAATACACTTGGGCCACCTGTGGGTTAGTGGGTCAAGAATTTTTGACAGAAAGGCTATAGGCTGCTAGTGGCCCCCGTGTGTTTGGGTGAGCACCCCTAGAGCTATCCCTTTATTCACATTGACGAAGAGGTGGAATGGCTGTTCTAGGGAAGGCAGAGCTAAGGCAGTTATGAGCAGGTGTTTTAATTCCTCTACTTGTTGGAACTCCCGTGGTGTCCAAAGAAGAGGATCAGGTCTCTCTTGAGTTAGTTTCAGGTATAGAGGCTTTGATTTTAAAGCATAAAGTCAATCCATAAGCGACAATATCCAATCAACCCCCAGAATTTCCTAAGCCCTTATTTTGTTTCAGGCAAAGGTAGGGCTATGATTCCTTCAGTTCGTTTGGGGCCTAATCTCTGTTTGCCTTTGCTTATTAAGTATTCTAGGTATTTTACCTCAGGTTCCACAAACTGGAGTTTACTCCTTGAGACCAGCAATCCGTGTTCCCTCAGAAAATTTAGAAAGTTAATTGATACTGCTGTTACCCAGCCCTTGGTGCCTCCTGAAATTAGCAGGTCATCCACATATTGGAGCAGATATATGGATGAGGGGAGGGGAAAATTCTCTAGGACTTGTTCTAGAATTTGACCAAATAGATTTGGGGAGTCCACAAACTCTTGGGGCAGGACTGTCCATCAGTACTGTTGCTTCCAACTGGAGTGAGGGTCCTCCCATTTGAAAGCAAACATGTCCTGGCTGTCCTCTGCTAAGGGGCAAGCCCAAAAGGCATCTTTTAGGTCTATTACCATGAACCATTGGTGGTCATATGGGATTTTGCTGATAATGGTATAAGCGTTGGGGACCACAGGGTGAGTAGTCTGGACTATTTGGTTAATAGCCCGGATATCTTGCACTAGCCGTGATCCATGTGACTTTTTTACAGGCAACATTAGAGTGTTATAAGGAGGCATACAGGGTTCAAGGAGTCTGTCATGGATGAGACCTTTGATTATAGGTTTTAAACCCACTCTGCCTTCTAGGGGAATGGGGTATTGTTTTCTTTTTACTATTTCCCCAGGAGGTTTTAGTTTTATATGAATTGGTGGAACTTGAATCTTCCTTGATTTCCCTCCTTTGACCACACATCAGGGTGGATTTGGCTTTCTTTAGGGGCAGTAAGCAAGTTTAAGGAAGTAAATAATTTTCCCTGATTAACATATAGACCTATCCCCAATTTAAACATTAAGTCACTTCCTAACGAATTTGTCCCTGCTTCAGGAATTAACAGGAATTTAATGGTGGCTGATCTATTCTTGAATTTAACTTCTGTTTCCTCCAAAGTTTTTGTTCTAAACCTTTCCCCCTTTACCACCGTGACGAACAGCTCCTCTGCAGAGCAGGCTACATTTGATGAAAGGTAGCAAATAGAGGAGCGAGCTACTCCTGAATCTATTAGGAAAGTGATAATTTCTAGCTTGGGTCCCACCTGTAGATTTATCAAGGGCTATTGGTGGGATTTGAGATAAAAGAGACAGAGCCTCTGAACCCCCTATTCTTCTTCAAAAGTCACGAGTGGGAGGATCTCTCTCTTTCTCATTCGGGACATTCCGTCTTAAAGTGTCCCGGTTTCCCACATCTGAAACATTTATTTTCCCCCTTTTCCCTTCTTGCTGTTAGGTCCCCAGGTTTTATCCCTTTTCTTTCCTGTATGTGACTTTGCAGCTAGTGGCTTAGAACATTTATGGGACCTATTTCCTTGTGTCCCTTGTTGAAGGGTGGGCAGCGCAATTTTTGCTTTTTGTTTCTGCTTTCCTCGTCTTTTCTCATATATACCATTTGGGCCTCCTTTAGAAGTTCTTCTATGGAGCTATCTTTCCAATTCTCTATTTTTTTGATAATTTTTTTGTAATTTCTGGCCAAATGTTGGTGACAAAGTGGAGTTTTAACAATCCTTGCCCAAGTGGGTCTTCTTATTTCTAAGCCTGCATATTTTCTAACTTGCTCTTAGAGTCTGCTTAAAAATTCCATGAGCTCTTCATCCTTTCTTTGTTGTATGTTGAATGCTCGGGAAATATTTTGAGTTCAGGGTACTGGTTCCCGAATTCCTTTAATTATCATTTCCCCGAGATCCCTCATATTTTCTTGGTGAGCTGCACTGTGATTGTCCCATTGAGGGTCTTGGAACAGAAATTTTTGGTCCGCTGCAGAACGTTTTGGCCAGGAGGATGTTCACGTTCCCTGACTATCACAGTGGCCCTGTGGATCACAGTCCTTTCCTCCCCTGAGAAAAGAATATCTAAAATGGACATTAGTTCAGCCCAAGTATACAACTGTGGCCCTAAAAATTGATCAACTTGATCTGCTACCCAATAAGGGTCATCTAATAATGGTTTGAGTTCCCTTTTGAAGTTTCTGACTTCTGAGCTGGTTAAGAGGGCACTTATGCAACCAATGCCCCCTCCCCCCAGTGGGACTTCCCTTAAGGGGACAACCGTTGAGGCGGATTCCTTTAACAAACAAGGGAAAGGGAAGTTTTGAATGTCCTTTCTACATTGTTCTATCTCATGTTGGAGGTTTCCTGGGGGAGGGACATGTTCAAGGAGGTGACTAGGAAGAGCATGGGTTGTTGATTCCCTGGGGACAGGATTATATGGGGGAGGAACTGAGATACAGACATACATAAGAATGGAGTTGGACCCTAACCTTATACCATATATAAAAATTTACTTAAAATGGATGAAGGATGGGCGTGGTGGCTCATACCTGTAATCCCAGCACTTTGGGAGGCCAAGGCAGGTGGATCACAAGGTCAGGAGTTCGAGACCAGCCTAGCCAATATGGTGAAACCCCATCTCTACTAAAAATACAAAAATTAGCTGGCCATGGTGGCAGGCACCTGTAATCCCAGCTACCCAGGAGGCTGAGGCAGGAGAATCACTTGAACCTGGGAGTCAGAGTTTGCAGTGAGCTGAGATTGTGCCACTGCACTCCAGCCTGGGTGACAGAGCAAGACTCCATCTTAATAATAATAATAATAATAATAATAATAATGTGGCATGATTTTTAAAAAATGGATCAAAAACCTTAGTGTAGTGTAAGAGCTAGAGCTGGAAAACTATTAGAAGAAAACATAGGTGAGAAAGCTTCAACTGGAAATGACTTCTCAGTTATGACATCAACCACACAGGCAACACAAGAAAAATTATGAGTTGAACCTAATCAATGATACAAATTTTGTGCATCAAAGCATAATAACAAGAGAGTAAAAAGACAATCTACAAATGGGAGAAAATATTTGCAAGTCCTGTATCTGACTGGGGACAAATATCCAGAGTTTATTTTTAAAATTTCTAGAACCCAAGAGTAACAACAACAAAACCCATTTCAATACAGAAAAAGGACTTGAATAATATCACCAAAGAAGATATACAGATGGCCAATAAACACACGAAAAGATGCTCATGAAACGATGCTCAACATCACTAAACATCATGAAAATGAAAATCAAAACCATGCTGGATGTGATGGCTCACACCTGTAATCCCAGCACTTTGGGAGGCTGAGGCCAGGGGATTCCTTGAGATTAGGACTTCAGGACCAGCCTGGGCATATGGTGAAATATGGTCTTTACAAAAAAATTTTTTTTAATTCAGCCAAGGATGGTGGTGGCATGCACCTGTAATCTCTGCTACCTGGGAGGTTGAGGTGGGAGGATTACCTGAGCCCAGTAAGTTGAGGACTGCAGTGATCCATGATCACGTCACTGCATTCGAGCCTAGACAATAGAGTGAGACCCTGTCTCAAAAAAAAAGAAAAAAAAAAGAACGATTAAACAGAATTACCATGTGATCCAGATATTCCACTTTGGCATATCCAAAACTGTTGAGAGCAGGGACTCAAAGAGATATTTGTACACCAATGTTTGTCTCACTAGTATTCACAATAGCCTACCCCTGCCAAACTGCAATTTTAACACACTGGATTGTTTGAAACATAGCCTGAACAAGCCTATTTTTAGCCATTTCGAGTGTGCCTGCTTTGTATTCTCTGAAATTATATCCAATATCTGATAGCCATAGATAAGATAACTCCAGGGCTATGAAAACCCCATACCCCTGCGGTCCTTCAGAGCTTTTTTTTTCTTTTTTTTTTCTGATGCAGGGTCTTGCTCTGCCACCCAGGCTGGAGTACAGGGGCACAATCTCAGCTCACTGCAGCCTCCACCTCCTGGGTTCAAGCGATTCTCCTGCCTCAGCCTCCCAAGTAGCTGGGATTATAGGCACCTGCCACCATACCTGCTAATTTTTGTATTTTTAGTAGAGACGGAGTTTCACCATATTGGCCAGACTTATCCTTCAGAGCTTTTTAACTGGAAGATATGCTGCCAGTCTGGTGAATATCATCATTTAGTTATTTATAAGCCCCCTCTTTGATTCCCCTTCTCCTCTGAGAGTCTTTCTTCCTTTCCACCCTTTCTGAGCAGCGACCCACAGGTAGAGGCCTGAGGATACTCTCTTGCTGTTTGCTACCTCCCCCACTGCTAACCTGTCAAAGCACATCCCAAATGAAGCTTGTGTGCTACTGCCGCCTTGTGGTAACATCTTTTTCCTTACTCAGCCAAGAAATCACTTAAACACCCTAAATACGTGTATGGTTTTATTTTTTTACACTTAGATCCCTAGTCCACTTGGAGTTTATTTTTGTATAAGCTGTGAAGTATGGATTTAATTTCATCTTTTCTCAGATGGCTAACCAGCTATCTTAGACCTTCCATTTGTTACAAATGGCATTTTTTGCCCAATTTATCTGAAATGCCACTTTTTTTTTTTAGACGGTGTTTCACTCTTGTTGCCCTGGCTGGAATGCAATGGCACGATCTCCACTCACCCCAACCTCCGCCTCCTGGGTTCAAGCGGTTCTCCTGCCTCAGCCTCCTGAGTACCTGGGATTATAGGCATGTGCCACCATGCCCAGCTAATTTTGTATTTTTAGCAGAGACGGGGTTTCTTCATGTTGGTCAGGATGGTCTCTAACTCGTGACCTCAGGTGATCCACCCGCCTCTGCCTCCAAAAGTGCTGGAATTATAGGCATCAGCCAATGCACCCGGCTTTTTTTTTTTTTTTTTTTTTTTTGAGACAGAGTCTCGCTGTGTCGCCAGGCTGGAGTGAAATGGCGTGATCTCGGCTCACTGCAACCTCTGCCTCCCAGGTTTGGGCGATTCTCTTGCCTCAGCCACCCGAGTAGCTGGGCTTACAGGCGTCCACCACAGCACTTGGCTAATTTTTTTTTTTTTTTTTTTTTTAGACGGAGTCTCGCTCTATCGCCAGGCTGGAGTGCAGGGGAGCGATCTTGGCTCACTGCAACCTCCACCTCCTGGGTTCAAGCGATTCTCCTACCTCGGCCTCCTGAGCAGCTGGGATTACAGGCACCCGCCACCATGCCAGCTAATTTTTCTATTTTTAGTAGAGACGGGGTTTCACCAAGTTGGCCAGGATGGTCTCGATCTCGTGATGTCGTGATCTGCCTGCCTCAGCCTCCCAAAGTGCTGGGATTACAGGCATGAGCCAGCATGCTCGGCCATGCTTGGCTAAATTTTTTTTCTTTTTTGAGACAGAGTCTCACTCTGTTGCCCAGGCTGGAGTGCAGTGGTGCAATCTCAGCTCACTGCAACCTCCTCCTTCTGGGTTCAAGCAATTCTCCTGCCTCAGCCTCCTGAGTAGCTGGGATTACAGGCATGCATCACCACACCCAGCTAATTTTTGTATTTTTAGTAGAGATGGGATTTCACCATGTTGGTCAGACTAGTCTCGAACTCCTGACCTCGTGATCCGGCTGCCTCGGCTTCCCAAAGTTCTGGGATTACAGGCATGAGCCACTGAACCCGGCTATGTTTTTGTATTTTTAATAGAGATGGGGTTTCACCATGTTGGGCAGGCTGGTTTTGAACTCCTGACCTCAAATGATCCTCCTGCCTCGGTCTCCCAAATTGCTAGGATACAGGCATGAGCCACTGCATCTGGCAAAATACATTTATGAACCAAATTTCTACATGTTCTTGGGTCTATTTTTTGATATTTTATTAGTTTGTTTCTGTTTCACGTGCTAGTACCACATAGTTTTAATTATAGAGGCTTTATAGTATGTTTTTTAAATTAATTAATTAATTTTTTAGACAGAGTCTCACTCTGTCAGCCAGGCTGGAATTCAGTGGCACAATCTCGGCTCACTGCAACCTTCATCTCCCAGGCTCAAGCAACTCTCCTGCCTCAGCCTCCCAAGTAGCTGGGATTACAAGCATGTGCCACCACGCTTGCTAATTTTTGTACTTCTAGTACAGACAGGGTTTCACCATGTTATCCAGGCTGGTATCAAACTCCCGACTTCAGGTAATTTGCCTGCCTCGGCCTCCCAAATTGCTGGGATTACAGGCGTGAGCCACTGTGCCCGGCCTTTATTTTTATTTTAAAATAATGTAATTCTTTGCCTTGCATGAAAACTGTCAATAGTATGTTTTAATATCTGCTGCTCATCATTGCTTTTGTTTTTGTTTTCTTGGTTATTATCAGATGTTTGTTCCTCCACATAAACTTCAGTATCAATGTACTTAACTCCAGAAAAAAACTTTTGGTATTTTTATTGGGAGTATGTTACATTTCTGAATAATCTTGGGGAGAATGTCTGGTATCAGTGCTATTTTACAACGTAGGAAATGTGTTCCTGGCCCATGTGGTAAGATCAGAAAAATAACAACAGAAATACATATTTTTGGCTGGGGCAGTGGCTCATGCCTGTAATCCTTGCACTTTGGGAGGACCAGGTGGATGGATCACGAGGTCAGGACTTTGAGACCAGCTGGGTCAATATGATGAAACCATGTCTGTATTAAAAATGCAAAAATTAGTTGGGCGCGGTGGCACATGCCTGTAGTCCCAACTACTCAGGAGGCTGAGGCAGAAGAATGGCTTGAACCCAGGAGACAGAGTTTGCAGTGAGTGAAGATCGCACCACTGCACTCCAGCCTGGGTGGCAGAGCGAAACTACGTCTCAAAAACAAACAAACAAACAAACAAAAAAAAACAAAACATTTTTTAATTTAAAATTTTTATATATAGAGAGAGAGAGAGACGGGGTTTTGCTGTGTAGCCCAGGCTTGTCTTAAACTCCTGGCCTTAAACGATCCTACCATCTTGACCTGGCAGATATTTTAGGCCAGGAGTTCGAGATCAGCCTGGCCAACCTGGTGAAATCGTTCTCTACTAAAAATACAAAAATTAGCTGGGCGTGGTGGCAGGCGCCTGTAATCCCAGCTACTCCAGAGGCTGAGGCAGGAGAATCGCTTGAACCTGGGAGGTGGAGGTTGCGGTGAGCTGAGATCACACCACCGCACTCCAGCCTGATCTGATCCAGTGAGATCTGTCGCAAGCAAGCAAGCAAGCAAGAAAGAAAAAGAAAACCCAATGGAATCAGCAGGTTCTAAAAAATAAAGAATGAAGAAATAAAGGCCTACAGAAACTCTGACTGAATGGAAGGGATAGACCATGCCTTTCACTGGCAGCTTTATCAATATGGAAGAATCATGGAAAGGCTCTAGGAACATGAGGAGAGGCATACAAACAAGCTTTATATTTATATCTAAAAAGTAAAGCATAGGTTCCTCTTCAAAGACGTTCCTTCACATTTAATTAGGAATAGTAACTTCTCTTAGAAGCAAAATTTATTCAAAGACCTGTGCTAACATTCTCAAATATCTGTGAGCCATGATAAAGAAGTCAATGTACTTTATATTCTTAGCTCCCACAGTTTAGTCTATATATTTGCCCTGGCATGCTTGTACTGGTCTAAGCCAGCATTAGGGCATAGCCTGTTCTTTTTCCTTATTTGAAAATGTTTTGACCCTTCTCAGCATTCCACAAGTTACTTCCTCCTTCATTTGTTCTCCTCTACCTTTGCCTCTTTTAAAAAGTTATAAGTTGATAGCCAATTGGGACCAATACAGAACGTGAGGTCCCATTCCAGCTAGTGGAAACTGGACACAGCAGTAGGTTGGAAGCATCAGGTTATAAATGACCCTATCTCCTTTGTTTGTTGTACTCTCGTGGCAAAACTGCTGGTGAGTATACCGTTTCTGCAGGAAGTAAAAATGGCCTTGCTGAGTAAATTAAATTTATGTTCAAGTGCTATTTCTTTATGGCACCAGGGAACAAACATTTTGAACATGTATATTTATATATATTTTTATATATTTATATCTTTATATGTATTTATACATATACGTTTTTATATATATAGAGAGAGAGAGAGAGAGAGAGACAGGGTCTTGCTACTTTGCCCAGGCTGGTCTCAAACTCTTGGACTTGTAGAAAATGAAATAAATACAGGTTCCTCTTCAAAGGGACTTTCCTCCCAGTCTGATTGAAATAAATAGTAATCCCTCTTAGAAGCCAAATTTTCTCAAAGACCTGTGGTAATATTGTTAAATTCTGCCAGCCGTAATAAAGAAATGAATAGACTCTGTGTTTTAAGCTCCCACATTTTAGCCTAGATATTTGCCCTGGCATGCCTGAACTGGTCCAAGCAACTATTAGGTCATGGCCTATTCCTTTCCCTATTTAGAAGTGTTTTTGCCGCTCTCAACAGTCCACAAGTTACTTCCTCTCTTCCTTTGTTCTCCTCTGCCTTTGCCTCTTTTGGGAAGTTCTAAGTTGCTAGCCAATCCAGTGAAGTACAGAAGGTGAGGTCCCGTTCCAGCCAATGGAAGCTGGACACAGCAGAAGGATGGACACTTCAAGTTTAAATAACCCTGTCTCCTTTGTTAATGTGTGCTCTGGTGGCAAGACTGCCAGCCAGTGGCACCCATTCTGCAGAAAGTAAAACTAGCCTTGCTGAGATCCTTTGTCTCAGTGTTGATTTTGTGACACCAAGTGAGCACCCATTCCCAGCAGACTCAAGTTATTTACCTACCTTAGCCTCCCAAAGTGCAGGAATTACAGGCGTGAGCCACTGCGCTCGCCCGATAAAAGCTTTGGAGGAGCATCCCCCGGGATGCGTCCCATCCCTCATCCCCGCCCTTCCAGCCCGACCGGCCACCTGAACCACCGGCTAGGCCGGGTCCCTCCTCTAAATCACCCCCCGAGTACGGACCCCTCCCCTCGCCCACAGTTCCGTCCGGAGGCCCGGTTCTAACCTCACCTTTTTCTCTGGACCTAGTTCTGCATCCCCCTCCCTGAGCCAACCCCAGGCCCTCTCCGCACCCACCCGGGAGGAAACTAGAATTTCTGTGTTCTACCCGGTCCTACGTGGCTGAAACTCGAGCCCACGAGCCTCGCCCGGCCAGAGTGTTGAAACGGAAGTGATGTCAGCGCACCACCGCCATCTTTTCCGGCGCTGGCTCCTCTCGGTCAGTGCGGTTTCGCCTTTATGGTGGTGGAGTCCGCCCAGGCTGTGGTGAGTTCCACCTCCTTGGCGGTCCCGGAGATAGCAGGGGGCGGCAAAGGAATGATTGCGCGCTGTCGCCTAGGAGCCTCTCAGATCCGCTTCACTTCACTCGCTTCTCCAGGGACTATCAGTCCTCCCTGTGCGGCCAGTTCGGAGAGGCTGCACGCTCTCTCGGCTCACTGCAACCTCTGCAACCTCTGCCTCCAGGGTCAAGCAGTTCTCCTGCCTCAGCCTTCCGAGTACCTGGGATTACAGGCAAGTGCCACCACGCCCGGCTACTTTTTGTATCTTTAGTAGAGATGGTTTTGCCATGTTGGCCAGGCTGGTCTTGAACTCCTGACCTTAGGTGATCTGTCTGCCTCGGTCCCCCAAAGTGCTGGGATTATAGGTGTGAGCCACTGCACCCGGCCGACTTTTGAAAATTTTAGATTTTGTTCTTAAGTCATCTTAGGTACGTAATGAAGTTGTCAATAACACACGTGGCTGGTGACTACTGAATTGTTCTGTGCAGGTCTGCACTGTCTTCTGGTCATATGGTCGGGGGAGGGTAACACCATATACAGGAGATCAGGCTCTAGGGACAAGTATCAGACCGACTACTAGGGTTGTTTGAGTGTAGGTTTTTTTCAGTATTAAATAGAAGTAATGGGCCAGGCATCGTGGCTTATGCTTATTATCCCAGCACTTTGGGAGGCCAAGTCAGGAGGATTGTTTGAGCCCAGGAGTTTGAGACTAGCCTAGGCAATCTGGTGAAAACTTGTCTCTACTAAAACTACAAAAAATTAGCCGGACCCAGTGGTGTGCACCTGTAGTCCCAGCTAGTTGGGGGGCTGAAGTGGGAGAATCACTTAAGGCCAGGAGTTCGAGACCAGCCTGGCCAACATGGCAAAACCGCGTCTCTACTGAAAATGCAAAAATTAGCCAGGCATGGTGGTGCATACCTGAAATCCCAGCTACTCGGGAGGCTGAGGCCTGATAATCGCTTGCACCTGGGAGGCAGAGGTTGCAATGAGTTGAGATCATGCCACTGCATTCCAGCCTGGGCAACAGAGTGAGACTCTGTCTCAAAATAATAATAATAATAATGAGTGATGATACGCACCTATGGTCCCAGCTATTCAGGAGGCTGAAGTGGGAGGATCACTTGAGCCCGGGAAGTCTAGGCTACAGAGAGTTGTGTTAGTGCCATTGGATTTCAACCTGGGCAACAGAGTGAGACCCTGTCTCGATAGATAGATAGATAAATAGATAGATAGATTAGATAGATAGGATAGATATAGATAGATAGATATAGATATATAGATAGATATAGATAGATAGATAGATAGATAGATATAGATAGATAGAGGTAATGATAGCTCTTGGGAAGGATGGTTATGATAATTAACTGAGCATGTATATATAAAGCTACTAGAGCTACTTCTGACATATCAGTCCTCAGTAAATGTCAGTTACTGTTATTAATACTTTTGTTACTGAGTGACGGTACTGAGTGGGCAATTTTTGCTGGCCTTCACATCTGTCACCTGCAGAGACAAAGCTCAGGCATAATGTTTGATGACTGATGTTTCATGCTTGTTGTTTGATGATTGATATGAACAGGACCGCAAATAACCCTGTACAAAGAGGAATGGAGATTGCCTCTATCCAGCTAGATTCATAAGCTGGCCTGAGGTGATCTTGGCATCAAGGAAGGGATGCACATCATCACACCATCAGCTTCAGAGCATGGCAGCCATTTATTTGTCCCGTGGTAAGTCCTTGTTGATGCTCTTTTTCAGAGATTCTGCTTTAGGTCACCCTCCACAACACAAGCGTCCAGTGAGCTGAGCCTGAGCAGGCATGCAGCTGGTTCTTTTAGGAGGAATTGAAGTGAACCACAGAACAGAATGCTGTTTGTTTATTTATTTATGTATTTATTTATTTATTTATTTTTGAGACAGATTCTTGTTCCGTCACCCAGGCTGGAGTGCAGTGGTGCAATCTTAGCTCACTGCAACCTTCACCTCCCGGGTTCAAGTGATTCTCTTGCCTCAGCCTCCCAAGTAGCTGGGACCACAAGCACATACTGCCAGGCCTGGCTAATTTTTGTTTGTTTGTTTTTGTTTTTGAGACAGAATCTCACTCTGTCTCCCAGGCTGGAGTGCAGTGCCTATGGTCTCGACTCACTGCAACTTCTGTCTCCTGGGTTCAAGCAATTCTCTGCCTCAGCCTCCCATAATTTTTGTATTTTTAGTAGAGATGGGGTTTCATAATGTTGGCCAGGCTGGTCTCAAATTCCTGACCTCAAGTGATTTGCCCGCCTTGGCCTCCCAAAGTATTGGGATTACAGGCATGAGCCACTGTGCCCAGCCAGAATGCTGTTTTAGAATTCAGCCCTGGTTTGTGTACCTTAGGAAATGCTACATAAGCTTCATGAGTGTTACTACTATGGGCAGATAGAGAGTCACTTTTTTTTTTTTTGAGACGGAGTCTTGCTCTGTCACCCAGGCTAGAGTGCAGTGGCACGATCTCGGCTCACTGCAAGCTCCACCTCCTGGGTTCACACCATTCTCCTGCCTCAGCCTCCTGAGTAGCTGGGACTATAGATGCCCACCACCACATCTGGCTAATTTTTTGTATTTTTAGTAGAGACGGGGTTTCACCGTGTTAGCTAGGATGGTCTCATTCTCCTGACCTCATGATCCACCCGCCTCGGCCTCCCAAAGTGCTGGGATTACAGGCATGAGGCACCGCACCTGGCCGAGAGTCACATTTTTCAGGGTGTAAGTTTCCTTGAAAAATGAAACTATTACCCTTTACCCAACAGGCAGTTTGGCCCAAGTCTGCTTTTGTGTCTAGCTGACACAGGACTTACTGTGGCATTTCATGGAAGTGTTGTGTGTGTGTAGTTTTCTCGAGTGTGTAGGAGCATATCGGAATTTCAAGCTAGGATGGAATGACTTCTAGGCATGAGAATGTGGGAAGGATGGGCAGCTCTGGCTTCTCATGCCTTCTTACTTTTCCACTAGGGTTTTTTTCCAGGGAACCAATCTGCCCTTTTGAAGAAAAGACAAAGGTAGAAAGGATGGTGGAGGACTCCCTGGCAAATGGTTATCAGGTAAGCAGAAAACGTACTGTTGTACAAAATGACATGCTTTCATCCAATAGGTAGACACATTTCTTTCTAGACAGACTCATCTTCAGAGTTTTCTTAGAGCAAATGAAGCCTTACTCAAGGACCGAGTCCCCAGATGAATTTCCCCAGGGAATGAAGTCTCCTATACATAAAGTGTTAACTTGAAAGTCGGTCAGGTAGCTCAGTAATTACTACTTAAGCTTGACCTTCATGGTGCCAACTGCATCTTTCTTACATCGCTGGGTGCGGTGACGGATGATAAAGCAGATGAAAGTGTCCTTTTATCAAATCATTCACTTATCAGCATTTATCAGGTATCTGCAGTGTGCTGAGGAGTGTGCTGCATAGACACCAATGGGACAGGAAGAGCTCCTAGCCTGGTTGTGCTGAGATCAAGCGTAAGCAGTGTGCAGTGGCTTATGCCTATAATTCCAGCTACTCAGGAGACAGAGGTGAGAGGACCACTTCAGCCCAGGAGATCGAAGCTGTAGTAATCAGCAGTTGTGCCTGGGTGACACAGTTGGACCCTGTTTTTATATATAAATAAATAAACAGATTAGATAGATGATAGATAGAGGAAAATTCATCTTTAGGAAGTACTGTTCTAATCAAAATAAAAATAAAATTTAAAATTTAAAAATACAAATATTAAAAAATTAAAAATAAATAGATCAGCAAAAAAAGATTTAAAAAAATTTTAAAAAGTGCTGTTTAAGGCATATGCCTGTAGGAGGTCAACCTTGAGTATTTAGACACAAGAGCTCCTGAGACATTAAACCCTAGAGTAGATCATGGGAGACCTGACAGCCACGTATAAGTGAGTATAAGGTTCCCCTTCATCATTCTCCAGTGAATATTGGTGGAAGTGTTCATTGGCTCAAACCAGCATGTGTGTGATGACATAGGATTCAGTGACGTTTGATGATGTGGCTGTGGACTTCACCCCAGAGGAGTGGGCTTTACTGGACACAACTGAGAAATACCTCTACAGAGATGTGATGCTGGAGAACTACACGAACCTGGCCTCTGTGGGTAAGAGTAACATCACTATGCTTGGCGTGGTGGCCTGCACCTGTAGTCCCAGATACTTGGGAGGCTGAGGTGGGAGAATCGCTGGAGCCTGGGAGTTTGATACTAGCATGGGCAACATTGTGATACCTTGTCTCTTAAAAAAAAAATTCTAGGCCGGGCGCAGTGGCTCATGCCTGTAATCCCAGCACTTTGGGAGGCTGAGGTGGACGGATCACAAGGTCCAGAGATGGAGACCATCCTGGCTAACACTGTGAAACCCCGTCTCTACTAAAAAATTTCAAAAAAATTAGGTGGGCATAGTGGCAGGTACCTGTAGTCCCAGCTATTCGGGAGGCTGAGGCAGGAGAATTGCATGAACCCGGGAGGTGGATCTTGCAGTGAGCCAAGATCACACCACTGCACTCCAGCCTGGGTGACAGATTGAGACTCCATCTCAAAAAAAAAAATCCTAAAAATGAAGACTAGGCCGGTTGTGGTGGCTTACATCTATAATCCCAGCACTTTGGGAGGCCGAGGCGGGCAGATCACATGCGGTCAGGAATTTGAGACCAGCCTGGCCAAAATTGTGAATCCCCATCTCTACTAAAAATACAAAAATTAGCCAGACTTGTTGGCGGGCACCAGTAATCCCAGCTACTTGGGAGGCTGAGACAGGAGAATTGCTTGAACAAGGAGGCAGAAGTTGCAGTGAGCTGAGATTGCACCACTGCACTCCTGCCGGGGCGACACAGTGATACTTCGTCTAAAAAAAAATACATTAAAAATAAAAATAAACACTAGCATCATTTCTTGTAGCCTGTTATAGAGCAGATGTATGTTACATGCTTGCTTGTCAATTCTGAAAACAGTGGGGAATAACAGAGACAGTCCCAAAGTAACAGTCCCTGCTGTAGTATGTTTTAATTTTCTGTGGTAATCCTGGAAACTTCATCAACAGCATCAGCTTTGTGCTGTAAGAAATATACATCTTCCTTCCCCTATTCTTTGATGTAGTTAATTGGAAACTCCAGGGTTGGGGCCCAGTCATCTGTGTTTTCAGAATCACTGAAGGTGAATCTAATATACTATCATGTTTGAGATCCAGTGGCAGAGTTGTTTACTCATGACAGCAAGCATCTTTTTGTTGTACTTACTTTATTTCTGCTTTTTTTTTTCTGAGACAGAGTCTCACTCCATCGCCCAGGCTAGAGTGTAATGGTGCCACCTCAGCTCACTGCAACTTCAGCCTCCCAAGTTGCTGGTATTAGGTGCACCTGCTACCATGCCCAGTTAATTTTTTTTTTTTTTTTTTTTTTTTTTTGGTATTTTTAGTAGAGACGGGGTTTTGCCATGTTGGCCAGCCCGGTCTTGAACTCCTGACCTCGGGTGATCCACCCGCCTCGGCCTCCCAGAGTGCTGGGATTACAGGTGTAAGCCACTGCACCCAGCCTACTTACTTTATTTATTTATTATTTTTGTGACAGGGTCTTGCTCTGTCGCCCAGGCTGGAGTGCGGTGGTGCAATCTCTGTTCACTACAACCTCTGCCCTCCCAGGTTCAGGCGATTCTCCTGCCTCAGCCTCCTGAGTAGCTGGGATTACAGCCAAGCGTCACTGTGCCTAGCTAATTTTTGTATTGTTAGTAGAGAAGGAGTTTCACTATGTTGGCCAGGCTGGTCTTAAACTCCTGACCTCAAATGATCCACCCACCTTGACCTCCCCAAGTGTTAGGATTACAGGCATGAGCCACCATGCCCGTAATCCCAGCACTTTGGGAGGCTTAGGTGGGTGGATTGTCTGAGGCCAGGAGTTTGAGACCAGTGTGTCCTACGCTGTGAAACCCCGTCTCTACTAAAAATACAAAAAATTAGCCAGACGTGGTGGCACACGCCTTTAGTCCCAGCTAATCAAGAGGCTGAGGCAGGAGAATCACTTCAACACAGAAGGCAGAGGTTGCATTGAGCCAACATTGTGCCACTGCGCTCCAGTGTGGGTGACAGAGTGACACTTCATCTCAAAAAAAAAAAAAAAAAAAGATTTTTAAAGATGCACTTTGCCTCAGAAGATTTAAGCTATTTTTCTCAGAGTTTTGGATATCTTTGACTCTTATTTTCCATCTTGTCAAACATTCCTATGATCTAATAAAACTACCTGTTCTGTTTCTTTGTTAACTTTATCATTTTGATACATGCTGTTTATCTAGATCTTTCCTACTTTCCTTTCCCAAAAATCTTCTCTTTCTGTTTTCCATCAGCTTTAATTTTATTTTCTTTTCTGAAGTCTTGCTCTGTCACCCAGGCTGGAGTGCAATGGCATGATCTCAGCTCAGTGCAACTTCTGCCTCCCAGGTTCAAGCGATTCTCCTGCCTCAGCCTCACGAGTAGCTGGGATAATAGGCATGCGCCACCATGCCTGGCTAATTTTGTATTTTTAGTAGAGATGGGGTTTCTCCATGTTGGTCAGGCTGGTCTCGAACTCCTGACCTCAAGTGATCCACCGGCCTCAGCCTCCCAAAGTGCTGGGATTACAGGTGTGAGCCACCACTCCCGGCATTTTTAATTTTTACAGAAGTAGTTTGTAATAAACTAGCTAAACACATCAGTTATGTAATAAACCCCACATCATTATAGCCAAATTTTTGACATACCAAAATCCTCAAGGTTCTCTGGCTTTTATTTTATTGCTGTGTTTAATTTGAAAACAAGTAAAAATGACTCATTTTGAACGAATATTTCTTCTCTAAACCCTTACATTTCTTTTTTTGCTTAACTTCAGAATGGGAAATACAACCTAGAACCAAACGGTCATCACTTCAGCAGGGTTTTTTGAAGAATCAAATATTCAGTGGGATACAAATGGTAAGATTCATGAGGGATATTTCTTAATTTCCTCTCTTAGAAAAGATAGGGAATTCCATTCTAGAAAATCAGCTCAGTCAGAGGTGTGGCTTACATCTGTAATCCCAGCTATTTGGGAGGCCGAAGTGGGGGGATCATTTGAGCCCAAGAGTTCAAGACCAGCCTAGGCAGTATAGTAAGATCCCATCTCTGATTTTAAAAAGAGGGTGAATATGGTGGCTCACACCTGTAATCGCAACATTTTGGGAGGCCGATATGGGTGAATCACTTGAGGTCAGGAGTTTGAGACCAGGCTGGCCGACATGGTGAAACTCCATCTCTACTAAGAATACAAAATTAGCTGAGTGTGGTGGTGAGCACCTGTCATACCAGTTACTTGGGAGGCTGAGACAGGAGAATGGCATGAACACAGAGGCAGAGGTTGCAATGAGCTGAGATTGCACCACTGCATTCCAGCCTGGTTGACCGAGTGAGACTCTGTCTCAGAAATAAAGAAAAGAAACTGAGTCTGTAATCCCATCACTTTGGGAGGCCTAGGCAGGTGGATCACTTGAGATTAGCACTTGGAGACCAGCCTGGCCAATGTAGTGAAACTCTTATCTCTACTAAAAATACAAAGTTAGCCAGGTGTGGTGGCAGGCATCTGTAATCCCAGATACATGGGAGGCTGAGGCAGAATTACTTAAACCCGGGAGGTGGAGTTTGCAGTGAAAAAGAAACTGCACAAATGAGAGATACTTGAGAGAATTAGAGAAGAAGCCTGCACCATTGAGGGAGCAGGGTCTCTGGAGAGATAGTCTGAATGTGATGAATTTTATGATATTCCATATCTGTATAACTTGTCACCTCAAAACACATTCCCACATAAGTAACTAGACATTGAGGATTTACACAGTTTCATGAAAATCTACACTGTTTGACTGGGTGCAATGGCTGACACCTGTAATCCCAGCACTTTGGGAAGCTGAGGCAGGAGAATCACTTGAGCCTAGGAGTTCAAGACCAGCCTGGTCAACGGAGACCCTGTCTCTACAAGGAATAAAAAATTAGCAGGGCGTGTTGGCATGCACCTGTAATCCAAGCTCCTTGGGGGACTGAGGCAGGATGATGGCTTCAGCCTGGGAGATTAAGGCCACAGTGAGCTGTGATTGTGCCATGGTACCCAGCCTGGGTGACAGAGTGAGACCTTGTCTCAAACCACCCTGCATAATAATAAAAAAACCCTACAGTTTTCTTTTTTTGAACAATTAAAGCCAGTGGCGTAGAATTCTGGAAAAAGGTCCCATCATTCAATCTGGAAGAAATCAAGAAGTCAGGAAATAAAAACAAGGAAGAAAAATTGTAAAAATTATAATTATCAAAGTAGGCTGACATGGTAGCTCATGGATGTAATCCCAGCACTTTGGGAGGCTGAGGCAGTGGGGTTTTGTGAAGAGTTTGAGATCAGCCTAGGCTACATAGTAAGACCTTGTCTCTATAAAAATAAATTGAGGCTGGGTGTGGTGGCTCACGCCTGTAATCCCAGCAATTTGGGAGGTCGAGGCAGGCAGATCATGAGGTCAGCAGTTCAAGACCAGCCTGGTGAACATGGTGAAACCCCATCTCTACAAAAAATAACAAAATTAGCTGGATGTGGCTACACCTGCCTGTAATCCCAGCTACTCGCAAGGCTGAGGCATGAGAATCACTTGAGCCTAGGAGGTGGAGGTTGCAGTGAGCCAAGATCTCGCCACTTGCACTCCAGCCAAAGTGAGACTACATCTCAAAAATAAATAAACTGAGGTGGGGCATGGTGGCTCACCCCTGTAATTTCAGCACTTTGGGAGGCCAAGGCAGGCAGATCATCTGAGGTCAGGAGTTCAAAACCAGCCTGGCCAACATGGTGAAACCCTGTCTCTACTAAAACTACAAAAATTAGCCAGGCATGGTGACCCATGCCTGTAATCCCAGCTACTCAGGAGGCTGAGGCAGGAGAATCACTTGAGCCTGGGAGGCAGAGTTTGCAACGAGCCGAAATCATGCCACTGCACTCCAGCCTGGGCTACGGAGCAAGACTCTTTGTCTCTAAATAAATAAATAAACAAACAAACCGAAAGATTGGCCAGACATGATGGTGCATTCAAATAGTTCTAGCTACACAGGAAGCTAAGGCAGGATGATCACTTGAACTCAGCCAGGAGTTTGAGGTTACAGAGAGCCATGATCACACCAGTGCACTATAGTCCAGGCAATGGAGCAAAACCCCAACTCTGAAAAAAGTGAAACATACTAGGTGTGGTGGGTCATGCCTGTAATATCACCACTTTGGGAGGCCGAGGCAGGCAGATCACCTGAGCTTACGAGTTTGAGACCAGCCTGGGTAACTTGGCAAAACCTTGTTTCTACAAAACAGAAAAATTAGCCAGGTGCAGTGGTGCACACCTGTATTCCTAGCTACTCGGGAGGCTGAGGCAGGAGAATCACTTGAGCCTGGGAGGTGGAGGTTGCAGTTAGCTGAGAGTGTGCCATGCACTCCAGACAGGGAGATAGAACAAGACTTTCTCTCAAAAAGAAAAAAAAAAAAATTAAACATTAAAAAGTAAAATCATAATTGTCATCAAAATGCTTCTGTGTTCAGATGGGTGAAATCTCTTAATATGTCTGAAAATGTTTTAAAACCTTTATCTCATCATCAACAGACAAGAGGCTACAGTGGATGGAAACTCTGTGACTGTAAGAATTGTGGAGAGGTCTTCAGGGAACAGTTTTGCCTTAAGACACATATGAGAGCTCAGAATGGAGGGAATACTTCTGAGGGTAATTGTTATGGAAAAGACACCCTCAGTGTGCACAAGGAAGCCTCTATTGGACAGGAACTTTCCAAATTTAATCCATGTGGAAAAGTCTTCACTCTAACTCCAGGTCTTGCTGTACATCTTGAAGTTCTCAATGCAAGACAACCCTACAAATGTAAGGAATGTGGAAAAGGCTTTAAGTATTTTGCAAGCCTTGATAATCACATGGGAATCCACACTGATGAGAAACTCAGTGAATTTCAGGAATGTGGGAAAGCTGTCACAGCTTCTTCACACCTAAAGCAGTGTGTAGCAGTTCATACAGGAAAGAAATCCAAAAAGACTAAGAAATGTGGGAAATCCTTCACTAATTTTTCTCAACTTTATGCACATGTGAAAACTCATAAAGGAGAGAAGTCCTTTGAATGTAAAGAATGTGGAAGATCCTTTAGAAATTCCTCATGCCTTAATGATCACATTCAAATTCACACTGGAATAAAACCACACAAGTGTACATACTGTGGGAAAGCCTTCACTAGATCAACTCAACTTACTGAACATGTAAGAACTCACACTGGAATAAAACCCTATGAATGTAAGGAATGTGGCCAAGCCTTTGCTCAGTACTCGGGCCTTTCTATACACATACGAAGTCACAGTGGAAAGAAACCCTATCAGTGTAAGGAATGTGGGAAAGCCTTCACTACATCCACAAGTCTTATTCAGCATACAAGAATTCACACAGGAGAGAAGCCTTATGAATGTGTTGAATGTGGGAAGACCTTCATTACTTCTTCCCGTCGTAGTAAACATTTGAAAACTCATAGTGGAGAAAAGCCCTTTGTATGCAAGATATGTGGGAAAGCATTTCTATATTCCTCACGCCTTAATGTTCACCTGCGAACTCATACCGGAGAGAAACCCTTCGTATGTAAAGAATGTGGGAAAGCATTTGCTGTTTCCTCACGCCTAAGTAGACATGAAAGAATTCACACTGGGGAGAAACCCTATGAATGTAAGGATATGAGTGTTACCATTTAGCCCATCGGTTGCCATCTTTAATTATTGGCAGTGACACCAAAGATTATCAGATTTGTCCTAAATGCCTTGCAGAGGTTGTAATGACTCATGGATTGGCCTTAGATGCCATCCTGAGGGTCTGAAATTAAACCTACAGGTTCTGAATACAACTTCATGGTTGCCTGAGTCTGGGCATCTGTGAAGAAGGGTCATGGATAGTGAGGTCAGTACTGCAGGCTGCCTCACCTTGGTGATTAGATTCCTAAGATCATAGCATTAACAAGTTCTGTATGAGATAAATCATGCAGATTGACCCCAGCCCCTGTTGGTTAGTGACTGCCAGTGTGGCACATTTATGTCAAAATTTACCAGAAGCCAAGATGATGTAGGACCCCAAAGGTGGGTTGTTAAGAGATGCTCCTCCAAGGGTCTCTTCTGTTGCCACGGATCCTGCAGAGCATGTCAGGAATGAAACCATCCATAACTGCCAGTGCACTTTCACAGCTGATTATTTCCGTGTCCCCTTGTAAAATCTAAGAAGTGTGACAGCCTTGCCTGTTCTGCCTTGTATGTCTATTTTAGATGGCACAATGTAAGTGGCAATGTCTCTTCTAGTATAATCCAGTCTCTCTTCTCACTTCTGTCAAGGTGGCTGATATAGTCCATGAGTCTCATTCGTGATCTCTTTATCAGATGATTGTTCAGCCACACTTTGAGGATTCTTTTCAGTACAAGTTTTCTAATTTTTGCATTATGGATAGGCTGAGAATTTTCCAAATCTCCAAGTTCTGGTTCCTTTTTCCTTAACAATTTCTTCTGCAATTCAGGTCTCCTTTTGCATTTTTGCCGAGACCAGCTGGGTCATGGAGACCCTAACCCAGCAGCTCTAGAGGAATTAAGACAAAGACATAGAAATAGAGTGCAGAGTGCGAATCGGGGCTCACAGCCTTCAGAGCTGAGAGCCTTGAACAGAGTTTGACCCACATATTTATTGACAGTAAGCCTGTGATAAACATTATTTCTATAGATTATAGATCAGCTAAAAGTATTCCTTACGAGAAAGAAAGGGACAGGCTCTGGCTTGTTATCTGCAACAAGAATATGTCCTTAAGGCACAAATCACTCATGCTATTGTTTGTGGTTTAGGAATGCCTGAGCAGTTTTCCAGTTTTCCACCCTGGGTGGGCCAGGTGTTCCTTGCCCTCATTTGGTTAAACCAGCAACCTCCAGCTTGGGTGTCATAGCCATCACGAGCATGTCACAGTGCCGCAGAGATTTTGTTTATGGCCAGTTTCTCATGGCCTGTTTATGTCCAAATTTGGGGGGCCTGTTCCGAGCACATTTTCCTGTAAGCAGTCAGGAAGAATGAAGCTTCCTGTGTCCTTTAACACTTTAATTACAGATCTTAGTGATACATAACCAGTTTTATCTCTCTCAAGCTCTACCTTCCACAAAGTGCTAGAATACAGTTCTGCCAAGTTCTTCACTACTTCATATCAAGGGTTGTCTTTTCTTCATTTCCCAATAGCATGTTCCTCATTCCCCAATGACACCTCACCAGGATCACCCTTACCAACCTTATTTCCAGCTTGCACATCAGAATTTTTCCAGCCTCATTTGTCAGTTTCAAATCTTCACAGTTTTAGTTTTTTTGTTTGTTTGTTTTTAATCTGCCTTAATGAGCTCAGGCCACTATCACAAAATACCACAGACCAAATGGCTTACAAATTTGTTAATTTTAAATAAATGAGGTTAAAAACAAATTTATATTCTCACATTTCTCGAGGCTGGAAGTCTGAGATCAGAGTGCCAGCATGGTCAACTTCTGGCGAGAGCTCTCTTCCTGGTATGTAAATGCCCACTTCCTCATGTCTTCACAGGAGGGAAACCAACAAATAGGTCTCTCTCTCTCTCCCCTCTCTCCTTTCTCCTCTCTCCCCTCTCTCTCTCTCTCTCTCTCTCTCTCTCTCTCTCCCCCTCTCTCCCCCCCCACCATCTCTCTCCTTCCCCTCCCTCCCCCCACCCATCTCTTGACATCATTTCACGATACTTCTAAAGACCCTATTTTCAGGCCGGGTGTGGTGGCTCACACCTGTAATCCCAGCACTTTGGGAGGCCGAGATGGGCGGATCATGAGGTCAGGAGATCGAGACTGTCCTGGTTAACACGGTGAAACCCTGTCTCTACTACAAATACAAAAAATTAGTCTGGCGTGGTGGCGGGTGCCTGCAGTCCCAGCTACTCGGGAGGCTGAGGCAGGAGAATGGCGTGAACCTGGGAGGCATAGGTTGCAGTGAGCCGAGGTCACAGCCACTGCACTCCAGCCTGGGCAACAGAGTGAGACTCTGTCTCAAAAACAAAACTAAAAAACCCTGTTTTCACATACAGTCACATTTGGATTTGGAGCTTCAACATATGAATTTTCAGGGTTATCTTTCAGTCCAAAGTACTTAATATGATTCTTTTCCGTTTCCACATAGACAATCACATAATCTGTAAATAATGACTCTTACTTTTCCACTTTAGTTGTTAGGTTATAACTATATATATATTTTCTTGCTTTACTGGACTAATTTCAACCTCCAGCACACCACCAATGAATAGTAGTAATACCAGCATAATTGTCTGCAGTTCTGCTGAGATATGTGCTCTATTTTATTGGCTTGGCTGTAGGTTTTTATTTTATTTTTTGAAGAGGCTATCTCTTACAGGAAAGGTTTATTTTTATATCCAGTTTTTACATGATGAATGATTTCCCAATATTTCATAATTCATGAGGCTGAATTCCTCTTGAATTTATTAAATGCTTCCTGTGCATCCTCTGTGATGATCATGTTTATTTACTGATAGAACTCAAGTACCTAGAACTGTTCCTGGCCCATGATGGTACGTAATAAATACTTCAAGGAAATGATGTGGTGATGCATGTCTATAGTTCTAGCTACTTGGGAGGATGGCCTGAACCCAGGGGTTCTAGACCAGCTTAGACAACATAGCAAGACCACATCTCAAAAAACAAAAAACAAAACGAATGAATGAATGCATGGAAGGACTCGTTTCTAAAATAAATGTGGTCACGTTGGGTGTGGTGGCTCATGCCTGTAATACGAGCACTTTGGGAGGCGGGGATGGGCAGATCACTTGAGGTCAGGAGTTCGAGACCAGCCTGGCCAACATGGTGAAGCCCCATCTCTACTAAAAATACAGAAATTAGCTGGGTATGGTTGTGTGCACCTGGAATTCCAGCTACGCGGGAGGCTGAAGCAGGAGAATCGCTTGAACCTGGGAAGTGGAGGTTGCATTAAGTGTAGATTGTGCCACTGCACTCCAGCCTTGGTGACAGAGTGAGACTCCATCAAAAATAAAATAAAATAAATGTGTTTTTGTATTTATTACATTTCTAGTGTTACATCAACCTTGCATTCCTGGATAAGCTCAACAGACATAATGGATCATTTTAAAAGACTATTTGATTACCTTTACTAATATGTTATGGAGCTATGTTTGAATAACTTTGCAATTTTTTTTTTCTTCTTGTCCCTGAATGATTTTTTTTTTTTTTTTTTTTTTTTTTTTGAGACAGAGTCTGGCTCTGTGCCCAGGCTGGAGTGCAGTGGCGCGATCTAGGCTCACTGCAACCTCCACCTCCCCGGTTCAAGCGATTCTCCTGCCTCAGCCTCCAAGGAGCTGGGACTACAGGCATGCACCACCACGCCCAGCT
Organism: Pan troglodytes; assembly: GCF_028858775.2. NCBI lineage: Eukaryota > Metazoa > Chordata > Mammalia > Primates > Hominidae > Pan > Pan troglodytes. The sequence goes on along the minus strand of NC_072418.2, from coordinate 12,331,242 downwards.
AATTTTTGTATTTTTAGTAGAGACGGGGTTTCACCATTTTGGCCAGGATGGTTTCGATGTCTTGACCTTGTGATCCACCTGCCTTGGCCTCCCAAAGTGCTGGGATTACAGGTGTGTGCCACCGCACCCGGCCCTGAATGATATTTACATGTAAATTATGACTGTCATATACTGTATTGGGGCATGTTCCTACTTTTTCTAAATTCTTAATCTATCTCTATGCTATAAGAATCTAGGCTGGGAATAGTGGATCAGGCCTGTAATCCCAGCACTTTGGAAGGCTTAGGCAAAAAGATCAGTTGAGCCCAGGAGTTCAAGGCCACCTTGGACAACATAGTGAGACCACATCTCTACTTAAAAATACTACGTGCTGGGCATGGTGGCTCACACCTGTAATCCCAGCACTTTGGGAGGTTGGGGTGGGCAGATCAAGAGGTCAGGAGTTGGAGACCAGGCTGGCCAACATGGTGAAACCGCATCTCTACTAAAAATACAAAAATTAGCCAGGCATGGTGGCACACGCCTGTAATACAGCTACTTGGGAGGCTGAGGAGGAAGAATTGCCTGAACCCAGGAGGCGGAGGTTGCAGTGAGTTGAAATCGTGCCATTGCACTCCAGCTCTGGGTGACAGAGCAAGATTCCATCTCGAAAAAAAAATAGTACAAAATATTTTAAAAAATAATAAAAGTTGTCTATTCTGGCTGATCATGGTGGCTGACACACATATTCCCAGCACTTTGGGAGGCTGGGTCAGGAGGATTGCTTGAGGCCAGGAGTTCAAGATCAGCCTGGGCAACATAGTGAGATTCCATCTCTACAAAAAAATAAGAGTTATCAAGCCGGACATGGTGGCTCACGCCTGTAATCCCAGCACTTTTGGAGGATAGGCGGGTGGATCCCCTGAGGTCAGGAGTTTGAGACCATCCTGGCCAACATGGTGAAACTCCATCTCTACTAAAAATACAAAAAATCAGCTGGGCGTGGTAGCTGGCGCCTGTGATCCCAGCTACTCCAGAGGCTGAGACAGGAAAATCACTTGAACCTAGGAGGTGGAGGTTGCAGTAAGCCGAGGTCGTGCCACTGCACTTCAGCCTGGGCAACAGAGGAATACTCCATCTCAAACAAAACAAAACAAAAGGCCTGGTGCAGTGGCTCATGCCTGTAATTCCACTTTGGGAGGCCGAGGTGGGCAGATCACGAGGTCAAGAGGTTGAGACCATCCTAGCCAACATAGTGAAACTCTGTCTCTACTAAAAAATACAAAAATTAGCTAGGCCTGTTGGCTTGCACCTGTAATCCCAGCTACTCAGGAGGCTGAGGCTGGAGAATCACTTAAACGTAGAAGGCGGAGGTTGCGGTGAGCCGATATCGTGCCACTGCACTCCAGCCTGGGTGACAGAGCGAGACTCCATCTCAAAAAAAAAAAAAAAAAATTACCCAGTCTCTGTTATTTCTTCATAGCAATATGAAAATGGACTAATATGTCAGAAGTTAGAATTTCAAGACCTACCAGGCATTTATTTCAGTGATTCTCAAAAGCCGTCTTCAACAGAACCCCTTCCTTTCTCAGATTTCTTGCATTGGCGCCTGAACCTGGTTGGATGGACTGACAGAAGGGTGTTCTTGAAGCCCCCAGAGTGACTCTCCCCACCTGAAAGTAGGGACTCAGCCCTATCCAGAGTTGCAGAGGGCCAGAGAATTGACTGCTGTCTGGCGAGGCTGCCGTCTATCCCCCACTGCATTCTCTAGTCTGTCAGAGCAGAGGGTTTCATCTGTCCACTGAGGCTGCAGTTTTACCCCTGAGAACAGGTGAATGTTCCCCTTTTGGGGAGGATGTGTCTGAAAGGGTCTTGAGTATTGCTGTGGGCAAACTCCAGACATCATCCATAATGGTGAATACACTAATACAAAGATACAAACCAGCCAGAACCAACCTTACATTCCTGGAGTAAATGCCACTGGGTTTACTACTTTCTTACCATGGCGTTGGAATTTGTTTGCTAATTTCTTTCTTTCCCTCCCTCTCTCTCTCTTTCTTTCTTTTATCTTTTTTTTGTTTTTTGTTTGTTTTTGTTTTTTTGAGACGGAGTTTCGCTCTTGTTGCCCAGGCTGCAGTGCAATGGCATGATCTCGGCTCACCGCAACCTCGGCCTCCCAGGTTCAAGCGATTCTCCTGCTTCAGCCTCCTTAGTAGCTGGGATTACAGGCATGTGTCACCACGCCCAGCTAATTTTGTATTTTTAGTAGAGACGGGGTTTCTCCATGTTGGTCAGCCTAGTCTCGAACTTCCGACCTCAGGTGATCTGCCCACCTCGGCCTCCGAAGTGCTGGGATTACAGGCGTGAGCCACCGCACCCGGCTCTTTCTTTCTTTCTTTTTCTTTCTTTCTTTCTTTCCTCCTTTCCTTCCTTTCCTTCTTTCCTTTCCTTTCCCTTCCCTTCCCTTCCCCTTCCTTCCTTTCTTTTTCTTTCTTTCTTCCTTTCCTTTCTTTCTTTCTCCTTCCTTCCTTCCTTCTTTCTTTCTGTCTTTTTCGCCCTTCCTTCCCTCCCTCCCTCTCCTTTTCTTTCTTTCTTTCTTTTCTTTTCTTTTCTTTCTTTCCTTCTTTCTTTCCCCTTCCTTCCTTCCCTCTCTTTCTTTCTTTCTCTCTCTCTCTCTCTCTCTCTCCCTCTCTCCCTCCCTCCCTTCCTTCCTTTCTTTTCTTTCCCCCTCCCCTCCCCCCTTCTCCCTTCCCCTCTCATCTTGCTTTATCACCTAGGCTAGGTGCGGTGTTGCAGACACAGCTCACTGTAGCCCTGACCTCCTGGGCTCAAGCAATCTTCCCACCTCAGCCTCCCAAGTAGCTGGGAGTACAGGGGTGCTCTACCACACCCAGCTAATTTTTAAATTTTTTGTAGAGATAGTCGCTTGCTATGTTGCCCAGGCTGCTCTCAAACTCCTGGGCTCAAGCAATCCTGCCTCTATTATACTTAGTGCATTTTGTTTGTTTGTTTTTTGGTGTTTTTTTGTTTGCTTGTTTGTTTTGTTTGTTTGTTTGTTTTTAGATGGAGTCTTGCTCTGTTGCCAGGCTGGAGTACAGTGGCGCGATCTCGGCTCACTGCAACTTCTGCATCCTGGGTTCAAACAATTCTCCTGCCTCAGCCTCCCGAGTAGCTGGGACTACAGTCGCGCGACACTACACCCAGCTAATTTTTGTATTTTTAGTAGAGACGGGGTTTCACCACGTTGGCCAGGATAGTCTCAATCTCTTGACCTCATGATCAGCCCGCCTTGGCCTCCCAAAGTGCTGGGATTACAGGCTTGAGCCACTGTACCCGGCCTACTTAGTACATTTGTAGCAATATTCATTACTGATATGATTCTGCAGTTTTTAATGATTGTACTATGTTTATCAGTGATAGAAACAAGATATACATATATCTTGTACTGGCATCATAAAAAGCTTTAGCAAAATTTGCTTCATTTTTAATACTCTGAAAGGATTTATGGAGAATTAGGACCAACTGGACCTTGAAAATTTCATGTAATGTAAAAATGTCTGGGCTGGGAATGGTGGCTCATGCTTGTAATCTGAGCACTTTGGGAGGCCGAGAAGAGAGGATCATTCTAGCTCAAGAGTTTGAGAATAGCCTGGGCAATGGAGTGAGATACCATCTCTACCAAAAAGAAAAACCAAAAAAACTCTCGAGTTTAGGTGCTGTATTCCTTCCATTGCAACTACTAAGTACACTGAGCCAGGGGTATTACTTGAGGCCAGGCATTCAAGGCAATAGTGTACAACTATTACATATCAATTTTTTTTTTAGTTGATCTCATTCTGTCATCCAGGCTGGAGTGCAGTGGCATGATCTTGGCTCACTGGACCCTTCACCTCCCCAGTTCAAACGATTCTCCTGCCTCAGCCTCCCGAGTAGCTGGGATTAGCATGTGCCACCTCGCCCAGCTAATTTATTGTATTGTATTGTATTTATTTATTTAACTTTTTTTTTTTTGAGGCAGAATCTCACTCTATCGCCCATGCTGGAGTGCAATCATGCGATCTCGGCTCACTGCAACCTCCTTCTCCTGGATTCAAGCGATTCTCCTGCCTCAGCCTCCTGAGTAGCTTGGATTACAGGTGTGCACCACCAAGTCCAGCTAATATTTGTATTTTTAGTAGAGACAGGGTTTCACCATGTTGGTCAGGCTGGTCTTGAACTCCTGACCTCGTGATCCCCCCACCTCGGCCTCCCAAACTGCTGGGAGTATTACAGGTGTGAACCACTGCACCCGGCCTTTGCCCAGCTAATTTTTGTATTTTTAGTTGAGTTGGGGTGTTGCCATGTTGACTAGGCTGGTCTCAAATTCCTTACTTCAGGTGATCTGCCTGCCTTGGCCTCCCAAAATGCTAGGATTACAGGCATGAGCTACTGAGCCTAGCTTTACATATCAATTCTAAAAAGAGTTATACTTCTAAGACTTTGGTTTTTTTTTTTTTCTTCCTTTTTTCTGGGGCACAGGGTCTCACCCTGTCACCCAGGCTGGAGTGCCATGACACAATTGTGGCTCACTACAACCTTGACTTCGTGAGCCCGGGTGATCCTCCCACCTCAGACTCCCCAGTAGTTGGGACTGCAGGCATGCACGACCACACCTGGGTAATTTTTGGTACTTTTTGTAGAGACAGAGTTTCAGCCTGTTGCCTAAGCAACATAGAAAGACCCTGTCTCCACAAAAATTTTTTAAAACCTGGCCAGGCATGTTGGTGCACACCTGTAGTCCCAGCTACTTGAGATGCTGAGGCAGAAGGATTGCTTGAGCCCAGGAGTTCAAGGCTATAATGAGCTATGATTGAATTACTGACTCCAGGCTGGGCAACAGAGCAAGACCCTGCGTCAAAAAAAAAAAAAAAAATGTGTTACTTGTCAATTTTATGTGCTTTTTATCACAGTAAAAAGAAATACAATAAAACAGAAGTTACTGCCCGGGCACAGTGGCTCATGCCTGTAATCCCAGCACTTTGGGAGTCCTAGGTGGGTGGATCACTTGGGGCCAGGAATTCGAGACCAGCCTGGCCAATATGGCAAAAACCCTGTCACTAGTAAAAGTACAAAAGTTAGCTGGGTGTGGTGGCATGTGCCTATAATCCCAGCTACTCGGCCGACTGAGGCATGAGAATTACTTGAACCTGGGAGATGGAGGCTGCAGTGATCTGAGATTGTGCCACTGCACTCCAGCCTGGCCAATAGAGCAAGACTCTGTCTCAAAAAAATAAAATAAAATAAAAAATTAAAAAATTAAAAAAACCCCAGAAGTTACTTGGGTCAGTTCTTGTTTATTTTTTTCTTTCCGTTTTGGTCTGTCTTGAGCCCCTACCTATATTAAGGATCCAGTAGCAGAGTGACTAGCAATGCTGCCCTAACAAGAAATGAAGGGGAGACAGATGTGGGTGTTTACAGGGAGCCTTTCTTTCCAGTGATACATTTTATTTTATTTATTTATTTGTTTATTTTTATTTTATTTATTTTTTTGAGTTGGAGTCTTGTTCTGTCTCCTAGGTTGGAGTGCAGTGGCACGATCTTGGCTCACTGCAACCTCCTTCTCTGGGGTTCAAGCGATTCTCCTGCCTTGGCCTTCTGAGTAGCTGGGATTACAAGCACGTGCCACAACGTCCAGCTAATTTTTGTATATTTAGTACAGATGAGAGTTCACCATGTTGGTCAGGCTTGTCTCGATCTCCTGACCTTGTGATCCACCCGCCTTAGCCTCCCAAAGTGCTGGGATTACAGGCGTGAGCCACCGCGCCCAGCAGCCTATTTTTTTTTTAATTTAATTTAATTTTTTTTTTTTTTTTTTTTGAGACAGAGTCTCGCTCTGTTGCCCAGGCTGGAGTGCAGTGGCGCAATATCGGCTTACTGCAACCTCCACCTCTCGGGTTTAAGCAATTCTGCCTCAGCCTCCCAAGCAAGTAGGTGGGACTATAGGCACATCCGCCACGCCTGGCTAATTTTTTTTTTTTTTTTTGTATTTTTGTAGAGACGGGGTTTCACCATGTTGCTGAGGCTGGTCTTGAACTCCTGAGTTCAGGCAATCCGCCTGCCTCAGCCTCCCAAAGTGCTAGGATTACAGGCGTGAGCCACTGCACTCAGCATTATTTCCATTCTATTCTATTCTGTTCTATTCTATTCTATTTGTTTTTTGTTTTTTTTTTTTTTCTGAGATGGAGTCTCCCTCTATCACCCAGGCTGGAGTGCAGTGGCGCAATTTCGGCTCACTGCAACCTCTGTCTCCCAGGTTCAAGCAATTCTCCAGCCTCAGCCTCCCAAGTAGCTGGGGTTATTTTTGTATTTTTAGTAGAGATGGGGTTTCACCATACTGGTCAGGCTGGTCTCGAACTCCTGACCTCAGGTGATCCACCCGCTTTGGCCTTCCAAAGTGCTGGGACTACAGGCGTGAGCCACCATGCCCGGCCTGTTCTGTTCTGTTCTGTTGTGTTCTGTTCTGTTCTGTTCTGTTCTATTCTATTCTATTCTATTCTATTTTTGAGATGGAGTCTTGCTGTGTTGCCCAGGCTGGAGTGCAATGGCTTGATCTTGGCTGACTGCAATCTCTGCCTCCTGGATTCAAGCGATTCTCCTGCCTCAGCCTCCCAAGTAGCTGGGACTACAGTCATGCACCACCACACCCGGCTAATATTGTATTTTTATTAGAGATGGGGTTTCATCATGTTGGTCAGGCTGGTCTCAAACTCCTGACCTCAGGCGATCTGCCCGCCTCAGCCTCCCAAAGTGCTGGGATTTCAGGAGTGAGCCACCACGACTGGCCTAAGGGATACATTTTTTAAAGTTAATTAATTATTTATTGATGAATGACAGAGTCTGCCTTTGTCATCCAGGCTGGATGGAGTGCAGTGGCGTGATCTCAGCTCACTGCAACCTGCCACTCCAGAGCTCAAGCGATTCTCCTGCTTCAGCCTCCCAAGTAGCTTGGATTACATGCCTCCGCTACCATGCTGGGCTGATTTTTGTATTTTTAGTAGAGACGGGGTGTCGCCATGTTGGCTATGCTGGTCTGGAACTCCTTAGCTAAGTGATCTGCCTGCTTCAGCCTCCCAAAGTGCTGGGATTACAGTGTGAGTTGTCGCGCAAAACCTGGTTGACAGGGGGTCCCTCACCTGGGAAACTTGTTTATACTGATAGATGACCTAGGCCGCTCTTTTTTTTTTTTTTTTTTTAAGATGGAGTCTCCCTGTGTCTCCCAAGGTGGAGCGCAGTGGCCCGATCTTGGCTTACTGCAACCTCCGCCTCCTGGGTTCAAGCAATTCTCCTGCCTCAGCCTCCCCGAGTAGCTGGGACTACAGGCATGTGCCACCACACCCAGCTAATATTTTTGGTATTTTTAGTAGAGACGAGGTTTCACCATGTTGGCCAGGCTGGTCTCAAACTCTTGACCTCAGGTGATCCGCTCACCTTGGCCTCCCAAAGTGCTGGGATTACAGGCATGAGTCACCGTGCCCAGTGACATAGCTGCTGTTGTCTGACCTGTGTTCAGTTTATGCCTGCCTGATCATCACTCTGACACTGGAAACCTGACCTTGTGTTCCCACCAGCTCCCTGGGGAAATCTCAACCAGGGGCAGCCCCTGGTTCTTCAGATGGTAGGTGCAAATTCAAAACACCACCCCAATAAGACATAATTTCAAAGATTTATTGCTTACACGTCCTGGGAAGGGAGGGCAAAATGAGTTGTGAGGACAGTCTTCCATCCATGGGTCACGCAAGGCAGGGATGAGAGGCAGAGAAGGAGGGAGGTTGTGGCAGCTAGCTATATACATAAGGGAATAGGGTGTGAGTCACTTTAAATTTAGGAGCAAATACCTGGATAGTCATTTTAAAGGAAGTAGGAGGAAAACACTATCTTGGGCAGGAAAGATGTCTCTAGATTCTTTCTAGATTTTTTTTTTTTTTTTTTTGAGACGCAGTTTTGCTCTGTCACCCAGGCTAGAGTGCAGTGGTGTGATCTCGGCTCACTGCAAGCTCTGCCTCGCGGGTTCACTCCATTCTGCCTTGGCCTCCCGGGTAGCTGGGAGTACAGGCGCCCACGACCACGCCCGGCTAATTTTTTTTTTTTTTGTATTTTTAGTAGAGACGGCGTTTCGCCGTGTTAGCCAGGATGGTCTCAATCTCCTGACCTCGTGATCCGCCCGCCTCGGCCTCCCAAAGTGCTGGGATTACAGGCGTGAACCACTGCGCCTGGCCAATTCTTTCTACATTCTTATCTCTAGCCACAGGCTTGAGCTGATTGGGTGTGGTGTTTATTTATTTACTTATTTTTTTGAGATGGAGTCTCTGTCACCGAGGCTGGAGTGCAGTGCAGTGATCTTGGCTCACTGCAACCTCTGCCTCTTGGGTTCAAGCGATTCTCCTGTCTCAGCCTCCTGAGTATCTGGGACTACAAGCACGCACCAGCATGCCCAGCTAATTTTTGTATTTTTTAGTAGAGATGGGGTTTCACCATATTGGCCAGGCTGGTGTCGAACTCCTGACCTCGTAATCCACCCACCTCGGCCTCCCAAAGTGCTGGGATTAAAGGCCTGAGCCACCGTGCCTGGCCTCTTTGTTAATTTTTAAAAATATTAAATATGTAAAGGAATAAAGGGCCAAGCACAGTGGCTCATGTCTGTAATCCCAACAATGTAGGAGGCCAAGGCTGAGCATGGTGGCTCATGCCTGTAATCTGAGCACTTTGGGTGGCCTTGGCAGGTGGATCACAAGGTCAGGAGATCAAGAGCATCCTGGCCGACATGGTGAAACCCCGTTTCTACTAAAAATACAAAAATTCACTGGGCGTGGTGGCTGGCACCTGTAGTCCCAGCTACTTGGGGGGCTGAGGCATGAGAATCACTTGAACCCAGGAGGCAGAGGTTGCAGTGAGCTGAGATCAATCCACTGCACTCCTGCCTGGCAACAGAGTGAGAGTCTGTCTCAAAAAAAAAAAAAAAAAAAAAATGTGGAGGCCGAGGATGGAGAATCGCTTTAGAGTTGTTGAGTATGAATTTGAAATTTCCCTTCAAAGAATTAATATGTCAGTATGCTCAATTCTTTGCCTTCTACTTTTAAACTTCCTCGTAAAGCAACCTTTTCCACCCTGACTCATTCTCCACCTTGACTCATTACCTACTCCACCCTGACTCATTCTACTCATTCAGATTACCTACTCCACCCTGACTCATTCTACTCATTCAGATTACCTACTCCGCCCTGACTCATTCATTCCAATTCATTTCATAACCATTTTTCCTGCCAAACCACTCACCCCATCAATCTCTTTAAATTAATCAGTTGGAATTAGTTTAGCCTGTGTGGTCTAACCCTACCCAATAGGGGAATGACACAGCAGTAGGGACCACGTGCATCAGGAATAAGAACCCCTTTCCCTCCTTTGTGAAGGTGTGTGCCCACCATTGCTCCATCTGTGAGAGCACACCCTTCTATAGAAGTACCTTGCCTTGCTGAGAATTAAAAATAAAATTTTATATTTGAATGCAATTTCTTTTTCTTTTTTCTTTTTTTTTGAGATGGAGTCTCACTCTGTTGCCCAGGCTGGGGTTCAGTGGTGTGCTCTCTGCTCACTGCAAGCTCTGCCTCCCAGGTTCACACCATTCTCCTGCCTCAGCCTCCTGAGTAGCTGAGACTACAGGTGCCTGCCACCACGCCCGGCTCATTTTTTGTATTTTTTAGTAGAGATGGGGTTTCACTGTGTAAGCCAGGATGGTCTCGATCTCCTGCCCTTGTGATCCACCCACCTAGGCCTCCCAAAGTCCTGGAATTACAGACATGAGCCACTGCATCTGGCCTCGAGTGCTATTTCTTTTGCAGCACTGAAACTTATTATATAACAATTTGGGGGCTCATCCAGGATTACATTCCCCTCTGGGGGTGGTCTCTGGTTCTCTCTCTTGAGGAGGCGTGCACCCCACCCTTTGTGGTGGCCTCATAGGGGAGAAATCAGAACCCACCCATTGTGAGGAATAACCCTAGCTCTAAGCAACACAGGAAAAAAAAAAAAACTGGTCAGCAACCTAGCTTAAAGGATCCTCACATACTGCAGTGATGACTCTGTGCACCTACCAAGGAAGGAGATGCCACAGGAGCCAGTAAAGTATTTCCTTGGTGGTCAGGAACAAGGTAAGAAAGCCATGGGGGTCGGGGGTGGGTGCAGTGAAGTACTCCTTGGTCGGGGTGGCTAAGTGGTTAAAAAGAGGTGAGACATCCCCATTGTTGGGGGGGATTGAACCTCACACAAACCCCCAATAGCAGAAAAGGCAAGAAATTTCCAGAGGGGAAATTGAGCCTTACCCCAAAAGGCAAGAAGTTTCCAGTGAAAATTAAGCCTCACCCTGAAAGGTGAGAAATTTCCAGTAAGGGAAATTGAACCTTGAACCTTACCCCAAAACCATCAAGATGGGAAATACCCCAAGCAAGACAGGGAGCAAGGGGGATAAAGATGGTAACAAAGATATTCCCCCAGATAGCCCCCTAGGTCTCATGCTGAAACACTGGAAGGATAATGAAACGACTAAACATAGGAAAAAGCAACAAATGATAAAATACTGCTTTTTATTTGGACTCAGGGACCCATTCTTAATCCCTCAATCTTCTGGCCAAAGTTTTAATCAACTGAGGATGTAATGTGTCAGCTTCCAATCTGATATGTTAATAATAAAAGTCCAGTGTCTCAAGAAGAACTACGCTATGCCCTTTGTTGGAGGCAAGGACCAGCCCTCCTTTTTCCCTTAAAAACAAATAGGGAAGAACCCAATCTGGCACCTCAAAATGAAAAGTCAGAGGAGCCAGCTCTCATGCCTAAAGACTCCAGTGCATGGGATCCCCTAAACTATCTTCCTCCATTCAGTATCCCCAATCTTTCCCCTCAAACAGCCACTGCCACCTCAGATCCCGTTCCAAATTCCCCCTCTACTCACGTTATCCCTCCTCCTTATAACCCTGACTCTTGGGAATTACCATCCCACCAGCCTGTCCTTCCCCCAACCTAAATACCCCTCTCTAAAAGGACTCCAGCGTGAGGTAGAACAATGTAAAAAAGATACTCAGAATTTTCCGCTTCCCTCCGTACCTAAGAGGTCAGCCCTGACCCTCTTCCCTTTGAAAGAGGTACCACAAGGAGTGGGGGCCAATGGCTTTGTAATTGGCTTTGTAAATGCTCCCTTAACCAGTTCAGAAGTCCGGAATTTTAAAAAGGAGCTTAAACCGCTGCTAGATGACCCTTACAGAGTGGCAGACCAAATTGACCAATTCTTAGGACCTCAGTTACACTTGGGTCGAGTTAATGTCCATCTTGGCCGTCCTCTTTTCAGGGGAAGAAAGGAGTATGATTCCTAGGGCTGCTATGGTAGTTAGGGAATGTGAGCACCCTCCCGGTAAAAACGTTCCTACCACGGAACAGAAATTCCCCACCTAAGACCCCCGGTGGGACAATAACAACGCAGATCACCGGGAAAATATGCAGGACCTAAGGGAGATGATAATAAAAGGAAATCAGGAATCAGTACCCTGAACCCGAAATCTTTCTAAAGCGCTTGATATACAACAGGAAAAGGATGAAGGGACTGTGAGATTCCTAGACAGACTGAGGGAGCAAATGAGGCAATATGCAGGCCTTAATTTGGATGATCTCCTTGGGCAAGGAATGTTGAAACTCCAATTTGTCAGTAAAAGTTGGCCAGACATTTCAAAAAAGTTATAAAAAATAGACAATTGGGAAGACCGTCCTCTAAGTGAGCTTCTCAGGGAAGCTCAGAAAGTACATGTGAAACGGGATGAAGAAAAACAGAAACAAAAAACAAAACTTATGTTTTCCACCTTCCAACAGATGGCTCCAAACCCAGGTACTTCTAGACAGAGCTTCCAGGGACCTAGAAAGTATAAAGGGTCTGAACCCTGTTTTAAAGGCCCCCAGCCTCCATCTGGAGGACAAAGTCCTCATCTACCAGGCCCCCTAAAGAGTATGGGGGGACAGGGTTAAAGAATCCCAGAACTAAGAGGGAGGAAGGACAAGATATGTGCTATAGATGTGGAAGAACAGGCCACTTCAAGAGAGAATGTCCTGAACTAAGGAGAAAGAAGCCCTTCCACTCATGACTTTCAAGGAATAGGGGGGTCAGGGGCCCTGTCTCTTTTATCTTGAGTCCCACCAGGAGCCCTTGATCAATTTGGATGTGGGACCTAAACATGAGCTTATCGCCTTTTTAGTCGATTCAGGGGCTGCTCGCTCCTGTTTGTTTCCCCCCATCTAATGTTGGCTCCTCCTCAGAGGAACTTTTAGTTTCCAGGGTAAAAGGGGAAGGATTTAGAGCAAAAATTTTACAAAGCACAGAAGTTAGACACCAGGATCGCTCAGCTTATATTCAGTTCTTGTTAATCCCTGAAGCAGGAACTAATTTACTGGGGAGGGATTTAATGTTAAAGTTGGGCATAGGTCTACAAGTCAGCCCAAGAGAATTCTTCACCTCATTAAACCTACTCACCACTGCGGATGAAAAATATATTAATCCTAATGTCTGGTCCAAAGAAGGAGACTAAGGGAAACTCCAAGTCCCTCCAATCCACATCAAGCTAAAAACCCCAGGAGAAGTAGTAAGAAGGAAACAATACCCTATTCCCCTAGAAGGTAGGATAAGGTTGAAACCTATAATCAAAGGCCTTACTAAGGACGGGCTTCTCCAGCCCTGTATGTCTCCTTAAAACACCCCAATACTGCCAGTCAAGAAATCAGACGGGTCATATCGGCTAGTACAGGCCTGTAGAGCTATCAACCAAATAGTCCAGACTACCCACCCCGTTGTCCCCAATCCTTACACTATTCTTAGCAAGATTTCATGTAATCATCAATGGTTTACTGTGATAGATTTGAAGAATGCTTTTTGGGCATGTCCCCTGGCTGAAGATAGCTGAGATATATTTGCTTTTGAATGGGAGGATCCCCAATCAGGGCGGAAACAACATTATCGATGGACAGTCTTGCCCCAAGGGTTCACAGACTCCCCTAATCTTTTTGGCCAAAGTTTAGAACAAGTACTAGAAAAAGGTGTCATCCCAGAACAAATATACCTTCTTCAGTACGTGGACAACATTCTTATATCTGGTGAAGATATAGAGAAGGTAACTGACTTCTCTACACATATTCTTAATCACCTGTAGTTTGAGGGGCTACGAGTCTCAACAAGAAAGCTTCAGTATGTAGATCCCGAAGTTAAATATTTAGGCCACTTAATAAGTGCAGATAAGTGAAGAATAGGGCCTGAACGAATTGAGGGAATTGTGTCCCTACCCTTGCCTCAAACTAAAGAACTCAGGAAATGTTTAGGATTAGTTAGATACTGCCGCTTATGGATTGACTCATATGCACTGCACAGTAAACTGTTATATCAAAAACTTGCTCAGGAGAAACCTAACTGTCTCCTGTGGACTTCTGAGGAAGTTGATCAAGTTGAGAAGCTGAAGGAAAGGCTCATAACTGCCCCTGTTTTAGCCTAACCCTCCCTGGAAAAGCCATTCCACCTTTTTGTTAATGTGGACAGTGGGATAACTTTAGGGGTGCTGACTCAAGAGCATGGAGGCTGCCGACAGCCTGTAGCCTTCCTATCAAAAGCCTCAGACCCAGTCACTTGTGGATGGCCTCAATGCATCCAGTCCATCGCAGCTACAGCAATAGTAGTCAAGGAAAGCAAAAAGTTAACCTTTGGAGGAAAATTGACAGTAAGCACGCCTCACCAAGTTAGAACTATCTTAAACCATAGAGCAGGGAGATGGCTTACTGACTCAAGAATCTTAAAGTATGAGGCCATTCTGTTAGAAAAGGATGATTTATGGCTGGGTATGGTGGCTTATGCCTGTAATCCCAGCACTTTGGGAGGCCGAGGCTGGTGGATCACAAGGTCAATAGATCGAGACCATCCTGGCCAACATGGTGAAACCCCATCTCTACTAAAAATACAAAAATTAGCTGGGCGTGGTGGCACACGCCTGTAGTCCCAGCCACTTGGCAGGCTGAAGCAGGAGGATCGCTTGAACCTGGGAGTTGGATGTTGCAGTGAGTTGAGATGGCACCACTGCACTCCAGCCTGGTGACAGAGTGAGACTCCGTCTCAAAAAAAGAAAAAAAAAAAAAAAAAGGATGGTTTAACACTGACTACTGATAATTCACTCAACCCAGCAGGTTTCCTACAGGGAATCCAAATCTAAGGAGAGAACACGCATGTTTAGATTTAATTGATTACCATAGAAAGGTTTGACCAGACCTAGGAGAAACCCCCTTCTGGACTGGAGGGCACTTATTCGTAGATGGTTCCTCCTGGGTGATTGAGGGAAAAAGACACAATGGGTATTCAGTGATTGACGGAGAAACTCTCATAGAAATAGAGTCAGAAAAATTGCCCAACAGTTGGTCTGCTCAAATGTGTGAGCTGTTTGCACTCAGCCAAGCCTTAAAGTACTTACAGGACCAGGAGGGAACCATCTATACCGATTCTAAGTACACCTTTGAAGTGGCTCATACATTTGGAAAAATTTGGACTGAACGAGGTCTCATTAATAGTAAAGGTCAAGACCTTGTTCACAAGGAGCTGATCACCCAAGTATTGAATAATCTTCAGTTGCCGGAAAAAATAACTATTGTCCATGTTCCTGGACAACAGAAAAACCTCTTTTGAAAGTCGAGGAAATAACCTAGCAGATCAGGTAGCCAAGCAGGCTGCTGTGTCTTCTGAAATGCATATTTTTCACTTAACTCCCTACCTCCCTCCTCCTACCATAATCCCCATTTTCTCTTCCCCCAAAAAAGAGAAACTAATAAACATAGACGCTAAAGAGAATTCAGAAGGAAAGTGGATGCTGTCAGACCAGAGAGAAATGTTGTCCAAACCCCTTATGAGGGAAGTCTTATCCTAACTACATCATGAGACCCACTGGAGGCCCCAGGCCATGTGTGATGCAGTTCTCAGAGTTTATGGTTATATAGGAATTTATACTCTGGCCAAACAGGTTACAGATAGTTGCTTAGTATGTAAGAAAACTAATAGACATACTATAAAAAGATTACCTCTCGGGGGAAGGAATCTGGGCTTAAGGCCATTCCAAAGTATCCAAGTTGATTACACAGAAATGCCTCCAATAGGTCGTCTAAAATATTTACTAGTGATAGTAGACTACCTCACTCACTTGGTTGAAGCTGTCCCCTTTTCAAATGCAACAGCCAATAATGTAGTTAAGGCCTTAATTGAAAATATAGTACCCAGGTTTGGACTAATAGAAAATATTGACTCAGACAATGGAACTCATTTCACCACACACATTATTAAAAAGCTATCCCAAACGTTAGACATTAAATAGGAACACCATACTCCCTGGCACCCACCCTCATCAGGGAGAGTAGAAAGAATGAATCAGACTCTAAAGAACCACTTAACCAAATTAGTCTTAGAGACTCGATTGCCATGGACCAAGTGTCTTCCTATCGCCCTGCTGAGAATTCAAACTGCACCACGGAAAGAAGTTGGTCTTTCTCCTTATGAGATGCTCTACGGATTACCTTATTTGCACTCCACTGCTGATATTCCTACCTTTGAAACAAAAGATCAATTCCTTAAAAATTATATACTTTGTCTATCTTCTATTCTCTCTTCTCTTAAAACTAAAGGTCTATTAGCACAGGTGCCACCCTTAGAGTTCCCAGTGCATTGTCAGCCTGGGGATCATGTCCCCATCAAGAGCTGGAAAGAGGAGAAGCCTGAGGCAGCCTGGGAATCTCATTACTTGGTGCTCCTCAGTACTGAAACCACAGTCCGCATGGCAGAGAGAGGATGGACTCATCACACCAGAGTCAAGAATGCGCCACCCCCTCCAGAGTGGTGGGCCATAGTCCCAGGGGAAAACCCTATCAAACTAAAGCTAAGAAGAATTTAACTGTCTTTCATCTATTCTATTACTCTTTCTTCTTTCCTCACTCTGTTGCTGACCATCTAATTATTAACATAACCAAGTCAATTTTGCCTCAAACTGTTGCATTTAACGCTTGCCTTGTTATACCCTGTGGGGATTTGTCAAGTCAAAGGCAGCTCACTACTTCAGAAAAGCACCTCTGTCCCTCCTGGCTCTCCTCAGACTGGGCATTAGGGAATTAGGACCATTTAATCTGGGAGATTTCAATAAAGATCCCAGTGGAAACCAGGAGTCTTGCCCCCAACCCCCGATGTAGAGCTTTTATGCCGTCGTTGGTCCAACGTTCTGTGGACCACCAAAGAGCAAGGTTGGACTGCCCTAACCAGTTTTGGGAATTTCCTAAAACCATACATTCATTTACTAAAGGGACAGCCCCCCCCCAACTGTCAGCCAAACCAGTGCAACCCTATACAGTTTATTATTTTGAGCCCCAAAGTTCTCCTCCTTTTCTAAGCCAGTTCCTTTCTTTAAGCTGGTTTTATGGTATAGGGGCTGAGGTTTCAAGGACAGACCCTACTGGATTCTTTGAAATGCGTTTCTTTGATCCCCCCGCTGCCTGCACCTGCCTCTTAGCCTTTTTCCAAAACCTCTCACAACGGAACCATTGTTCCTCCTCCATCTAAGGACAAGGCCATGATAGCAATGGTAGAAGTTAAAGACTTAAACTTTGGCAATTGAGACAGGATACCAAGATGTAAATGCCTGGTTGGAATGGATCAAATATTCCATCCGCATGTTAAACAAAAACAATTGTTATGCTAGTGCGCACAGCAGGCCAGAGGCCCAGATTGTCCCCTTTCCACTAGGGTGGTTCTCCAATAGACCGGGCATGGGCTGCATGGTAACTCTTTTCCAGGATTCTACAGCCTAGGGTAAAGAGTCGTGCCGACTCTCTCTCTCTGCTATATCCTGAAGTTCAACAACATGCTGGTCAGCCCCCAGGGCCATCCAGCTTCCATCTCCCAACACTAAGTTCACTTCATGTCTCTCACAACAGAGAGGAAACTTAGTGTTCCTTGGAGACCTGAAGGGATGCAGTGAGCTTAAGAACTTTCAAGAGCTTACCAATCAGTCAGCCCTTGTTCACCCCTGAGCGGATGTGTGGTGGTATTGTGGTGGACCTTTACTGGACACTCTGCTGAATAACTAGAGTGGCACTTGTGCTTTAGTCCAATTGGCTATCCCTTTCACCCTGGCATTTCAGCAACCCGAGGGAGGAAAGATAAGACTTCGTAAAGCAAGAGAAGCCCGTTATAGGTCTTTCAACTCTCACGGCTATTTAGGTGCAATTGGAGTCCCACGGGGAATACCAGATCAATTTAAGGCCCAAAATCCAATAGCTGCAGGATTTAAGTCAATATTTTGGTAGGTGACAGTTAATAAAAATGTAGATTGGGTGGGCGGGGCGCGATGGCTCATGCCTGTAATCCCAGCACTTTGGGAGGCTGAGGCGGGCGGATCACAAGGTCAGGAGATTGAGACCATCCTGGGTAACACGGTGAAACCCTGTCTCTACTAAAAATACAAAAAATTAGCCGGGCATGGTGGCGGGTGCCTGTAGTCCCAACTACTCAGGAGGCTGAGGTAGGAGAATGGCATGAACCCAGGAGGCGGAGCTTGCAGTGAGCCAGGATCGCACCACTGCATTCCAGCCTGGGTGACAGAGTGAGACTCCATCTCAAAAAAAAAAAAAAATGTAGATTGGGTAAACTACATCTATTACAACCAACAGCGATTTATTAACTACACTAGAGATGCTGTTAAAGGAATAGCTGAGCAATTGGGGGCTACTAACCTGATGGCTTGGGAAAATAGGATAGCTTTAGACATGGTATCAGCAGAAAGAGGAGGAGTTTGCATCATGATTAAAACTCATTGTTGCAACTTCATCCCAAACAACACGGCCCCTAATGGAAGTATAAGAAAGGCATTGCAAGGTCTGACTCCTCTATCCAATGAGTTGGCCAGCAATTCAGGGGTAAATTACCCCTTTACAGAATGGCTAGAAAAGTGGTTCGGTAAATGGAAAGGAATAATAGCCTCAATTCTTACCTCCCTTGTAGCCGTAATGGGTGTACTTATTGTTGTCAGGTGCCGTGTCATACCATGCATCTGTAGGTTGGTGCAGAGGCTCATAGAAACGGCACTTACTAAAACCTCCTTTAACTATCCTCCACCTTATCCAGAGAAGCTCCTTCTTTTGGAAAATCAAGCAGAACAACTAAGTCAAGACATGTTAAATAAGTTTGAAGAGAAAGCCATAAGAAAAAAATGCAAGAGGAGGAAGTTGTTGAATATGAATTATAAATTTCTTTTCAAAGAATTAATACGTCAGTATGCTCAATTCTTTGCCTTCTACTTTTAAACTTAACTTCCTCATAAAGCAACCTTTTCCCAAACTGCTCACTTCATCACTCTCTTTAAATTAGTCAATCAGAATTAGTTTAGCCGTGAGGTCCAACCCTAGCCAATAGGGGAACGACATAGCAGTAGGGATCACGTGTGTCAGGAATAAGAACCCCTTTCCCTCCCTTGTCCAGGTGTGCGCCCACCATTGCTCCATCTGTGAGAGTGCACCCTTCTATAGAAGTATCTTGCCTTGCTGAGAATTAAAAAGAAAATTTTATATTCAAGTGTTATTTCTTTTGTGGCACCAAAACTTTATATATGACAGACTGGAAGTTCAAGAGCAGCCTGGGCAACATAGAAAGATCTCTTCTCTACCAAAAATATTTTTAAAAATTAGCTGGATGTGGTGGTGTACATATGTATTCCCTGGTACTTGGGCAGGAGGATTACTTGAGCTCACAAGGTAAAGGCTGCACTGAGCAATGATAACGCTACTACACTCCAGCCTGTGTGACAGAGTGAAACCCTGTCAAAAAGAAAAAAAAAAGTAGAATGTGATTTTAAACATCAGAACTAAACAGAATGATATGCTCAGAGAGGTTTCCCTATCCCTATCCTCTCCATTTTGTTCTTATCCCACCATTCTGTTCAAGCCCTTCCCATCTATCCCCGATAGATTCTGAATCTTATTATTTTCAGGATAGTCCTATCAGTGTTTCCCTGTACTCAGAATGAACAGATAATTACATATTTTATTTTTATTTTTTTGAGACTGAGTCTCACTTTATCGCCCAGGCTGGAGTGCAATGGCGCGATCTTGGCTCAATACAACCGCCGCTTCCCGGGTGCAAGCAATTCTCCTGCCTCATCCTCCCGAGTAGCTGGGATTACAGGCGCCCGCCACCATGCGCGGCTAATTTTTGTATTTTTAGTAGAGGCAGAGTTTCACCATGTTGGCCAGACTTGTCCTTCAGAACTTTTTAACTGGAAGATATGCTGCCAGGCTGCTGAGCATCGTCACTTAGTCATGTAAGCCCCCTCTTTGATTCCCCTTCTCCTCTGGGAGTCTTTCTTCCTTTCCACCCTTTCTGAGCAGCGACCCACAGGTAGAAGCCTGTGGATATTCTCTTGCTGTTTGCTACCTCCCGCCACTCCTAACCTGTCAAAGCACATCCCAAATAAAGCTTGTGTGCTACTGCCGCCTTGTGGTACGTCTTTTTCCTTTCTCAGCCAAGAAATCACTTACACCCTGAATGCGTATATGGTTTTATTTTTCACATTTAGATCCCTAGTCCATTTAGAGTTTATTCTTGTATATGCTGTGAAGTATGGATTTAATTTCATCTTTTCTCTGATGGCTACCCAGCTGTCTTAGACTTTCCATTACAAATGGCTTTTTTTGCCTCATTGATCTGAAATACCTTTTTTTTTTTTTTTTTGAGATGGATTTTCACTCTTGTTGCCCAGGCTGGAGTCCAGTGGCGCGATCTCGGCTCACTGCAACCTCTGCCTTCTGGGTTTCAGCGATTCTCCTGCCTCAGCCTCCCGAATAGCTGGGATTACAGAAAGCCCACCACCAAGCTTGGCTAATTTTATTTTTGTATTTTTATTAGAGACAGGGTTTCACCATGTTGGACAGGCTGGTTTTGAACTCCTGACTTCAGGTGATCCTCCCGCCTCGGCCTCCCAAATTGCTAGGATTACAGGTATGAGCCACCGCGCCTGGCAAAATACCACATTTATGAACCAAATTCCTACATGTTCTTGGGTCTGTTTTTAGATATTTTATTAGTCTGTTTCTGCTTCATGTGCTAGTACCACATAGTTTTAATTATAGAGGCTTTATAGTATGTCTTATTTATTTTTATTTTAATATAATTTAATTATTTGCCTTGTGTGAAAACTGTTAATAGTATGTTTTAACATCTGCTGCTCATCATTGCTTTTGTTTTTGTTTTCTTGGTTATTATCAGATATTTATTCTTCCACATAAACTTTAGTATCAACGTAACTAACTCCAGAAAAAACTTTTAATATTTTTACTGGGATTATGTTACATTTCTGAATAAACCTGGGGAGAATGTCTGGTGTCAGCGCTATTTTACAATGTAGGAAATGTGGTCCTGGCCCATGTGGGAAGATCAGAAAAATAACAATAGAAATACATGTTTTTGGCCAGGCGTGGTGGCTCACATCTGTAATCCCAGCACTTTGGAAAGGTGAGGCAGGCAGATCATGAGGTCAGGAGTTCGAGACCAACTGGGCCAATATGGTGAAACCCTGTCTTTACTAAAAATACAAAAATTAGCCGGGCATGGTGGCGCCTGCCTGTAATCTCTGCTACTCAGGAGGCTGAGAGAGAAGAATCGCTTGAACCCGGGAGGCAGAGGTTGCAGTCAGCAAGATCGTGCCACTGCACTCCAGCCTGGGCAACAGAGCTAGACTCCATCTCAAAACAAAAACAAAAACATATTTAAAAAAATTTTTTAAATAGAGACGGGGTCTTGCTGTATTGCCCAGGCTGGTCTCAAACTCCTGGCCTCAAACGATCCCTTGGCCTCCCAAATTGCTGGGATTATAGGCATAAGCCACCGTACCCAGCCAGAAATACATACTTGATGAAGACAAAAAAAAATCAAGATTTACAGAAAATATTATTATATTGAAAATGTGGCCGGGTGCGGTGGCTCATGTCTATAATTCCAGCACTTTGGGAAGCTGAGGGAGACAGATCATTGGAGGTCAGGAGTTCGAGATCAGTCTGGCCATCATGGTGAAACTCTTCTCTACTAAAAGTACAAAAATTAGCTGGGCGTGGAGGCAGACATCTGTAATCCCAGCTACTCGGGAGGTTGAGGCAGGAGAATCGCTTGAACCCGGGGGGCAGAGGTTACAGTGAGCCGAGGTCATGCCACTGCACTCCAGCCTGGGCAACGGAGTGAGATCTGTCTCAAAAAAAAATAAAAAAGGAAAAAGAAAAACGAAAAAAGAAAACGCAATGGAACCAGCAGGTTCTAAAAAATAAAGAATGAAGAAATAAAGGCCTACAGAAAGCCTGACGGAATAGAAGAGATAGACCATGCCATTCACTGGCAGCTTTATCAATATGGAAGAATCATGGAAAGGCTCTAGGAACATGAGATGTATACAAACAAGCTTTATATATATGTATACACATATATATATTTTAATAAAGGATGTTGCTATTTTGCCCACGCTGGTCTTGAACTCTTGGACTCAAGCTATCCACCTGCCTTAGCCTCCCAAAGTGTTGGACTTACAGGCCTTAGCCACTGTGCCCACCTGGGAAAAGCTCTGCAGGAGCATCCCCTGGGGTGCGTCCCATCCCCCACGCCCGCCCTTCCAGCAGGTCCGGCCACCTGAACCGCCGGCTAGCCGGGTCCCACCTCTAAACCGCCCCCAAGTACGGGCCTGTCCGCGCCCACCCGGGAAGAAACTACAATTTCTGTGTTTGACTGGGTCCTATGTGGCTGAAACTCGAACCCAGGAGCCCCGCCCGGCCCGAGGCTCGGAGCGGAAGTGACGTCAGCGCACAATCGCCATCTTTTCCGGCGCTGGCTCCGCATGGTCAGTGCCATTT
Source organism: Pan troglodytes (assembly GCF_028858775.2). Lineage (NCBI taxonomy): Eukaryota > Metazoa > Chordata > Mammalia > Primates > Hominidae > Pan > Pan troglodytes. Next base: position 12,309,297 of record NC_072418.2, on the reverse strand, counting down.
CGCCTTTATCGTGGTGGAGTCCACCCTGGCTGTGGTGAGTTCCGCCTGCTTGGGGATCCCGGAGATAGCGGGGGGCGGCAAAGGAACGATTGGGTGCTGTCGCCCAGGAGCCTCTCCGATCTGCCTCGTTTCACTCTCTTCTCCAGGGGCTGTCGGTCCTCCCTGCGCGGCCAGTGGCTAGAGGCCGCAGGCTCAGTGGGTCCCAGTCAGGAGCCAGGTCGGGAAGTGTGTTTGTCCCGACTCCGCGCGTTTTCTGGAGTGGTTTCATCCGCTGTGCTCCCTTCTTCAAAAGCTTGGAAAGCAACCTTTGTGAGTTTCTTTCTTTCTGAAAGTAAAAGGATTTCTGCCGTTCCAGTCAGGTTGGCTCCGGCCCCGCATTTCCGCGCCTCAGGAACCTGGCGTTTCCGGCGTGTTCCTGGTGAACACCTGCAGAAAATTGGTTTCAAGAGGGCTCTGACTTCCATTTCTTTGCTTAAAAATGTCTCGTCTGAGAATCTGGCATTGATGTCCTATTCTTATTTTTGACACATTACTTTCTGATGGAAAAAAAATAGTCGTTTAGGGTGTGCCTATATCTGCATGTAAATATGAACACGTGTAGACTGTGAGCCTTTAGTTTCTTATTTTATTTTCTTGGACTTAATGTTTCTTGTTGTTACCAGCTACAAGCCTTTCTACAAAAGAAAGGCAGGCTGGGCGCGCTGGCTCACGCCTGTAATCCCAGCCATTTGGGAGGTCGAGGCGGGCAGATCACCTGAGGTCAGGAGTTCGAGACCAGCCTGGCCAACATGGTGAAACCCTGTCTCTACTAAAAATACAAAAAATTAGCCAGGCGCGATGGCGGGCGCCTGTAGTCCCAGCTACTTGGGAGGCTGAGGCAGGAGAATGGCGTGAACCCGGGAGGCGGAGCTTGCAGTGAGCCGAGATCGCGCCACTGCACTCCAGCCTGGGCAAAAGAGGGAGACTCCGTCTCACCAAAAAAAAAAAAAAAAGCCAGGCTTGGTGGCAGTCCCCTGTAATCCTAGCTACTTGGGAGGCTGAGGCAGGAGGATTGCTTGAACCTGAGAGGCCGAGGTTGCAGTGAGCCGAGATCTGCCACTGCACTCCAGCCTGGGCGATGAGAGCGAAACTCCGTCTCAAAAAAGAAAGAAAGGCAATAATACACAGCTGTTGTCTTTATCTGAAGTTCCTAGGTCTGTACCCCAGCACAGAGCTTCAAAACAGGGGCCCACAGGAAGAAAGGATGGAGGCTTTTGTTTGTTTTTTTCAGACGGAGTCTTGCTCTTGTCGCCCAGGCTGGAGTGCAGTGGCGCGATCTCAGCTCACTGCAACCTCCGCCTCCTGGGTTCAAGTGATTCTCCTGCCTCAGCCTCCGAGTAGCAGGGACCATGCCCAGCTAATTTTTTTTTTTTTTTTTTTTTTTTTTTTTTTTGTATTTTTAGTGGAGACAGGGTTTCACCATGCTCCCCAGGCTGGTCTCGAACTCCTGACCTTGTAATCCGCCTGACGGCCTCCCAAAGAGCTGGGATTACAGGCGTGAGCCTCCGCTCCTGGCCAGGATGGAGGCTTTATTAAACTGATACTAGAATTATTTATTATTAAAATCAGAATATTATTCTAGTATTAGTGTAATAAAGTAGTATCTATTGAATTTATTAACAGCATGTTTAGACTAAGTGTAGTTTTGACATTTTTTTCCGAAAAATTTGATCCTAGGGAAAACTTGAACATCTAACACACCCAGTCTAGTAGATTTTTTTTTTTTTTGAGACAGAGTCTTGCTCTGCTACCCGGGTCGGGGTGCAGAGGTGCGATCTTGGCTCACTGCAACCTCTGCCTCCCAGGTTCAAGTAATTCTCCTGCCTCCCTAGCATTAGGTGCGTCCATGTGAAGAGACCACCAAACAGGCTTTGTATGAGCAATAAAGCTTTTAATCACCTGGGTGCAGGCAGACTGAGTTCGGAAAAGAAGTCAGCAGAGGGAGATAGGGGTCGGGCAGTTTTATAGGATTTGGGTAGATAGTGGAAAATTACAGTTACAGGAGGTTGTTCTCTTGTGGGCAGGGGCGGGGATCACAAGGTGCTCAGTGGGGAGCTCCTGAGATTCATTGTCCAGGAGAAGGAATGTCACAAGGTCAATTGATCAGTTAGGTTGGGGCAGGAACAAATCACAATGGTGGAATGTCATCAGTTAAGGCAGGAACTAGCTATTTTCGCTTCTTCTTGTTGTTCTTCAGTTGCTTCAGGCCATCTGGATGTATACGTGCAGGTCACAGGGAGTCTGATGGCTTGGCTTTGGCTCAGAGGCCTGACACCTAGTAGCTGGGACACAGGCACATGCCGCCATGCCCAGCTAATTTTTTTTTGTATTTTAGTAGAGACAAGGTTTCACCATGTTGGCCAGGCTGGTCTCGAAATCCTGAGCTCAGGCAGTTCACCTGCTTCGGCCTCCCAAAATACTGGGATTACAGGTGTGAGCCACTGTGCCTGAACACTTACTTTTTAAGCATTGTGCTTGTTTTCTTTCACCTCAGGTAAATACATTTTATGGTGAACAATTTGAGTGTCAATTGAGCATAATTGCACACGTGATACTTGACCTTTAAATACTTGGTAATGCATCGCCTAAAAAAATGGCACTGTCATTCTGCAACCACAATACTAGTATTTCACTTAAATAAAAAATCATAATGTCATCTAATGTCTGCTTTTTATAATAACTAAAATTCTCCGCATTGATTCAACGTATGCTCTTGGATGTTTTTGGGTTTAAGATCCATTCAAGATTTTTACATTGCAATTGTTAATGTTTTCAGTGTCTTTTTACCTAGAACAGTTATTATTGTATATTATATTGACTTTTGGAGAGTCACACTGTGGGATATGAGGATATGATGAGGTTTCTCTTCAAATAATCTCATCAATCTTTTATTCTTTAATTCATAGTACCCCCCCCTTTTTCTCCTTTTTTCTCCTTTTTGCCTTTGTTAGATGCCCAGGCATGCCACAGTACAAAGCGTTATCAGTACCAGCTCACATACCTTTCCTTACTTGGAAAGAGGACTTTCTAGCTCATTACAGACATCCCTTCCCCTTCCTCTCCACTTTTCTTTTACGTGCCCACCCTATCTAAAAAAAATCAAGTGTTTCACCAACCGGGATTTGTTTAGATTGTACGACCTGACCCCGGCCAATAGGGAAAGGGTACAGGGGCAGGACTTGCATCAGGAGTAAAGGCTCTCATGCCCTTTTGTTCAGGTGTGCTCTCATGGCAACTGGTCAAGGAGGCACCCCTCTGCACAGAAGTAAAATTGCTTTGCTAAGAATCCTTTGTTCGAGTGTTCAATTTCCTTAGGATTTTGAGCGTTATTCCTAACACTCATTCTCTTAGAAAGTCATACAATCAGATATTTCTGATTGGATTCTCATGGTGTGTGTAAATATTCCTTTATTTCATGCGATTTCCTACAAACTCGGGGTTTTTGGCCTAAAGGAGAAGCTGACAACCTTTGTTTGATAAGGGCTGACAGTATGTACTTCATGCTTTGGGGACCAGAAAGTCTCAAATTACTCAGATCTGCCTTAGTTACTTCATGTCCCATGATTAGTTGTTCATTCTCTATCGCATGGTAGTGGCAAACCACAACCTGTTTCTCAAAAGAGAAACAGTTAATCTGCACAAGAGGGCATGGATTGACTCTGGAATACCAGAGGCCTCTACTCTACATCTTCTGTTGGTGTATGCCAGAGGCTTCCAATAAATAGGATGCCATTTAACATGGACACGTTGAGTATCATTGGGTCTGCTGGATCAGGTGGACCAAGTGCTTGGGAAGCCTGCAGTGCAGCCTGAAATTGCTCTTGTCTACAGTTGAAACTAGAATTCTTACAGGCAACTGTGTGGGGCGTTAAAGCACATACAAATGTATATGTTGCCTCCAAGATTCAAGAGGTTTACGGGTGGTAGCTCTATTGATAGTTCTATTTTTAGTTTTTTGAGAAACCCCCATACTGAGTTTTTTTTTTTTCTTTTTTGAGTCTTGCTGGATCACCCAGGCTGGAGGGCAATGGCATAATCATGGCTCATTGCTCCTTTTTAGTGGTAGGTGGTATTAGGTGAAGTAACTTGGAGGGACATCTTGCAGGGAATGTCTTTTTGTAGGGAATGTCTTTACATGATCCAGACAAGGGAATATCTATCTTTTTTTTTTTCTTTTTTTCTTTTTGAGACTAGTTTTTCTCTGTCACCCAGGCTGGAGTGCAGTGGCACAAACTGGGCTTACTGCAAACTCTGCCTCCCGAGTTCACGCCATTCTCCTGCCTCAGCCTCCTGAGTAGCTGGGACTACAGGTGCCCGCCAACACGCCCGGCTGATTTTTTGTATTTTTAGTAAAGACGAGGTTTCACCGTGTTAGCCAGGATGGTCTCGATCTCCTGACCTCGTGATCCGCCCGTCTCAGCCTCCCAAAGTGCTGGGATAACAGGTGTGAGCCACCCGCGCCTGGCTGACAAGGGAATATCTTTACCCACAGACATGATGGCCCCAGAATTTCCCACCCCCTATTTGAAAATTCAAAAAAAGTTTTTTGATTCATAATAGACGTACATGTTTTCTGAGTACATGTGATAATTTGATGCATTTATATTATCAAATCAGGGTAAGTAGAATATCTGTCACCTTAAATATTTATCCTTTCTTTATTGCAGGAAAATCAAGTTATTCTCTTAGCTGTTTTGAAATGTACAATAGATGAGTGTTAAATGTAGTCACCCTACTGATCTATTGAACACTAGTTCTTATTTCTTCTAACTGTGTATTTTACCCATGAATCAACCTCTCTTTTTTTTCCTAGAGACGGAGTCTCACTGTTGCCCAGGCTGGAATGCAGTGGCAAGATCTCGGCTCACTGTAACCTCCGCCTCCTGGGTTCAAGTGATTCTCCTGCCTGGGACTACAGGCGCACGCCACAATTCCCAGCTAATGTTTGTATTTTCAGTAGAGATGGAGTTTCGCCATGTTGGCCAGGCTGGTCTCGAACTCCTGACCTCAAGTGATTCACCTGCCTTGGGCTCCTAAAGAGCTGGGATTACAGGCATGAGCCACTGTGACTGACAGGTTTTATGTGTGCATATGTGTGCAGACAGGTCTTCCTGTGTTGTCCAGGCTGGCTCAAACTTCTGGGCTCAAGTGATCCTCCCACCACAGCCTCAAGTTTTGGGATTACAGGCATGAGCCACTACACCTGAGTATTGTTCTCTATAGTGGCTGTACTAATTTACATTCCCATCAACTGCATACAAGGATTATCTTTTCACCACATCCTCATCAGTATTTGTTATTCCCTGTCTATAAAAGCCACTCTATGAGGTGAGATGACATCTCATTGTGGTAATGTGTGATTTGTATTTCTTTGATGTTTAGCCATGTTGAGCATTTTTTCCGTATACCTGTTGGCCATTTGTATGTCGTTTTTTGAGAAACAACTATTCTGACCTTTTGCCAATTTTTTGATCGGATTTTTTTTTTTTGCTATCAAGTTGAGTTCCTTATATATTTTGATTACTAATCTTTGTCAGGTGGATAGTTTGTAAATATTTTTTTCCCATACTCTAGATTGTCTCTTCAGTTTGTTGATTGTTTTGCTGTGGAGAAGTTTTTAGTTTGATGTAATCTCATATGTTTATTTTTGCTCCTGTTGCCTGTGCTGTTGAGGTCTTACCCAAGAAATCTTTACCCAGACCAATGTCCTGGATTGTTTCCCCAGTTTCTTCCTCTAGTAGCTTTATAGTTTCAGGTGTTAGATGTCTTTAATCTGTTTTGATTTTGTTTATGCTGAGAGATGGCATCTAGTTCATTCTGCATATCGTTATTCAGTTTTCCCAGCAGCACTTATTGAAGACTGCTATTTTCCCATTGTATGCTTTTGGTGCCTTTGTTGAAAATGAACTGTCTATAAATGTGTAGATTTATATTTAGGTTCTCTGTTCTCTTCCATAGATCTATGTGTTTGTTTTTATGTCAGTACCATGCTGATTTGGCTATGGTAGCTTTGTAGAATATTTTGATATCAGACAGTTTGATGCTTCCAGCTTTTCCTTTCCTTCTTTTTTTTTTTTTTTTGAGACTAAGTCTTGCTCTGTCTCCCAGGCTGGAGTGCAGTGGTGCGATCTCGGCTCACTGCAATCTCTGTCTCCCAGGTTCAAGGAATTCTCCTGCCTCAGCCTCCCTAGTAGCTGGGACTACAGGCACGCACCACCATGTCTGGCTAATTTTTTGAGGTGGAGTCTCATTCTGTCACTCAGGCTGGAATGCAGTGGTGTGATCTGGGCTCACTGCAAGTTCCGACTCACTGCAAGTTCCACCTCTTGGGTTCACACCATTCTCCTGCCTCAGCCTTCTGAGTAGCTGGGACTACAGGCACCCACCACTGGGACTACAGGCACCACGCCAGGCTAATTTTTTTTTTTTGTATTTTTTTTTTTAGTAGAGATGGGATTTCACCATGTTAGCCGGGATGGTCTTGATCTCCTGACCTCGTGGTCTGCCCACCTTGGCCTCCCAGAGTGCTGGGATTACAGGCGTGAGCCACCACGCCCGGCCCACAGCTGGCTAATTTTTGTATTTTTAGTAGAGACGGGGTTTCATCATGTTGGCCAGGCTGGTCTTGAACTCCTGACCTAATGATCCACCTGCCTCGGCCTCCCAAAGTGCTGGGATTACAGGTGTGAGCCACTGCACCTGGCCACTCCAGTTTCGTTTTTTTTGGTCAGTATTTCTTTGGCTGTTTGAGGTCTTTTGTGATTGCATATACATTTTAGGATTTTTTTTCTCTTTTTGTGACGAATTTCATTGGTATTTTGAGAAGGGTTGCCCTGAATTGTAAATTGCTTTGGGTAGTATTGTCATTTTAACAATATTCTAATCCATGAGCATGGAATATCTTCCCATTTTTTTCTGTATCCTCTACAGTTTGTTTCATCAGTGTTTTATAGTTTTCCTTGCATAGCTCCTTCACATTTTTGGTTACTTTTTTTTTTATTTTTCTTTATTTTTCTTTTTTGAGACGGAGTCTTGCTCTGTTGCCCAGGCTGAAGTGCAATGGCTCAGTCTTGGCTCACGGCAACCTCCGCCTCCCGGGTTCAAGTGATTCTGCTGCCTCAGCCTCCTGAGTAGCAGGGACTACAGGCGCACATGCCTCCACGCCCAGCTAACTTTTGTGTGTTTTTTTAGTAGAGACAGGATTTCACCATATTGGCCAGGCTGGTCTCAAACTCCTAACTTAAGGTGATCCACCCGCCTCAGCCTCCCAAAGTGCTGGAATTATGGGCGTGAGCCACTGCACCCAGCCTGGCCTGTAGTTTTGTTGCTGTTGTGCTCTTCTCTGCTTTTGATATGAGAATAATGCTCACTTTGTAGACCAAGTTTGGAAATATTCTCTTCTCTTCAATTTTTTTTGAGGAATTCGAGTTGTATTATTCTTTCAGTTTTTGGTAGGATTTAGCAGTGAAGCCATCAGTTTCTGGGCTTTTCTTTGATGGGATTCATTTTGTTACGGCTTCAATCTTGTTATTGGTGTGTTGAGGTTTTCTGTTTGTTCATGGTTCAATCATGGTAGGTTGTATGCGCCCAATAATTTGTCCATTTCTTCCAGGCTTATCAATTTGTTGGCATATAGTTTTTTGTAATAGTTTCTAATGATTGGTTGTATTTCTGTGGTTTCTTTTCTGTTTTCTTTTTTCATTTTTTATTTTATTTGGGTCCTTTTTTCCCCTTAGTCTAGCCAAAGGTTGGTTGATTTTGTTTATCTTTTCAAGTAATCAACTTTATGTTTTATTAATATTCTGTATTGTTTTTTATTCTCAATTTTGTTTATTTTGGCTGTGGTCTTTATCCTTTTGATTTAATTGTGAGTCTGATTTGTTTTTGCTTTTCTAGTATCTTAAGGGTATCATTCGGTTATTTTAAATCTTTCTACTTTTTGTATGTACGTGTTTATTGCTGTAAAATACTCCCTTAGTACTGCTTTTATCCCATAGATTTTGGTATGTTGTAGTTTCACTTTAATTTGTTTCAAGAAATATTTTAATTTCCAAATTTCTGTGTGCTTTTGTACCATGGATTTTGATATGTCAACGTACCAAAACAATGTTCTGTTGTGTAATTTTTTTTTTTTTTTTTGAAGAGACAGGGTCTCCTTATGTTGCCCAGGGTGGTCTCAAAGTCCTGGGTGCAAGCAGTCTCCCCATGTTGGCCTCCCAAAGTGCCGGGATTATAGGCATGAGCCACCACTTTGAGCCTGTGAATCAAGGTTCCTCTTGTTAGTGATTTCTAGTTTTATTCCCTTGTGGTCAGAAAAGATGATATGATTTCTACATTTTTGAATTTGTTGTGACTTTTTTTTGTGGCCTAAGATATGGCCTGTTCTGGAGAATATTCCATATGCTGAGGAAAGGAATGTATCTTCTGTAGCAGTTGGATAAAATGTCCTGTGTTACGCCTTTTTGGTTTAGTGTATTGCTTAACTTCTTCTGTGTTTCTTTGTTGATTTTCTAGCTGGATGATCTGTCCATTACCGAGAGTGGGGTGTTGAAATCCCCTACTATTACTGCACTGCAGTGTGTATCTCCCTTTAGATTTATTAATGTTTGCTTTATATACTTAGGTGCTCCAGTGTTGGGTGCATAAATATTGACAGTTGTTATATCCTCCTGCTGAATTGACCCCTTTATCATTATATAGTGACCTTCTTTTTTTTTATTTTTGAGACAGAGTCTTGCTCTGTTGCCCAGGCTGGAGTGCAGTGGTGTGATCTCAGCTCACTGCAACCTCTATCTCCCAGGTTTAAGCAATTCTCCTGCCTCAGCCTCGTGAGTAGCTGGTATTACAGGCACACACCACCACACCCAGCTAATTTTTGTATTTTTAGTAGAGATGGAGTTTTGCCATGTTGGCCAGGCTGGTCTTGAACTTCTGACCTCGTGATCTGCCCATCTCAGCCTTCCCAGAGTGCTGGGATTACAGGTGTGAGCCACTACTCCCAGCTATAGAGACCTTCTTTATCTCTTTTTGTTTTTGTTTTTTTGAAACGAAATCTTGCTCTGTTGCCCAGGCTGGAGTACAGTGGCACAATATCGGCTAACTGCAACCTCCGCTTCCTGGGTTCAAGTGATTCTCCTGCCTCAGCCTCCAGTGTAGCTGGGACTACAGGCATGTGCCACCATACCAGGCTAATTTTTTTTTAATTTTTAGTAGAGACTGGGTTTCACCATGTTGACCACTCTGGTCTCTTAACTCGTGATGTCAGGTGATCCGCCTGCCTCAGCCTCCCGAAGTGTTGTGATTTCAGGCATGAGACATTGTGCTGACCTGAATACGGTATTCTTAGATATCAATTTTTTTCTTCCAGCACTTTGAAAATTTCATCCCATAGCTAAGCAAGGTGGCCCATGCCTGTAATTCCAGCACTTTGTGAGGCTGAGCCTGGTGGATTGCTTGAGCTCAGGACTTTGAGACCAGCCTGGGCAACTTGGTTGTAAAAAGTAAAGTAGAGATTTTTCTTTAAAGACTTTTTTTTCCATCTAATGAGGAATAAATAACTTCTTTTTAGAAGCAAAACTTATTCAAAGACCTGTGTTAACATTCTTAAATATCTGCTAGCTGTAATAAAGAAATCAATGTACTTTATGTTCTTGGCTCCCACAATTTAGCCTAAATATTTGCCCTGGCATGCTTATACTAGTCCAAGCAAGCATTAGGTCATAGCCTGTTCCTCTTCCTTATTTGAAGATGTTTTTGCCTTTCTCAGCATTCCACAAGTTACTTCCTCCTTCCTTTCTTCTCCTCTGCCTTTACGCCTTTTAAAAAGTTCTAAGCCAATCAAAACAAGTACAAAATGTGAGGTTCCATTCCAGCCAGTGGAAACTGGACACAGCAGTAGGGTGGATGCATCAGGTTATAAATGACCCTGTCTCCTTTGTTCGGTGTACACTCATGGCAAATCTGCTGGGGAGTGTACCCTTTCTGCAGAAAGTGTAAAAATGGCTTTGCTAGGGCCGGGCGTGGTGGCTTGTGCCTGTAATCCTAGTACTTTGGGAGGCCATGGTGGGCAGATCACGGGATCAGGAGATTGAGACCATCCTGACTAACACGATGAAAACCTGTCTCTACTAAAAAAAAAAAAAAAAAATACAAAAAATGAGCCGGGCATGGTGGAATGTGCCTGTAATCCCAGGTACTAGGGAGGCTGAGGCAGGAGAATCGCTTGAACCTGGGAGGCGGAGGTTGCAGTGAGCCGAGATCGCGCCATTGCACTGCAGCCTGGGCGACAGAATGAGACTCTGTCTCAAAAAAATGTATAAATAAATTAAAATGGCCTTGCTAAAGAAATAAAATTTATGTTCAAGTGCTATTTCTTTACGGCACCGGGAAACAAGCATTTCAAACATGGTGAAGCCCCGTCTCTACAAAAAAAAAAAAAAGAAAGAAAAATTAGCCAGGCGTTGTGGTGCACATTTGTAGTAACAGTTACTTGGGAGGCTGATGTGAGAGTATGGCTTGATCCTGGGAGATAAAGGCTGCATTGAGCCATGATTGTGCCACGGTACTCCAGCCTGGGCAACGGAGTGAGACCGTCTCACAAAAAAAGAAAGAAAATGTCATCCTACTCCCTTCTGGCCTGTGTGGTTTCCCTTGAGAAATCCTGTTGCCAGACCAGCTGGAGTCCTTCATATGTTATTTGCTTCTTTTCTCTTAATGCTTTTAAGGTCCTGTCTTTGTCCTTGACCTTTGAGAGTCTGAAGATTGTATGCTTTGTAGTAGTCTTATTTGGATTGAATCTGTTTGGTGTCATCTTCCCTTCCTGTACCTGGATATTTATATTTTTCTCAATTTTTGGAATCTTGTTATTTCCTTAATAAAGCTTTCAAAGCTTACCCCTTGCACTTGCTGCATTCCCTCTTGAACACCAGTGATTCCTAGGTTTGGTCTTTCAAGGTAATTTTCTGCATCTTGCCGACAATCTTAGTTCCTTTTCATTCTTCTCTTCTGGCTATATTTTCAAATAGTTTTTCTTCAAGCTCAGTGAATCTTTCCTCTGATCCATCTTGCTGTTGAGAGCCTCTACCATGAACTTTTGAGTTGAGTATTTCTCAGTTGTAAGATTTCTCTTTTTTGTTGTTGTTAATATATTCTAAAGTTTTTTCTGATACATTTCTGAGTTGCTCTTCTGTGTTATTTTGGAGATCACTGAATTTCCTTAAAACTGATATTTTGAATTCTTAGGGAGCTCACATATTGTCATTTCATTAGGTTCAGTCACTGATACTATTTTCGTCCATTTTAGGAGGTCGTGGTTCCCCATTTGCTGTTGTTTCTTGTGGATGTACATCTGTGTCTGTGCATTGAAGGATTAGTTATTTATTACAGTCTTTGTCTGGCTTGTGGTTTTTATTGGGTATGTTTTCTTTTTATCTTTGTTGTTGTTGTTGTTGTTGTTGTTTTGAGACAAGGTCTCTCTCTGTCACCCAGGTTGGAGTGCAGTGGTGTGACCATGGCTTACTGCAGCCTCTACCTCCCAGGCTGAAGCAATCCTCCCACCTCAGCCTCCTGAGTAGGTGAGGTGCACGCCACCACACCTGGCTACTTTTTGTACTTTTTAGTAGAGATGGGTTTTCATCTTGTTGCTGGTCTTGAACTCGAGCTTAAGCGATCTGCCTGTCTCAGCCTCCGAAAGTGATTTTCTTTCTTTAAAATTTCCCTAGGTCACTGCCTCGTTTTCAGCACTAGATGGAATCTTAAATCCACGTTTGCCTTTGCTATAGCAAACTATCAAGAATACTGCCCATTCAGAATGAGGGAGTCCTAAAGGGCATATTCCAGCACTGTGGGAAGGCTGGCTGTGTGTTCATGCCCAGGTGACCTGTGTAGCGTACCCCTATAGTATGGTGCTCCTGAACAGCCACTCTGACTTGGCTTCTCCTTTGGCCAAGTTATAAAACAGAGTTTCCAGGGCTGGGATGGTAGTCCTGCCTCCCCTCTTTGTCCCTGGATGTCCTCAGGGATGTTTCTCCCTTCAGGCATTTGTAATGCTTCCTGTGGGTTGAGACAGGGAGGGACTGATCTTTTACCAGGGAACCCAGGATGGTGGAGAAGGTGGTTGTCCACATTGATCTCAGTTTTTTCCAGTGTAGAAACTGTGAATTGGTAGAAATTTTCCACATTCTTGGAAATTTGATTCTCTTAACGTCTCCCTTGGAGTTTTTTCACTTCTTTGTAGCCCCAGAAACTGCCTAATTTTTATATTTTAGATCAGGGATATTGCTGGTGATAATTTTCACAATATGCATTTGGTTTTAGTTTTCTGTCAGGGGATTGAAACCAGCTTGCTTCTGTACTACCATTTTGGAACCGTAAATGCTGCATGCTTCTAATAAAGTTGTCTAAGGTATTTTCAGGCAGGGCACAATGGTTCATGCCTGTAATCCTAACACTGGGAGGCTGACGTGGGAGGATTGCTTGAGACCAGGTGTTTGAGACTAGCCTGGGCAACGTAGTGAAACCTCACGTCTATAGTAAAAAGAAAAAGAAAAACAATTAGCCAGGCATGGTAGTATGTGCCTATAGTCCCACATACTCGGGAGGCTGAGGCAGGAGGATTGCTTGAGCCCAGGAGTTTGAAGTTTGACGTTGTAGTGAGCTATGATCATGCCACTCTAATCCAGCCTGGGTGACAGAGTAAGACCCTGTCTCTAATTTTTAAAAATGTGTTTTCTACTTCCTATTCATTGGATATGATCAGTATAATGGTGTCAACATAGTGTACTAGTGTGTTTCATGGAATGTCATTTTCTCTGGGGATTAAGTTACGACAGAGACCTGGAGAACTGACACATTCTAGGGGCAATGTTATGAAGATACATTGTTGGTCCTGCCAGGTGAAAGGTAACCGAGTCTTGTTTTTTTCAAATTGGTATGGAGAAAAGACATTAGCTATGTCAATGCCTGCATACCAAGTGACAGAAATTATGTTGATTTATCTAGTAAAGGCATTACATTTTGAAAAATGGCGGTAATTGGAGTGATCACCTAAGTTCATGATTTATGAATGATTTCAGTGTGGTAATTGAGTGACAGGTTATGATTCTCCACTGGGATAAATCCAGTTTTTGGCTACTATAGTTTAGACTTTTTACATAGATGGAGCAGTATTCAAGTACAGAGATTGGCACACTATGGCCCATGGGCCATATCTGTCTCTCCATGTGTTTTTTGTATATAAAGTTTAATCAGAACACAACCGTGTTCATTTGTTTACATTTTCTATGGTGTTTTCCATGCTACAACAGCAGAGTTGAGTAGCTGCAACAGAGACCATGTGGTCCATAATGCCTAACATATATTTTGTGGCTCTTTAGAGTAGGCTTTGTTAACTGCTTATCTATTTCATTTCTAGGGACAGCACGATCAGTTAGCCACCACCACAGATCTCTGTAGGTCAGGGCATTCTGATTACTGGTACATTTCCGCTGTCCTTGATAGTTGATTTTCTCACCTTGTGTTTGGTGATTAAATACTACCTTCTTGATTTCTGCTATTCTGGGTCCCCTTCATCTCGATTGAAAGCAGGGAACTCGGCTGGGTGCGGTGGCTCACGCCTGTAATCCCAGCACTTTGGGAGGCTGAGGCGGGCAGATCACCTGAGGCCAGGAGTTCTAGACCATCCTGGCCAATATGGTTAAACCCCGTCTGTACTAAAAATACCCCCCGCTCCCCCACAAAAAATTAGCCAAGTGTGGTGGCAGGTGCCTGTAATCCCAGCTACTTGGGAGGCTCAGGCAGGAGAATCGCTTGAACCCAGGAGGCGGAGGTTGCAGTGAGCCTAGACTGCGTCATTGCACTCCATCCTGGGCAACAAGAGCAAAACTCCATCTCAAAAACAAACAAACAAACAAAAAAACCCAGGGAACTCATCTCAGTGATGGTATTCTTTGCAGTCATACCTGTCCTATGAAGGAGAATACCAACAGAGCTTTTCAAGGATTATGATACTCCTCCCACTACTCTCTTAATAACCTTTGTGAAGAGAGTGTCTTCTGCTCTGTCAACAAAGGGCGGGGGAGTGGGCTATACAGATGACACATAGTAAATCCAGTGCAACACTCCTGTCTCTCTAGGATTCCCTCCTTCACATTATGCCAGGGAAGCTCTGGCATATGAGCCTCATTAATTATAACAATTTCAGCCCTGAGAACATAAGAAATAACTTTATTTCAGGGGTGTCCTAAAGAAGCTCTCTGATTCTTTTGTTTTTGGATGGAATCTTGCTCTGTTGCCCAGCCTGGAGTGCAGTGGCATGATCTCGGCTCACTGCAGCCTCTGCTTCCTAAGTAAAAGCGATTCTCCTGCCTCAGCCTCCTGAGTGGTTGGGACTACAGGCACGTGCCACCACGCCCTGCTAATTTTTGTATTGCTTGAACTAGGGTGGGTGGCAGCAGAGGTTGTAGTGAGCGAAGATTGTGCCACTACACTCCAGCCTGGGGGACAGAGCAAAAATCTCTCAAAAAGAAAAAAAAGAGAGAGAGAGAGAGATGTAATACTAACCATGATATAAGAAAAGCTACAAAAGACACAATATTCGAGCTTTTGACGATATTGTAAAAAAAAAAAAAAAAAGATCTCGGCCAGGCGTGGTGGCTCACACCTGCAATCCCAGCACTTTGGGAGGCTGAGGTGGGCGGATCACCTGAGGTCGGGAGTTCAAGACAAGCCTGGCCAATGTGGTGAAACCCTGTCTCTATAAAAATACAAAAAAATTAGCCAGACCTGATGGTGGGTGCCTGTAACCCCAGCTGCTCACGAGGCTGAGGCAGGAGAATCACTTGAACCTGGGAGGTGGAGGTTGCAGTGAGTTGAGACAGTGCCATTGCACTCCAGCCTGGGTGACAGAGTGAGACTCTGTCTCAGAAAAAAAAAAAACAAAACCAGAAAACAAAATAATGATCTCTCTTTGCACTTGGATTATTTCCTATTTGAATACACGTTTTAATGGTTTATATATATATATTTTTTTAAGACAGGGTCTCACTTTGTCACCTAGGTTGGAGTACAGTAGTGCAATCATGACTCACTGCAGCCTCAGCCTCCCCAGGCTCAGGTGATTCTCCCACCTCAGCCTCCCAAAGTTCTGGGATTACAGGCATGAGCCACTGCGCCCAGTCTTTAATGGTTTTTAAATGTGTATTTAAGTCTGAATAGTGGGTATTTGGTCAGAGATAACCAATCTCCTCAGGGCACAAAAGGATGAGATATATGAAATTTGAGCTCTTTTAAAATAGTTTCACTACTCTCTTTAGGAATATAGTTAATTTTTTCTTGGTTACGTTTGTCATTTCCTTCATAAGCCTCTTCCATTGATGTATCTTTCCCTCTGTACAGGACCTATTCAAACTCAGTCTGTCTCTTGACTGGAGGAGGAGAAGGAAAAGTTGAGCACATTGCCAACCGGAGTTCCCCAAGGTGAGTATGAAGAACACTCCTGGTCAATGAGAAGTTCAGTATGTTTGGAAGCATAATGAAGATATATTTAAAAGATGTACTTTGTCACAGAACATGGGGCCATTGGACTTGGAAGTTTTAGGGTAACTTCAACTTTCCATATTCCTCTCTTTTTCATCTAACCCAGACTTTCATGTGATTTTGCAAATGAGTGCTCTTTTATCTTTTTGTTCATGACTTTAATGTGTGCTCTTTATCCAGATCATTTCTATTTTCCTTCCCTAATACTATTTCTGTTCATTATCTCATTTAATTTCTATAGAATAAATTGTTTAAAAAATTACTAAATTGCTGGGCATGGTGGCTTATGCCTGTAATCCCAGCACTTTGGGAGGCTGAGGCGGGTGGATCTTTTGAGGTCAGGAGTTGAGACCAGCCTGGCCAACATGGAGAAACCCCATCTCTACTAAAAATACAAAAATTAGCCGGGCCTGGTTGTGGGCACCTGTAATCCAAGCTACTCGGAGGCTGAGGCAGGAGAATCGCTTGAACCCAGGAGGTGGAGGTTGTAGTGAGCCGAGATCATGCCACTGCACTCCAGCACTCCAGTCTGGGTGACAGAGCGAGACTGTCTCAAAAAAAAAAAAAAATTACTAAGTTTAGACCCCAAGTCCTTATGATTGCCAAATGTTCGTCATGGATAAACTGTTCAAATCTATGTCTGTTTAATTTTTTTGAGTGTGCTGAATATGACAAATAAAAATGAGCTTTATAATTCTGACTTATTTAACCTACTGTTTTGTTCTCAGACCCTATTTTTTTTTCTTTTTTTCTGTTTTACTTCAGAATGGCAAGTTAAAACCAAAGTGTCAGCACCTCAACAACATTTTTTTTTGGCTTAACAAAACATCAAACGGCATACAAATGGTAAGATTAAGATTTCTTATTTACCACACTCAAAAAAGATTGGGATTCAATTATAAAAAATCAGCAAAAATGAGAGATATTTGAGAGAGGTAACATTTACTCAAGCAGGAGGAATGTCTCTAGAGCAAGGGTCCCCACTGGTACTGTTTCTGTTAGTGTTAGGAACTGGGCTGCACAGCAGGAGGTAAGTGGCAGATGAACGAAACTTCATCTGTATGTATAGCCATTCCCCATCGCTTGTATTACTGCTTGTCATATACTCCGCCTGTCAGTAGCAGCATTCGATTCTCATAGAAGCACAAATCTTACTGTGAACCACCCATGCGAGGGTTCTAGATTGTGTGCTCCTTATGAGACTGATGATCTGTCACTGTCTCCCATCACCTAGATGGGACTGTCTAGTTGCAGGAAAACAAGCTCAGGCCTCCTGCTGATCCTATTTTATGGTGAGTTGTATAATTATTTCATTATATATTACAATGTAATAATAATAGAAATAAAGTCACAGTAAATGTAATGTTGTTGAATCATGCTGAAACCATCCCTATCCCACCCCTATTCCACCCATTTGTGGAAAAATTGTCATCTACGAAATCAGTCTCTGGTAGCAAAAAGGTTGGGGACCTCTGCTCTAGAGGGATACTCTAAATGTAATGCATTTGGGGATACCTTAATCCTATCTTAAAACTTGGTGCTTCAGCATTCTCACAAGTACAAATTATCACATATGTAGCTAGATTATAAAAACAATTTCATGAAAATATACAGGAATTATTTCAAGGTTCTTAGAGCAAATGGCACAGGGTTCTTGCCAGTAGGTTTTCTTCATTCAACTTGTAAGAAAGACATGGGGCAGCAACTGTATGCATGTAATGAAAATGGCAAAAATTATAATCATAATAAACTGTCTGATTTCAGATGGGTAAAATCTATTGATAAATCTGAAAAATCCTTTAATCATCATTCATCCCTTTATTAACAGGCAGAAATCCACAATGGAGGGGAACTCTGTGACTTTATGGAAAATGGAGAAATCTTCAGTGAACACTCATGCCTTAATGCACACATGGGAACTGAAAATACAGGGGACACTTATGACTGTGATGAGTATGGAGAAAACTTTCCCATGTTACACAACAGTGCCCCTACTGGAGAGACACTTTCTGTGTTGAATCAGTGCAGAAAAGCCTTCAGCCTGCCACCAAATGTTCACCAGAGAACGTGGATAGGAGACAAATCCTTTGAATACAGTGACTGTGAGGAAGCCTTTGTTGATCAGTCACATCTTCAGGCAAATAGGATAACTCACAATGGAGAAACACTCTATGAACAGAAGCAATGTGGGAGAGCTTTTACTTACTCCACAAGCCATGCTGTGTCTGTTAAAATGCATACTGTAGAAAAACCCTACGAATGTAAGGAATGTGGAAAATTCTTTAGATATTCTTCATATCTTAATAGTCACATGCGAACCCATACTGGGGAGAAACCCTATGAATGTAAGGAATGTGGGAAATGCTTCACTGTTTCTTCACACCTAGTTGAACATGTAAGAATTCATACTGGAGAGAAACCTTATCAATGTAAGGAATGTGGAAGAGCCTTCGCTGGGCGCTCAGGCCTTACTAAACATGTACGAATACACACTGGAGAGAAGCCCTATGAATGTAACGAATGTGGGAAAGCCTACAATAGGTTTTATCTACTAACTGAACATTTTAAAACTCACACAGAGGAGAAGCCCTTTGAATGTAAGGTATGTGGAAAATCCTTCAGAAGCTCTTCATGCCTTAAGAATCACTTTAGAATTCACACTGGAATAAAACCCTATAAATGTAAGGAGTGTGGGAAAGCATTCACCGTTTCCTCAAGCTTACATAATCATGTAAAAATCCATACTGGAGAGAAGCCCTATGAATGTAAGGACTGTGGGAAAGCCTTTGCTACATCTTCACAACTCATTGAACATATAAGAACTCACACTGGAGAGAAACCGTATATATGTAAGGAATGTGGGAAAACCTTCCGTGCTTCTTCACATCTACAGAAACATGTTAGAATTCACACTGGAGAGAAACCCTATATATGTAACGAATGTGGGAAAGCCTACAATAGATTTTATTTACTTACTAAACATTTAAAAACACACTGAAGAAAAACTCTGAATGTAAGGAATGTGGAAATCTTTTAGGAATTTCTCATACCATAATTACCACATTTGAATTCACACTGAAGAGAAATTTTATTGGTACAAAGAATGTGAGGAGGCCTTCAGTTATCCCCATTCACTTCGAAGACATGAAAGAACTCATACTCTATGTGTCCCCTATAAATTTTAGGAATGTTAGGGAGCCAGTGGAATCTTTTTTTTATTATTTTATTTTATTTTATTTTATTTTATTTGAGACAGAGTTTTGCTGTTGTCATCACCCAGGCTGGAGTGCAATGGCATGATCCCAGCTCACTGCAACCTTTGTCTCCTGGGTTCAGGCGATTCTGCCTCAGCCTTCAAGTAGCTTGGATTACAGGTGCTGTCAACCACACCCAGCTAATTTTTGTATTTTTAGTAGAGATGGGGTTTCACCATGTTGGCCAGGCTGGTCTCAAGCTCCTGACCTCAGCTGATCCACCCGCCTTGGCCTCCCAAAGTGCTGGGATTATAGGAGTGAGCCACTGCTCCTGGCCTTTTTTTTTTTTTTTTTTTTTTTTTAAGTCGTTGTTAATACACATTCTTCTTTTCTCAAGGGATTGGATTGTGGTCACAATCCAACATTTGAGAACTCACCATGGGGCCATACAATGTAGAAAACACAGAAAGCCCTCATTATTTCCTTAGGCCTTTCGAAGTATATAAGATGTTGCAATGGAGAAGAGAAACCCTATTGATACAAGATACAGGCATGCCCTGTAGATATTGTGAGTTTTGTTCCAGACTACCGCTATAAAGCGAATATCACAATAACATGAATCATACAAATGTTTTGGTTTCCCAGTGCATATAAGTTAGGTTTACATCATATGGTAGTCTCTTGTGTGCAGTTGTGTTATGTCTAAGTAAAGTACCTTAGTTTAAAATACTTTATTGCCAAAAAGTGCTAATGATCATGTGAGACTTTGGTGAGTTGTAATCTTTTTGCTTGTGGTAGGTCTTGCCTCAGTGTTGATGGCTGTTGATCAGGGTGGCTGTGGCAGTTTCTTAAAATAAGACAGCAGTGAAGATTGCTGCATTGATTGACTCTTCATTACGTGAAAAACTTCTCTTTAGCATTCGATGCTGTTTGATAACATTTTACGCATAGTGGAACTTCTTTTAGAATTGGACTTAATCCTCTCAGACTTCGCCACTGCTTGATCAACTAAGTTGATGTAATATTCTAAGTCTGTTGTCTTTTCAACAATGTTCACAGCATCTTCAGGAGTAGATTTCATTTCAGGAAACCACTTTCTTTGCTTATCTATACAAAGCAGCCTCTCATCTGTTCAAGTTTTTTCACGAGATTGAAACAATTCTGTCACATCTTCAGGCTCCACTTCTAATTCTAGTTCTCTTTTTTCCATCACATCCACAGTTACTTTTTCCACTGAAGACTTGAACCCCTCAGAGTCACCTATGAAGGTTGGAATCAACTTCTTCCAAACTCTGGTTAATGTTGGTTTTTATATTTTTAATTAAAAAAATTTTTTTTAGAGACAAGATCTCGCTGTGTTGTTCATGCTGGAGTACAAGTGGGTATTCACCAGCACGATGAGAGCACACTGTAGCCTTGAACTCCTGGCCTCAAGTGATCCTCCTTCCTATGCCTCCTGAGTAGCCAAGACTCCAGGCACACACCACCACACCTGCCTTAATGTTGATATTTTGACCTCCTTCCATGAATCATAAATGTTGTTAATGGCATCTAGAATGGAGAATCCTTTCTGCAAGGTCTGCAACTTAATTTATCCAGATCCCTCAGAAGAAGCATTATTAGTGGCAGCTATAGCCTTATGAAATGTATTTCTTAAATAATAAGACTTGAAAGTCAGAATTATTCCAGAATCCATGGGCTGCAGTTAGCAGACATGAAAACGCCAATCTTGTTTATACCTCCATAAGAGCTCTTGCTTAGTAGGTTCATTATCAGTGGTAATATTTTGAAAGGAATCTCTGAACAGTATGTTTTACAGTGGGCTTAAAATATTCAGTAAACCATGCTGTAAATAGATGTAAATAGATACCATAGGAAGAGTAGATGTAGCATAATTCTTAACTGGCCCTTGGATTTTTGGAATGGTAATTGAATATTAGCATTCATTTAAAGTCACCAACTGCATTGGCCTCTAACAAGAAAGCCAGCCCAGGCTGGGAAAAGTGGCTTACACCTGTAATTCCAGTGCTTTGGGAGGCTGAGGTTGGAGGATCACTTGAGGTCAAGAGTTCAAGACCAGCCAGCACAACAGAGCGTGACGCTGTCTCTACAAAGTAAAGAGTCAGCCCGTCCTTTGAATCTTTGAAGTCAGATATTAGCTTACCTAGAGCTATGAAAGTCCTAAATGGCATCTCCTGAAGTAAGGCTGTTTTGTCTCTGTTAAAACTCTAGTAGAGCTACCTCTGCCATTTATCTAGATATTCTGGAAATGCTTGCTGCAGATTCCACATCAGCAATTGCTACTTCACTTTGTACTTTTATGTTATGGAAATGACTTGTTAAACCTCACGAACTGATCTTTGCCAGCTTCCAGCATTTCTTCTGCAGCTAACTCACCTCTCAACCTTCATAGAATTAGAGTTAGGGCCTTGCTCTGGATTAGGTTTTGGCTTAAGGGAATGTTGTGGCTGGTCTGATCTTCTATCCAGACCACTAAAACTTATTCAGTGTTAGTGGTGAGGCTGTTTTCCTTTCTTATTATGTGTGTGTGCACTGGAGTAGCACTTTTAGTTTCCTTCAAGAACTTTACATTCACAACTTGGCTAACTGGCACAAGAGGCCTAGATTTTGGCCTATCCCAGTTTTTTTTTTTTTTTTTTTTTTTTTTTGAGACATGGTCTCCCTTTTGCCCAGGCTGGAGTGTAGTACAGTTATAGCCCATTGCAGCCTCAAACTTACGGGTTCCAGTGATCTTCCTGTCTCCTGAGTAGCTAAGACTGCAGGTGTGCACCACCATGGCCAGCTAATTTTTTTTTTTTTTTTTTTTTTAAAGAGGCAGGACTTTACTGTTTACCCGGCTGATCTTGAACTTAAAACCTCAAGTGATGCTCCCCTATCTGCCTCCCAACACTCTGGGATTACAGGTGTGAGCCACTGCACCTGGCTCTTATCTTGGCTTTTGACATGACTTTCTCACTGAGGTTAATCATTTCCAGCTTTTGATCTAAAGTGAGAAATGTGCAACTCCTTCTTTCACTTGAACAGTTAGAGGCCATTGTGGGGTAATGAATTGGCCTAATTTCAATATTGTTGTGCCTCAGGGAATTAGGAGGCCTGGGAAGAGGAGGAGAGAGGGGAGAGTGGCCAGTTGGTGGAGCAGTGAGAACATAGCATTTGTTAAGTTTGCTATCTTCAAAGGTTGTGGTTTGTGGTACCCCAAAACAATTAAAATAGGAACATCAAAGATCACAGAGCAGCCGGGCACGGTGGCTCACACCTGTAATCCCAGCACCTTGAGAGGCTGAGGTGAGTGAATCATGAGATCAAGAGTTCGAGACCAGCCTGGCCACCATGGTGAAACCCCGTCTCTACTAAAAATACAAAAAATTAGCCAGGCATGGTGGCAGGCACCTATAGTCCCAGCTATTCAGGAGGCTGAGGCAGGAGAATCACTTGAATCCAGGAGGTGGAGGTTAGAGTGAGCTGAGATCACACCACTGCACTCCAGCCCAGGTGACAGAGTGAGATTCCTTCTCAAAAAAAAAAAAAAAAAAAAAATCACATAGCACCACAGTAAGTATAATAATAAGGAAAATGTTTGAAATATTGTCAGAATTGTCAGGATGTAAGAGACAAAGTAAGCACATGCTGTTGGAAAAAATGGTGTTATAGATTTATTCGACATGACATTGCCACAGGACTTCTACTTGTGAAAAATATCTGTAAAGTGAAATGAAGCAAAGTGAAGTAACATGAGGTATGTCTGTAGCTGTTGCTGTAGTGGTTTCCAAATGGTGGTTTTCTTTTCCTTTTTTTTTTTTTTCTTTTTGGTCTGCATTGGGGTCTTGCTCTGTTGCCTAGGGTGTGGAGTGCGGTGGCATGATCATGGCTCACTATAGCCTTGACCTCCTGGGCTCAAGCGATCCTCCCACCTGAGTCTCCTGAGTACCTGGGACCACAGGCACATGCTAACGCACCCAGTTAATTTTTTTATTCGTAGAGCCGAGGTCTCACTATGTTGCCCAGACTGGTCTCAAGCTCTTGGGCTCAAGCAGTCCTCCTGCCTCAGCCTCCCAAAGTGCCAGGATTATAGGTGTGAGCCACCACACCCAGTCCAAAAAGTGATTTTCTAATTCCATAGTTTCTTCTACATTTCTTAACTGGAATTTTGTAAGGAAGAGTTATCCTTATTCATTTATTTACCCATTTACTTGTAGGAGCATGTATCATAAATTCTTAATCTATGGGGTGTAGTTAGCTACTGTAAATTTGATGCACATATTTTTCCAGATTCAGTAAGTAGGATCCCTATCAAGCTATCTTCTGAATCTTTAAAAATGTATTCTCCTTATTTCATGGGTATATAATTATTTTCTGGGCAACAGTTTGTTCATGGTACATTTGTCTCCAGCCCTAGACTCAGAAAAATGTAATTTATTTTAATGGAGAATACTATTTAGAAGCTGCAGTCTCTGTGTAGGGAGGTGTTCCTAGGTAATAGTGCCCTGGCTTTTAGGTCCTCTCTATGGAGGATATGGCAAAGACATACAAAATTATATATACGTATCCACACATTAATAACTCTATTTCTATATTAAAAACATGACCACAAGCCAACACTTTTAATTCCACTGCAGCACTGCTGGGTTATTTCTTGCTTTCCAAATTCCCTTGTCTGTAGCTATCTTTCATCACTTGCAAAAATAGCACGTGCTCAATCCTAGATTAAAATATAAGCTACTCTCAGAATTGATAACTCATACCACTCTTTTTAAAAATCAACTAACCAGAATTCAGTTTTTATTCACAGTTCTTATCTTTAGCTCAGGGCGTAATATAAAAGCACTAGGTTTAAAACTTACTTGGTCAGCAGCAATCCACTTCTAGGTACATGTCCAAAGGAACTGAAGAAAGCATCTCAATGTGTGAATGCCTACCTGTGTTCATTGCAGCATTATTCAGAAGAGCCAAGAGGTGGAAGCAAAGTAAATGTCCATTGACAGATGAATTGGTAAACAAAATGCATTATATACATACAATGCAATATCATTTAGCCTTAAAAACAAAATTCTGCCATATGCTACAACATGGATGTACCTTGAGGACGTTATGCTAAGTGAAATCAGTTCCGAAAGGACAAATACACCCATTTCCACTTATATGGGGTATCTAACGTCAAACTCAGAAGAACAAAGTACTGCGGTATTTGCCACAAGCTGGTGGAGGAGAAAATGAGTTGTTCAATGGGTATTGAGTGTCAGCCACGCAAGATGGAAAAGCTTTTTGAGATTTGTTGTATAAAAATATGCCTATAGTTAACAATACTCTTCGGTACACACAAAGTATGTGAAAGGGTAAATTTTATGTGTTTTTATCACAATAAAAATTGTAATAAAAGAAGTTACTTGGGTCAATTTTGTGCTTTCCCCCCCCCCATTGTTGAATTTTTATCCATTTGATACAAAGTTCATTTCAGTAATTCCTGTTAATTTTCCATTTTGTGTCACACCGTTATCCTTGTCGATTTATTTTTAAATTAGATATATAAAACAGGCCAGGCACGGTGGCTTATGCCTGTAATCCCAGTACTTTGGGAGGCTGAGGTGGGCGGATCACCTGAGACTGGGAGTTGGAGACCAGCCCGACCAACATGGTGAAACCCTGTCTCTATCGTAAATACAAAAATTAGCCAGGCGGCTGGGTGCCGTGGCTCATGCCTGTTATCCCAGCACTTTGGGAGGCCGAGGCAGGCAGATCACAAGGTCAGGAGTTCAAGACCAGCCTGGCCAATATGGTGAAACCCCGTCTCTACTAAAAATACAAAAATTAGCTGGGTGTGGTGGCAGGCGCCTATAGTCCCAGCTACTCAGGAGGATGAGGCAAGAGAATCACTTGAACCCGGGAGGCGGAGGTTGCAGTGAGCCGAGATCGTGCCACTGCACTCCAGCGTGGGTGACAGAGTGAGACTGTCTCAAAAAAAAATAAAAGGCTGGGCGTGGTGGCTCATGCCTAGGTGGGCAGATCATGAGGTCAGGAGTTCAAGATCAGCCTGGCCAACACAGGGAAACCCCGTGTCCACTAAAAATAGAAAAATTAGCCGGGCGTGGTGGTGGGTGCCTGTAGTTCCAGTTACTGGGGAGGCTGATGCAGGAGAATTGCTTGAACCCCAGAGGCAGAGGTTGCAGTGAGTCAAGATTGCACCACTGCCCTCCAGCCTAAGTGACAGAGCGTGACTGTCTCAAAGAAAAAAAATAGGCGACATGACACCCACCTGTAATACCAGCTACTTGGGAGGCTGAGGCAGAAGAATCGCTTGAACCTTGGGGGTGGAGGTTGCAGTGAGCTGAGATTGTGCCACTGTACTCCAGCCTGTTAGAGAGTGAGACTGTCCCAAAAAAATTAATATGTGAAACAATAGTATGTTTTATTTTATACTGGTTTATCTTTTTTTTTTTTTTGAGTCGGGATCTTGCTGTGTCACCTAGACTGGAGAGCAGTGGCATGATTGTACCTCACTGCAGCCCTATGCTCCTGAGCTCAAGCACTCCTCCCACTTTAGTGTCTCAAGAGGCTGGGAGTACAGGCATGCACCACCAGGTGCAGGCAGTTTTTAAATTTTTTACCCTTATTTTTTTTTGAGAGAGGGTGTTGCTCTGTCACCCAGGTTGGAGTGCAGTGGTGCAGTCATAGCTCCCTGCAGCCTCACACTTCTGAGATCAAGCAGTCCTTCTCCCTCAGCCTCCTGAGTAGGTAGGACTACCA
Organism: Pan troglodytes; assembly: GCF_028858775.2. Classification (NCBI taxonomy): domain Eukaryota; kingdom Metazoa; phylum Chordata; class Mammalia; order Primates; family Hominidae; genus Pan; species Pan troglodytes. The sequence continues at coordinate 12,283,768 of NC_072418.2, read as the reverse complement.
GCGTGCACCACCAGGACTGGCTAATTTTAAATTTTTATAGAGACGGGATGTGGCAATGTTGCCCAGGCTGGCCTCAAACTCCTGGTCTTAAGGGATCCTCCCATCCTGGCCTCCTAAAGTGCTGGTGTAACAGGCATTAGCCACAATGCCCACCTAATTGCATATTTTAAACATTAGAACTAAACATAAACGTTTTTCTTGCCTTATCCTTTCCAGTCTGTTCTAATCTCACTGTCCTTTACAACCTGTTCCTATCCCATCAGCTATAGGTAATGAACCTTTTTTTCTGAATAATCCTGTGTTTTCTATTAGCAAAAATGAACATATATATTTGTTATTGCCCATTTAAAAAAAGATTTCAGGCAGGTACGGTGGCTCACGCCTCTAATCCCAGCACTTTGGGAGGCTGAGGCGGGTAGATCACAAGGTCAGGAGATCGAGACCATCCTGGGTAACACGATGAAACCCCCTGTCTACTAAAACTACAAAAAATTTGCCAGGCGTGGTGGTGGGCGCCTGTAGTCCCAGCTACTCGGGAGGCTGAGGCAGGAGAATGGCATGAACCCGGGAGGCAGAGCTTGCAGTGAGCCGAGATGGCGCCACTGCACTCCAGCCTGGGCAACAGAGTGAGACTCCGTCTCCAAAAAAAAAAAGTTTCATACTATACTCTTGCAGTTTCTATTTTTGCCTAACAGTGTATTTTGATAACCATTCCATATAAATTCATAGATATATCTTCCTTTTTCACCTTCATTTTGTAGCTGCATAATACTCCTTTTGTGGATGTACCATGTAATATTCAGCTGCTCTACTACATGTCATCAATTAGAGAATTCAAATTTGCAATTACTAACAGGGATGCAGTTAGTATTCTTGAGCATGTGTATTTTTGTATATTTAGACATTTACATTCAGGACAAATTCCTAGAATTAGGATTGCTGGATTAAATAGGTAGTATATTAGACATTGACAAATTCTCTGTGCTAGGCAGCCTCCAAATTGGCCTCTAGTTTCTGCTTCCTGGTATTTGAGGACTACCCTTGTGTAATCCTCTCATACTGTACTATGATTGATATGTGTAACCACTAGAATATGGCAGAAGTTCTGGTAAGCCAGTTCTGAAATTAGGTTATGAAAGCCCACACATAACTGGAGCCCCAGTATTAAAAACAATTTTTAAAAAGAGCAACTCATGCTTCCTGATGTCAAAAGTTACTATAAAACTACAGAAATCAGGCTGGGCATGGTGGCTCCTGCCTGTAATCCCAGCACTTTGGGAGGCCGAGGAGGGCAGATCAAAAAAAATGTGTTCATAAAAAAATGAACACAATTTTTTTTTAAGTTCACATGACAATTCTTTTATAAATTAATTGGTTTTAAAGTTGTCGATAAAATTAGATATGTCTTCAAAATTGTCAGCATATATTTTTGTCTGGGTTTACTGGTCTGACAGTGTTATGTCTGTCTCTATTAGATACTTTAAGTTCATGAAGCTAAACCCAATCTAAAACGATGATCTTTGTGCAATTCTTTTATAAGTGAGATTTACTTAATATTTTTTATTTAATAACAATAGCTATATCTTCTGAGTTATTGACAGAATAACCATGTATTTAGGGTTTGAACTTTGGTAAACAATATTAACAGGATATAAAATTGGTTAATAAAAAATAATTTAAAACAATGACTAGCTGTGTCAAATCTTAATAAGTAATCTAGGTGTAATTAGAAATTAAAGGTAACTGTAAATGGAATAAATGTTTATAAATAAACTTTTCATGTAATTTAAAATCTTAAATAATATTAATTATCTGGGTCATATCCAAATAAGATATAAGGCAAACAAATTACTGAAAAAATATATATTCATTCTTGGCTTCTTAAAATTTCTTTCTTTTTTTTTTGAGACGGAGTTTCACTCATCACCCAGCTGGAGTGCAATGGTGTAATCTCAGCTAATTGCACCCTCTGCCTCCCAGGTTCAAGCAATTCTGCCTCAGCCTCCCGAGTAGCTGGGTTTACAGGTGCCCACAACCATGACAGGCTAATTTTTGTATTATTAGTAGAGATGGGGTTTCACCATGTTGGCCAGGCTGGTCTTGAATTGCTGACCTCAGGTGATTCACCTGCCTTCACCTCTCAAAGTGCTGGGATTACAGGCATGAGCCACCGTGCCCAGCTGGCTTCTTAAAATTTCTAAAAAGACTAGACATATTTTGGTCTATTACTCAAAATACAAATTTAGGAAAAAGTAATTTTTGTGTGAGAATCTTACGTGGTAAATTTTTGTCCTAAGGTAAAATGATTGGTTGTACCAATATAAAAGGAGAAAACTGTAAGTCTAAGACTGAAGGTTTAAGAAAATGATTAAACGTCTAAACAATTTGAATAGGATTTATAAAAGATAAGCCTTACCGACAGTTTATTGTATGATTGTGTTGGCTAGGATTGAAAAGAAATTGTACATAGGATATTTTTTTCCTAAAAATTAAACAGTGGTGTTGGGTGCACTGATACAGGACCAGAATCTGGTCCTCTATATTGAAAACAAGAAGGTGTTTTTTGTTTTTGACATATTTATCTGCACTTAATAAATTTGCAAGACGTTTTGTTTGTTCGTTCTAAAATCTGTTAGTAGCCATCTTCTAAACTCTAGTTTCTATTTCGGCCACATTTTTTCCTGAGATCGATTTAATTTCTGTAGTTTTCAGGTTTTAAATGCTGTCCTCGTCATTTAAAACAGTAATTTTATTTATTGAGGTGGAATTTCATACAGTTAAAAAAATTTGTAGAGATGATGATGTGGTTTGGATATGTGTCCCCACCCAAATCTCACGTTCAGCTGTAATTCCCAATGTTACAGGTTGTTCCTGGTGGGAGGTGACTTGATCATGGGGGGGTGGATTTCTCATGAGTGATTTAGCACTACCTGCCTCGGTACTGTCCTCGTGATAGATAGTGAGTGAGTTCTTGTCACTCGATTTGGTCGTTTAAAGGTGTGTAGCACCTCCCCCTCTCTCCTGCTCCTGCTTCGGCCATGTGACATGCCTGGTCCTCTGCATTCTGCTATGATTGTAAGTTTCCTGAGGCCTCCCCAGAAGCCAAGCAGATGCCAGCAACATACATCCTGTCCAGCCTGCAGACCTGTGAGCCAATTAAACCTTTTTTCTTTATAAATTACCCACTGTTAGTTATTTCTTTATAACAATGCGAGAACAGACTAATAAAGATGGCATCTAGCTATGTTGCCCAGGCTGGTCTCAAACTCCTGGCCTTAAGTTACTCTCCTGCCTCATCCTTCCAAAGTGCTGAGATTACAGGAACGAGCCACCAAAACCAAAACCAGCCAATTTGTTGAGGTAGAGTTTTGTTTTTTCAGATTTCTCATTCATGTCTCAGAGGCTCAACTTTACTTGCATCTCAGTGTATGTCATTTGCAGGTCATACATCATTGCCTTCTTTTTTTCACATTGAGAAGACCTGGGATGATGACTGTCTCCAACTTTTTTGTCTGCTCCTGTAAGTTTTTTCTTTGGTTCTAAATCGGCTATTATGGCCTGACACTGAAATATTTATCATGAAGGCCTAGAAAAGCAATGTATTTGCTCTGTATAACTTGATTCTGTACTCTCGGCTTTTCTTGATGTACCTAAATTTTTACACTCATAGCCTTGGACATATTCCTAACTAAATCCAAGCACACTTTTCATCAGGTTCAACTTCCAGGTTATTTTTATTTTTATTTTATTTTTTGAGATGGATTCTTGCTCTGTCACCCAGGCTGGAGTTCAGTGGCGCAATCTCAGCTCTCTGCAACCTCTGTCTCCTGGGTTCAAGTGATTCTCTGCCTCAGCCTCCTTGGTAGCTGGGTCTACAGGTGTGTGCCACCACCCCTGGCTAATTTTTGTGTTTTTTAGTAGAGAAAGAGTTTCACCATGTTGGCCAGGCTGGTCTCGAACTCCTGACCCAAGTGATCCACCCGCCTCGGCCTCCCACGTGCTGGGATTACAGGTGTGAGCCACCATGCCTGGCCAACTTCCAGGTTATCTAAATGCGCTTTGCATAAGGAGAAATAATCACACTGTAGAAGGTTTTTCTTTACCTTTTTGGTAGCTGGTCTAAGAAAGGTTTTACAAGAAATTATCGAGATAATTTCCTGTATTGCCTTTATTAAGTTTTTTATCACTTAAAAAAAAAAAACCTGGTTGGTTGGGCATGGTGTTTCATGCCTGAATCCCAGCACTTTGAGAGGCTGAGGTGGGAGGATCACTTGAGTTCAGGAGTTCGATACCAGCCTGGGCAACATGATGAAAGCTCATCTCTTAAAAAAAAAAAAAAAAGACACACACACAAAAATTAGCTGGGTGTGGTAACGTGTGCCTGTAGTCTCAACTACTAGGGAGGCTGAGGTGGGAAGATCACTTAGGCCTGGGAGATCAATGCTGCAGTGAGCTTTTGTGCTGCTGCACTCCAGCCTGGGCCACTGAGTGAGACGCTGTCCCCCATCTACCCCCGAAATAAATAAAAAGAATCAACAGAAAACTCTGGGCTTTAAAAGGATTCATTTTTTCCTAGTAACTCTATTTACTCCTACTAATGACTTTTGATTATCACTGTATTTACATGGATTACTAACAAGTGAGCTGTTATCCTGTTTCAATCAAATGTTTTGAGCCTTTTAACATCTTTGACAAACTTCCCCAAATGCAAATTCTTTTTATTTTATTTTATTTATTTTTTTTTTGAGACACAGTCTCGCTCTGTCTCCCAGGCTGGAGTGCAATGGCATAATCTTGGCTCATTGCAACTTCTACTTCCTGAGTTCAAGCGATTCTCCTGCCTCAGCCTCCCGAGTAGCTGGGATTACAGGTGTGCGCTAAGATGCCTGGCTAATTTTTGTATTATTAGTAGAGGTGGGGTTTCACCATGTTGGCCAGTTTGGTCTCGAACTCCCGACCTCAGTTGATCCTCCTGCCTCAGCCTCCCAAAGTGCTGAGATTACAGGTATGAGCCACCACGCCTGGGCTTCTTTTTTATTTTTTTGAGACGGAGTCATGCGCTGTTGCTGAGGCTGGAGTGCAATGTCATGATCTCAGCTCACAGCAACCTCCACCTCCCAGGTTCAAGCAATTCTCCTACCTCAGCCTCCTGAGTAGCTGGGATTACAGGCACCCACCACCATGCCCAGCTAATTTTTGTATTTTTTCTAGAGGTGGGATTTAATCATGTTGGTCAGGCTGGTCTCGAACTCCTGACCTCAGTTGATCTACCTGCTTCAGCCTCCCAAAGTGCTGGGATTACAGGCATGAGCCACCACGCCTGGCCTGTTTTTATGACTTTTATTCAAAAGATTGTTCTTTACACAAATGTTTTGTTTTTTTCGGAATTAAGAAACTGTTCTATCTTAACTTACCTCTAATATACCTCTGTTTGATAAAGTATATTTTTTGAGCCAGGGTCTCACTCCATCACCCAGGCTGGAGTGCAGTCATGCTGCTGTAGGACAAGCAAGCTTCAAATTGGGACTTAGCCAATGAGGGTTTTTGGCCTTGGCCAGGAAATAATTCAGGGTGAGCTGGTGGTAGAAGAAAGAAGCTTTATCGAAGAAGCAGTGTTTCAGCTCTGGTGGTGGTACAGCTTTGTGACTACTCCTATGGGAAACCTCATAGGCAGTGTGCTGAGAGTAGCAGCTCAGGGCAGTTTTGCGGTCATATTTATATCTACTTTTAATTACATGTAGATTAAGGGGCAGTTTATGCAGAAATTTGTAGGAAAATGGTGGTAACTTTGGTCATCGGGTTGTTGCCATGGAAAGGGGTGGAAACTCCTGGGTGTTGCCATGGCAATGTTAAACTGACATGGCTCACTGGTAGGTGTGTCTTATGGAAAGCTGTTTCTGCCCCATCCCTGTTTTAGCTAGTCCTCAATTTTGTCCAGGTCTGAGCCCCACCTCTGGAGTCAAATTATTCCTCCTACCTCAGTGTGATCACTGCTCACTGCAGCTTCAGCCTGCTGGGCTCAGGCAGTCCTCCTACCTCAGCCTCCTGAGTAGCTAGAACTATAGACATGCACCACTGTGCCTGGCTAATGTTTAATGCCTGCCCCAGCTGCCTGGCTTCTCCCTGCTGTCCACGCCCCCTCCTATCTTGGAGCAAAGTCAGGCCAAGCCGGGTCACCATGAACAGCAGGATAGACATGAGAGAGTCCCAGGGGGAAAGGGGTAGGTCCCTGGTAAGGTTCCTCCTTCTGGCCAGGGACGGCCTGAAGGCTGGTGGCTGGGCTGCCAGTCCCATGAACTGGAATGGTAATTGGTGCCTTTTCCAGGCCCGCCCATGGCCACCCATGGGCCAATTGGCATGCACTTCCTGCCCTCTGAGGCTCACTAAATGTCCCTGGCTCAGCCAGAGCTGAGCAGACAGTGCCACTAGCAGAAGAGAGGAGCTAGTGTCTCTGCTGAGACCCTCAGAGACCTGCAGAGACCACCGAACAACTTGCCTGAGGAGAGGAGCTACCCTGTCAAGGGCCTCCTCTCTGCTGAGAGCTGAACACTCGACAAATGACCTGCCTGCCCACAGAGGGGAGCTACTCACTGTGGGTCTCCTCTGAGCTGTTTTTTTTTTTTTTTTTTTTTTTTTTTTTTTTTTCCTGGAGACAGAGTTTCGCTCTTGTTGCCCAGGCTGGAGTGCAATGGCACAATCTCAGCTCACCGCAACCTCTGCCTCCTGGGTTCAAGTGATTCTCCTGCCTCAGCCTCCCAGGTAGCTGGGATGACAGGCATGTGCCACCATGCCTGGCCAATTTTGTATTTTTAGTAGAGATGGGGTTTCTCTATGTTGGTCAGGCTGGTCTTGAACTCTCAACCTCAGGTGATCCGCACACCTCGGCCTCCCAAAGTGCTGGGATTACAGGTGTGAACCACCGTACCCAGCTCCTCTGAGCTGCTCTAACACTAAATAAAGCTCCTCTTCTTCTTCTTCAACTTGGGTGAAGGTGCCACTGGCAACAGAGGATTTCCAGGGGAAGATAACTGACACCTCAAAGATCCCATAAGAGTAATAGTCAACAAACATTGGCTACCCTTATATTTTTACAACTAAATATTAAAATTTGATATAAAACCATTGGAATCAAAGGAATATAATAAGATTGGCTTGAGTAAATCTATGAATGGCACAGAAGGATCTAGAAACTGATACAGGTATATATAAGAATTACTGTTTTAAAAAGGTGGATACAATTGTGTCCATAATAATTCAAAAGTTTAATGTCATAAAATTAGGAGTAACAGAGTTTTAAAAACTTTAAGAATACAACTATTATGTATCCATAATGATGAAAAAATTGTTTTTTGAGATGGAGTCTCTCTCTGTCACCCAGGCTGCAGTACAGTGGTGCAATATTGGCTTGCTGCAACCTCTGCCTCCCGGGTTCAAGCAATTCTCCTGCCTCAGCCTCCCGAATAGCTGGGATTACAGGTGCGTGCAACCACGCCCAGCTAATTTTTGTATTTTTAGTACAGACAGGGTTTCACCATGTTGGTCATGCTTGTCTTGAACTCCTGACCTTGTGATCTGCCCACCTCAGCCTCCCAAAGTGCTGGGATTACAAGCATGAGCCATTGCACCTGGCCCAATTAAAAAAAAAATTAATAAGGTAGAATTTCATATCAGCAGGTCAAATGTAGTGCCTTAGTCTGTTCCTGCACTGCTCTAATTTAGAAAGAAATTTGAAAAGAGGTTTAATTCCACAGGCTGTACAGGAAGCATGGCTGGGAGGCCTCAGGAAACTTTCAATCATGGTGGAAGGTGAGAAGGAAGCAGGCAGGACTTTACATGGTGGAGCAGGAGAGAGAGAGCAAAGGGGGAGGTGCTACACACTTTTAAACAACCAGTTCTCCTGAGAACCCTATCATGAGACAGGGCTAGGGGGATGGTGATAAACCATTAGAAACCACCCCCATGATCCAATCACCTCCTACCAGGCCCCACTTCCAACATTGGGGATTACATTTGGGTGGGGACCCAGAGCCAAACCATATCAGGCAGTTTCTCTCAATAAGTGGTGCTACAAAAATTGGCCCTCTTTCTGGATGAGATAAAATTGGATCCACTACTCCACACCACATGCCCAAATACATTCCAATAAAAATATATACGTATATACACATATATGTGATCTGCACACCTTGGCCTCTCAAAATGCTGGGATTACAGGTGTGAGCCCCTGCACCCTAACAAAACATATAAATTTTTAAAGTAATACATTTCAAATGAAAAGATTGAAATCTCTGTCATCTAGAGTTTGAAAAGACTTTTTAGGCCAGGTGCGGTGGCTCATGCCTGTAATCCCAGCACTTTGGGAGGCCAAGGTGGGCAGATCACTTGAGGTCAGGAGTGTTACACGTGTCCGTGTGAAAAGACCACCAACAGGCTTTGTGTGAGCAACAAGGCTGTTTATTCACTTGGGTGCAAGTGGGCTAAGTCTGAGAAAGGAGTCAGCAAAGGGAGATAGGGGTGGGGCAGTTTTATAGGATTTGGGTAGGTAGTGGAAAGTTACAGTTAAAGGTGGTTATCATTTGTGGGCAGGGGCGGGGGTCTCAAAGTGCTTGGTGGGGAGCTCCTGAGACTCATTGTCCAGGAGAAGAATGTCACAAGGTCAAGAGATCAGTTGGGGTGGGGTAGGAACAAATCACAATTGTGGAACCTCATCAGTTAAGGCAGGAACTGGCTGTTTCACTTCTTTTGTGGTTCTTCAGTTGCTCCAGGCCATGTGCATATATACGTGCAGGTCACATGGGTTATGATGGCTTAGCTTGGGCTTGGAGGCCTGACATTCCAGTCTTCTTATATTAATCAGAAAAACAAAATAGTGGTGAAGTGTTGGGGGGCAGTGAAAATTTTGGGGGGAGCTATGGAGAGATAATGGGCAATGTTTCTCAAGGCTGCTTCAAGTGGGATGAGGGGCAGCATGGGAACCTAGAGTGGGAGAGATTAAACTGAAGAAAGATTTTGAGAAAAGGGGTGATATTGCGGGGTTGTTAAAAGGAGTATTTGTTGTATAGAATTATTGGTGATGGCCTGGATGTCGTTTTGTATGAATTGAGAAACTAAACGGAAGACACAAGGTCTGAATAAGAGAAGGAGAAAAACAAGTATTAGAGGACTAAGAAATGGGAGGAGCCAGGACATCCTATTAGAAAGTGCCCAAGGAGGTCCAGCATAATTATGTGCCTGGTTGGTGAGTTTTTTGGGCTCTACCTTTGAGTTTTTTATGTAGTCTTAATTCAGGGCACACTGATTCAGATAAAAACAACATTCTAATTTTAGAAATATGCAGAGTCCTCCTTTTTCAGCAGTGAGTAAGTCGAGGCCTCTTCCTGTCTTCTTATATTAATAAGAAAAACAAAACTGTAGTGAAGTGTTCATGTCCTGAGGGGAACAGGATGCTGTTCAGTCCCATTTGCAAATCAATTTTTTGGAAGAAGGAAAACTAGTGTACATGTGCCTGTCCAATTAATAGGTAGACACATGTAGGTGGAGGAGTCACAGGGAAGAAGAGACCTTGTGTAAGGCAAAACTGGAAATGTAAAGTGAAAAGATGAGAGGGAGCACCAAAAGAGGTGCACCCAGACTCCTAGGGATCCAGCTGTGTCCGGAATTGGTGGGTTCTTGGTCTCACTGACTTCAAGAATGAAGCTGTAGACCCTCAAGGTGAGTGTTACAGTTCTTAAAAGTGGTGTGTCTGGAGTTTGTTCCTTCTGATGTTCGGACGTGTTTGGAGTTTCTTCCTTCTGGTGGGTTCGTCATCTTGCTGGCTTTAGGAGTGAAGCTGCAGACCTCCGCAGTGAGTGTTACAGCTCTTAAGGCGGTGAGTCTGGAGTTGTTCATTCCTCCTGTCCAGAGTTGTTCATTCCTCCTGGTGGGTTTGTGGTCTTGCTGGCCTCAGGAGTGAAGCTGCAGACCTTCACGGTGAGTGTTACAGCTCATAAAGGCAGTGTGGACCCAAAGAGTGAGCAGCAGCAAGATTTATTGCAAAGAGTGAAAGAACAAAGCTTCCACAGTGTAGAAGAGGATGTGAGCAGGTTGCCACTGCTGGCTCAGGTAGCCTGCTTTTATTCCCTTATCTGGCCCCACCCACATCCTGCTGATTGGTGCATTTTACAGAGAGCTGATTGGTCCTTTTTGACAGGGTACTGATTGGTGTGTTTACAATCCCTGAGCTAGACACAGAGTGCTGATTGGTGCATTTACAATCCTCTAGCTAGACATAAAAGTTCTCCAAGTCCTCACCAGATTAGCTAGATACAGAGTGGTGATTGGTGTGTTTACAAACCTTGAGCTAGACACAGGGTGTTGACTGGTGCATTTACAAACCTTGAGCTAGACACAGAGTGCTGGTTGGTGTATTTACAATCCTTTAGCTAGACATAAAGGTTCTCCAAGCCCCACCAGATTAGCTAGACACAGAGCACTGATTGGTGCGTTTACAAACCTTGAGCTAGACACAGAGTGCTGATTGGTGCATTTACAGTCTTCTAGCTAGACATAAAAGTTCTCCAAGTCCCCACCCGACACAGGAGCCCAGCTGGTTTGCCTAGTGGATCCCGCCGCAGGCAGAGCTGCCTGCCAGTCCCATGCCATGCCTGCACTCCACAGCCCTTGGGCAGTCAATGGGACTGGGCACCATGGAGCAGGGGGCGGCGCCCGTTGGGGAAGCTTGGGCCATGTGGGAGCCCACCACAGGGGGGCTCGGGCCTGGTGGGCTGCAGGTCCTGAGCCCTGCCCTGTGGGGAGGCGGCTGAGGCATGGCAAGAATTTGAGCATGGCGTGGGTGGGCTGGCAGTGCTGGGGGACACGGCGCACTCTCCGCAGCTGCTGGCCCAGGTGCTAAGCCCCTCACTGCCCAGGGCTGGTGGTGCCAGCCGACTGCTCCGAGTGCAGGGCCCACCTGGAACTTGCGCTGGCCCGTGAGCGCCGAGCGCAGCCCCGGTTCCCACCCATGCCTCTCCCTCCTCACCTCCCTGCAAGCAGAGGGAGCCGGCTCCAGCCTTGGCCAGCCCAGAGAGGGCCTCCCACAGTGCAGTGGTGGGTGGAAGGGCTCCTCAAGTGTGGCCAGGTGGACACCAAGGCTGAGGAGGTGCTGAGAGCGAGTGAGGTCCGCCAGCATGTTGTCACCTCTCACAGCAAGGGCAGCAGCCGTTAGAAGTTGTAATGGGGATTGATAGGGCAACTGGGTAGAGGGAGAGGTTCAGTATTCATGGTGCATTAGAAAACTCATAGTGTCTACAAGCAACCTTTCATTGCTATTCATGGGGTTGTGTATAAGTAAACAAGAAGGGGGCCTGGGAGGAGAGGCTGAAGAACAAGGGGAAGGTAGCCAAGGATGGAGTGAAGTGCAGGACAAATGTCTTCCTAAGTAATAGTAACTGCTAATGTTTTTAAGTTTGCCAGTATTGATAGAGGGCTTATCTATAATGTGGAGCTAAAAAGCCCCATTGGTTTTGGTAATATGTGTAGTTGGGCTTTGGAGATGAAGAGTGAAGAAGCATAGAGAAGGTGAAATGTTACCTAGGGGAATTCCAGTCGGTCTTTGCTGAGAGATGCACAAAGGAGTGACAACAGGGATAGTAGTTTATGTTGTGAGGGGTTCAAATATGGGTGGAGTAGAATTGATATAAGGATAAAGGTTGTTGTTTTTTTTTTTTTTTTTTTTGAGACAGAGTCTTGCTCTGTCACCCAGGCTGGAGTGCAGTGGCACGATCTCGGCTCACTGCAAGCTCTGCCTCCTGGGTTCACGTGATTCTCCTGCCTCAGCCTCCTGAGTACCTGGAACTACAGGTGCCTGCAACCATGCCCAGCTAATTTTTTGTATTTTTAGTAGAGACGAGTTTCACCGTGTTAGCCAGGATGGCCTCAATCAAGGATAAAGATTTTTAAAGTAGATGCGGAGAAGAGCATCAGCTTGCTGATATGAAATGTCTGAGGTTTTGCTAGACCTGTCTAGAAAGTAAAGAAGTTCTTCAGAAGGGTAAAGATGAGGGCTGTTAAAGGAGGTTCAGAGATGTAGGGAGACAGGAGATGTTGCCCAGTCGGTATGTAAGGTGGGGACAGCTGTGTAAGAGCAGGAAAAAAGGGAAATGCAAAGCCAGCAATTGTTCACTAAGGAGGGATTAGAAAGAGTGAGGAGGGAGTGAGCGAGATTGATAGTATGTTGGAGGTAATTAGGGAGGGGTAGAGGATGGCAGGAGAATGGGAATGAGGAAAAGTAAAGAAAAGGACTTCATCAGGGTGAAAGAATTGGAGTGTGCCTTGCCAGCAAAGGTCATCTATCCACTCCAAGGGGGAGTTAAGAGTGGTGGTTAGGGGCTAAGACCAGGAGATATCAGCTATGATGGTTTGGAGAAAAAGTGTAAACTGGCAGTGTAGACAAGGGCAGGACATTTACGGGTAGGTGAGAATGAAGAGTAGGAGTATGACTAGACAGAAGATAGCAGGGATGAAAAGTTTTGGGGTACAGTCCAAGTAGTGGGGGTGACTGTGTGAAGCCCTGTTGTAAAGATCAGGGTAAGGAAGAATAGACCTAACAAAATGAAAGGGTGTATTAGGCTCATAAGTGTCACTATTGTTCTTCAGAAATGCGGGTGAGTTTAAGGGAAGTAGGGGTGAGTACTTGCAACTTCCAGGAGGAAGAGGAGAGATCAGGCTGTCTGTCCAATGGGCACAGCTTTATCCTGGAATGGTGAACCCAATGGGCAGGGTCCTGCAGATGGATGGCCATTGGCGTACTATAGATGACTAAGTGGGGTCCAGTCCACCGAGGTTGTAGAGTTTGAGGGGTCAGATTCTTAAGAACTGATCGTCCAGCTAGGGTGTCCTCATATGGCTGGGAATCTGGAGTAGGCAAAAGAAGATTAGCAGCCTGGTAAATTTCCTGTCTAGCCTGCTGGAGGACTGGAAGGTAGTCCCCTAGAGGGCTGGTGTCTGGAATGAGGTTGGGGCCCAGCAAGAAGGTATGTCCATATAAAAGTTCAAATGGACTGTACCCTGTAGCATCCCGAGGACAGGCTCAAATTCTGAGGAGGGCAGGTGGTAAAAATACTGTCCAGTCCTTTTTAAGTTGAAGGTTGAGTTTGGTGAGGTGTGTTTTTAAAAGACCATTATTCCTTTCTACCTTTCCAGAAGGCTGAGGGCGGTAGGGGGCATGAAGTTTCCATTGAATGCCCAAGGCCTGAGAGACTGCTTGAGTGACTTGACTAATGAAGGCCAGTCTGTTGTCAGACTGTATAGAGGTAGTAAGTCTAAATCGAGAAATTATGTCTGACAGAAGGGAGGAGATGACCACGTTGGCCTTCTGAGGCCCTGAGAGAAAGGCCTCTACCCATCCAGTGAAAGTGGCTACCAGACCAAGAATATTTTAGTTTCCTGACTCAGGGCATGTGGATAAAGTCAATTTGCCAGTCCTGGGCATGGGTGAACCCCTGAGCTTGATGTGTAGGAAAGGGAGGGGGCCTGAGAAATCCCTGAGGAGTGGTAGAATAGCAAATGGAACACTGAGAAGTGATTTCCTTGAGGATAGATTTCCCTGATGGAAAGGAAATGAGAGGGTCTAAGAGGTGGGCTAGTGGCTTGTAACCCACATGGAAGAGGTCACGAAAGGAAGATAGAATGAAATGAGGCTGTGAGGGTGGAAGGAGGAATTTTCCTTGATCCAAGAACCATTTGTCTTGTTTGGGAACAGATTGATAGGTGGAAGTTTCAGTGGGAGAGTAGGTGGGAGTGACTGATGAGAAGGAGAAAAACTGGCCATCAGGGACAGAAGTTGGAAGGCTAGCTGCTTCTTTAGCTACCTTATCAGCATAATTGTTGCCTTGAGCAATGGGATCTGATGTCCTTTGATGGCCCTTGCAGTGAATGAAACAAGCTTCCTTGGAAGTACAGCAGCTTTAAGAAGAGTTTTTATTGAGGAGGCATTAATGATGGAAGACCCTTGTGTAGTAAGGAAACCTCTTTCTGCCCATATAACAGGATGGTGGTGAAGGATGTGGAAGGCATACTTGGAATCAGTATAGATATTGACACGTATTCCCTTTGCAAGAGTGAAGGCTCGAGTTAAGGCAATGAGTTCAGCTTGTTGAGAGGTAGTGGAAGGGGGAAGGGCCATAGCCTCAATGATAGATGTGGAAGACACTATAGCCTAGCCTGCCTTTGCCAGTGATTGGTGATTGGGCCTGGAAGAACTACCATCAATAAACCAAGTGTGGTCTGGGTGGGGAACAGGAAACAGGGAAATATGGGGAAATGGGGAGAATGTCATATGGATTAGAGAGATACAATCATGGGGTACAGATGTAGTATCAGGAATAAGATGAGAGGCCGGATTGAAGTCTGGGCCAGGAACAATGGTAATTGTGGGAAATTCAACGAATGGTGAGTACAGTTGAAGGAGCCAGGGGGCAGAAAGTATATGTGTCAAGTGTGAGGAACAAAATAGATATTGAAAGTTATGGGAACTGTAGAGAGTAAATGGAGCATAGCTTGTGGTTTTGAGGGCCTCTAAAAGTATTAAAGTGGTGGCAGCCACCACATGGAGACATGAGGGCAAGCCTAAAACAGTAAGGTCAAGTTGTTTGGACAGAAAGGCTACAGGGCGTGGTCCCAGCTCTTGTGTAAGAATTCCAACCACACAGTCCTGTACATTGGCTGTGTGTAATGAAAAGGGTTGGGATGAGTTAGGGAGAGCTAGTGTGGGAGCAGCTTCTAGGGCTGTTTTTAAGGAATGGAAAGAGGAGTGGGGAAAGGATTTAGGATCTATAGGGCCAGCTAGGTTTCCTTGTGAGTTTATATAATGGTTTAGTCAGGATGGCAAAACCAGGTATCCAAAGGTGAAAGTACCCAAGCATTCCTAGGAAGGAAAGGAGTTGTTGTTTTGTAGAAGACATTGGGGTTTGGGAGATTAGCCAGACATGATCAGCAGGGAAAGCACGTGTGTTTTTATGAAGAATTATGCTGAGATAGGTAACGGATGAAGAAGAAATTTGGGATTTCGAGGGGGATACGCGATATCCCTTTGAGAATAGATGTTGGAGGAGCCGGAGGGTGTCCTGTTGGGAAGATTTGTAGGAGGGGCTATAAAGTAGGAGGTCATCAAAATATTGAATAAGGTGAGAAGCAGATGGATGGAAAGAAAGTAAATCATGAGAAAGTGCTTGACTGAAGTAACGGGGGCTGTCCCTGAAGCCTTGCGGCAGTACAGCCCAGGTAAGTTGCTGAGACTGACAGGTGTCAGGGTCAGTCCAAGTTAAAGTGAAGAGAGGCTGGAATTAAGGGTGTAAAGGAATAGTAAAGAAAGCATCTTTGAGATCCTGAACAGAATAATGGGTTGAGGAGGGAGGTATTGAGGATAGGAGAGTATATGGGTTTGGCACCATGGGGTGGATAGGCAAGACAATTTGGTTGATAAGGCAAAGATCCTGGACCAGCCTGTAAGAGTTGTCCAGCTTTTGGACAAGTAGGATAGGAGAGTTGTAAGGAGAGTTTGTAGGCTTTAAAAGGTCATGCTGTAACAGGGAAGTGATAACAGGCTTTAGTCCCCTCAAATCCTGTTGTGGGATGGGATATTGGCATTGAGCAGGGTAAGGGTGATTAGGTTTTACCCCCAAGGGATGATAAGGGGTGCACGATCAGTTGCTAAGGAGGGAGTAGAGGTATCCCATACTTGTGGATTAAGGTAGTGAGACACAAGGGGAGGAGGCAAAGGAGGCTTTGAACTGGGGAAAAGGGTGGCAATGAGGTGTGGCTATAGCCCAGGAATAGTGAGGGAAGCAGAAAATTTAGTTAAAATGTCTTGACCTAATAAGGGAGCTGGGCAGGTGGGGATAACTAAAAAGAGTGCATAAAAGAAAGTTGTTCAAGTTGGCACCAGAGTTGGGGATTTTTAAGAGGTTTAGAAGCCTGGCCATCAATACCCACAGCAGTTATGGAGGCAAGGGAAACAGGCCCTTGAAAAGAAGGTAATGTGGAGTGGGTAGCCTCTGTATTGATTAAGAAGGGGACAGACTTGCCCTCCACTGTAAGAGTTACCCAAAGCGTCTGTGATGGTCCAGGAGGCTCCCGAGGTGATTGGGCAGTGTCAGTCTTCAGCTGCTAAGCCGAGAAGATCTGGGAAGGAGTCAGTCAGACAGCCTTGGGCCAGAGTTCCAGTGGCTCTGGTAGTGGCTGCCAGGTGAGTTGGACAGTCCAATTTCAAGTGGGGTCCCACAGATGGGACATGGCTTAGGAGGAATCCTGGGCTGCGGGCATTCCTTGGCCCAGTGGCCAGATTTCCAGCACTTAAAGCAAGAACCTGAGGGAGGAGGTCCTGGAGGAACACCTGGCCTCTGTGGTTTAGGCATTTTGAAGTTCTTATGTGCTGGAGATGTGGCTGGGGTTTATCTCACAGCAGAGGCAAGTAATTGCAACTCAGAAATACAACGCCACTTGGCTGCCTCTTCTCTATTATTGTACACCTTCAAGGTGAGGTTAATTAAGTCCTGTTGTGGGGTTTCAGGGTCGGAATCTAATTTTTGGAGCTTTTTCTAGTCTTGGGAGCAGATTGGGTAATAAAATGCATATTGAGAATAAAATGCATATTGAGAATAAGATGGCCTTCTGGCCTCTCTGGTTCTAGGGTGGTAAACTGTCTAAGGGTTGTTGCCAAACAGGCCATGAACTGGGCTGGGTTTTTATACTTGATGAAAAAAATGCCTAAATGCTAACTGACTTGGGAGAGGTCGGATGAAGAAAAAGGAACATTAACCTCGACTATGCCTTCAGCTCCAGCCACTTCTCTAAGAGGATATTGTTGGGCAGGTGGGGGAGGGCTAGTCATGGAATGAAACTGTAAGCTGGACCGGGTGTGAGAAGGGGAGGTGATAGAAAGATCACAGGGTAGGGAGCAGAGGCTGAGGAAGAATTAGTGAGAGGTGACAGCGTGCTGGCAGTCCTCACAGCCCTCGCTCACTCTTGGCACCTCCTCTGCCTGAGCTTCCACTTTGGCGGCACTTGAGGAACCCTTCAGCCCACTGCTGCACTGTGGGAGCCCCTTTCTGGGCTGGCCAAGGCTGGAGCCAGCTCCCTCAGCTTGCAGGGAGGTGTGGAGGGAGAGGCGCAAGCGGGAACTGGGGCTGCGCATGGTGCTTGCGGGCCAGCTGGAGTTCCAGGTGGGCGTGGGCTTGGCGGCCCTGCACTCGGAGCAGCCGGCCGGCCCTGCTGGCCCCAGGCAATGAGGGGCTTAGCACCCAGGCCAGCAGCTGCACAGGGTGTACTGGGTCCCCTAGCAGTGCCAGCCCACCGGTGCTGCGCTTGATTTCTCGCCAGGCCTTAGCTGCCTTCCCACAGGGCAGGGCTCAAGACCTGCAGCCCACCATGCCTGAGCCTCCCACCCCCTCCATGGGCTCCTGTGCAGCTCGAGCCTCCCTGATGAGAGCTCCCCCCTGCTCCATGGCGCCCAGTCCCATCAACCACCCAAGGGCTGAGGATTGTGGGCACATGGCGCGGGACTGGCAGGCAGCTCCACCTGCAGCCCCAGTGCGGGATCCACTGGGTGAAGACAGCTGGGCTCCTGAGTCTGGTGGGGATGTGGAGAACCTTTATGTCTAGCTCAGGGATTGTGGAAACACCAATTGGCACTCTGTATCTAGCTCAAGGTTTGTAAACACACCAATCAGCACCCTGTCAAAACAGACCACTCGGCTCTACCAATCAGCAGGATGTGGGTGGGGCCAGATAAGAGAATAAAAGCAGGCTACTGAGCCAGCTGTGGCAACCCGCTTGGGTCCCCTTCCACGATGTGGAAGCTTTGTTCTTTTGCTCTTTGCAATAAATCTTGCTACTGCTTACTCTTTGGGTCCATGCTGCCTTTAAGAGTTGTAACACTCACCGCAAAGGTCTGCAGCTTCACTCCTGAGCCAGCGAGACCACAAGCCCACCAGAAGGAAGAAACTCTGAACACATCCGAACATCAGAAGGAACAAACTCCAGACACGCCGCCTTTAAGAACTGTAACACTCACCGCGAGGGTCCACGGCTTCATTCTTGAAGTCAGTGAGACCAAGAACCCACCAATTCTGGATACATTAGGACCTGGCTCAGCTTGGCGAGGAGCAGCCTGAAGGGGAGGGGAGAGGTCAGATGGGTCCATAGAAAAGGAGGATTCAAAGGACAGGAAAGAAACAAAGATTTGGGATGAGTCACATTGGGAGCAAAGACTAGGGAGGGACCAATGTGTAAAGAATGCCTGGATGTCAGGCATCTCAGACCATTTGCCCATTTTATGACAAAAATTATCTAGATCTTGTAGGATGGAGAAATCAAAAGTGCCATTTTCTGGCCATTTAGAACCATTGTCAAGTTTGTATTGGGGCCAAGTGGTGTTGCAGAAGAAAATAAGGTATTTAGGTTTTAGGTCAGGTGTGAGTTGAATAGGTTTTAAGTTCTTGAGAACACAGGCTAAGGGAGAAGAACAGGGAATGGAGGGCAGAAGATTGCCCATAGTGAAGGAGGTAAGTTTAAAGAGAAAGGTAGAGACATGGAGAAGGCAGTGGAGTGGGGTGGGGGTGAGCAGCCCTGGGCTGTAATGTGGGTAAGCAGCCAAAGCAGGCAGCCCTGCAATTGACTTGCCACCAAGGGAATGTGGGTGAATGATCAAGGCAGGCATCCCCGCAGTGATCAGACACCAATGGAATGTAGGTGAATAATCAGGCAGGTATCCCTACAGTGATTAGCCACCAAGGAAAGACTGTCTTCCTGAGTCCGTGACTGGAGCTGGAGTTTTGGGTACACAGATAAAATGTGTCTCCTTTGTCTCTACTGGAGAGGAAAAAGAACTGGAATTGGAAGGACAGAGAGATGGAAGGGTAGTGAGAGAGGCTGGAGAAGAGAGTGAAGAGACTGCTTACCCAATTTGAAATTGGTGAGATGTTCCTTGGGCTAGTCTGAGGACCCGAGGTAGTAGGTGGAGCTCCTCACGGAGTGAGGGTGAGGACGGGGCCGATCTCCCAAGGGAGTCTCCCTGTCCCAGGTTTCAGAACCAAATGTTACACACATCCATGTGAAAAGACCACCAACAGGCTTTGTGTTAGCAACAAGGCTGTTTATTCACTTGGGTGCAAGTGGGCTGAGTCCGAGAAAGGGGTCAGCAAAGGGAGATGGGGTGGGGCAGTTTTATAGGATTTGGGTAGGTAGTGGAAAGTTAAAGGTGGTTATCTTTTGCTGGCAGGGCCGGGGGTCACAAGGTGCTCTGTGGGGAACTCCTGAGACTCGTCCAGAAGAAGAATGTCACAAGGTCAAGAGATCAGTTGGGGTGGGGCAGCAACAAATCACAATGGTGGAACGTCATCAGTTAAGGCAGGAACTGGCTGTTTCACTTCTTTTGTGGTTCTTCAGTTGCTCCAGGCCATCTGGATGTATACGTGCAGGTGACAGGGTTTATGATGATTTAACTTGGGCTCACAGGCCTGACAAGTAGTTCAAGACCAGCCTGGCCAGCAAGGCAAAACCCTGCCTCTACTAAAAATACAAAAATTAGCAGGGTGTGGCAGCATGCACCTGTAATTCCAGCTACTTGGGAGGATGAGGCAGGAGAATCGCTTGAACCTGGGAGGTGGAGGCTGCAGTGAGCTGAGATGGCTCCACTGAACTCCAGCCTTGATGACAGAGTGAGATTTTGTCTCAAAAAAAAAGAAAAGACGTTTTAAAGCAAGGCAGAAAACCTAGAAATTATTTTTAAAAACAATTCTTTTAGCTGCATAGAAAATATTTTTTACATCAAATGTTGAAATAGTAACAGAGCAAAAGACGTAGTTACCTATTTTCTACATGCATAACACATTGGCTCCTTCCCCTATGGCCGCCCTGCTGCGGCCTCGCCCACAGGCCTGGCTATAACTTCAACCCTTTCCTCTGGGCCTGGACCCACATTCCTCCCCGCCCCCTGCCCGTAGCCCTGCCCACAGGCTTGGCTCTAACCTCGACCTTGCCTTCTGGACCCATTTCTGCCTGCAGCCCCCACGCTGAGCCCACCCCAAGGTCCTCCGCAGCCAAGCAGATGGAAAGTAGAATTTTTCTGCCTCGAGGAGGTCTTACACGGCAGAAACCCTAGTCCCGAAACCCCGCCTGGCCCGAGGCGGAGAGCGTAAATGACGTCAGCGGTGCGCCGTTCCTTTTGTGACGCCGGCTGTGAGCGTCTGAGAGTCTTTTTGCCTTTCAGAGTTAAGGCCTCACTGGCCTGGGTGAGTTCCGAGGAGATGAACTGGTTTTGGGGTGATGGACGGGTTTGGCCCGGACGTTAGAGAGGCCTGGCCCGCTCCGCTCGTGTCTGCTGGGCCCGCTAGCGTCCGCTCGGACCGTCGCTCCTCGGGAGGAGTCGGGTTTATAGTTACGGTGTCCGCAGGGTGTTTTCATCTGTGCGCCCCTCTCCAAAGGCCTCCAAAGCAGCGTTTGTGAATTTTTTTCCAGCGGGAAAATAATTGCTGCCTTTTGCATCCGCGTTGGCTCCGTCCCCAGGATCTTCCCGGTTCAGGGACCTGGCGATTTCTGAGTGTTCCGGTGAGCACTGGGTGAAAGTTGGTTCTAGGGGGCCTTTTCTGTCTTCTCTTATGCAAACGAATGTTTCATCTGTAAGTTTGGTTTCGTCTTATTGTGTTGTGTTTTATTTTTGACCATTACTTTCATGGCGAAAGATAAAGATGCTTTTTAGGTTTATAGGGTGTGCGTATTTGTGTATGTGAATATAAACGTTTGTAGACCGCAAGTCTTTCTGCTAAAGAATACTAAGAATAATAACTCATTCTCTTCGAATGGAGTTCCTAGGCCTGTACATCCCAAGAGAGCTTCTTAATCAGACCTCCAGAGGGAAAGGATGAAGGCTTTATTATTCTAGTATCACAATAATCAAATTTACAATGAACAGGATGGTTGGATTAAGGAGTTTGAAACCAGCCTGGCTAAGATGGTGAAACCCCGTCTCTACTAAAAATAGAAGAAAAATTAGCCGAGCGTGGTGGTGGGGTCTTGTAATCCCAGCTACTTGGGAGACTAAGGCAGGAGAATCACTTGAACCCAGGAGGCGGAGGTTGCAGTGAGCTGAGATCGTGCCACTGAACTCCAGCCTGGGAGACAGAGTGAGCCTCCGTCTCAAAAAAAAAAAAAAGAAAAAAAAAAAGAGAAACGAAGGATGTGTGCATTTTAAGCTACATTGATTGTATATCGATGAAAAAAAAAAAAGCAGGCTGGGTACAGTGGCTCACACCTGTGATCCCAGCACTTTGAGAGGCTGAGGCAGGAAGATCTCTTGAGCCCAGGAGTTTAAGACCAGCCTGGGCAACATAGCAAGACTCCATCTCTCCAAAAAAAAAAAAAAAAAAAGAGTTAAATATTCTATACAGATGCCACCAAACTGAATATTTGTGGGCCTAGTCAGCCCTAGGACCCCCAGTTTGAGACCCCTGGGAGTAGGTGTGATCTATACCAGGAGTCCAGAACTGTGGTTTTTGTGACTTTAGGGTTTTAGTCTTATTGGTAGAAGGACGCCTATAGAGTTTTTGTGAATTTGGTTTATGGATAATGAACTGCGGAACTTTCACTGTTTATCATCATTTGACTCCCATTCTGTAGGTGATTGTTTGAGCCACTGTTTCATGTTTGATTAATTAATGATTGTCATTAATTCTTTTTTTTTTTTTTTTTTTGAGACAGAGTCTTGCTCTGTCACCTAGGCTGGAGTGCAGTGGTGTGATCTCAGCTCCCTGCAACTTCCATTTCCCAGGATCAAGCGATTCTCCTGCCTCAGCCTCCTGAGTAGCTGGGATTACAGCCGCACACCACGCCCGGCTAATTTTTGTATTTTTAGTAGAGATGGAGTTTCACCGTGTTGGTTAGGCCGGTCTTGAACTCCTGACCTCATGATCTGCTGGCCTCAGGCTCCCAAAGTGCTGGGATTACAGGCGTGAGCCACCCTGCCCAGCCAAATAAAACCAAACTTTGGTGGAAAAAAATTAACCAGATAAATACTATGAAAAGGTAGTTCTCTTTGAAGACCCATAAAACAGACCAGTGTTAGGCACAGAGTGGTTTGGCCTTGCCTCTCTGACAGTGTGAGCTGGGGATGCAGATTTGATTTGAGTGTTTCCAATCAAGGCCCAGTTGAGGTGCTACCCAATACTTAAAAGTGTATTGTGAGATTATTTTTTCTATGTGTGTGTGCAAAACTTGTACTTGCATTCAGGTTCTGGTTTACCACTTCATTTTTTTTTGTTTGTTTACTTATTTTTATTTTTGTTTCTTTAGAGATAGGGTCTTGCTATGTTGCCCAGGCTGGTCTCAAACTTCTGGGCTGAAGCAGTCCTCCCACCCTGGCCTCCCAAAATGCTGGGATTACAGGCATGAGCTACTGCCCCAGCCGGTGTATATGTTTGACGGCTGATGATTAAGTACTGCTTGTTGATTATTGATTAATACCAACAGGAATCCCAATAACCCTGTTTAAAGAGGAATGGAGATTGCCACTGTCCATTTAGATTAATGAAGTGTCCTGAAGTGATGGTGACATCAATGAAAGGAGGGTTCTGACACGTTCTCACCTCGCGGGATGGCAGCTGTTGATTTGTCCCATGGTAAGCCCTGTTGCTCTTTTTTGGATATCCTGCTCTAGGTTCCCTTTACACAATATAGGGTCTAGTGGTTTGGGCAGCTGGTCATGTTGCTGATTCATTTGGGAGGTGCTGAGGGGTGCCAGAACATGCTGTTTTGTGAGTCAGCCCCTGCCTGTGAATTTCGGAAAGAGGTACTGCATAATCTCCTTCATGAATTCTAATCAGCATGATAGAGTCCCATGCTCTGGGTATATGTTTCCTTACGTGTGAAATGAGACTATTGTACTTTTCCTGATGGGCAGCACAGCTCATCATCACGTTTAGGACTGCTCTGGCATTGTATGGTAGTAGGTTGTATGTTTGCGTTTTGTTTCTTTTCTTTTTTTTTTTTTTTCTGATACAAAGTCTCGCTCTTTTGTCCAGGCTGGAGTGCAGTGGTGCATTCATAGCTCACTGAAGCCTCAAACTTTTGGGCTCAAGCAATCCTCCCACCTCTGCCTCCCAAGTACCTGGGACTGCAGGCACATGCCACCATGCTTGGCTGATTAAAAAAAATTTTTTTTGTAGAGATGGGGAGTTTATGTTCACTATGTTGTCCAGGGTAGTCTCGAACTCCTAGGCTTAAGCAATCTTCTTGCCTCAGCTTCCCCAAGGAGATGGGACTACAGGTGTGTGTTACCACACCAGGCTCATTTTAAAATTTTTTTGTAGAGACGTCTCACCGTGTTGCCCAGGCTGATCTCAAACTTCTCGCCTAAAGTAATCCTCCCACCTCAACCTCCCAGAGCACTAGGATTACAGATGTGAGCCACTGCAACTGGCCTTATGTGTGTTTTCCTGATTTTGCAGGAATATGTGGGAATTTCATACTAGGAGGTAATGACCTCTAGGTAGGTGGATGTGGGGATTATGGTCAGCTCGGGGTTCTCTTGCCTTCATTTTCTTACAGGACATTATCTTTCTGGGGATGAAGAAAAGACACCAGCAGGAAGAATAGTGGCTGACTGCCTAACAGATTGTTATCAGGTAAAAAGCAGCTGTATTCTTATACATAGTGACATACTTGCATCCACCAGGTAGACACATTTCCCTCTAGGCAGAGTTGTCTCCAGACTTCTTTTTTTTTTTTTCTTGAGAGGGAGTCTCGCTGTGTTGCCAGGCTGGAGTGCAGTGCTATGCTCTCGGCTCACTGCAAGCTCCGGTCTCCAGGCTTCTTAAAGCAAATAAAGTGTCACTCAAGGACTGAATCCCCATTTGAATTTCCCCAAGGGTTGGGGCCACCCATATAGGGAGGTGTTAACTTGGAAATCATCCCAGGCCGGGCATGGTGGCTTACACCCATAATCCCAGCACTTTAGGAGGCTGAGGCAGGCAGATTGCTTGAGTACAGGAGTTCAAGATCAGCCTGAGCAACATAGTGAGACCCCGTCTCTACAAAAAATTTAAAAATTAGCTGGGCAAAGTGGTACATGACTGGACTCCCAGCTACTTTGGAGGCTGAAGTGGGAGGATCACTTCAGCCCTGGAGGTTGAGGCTGCAGTGAGCTGTGATTGCACCACTGCACTCTAGCCTGGGCAACAGAGCAAGACTCCGTCTCAAAAAAACTAAAAAAAAAGTGTCCTTTAAGTTGTTTATCAGCATTGATCAGATGTCTGGAATGTGCTGAGCAATGCGCTCAAATAGATGGAAATAAGATGAGATCTTGGGTGGGCACAGTGGCTCATGCCTGTAATCCCAGCACTTTGGGAGGCTGAAGGGGGCGGATCATGAGGTCAGGAGTTCGAGACCAGCCTAGCCAGTATGCTGAAACCCTATCTCTACTAAAAATACAAAAAATTAACCGGGCATGGTGGCGTGTGCCTGTAATTTCAGCTACTCGGGAGGCTGAAGCAGGAGAGTTGCTTGAACCTGGGAGGTGGAGGTTGCAGTGAGCCAAGATTGCACCAGTGCACTCCAGCCTGGGCAACAGAGTTAAGAGTCCATTTCAAAAAAAAAAGAGATCTCCTAGTCTGGTTGTGCTGAGATAAATTCATATTCAAGAAGTGCCATTAATGCACTATGAGTGGAGGAGATGACAGTGAGTATGTTTAGGGTGCGAGGAGTTTCTAGGACCCTTAAAACCTGGGGCTGGTCACTGCAGCCCTTGGAATCCTGCATAGGCATTGGGTCCCCCTTCCTCATCCTCCAGCGAACGCTGATGGGCTTGTTACTTGGCTCCAACCAGCATGTGTGTGATGCTTTAGGATTCAGTGACCTTTGACGATGTGGCTGTGGACTTCACCCAGGAGGAGTGGACTTTACTGGACTCAACTCAGAGAAGCCTCTACAGTGACGTGATGCTGGAGAACTACAAGAACCTGGCCACAGTAGGTAAGACTGGCCTCATCCCTTGCAGCCTTCTATGGAACTGATATGTTTTGTACTTACTGTTTTGCAGCATTGGCAATGTCAACTCTGAATGCAAAGAGAAATAACAGAGACATAGTCCCTGTCCTAAATAGATTTTAATCTACTGTGACCATTCTGAAAATGTGGTCCAAGATTAATAGCAACACCATCTGCCTGTTAGAAATATACATTTTCCTTCTCCACCCAGAAACCTGGAGTTGAAGCCCAATAATCTGTGTTTGAACAAGTTCTCTGGATGACTCTGATGCACAATAATGTTTTAAAAAACACTGGGGTAGTTGTTTCCCCAGAAGAATGAAGATCTCTGTTATACTTCCTTATTCCTTATTTGTTGTTGTTCTTGTTTTGAGACAGTTTCACTCTGTCACGCAGGCTGGAGTGCATTGGCATGATCTCAGCTCACTGCAATCTCTGCCTCCTGGGTTCAAGCGATTCTTGGGCCTCAGCCTCCCGAATAGCTGGGATTACTGGCATGCACCACCACACCCGGCTATTTTTTTTTTGTTTTTTTTGTATTTTTAGAAGAGATGGGGTTTCACCATGTTGGCCAGGCTGGTCTCGAACTCCTGACCTCAAGTGATCCACCTGCCTCAGCCTCCCAAAGTGCTGGGATTACAGGCATGAGCCACCACACTCGGCCATTATTTTGTGCTTGAATAAAAGTCTTAGTGCTTTTTAAATGTGTACATAAGCCTGAATTTTGGTTTAGGGGACAGAAGTAACCAGACTGTTTGGGGCACAGTCAGAGTTGTTATTTGCATTTTTAGCCCTTTTGAAATAGCTTCACCACTTTCATTAGATCTGTAGTTCCTGAATCACAGAAAGGTTTGTAATTTTTTATGAGCCTCTTCCATTAATGTATTTCTCTGTGCTCAGGAGGTCAGATCATCAAACCCAGTCTAATCTCTTGGTTGGAACAAGAAGAGTCAAGGACAGTTCAGGGAGGAGTTCTCCAAGGTCAGTGTTCATGAAGAACAACTCTGGTTGATGAGAAGTTCAGTATGTTTGAAAGCATAATTAGGAAACTTTTTAACATGTACTTTCTCCCTGCACTCTAAACCCCAAGGTTTAGAGAAAGTTAGGAAATATTTAACTTCCCACACGCTTTTATTTACAGAGCAGTCCCCCCTTGTCTGTGATTTCACTTTTCACGGTTTCAGTTATCTGCATTCAACCATGGTCCAAAAATATTAAATGGGAAACTCGGCCAGGCATGGTGGCCCACGCCTGTAATCCCCACACATTGGGAGGCCTAGGCGGGTGAATCATTGAGCCCAGGAGTTCAAGACCAGCCTGGGCAACATACCGAGAACCTTGTTTCTACAAAAAATACAAAAATTAGCCGAGGGTGGTGGGACGCACCTGCTGTCCCAGTAACTCAGGAGACTGAGCTGTGAGGATGGATTGAGACTAGGAGGTCAAGGCTGTGGTGAGATGTGATTGCACCACTGTACTCCAGCCTGGGTGATAGAGTGAGACCCTGGCCACTGACCCCCACCCCACAAAAAAAAAAAAAAAGAAAAAAGAAAAAAAAATTTCCAGAAATAAACAAAACAATTCATAAGTTTTAAATTTCTCACCATTCTCAGTAGTATGATGAACCGTTATGTCATCCTGCCTGGGGTGTGAATCATCCTTTTGTCCAATATATCCACACTGTGTACACCACCTGTGAGTCACGTAGCGGTCATCTCAGTTACCAGATCGAAGAATCATAGTATGTACAGGGTTCAGAACTAGCCATGATTCAGGCATCCACCTGGGGTCTTAGAACATTTCTTTAAGTTAATCATGGCTTTTGTTTGTTTGTTTTGTTTTTTGAGATGGAGTCTTGCTCTGTCGCCCAGGCTGGAGTGCAATGGTGCAATCTCAGCTCACTGCAAGCTCCACCTCCCGGGTTTATGCCGTTCTCCTGCCTCAGCCTCCCAAGTAGCTGGGACTACAGGTGCCTGCCACCATGCCTGGCTAATTTTTTTGTATCTTTAGTAGAGATGGGGTTTCACCGTGTTAGCCAGGATAATCTCAATATCCTGACCTCCTGATCTGCCTGACTCGGCCTCCCAAAGTGCTGGGATTAAAGGCATGAGCCACCGTGCCCGGCCAAGTTAATTGTTTAGATATACGCTCTTTTTTCAGAAATTTCCTACTTTCATTCCCTGATTCTCTCTATTCACTATCAGTTTTAATTTTCATAGCATCAATTTGTAATAAATGATCGAAAAGTTTTACCCCATGTCCTTGTCTTGGCCAATTTTTCCCCCTTTGGATCATTTACATCAAAACCAAATTTTTGATATAGCCCAAATCCCCAAATGTCTTCTGCTTTTTCTTGCCATGTTTAATTTGAAACAAATAGAAATAAGCCATATTGTTTTGAACTCTTTCCATTTCTTTCTCCAAATCCTTTCATTTGTTCTTGTTGTGGTTCACTCTGTTTGTTGCCAAGGCTGGAGTGCAGTGGTGTGATCTGAGCTCCTTACAACCTCTGCCTCCTGGATTCAAGAGATTCTCCAGCCTGAGCCCCGTGAGTAGCTGGGATTACAGGTGCTCACCACCACACCCAGCTAGCTTTTGAATTTTTAGTAGAGGTGGGGTTTTGCCATGTTGGCCAGGCTGGTCTCAAACTCCTGACCTCAAGTGATCCACCTGCCTTAGCCTCCCAAAGTGCTGGGATTACAGGCATGAGCCACTGTGCCTAGCTTGAGTCCTTTTATTTGTTTGTCTGTTTTATTTCAGGATGGGAAATGCGGCTTGAAACCCAGTGGTCTACACTTCAGCAGGACTTTTTGAGGGGTCAGACATCCATTGGGATACAATTGGTAAGGTTTGCATAGGATATTTTTTATTTTCCACCCTCAGAGAAAATCAAGAATTCTGTTATGGGAAGTCAGCAAAAATAAGAGATATTTGAGAGAAGTTGCATACACATGAGAGGGAGCAAAGAATTTAGGGATGCTCCAATTGTGAAACTTGTTTCTTTGGAGCTTTCACACATTCCCACAAGTGTAACTAGACGTTGAGTTTTGTTTTGGTGTTTTTTTGAAACGAGATATTGCTCTGTCACCCAGGCTGGAGTGCAGTGGTGCAATCATGGCTCAGTATAGTCTTGACCTCCTGGGCTCAGGCGATCCTCCCACCTCAGCCTCCCTTGGTAGCTGGGACTACAGGCATGCACCACCACACCCAGCTAATTCTTTAAAATTTTGTGGAGACAGGGTCTTGCTGTGTTTCCCAGGCTAGTCTCAAACTCCTGTGCTCAAGTGATCCTCTGCCTCAGTTTACAAAAGCGCTGGGAGTACAGGCATGAGCCACCACATCTGGCTTAG
The DNA here is from genome assembly GCF_028858775.2 of Pan troglodytes. Classification (NCBI taxonomy): domain Eukaryota; kingdom Metazoa; phylum Chordata; class Mammalia; order Primates; family Hominidae; genus Pan; species Pan troglodytes. Next base: position 12,255,404 of record NC_072418.2, on the reverse strand, counting down.
ACTATGAATTTTTTTTTTTTTTTTTGGTCGAGACAAGGTCTTGCTGTGTCACCCAGGCTGGATTGCAGTGGCACAAACATGGCTCACTGAAGCCTTGACCCCTTGGCTCAAGTGATCCTCCCACCTCAGCCTCCTATGTGGTTGGGACTACAGGAACACACCACCATGCCCAGCTAATTTTTTGATATTTTTTGTAGAGATGGAGTTTCGCCATGTTGCCCAGGCTGGTCTCTAATTCCTGGGTTCAAATGATCCACCCACCTTTGCCTCCCAAAATGCTGGGATTACAAATGTGAGCTACTGCACCCATCTAGACATTGAATTCTACAGAAATCTGTTATTATTATTATTATTTTGAGACGGAGTCTCGCTTTGTTGCCCAGGCTGGAGTGCAGTGGTGTGATCTTGGGTCACTGCAACCTCTGCCTCCCAGGTTCAAGCGATTCTTGTGTCTCAGCCTCCCAAGTAGCTGGGATTACAGGCATGTGCCACCAAGCCCAGCTAATTTTTGTATTTTTAGTAGAGACAGGGTTTCACCATGTTGGCCATGCTGGTCTTGAACTCCTGACCTCAGGTGATCTGCCCCCCATCGGACTCCCAAAGTGCTGGGATTACAGGCATGAGACACCATGCCTAGCCAAGATTAAAGTAGATGGCACAACATTCTAGAATAAGAGTTAAGTCATACCACTTAAAATAAATCTACAGGGAAGGACCTGAATGCATGTAATAAAAATGGCATCAATTATAATCACCATTATAATGTTTCTAGCTTCAGATGGGTATGTTCTGTTAATATGTTTGAGAAAAATCCTTAAATCATCATCTTCCCTTCAACAGGAAGGAAAACACAATGGAGGGGAACTCTGTGACTGTGAGCAATGTGGAGAAGTCTTCAGTGAACACTCATGCCTTAAGACGCACGTGAGAACTCAAAGTACAGGGAACACTCATGACTGTAATCAGTATGGAAAAGATTTCCTTACCCTGCATGAGAAAACCTCTACTGGTGAGAAACTTTCTGAGTTTAATCAGAGTGAAAAAATCTTCAGCCTGACACCAAATATTGTATACCAGAGAACTAGCACACAAGAAAAGTCATTTGAATGTAGTCACTGTGGAAAATCCTTCATTAATGAGTCATACCTTCAGGCACATATGAGAACTCACGATGGAGAAAAACTCTACGAATGGAGGAATTATGGGCCAGGTTTTATTGACTCTACAAGCCTTTCTGTGCTTATAGAAACCCTCAATGCAAAAAAGCCCTACAAATGTAAGGAATGTGGAAAAGGCTATAGATACCCAGCCTACCTCAGTATTCACATGCGAACCCACACTGGGGAGAAACCATATGAATGTAAGGAATGTGGGAAAGCCTTCAATTATTCCAACTCATTTCAGATACATGGAAGAACTCACACTGGAGAGAAACCCTATGTATGTAAGGAATGTGGGAAAGCCTTCACTCAGTACTCGGGCCTTAGTATGCATGTACGATCTCACAGTGGAGACAAGCCCTATGAATGTAAGGAATGTGGGAAATCCTTCCTTACATCCTCACGCCTTATTCAACATATAAGAACTCACACTGGAGAGAAGCCTTTTGTATGTGTTGAATGTGGGAAAGCCTTTGCAGTTTCCTCAAATCTTAGTGGACATTTGAGAACTCACACTGAAGAGAAGGCCTGTGAGTGTAAGATATGTGGGAAAGTATTTGGGTATCCCTCATGTCTTAATAATCACATGCGAACGCACAGTGCCCAGAAACCATACACCTGTAAGGAATGTGGGAAGGCTTTTAACTATTCCACCCACCTTAAAATTCACATGCGAATCCACACTGGAGAAAAACCCTATGAGTGTAAACAATGTGGAAAGGCCTTCAGTCATTCCAGTTCATTTCAAATACATGAAAGGACTCACACTGGAGAGAAACCCTATGAATGTAAGGAGTGTGGGAAAGCCTTCACGTGTTCCAGTTCCTTTAGAATTCATGAAAAAACTCACACAGAAGAGAAACCCTATAAATGTCAGCAATGCGGGAAAGCTTACAGTCATCCCCGTTCACTTCGAAGACATGAACAAATTCACTAGTGAGAAACTGTCCATGTAATAAATGTGGGAAAGCTCTCATTTGTTCCAGTTGTTCCAGTTCACTTCAAAGACATGAATGAACTCACTCCGGAGAGAAGAAGCTGCATGAAAATTAACTTAATTCCTGTAATCCCAGCATTTTGAGAGGCTGAGGTGGGTGGATCACTTGAGGTCGGGAGTTTGAGACCACCCTGGCCAACATGGTGAAACCTTGTCTCTACTAAAAATACAAAAAATTTAGCCAGGTGTGGTGGTGGGCACCTGTAATCCCAGCTACTTGGGAGGCTGAGGCAAGTGAATCACTTGAACCCAGGAAGCAGAGGTTGCAGTGAGCAGAGATCATGCCACTGCACTCCAGCCTGGGCGATGGAGTGAGACTCCATCTCAAAAAAAAAAAAAAAAAGAAAATTATTTGATTAAATTGAGTCTGTTAGAGTACATCCCTAATCCGATATGATTGGTGTCCCTATAAGAAGAGAAAGACACAACTGAGACAACAAATAGAAGCTGATGTGAAGTCATCAGATGATGGCCATCTGCAAGCCAAAGACAGAGCACTGGGACAGATCCTTCTATCAAAGCCACCAACCCTGCTGGCACCTTCATCTTGGGCTTCCAGAACTTTGAACAAATAAACTTCTCTTGTTTGAGCCACCCAGTCTGTGGTATTTTGTTGTGGTGGCTCTAGCAAGTGAATACAGTAAGCAATAAGCAAAAACGTTTATAGATTGTCCAAAAGCCTTAATATTCACATGCAAAGCCACACTGGAGAGAAACTATATGAATGTAAGACGTGGGAGAGCCTTCATTGAGTCTTCAGTCCTTTCTACATACAGGAGAAATTACGTAGGAGAGAAATTGTATGAATGTAAGGAGCATGAAAAAGCCTGTGAATGTTCACTATATTTTAATATTCACATGCAAGTTGTCTGGTCGTAGACCATGTGAAAATAGAGGAGAAAAAAGGAAAGAAAGTTTCTTTTACTGTGAACGCAAGGAATGTGACCCCATACACCATACTGGAACTTGGAGTGGACTGAAATCCCATTAGGATTGTGGAAAAGCTTACATTAATGTTTTCTACCTTCTAGAAGGTGTAAGAAGTCGAACTGGAGAGAAGCCTTTTACCTGTAATGCATGTAGGAAGCCTTACATTAATTCCACAGAATTTTTTTTACACATGTAAAATTACCTCAGAACCCTGGGAAGGTAAGGAATATGGTATAACCTTTAAATATTTCACATGCCATAATAAGTACATGAATTCTGATAATACTGTACTGTTTCTTGAGTAGTGTTAGTACCTTATACTATCAAAATAATCCTAAATCCTCCCTCTCAGACCTTCCATCATTACTATATTTCACTTTTATGCCTATACACACACACAAATTAGCATATGTAATCTAATACATTGTAGCTATTTTTCAGAAGTTATCAGATCAATTAAAAATTAGAAAAATAAACATTTTTATTTTACCTTCACTTCTTCCTTCTATGCTCAAAGTTGGATGTAATTCTTATACTTGATCCTCAATACTTAAAGCATTTCCCCCCCTCTGGCTTCTATGAAAATTTTTTGTTATCTTTGATATTCTGTTATTTTTAAATGATATGCCTAAGTATAGGTTTTTGGTGCTCGTCCTTCTTGGTGTTTGCTTAGCCTCCTGGATTTGCGTTTTGGTGTCTGAGTTAATTTTGAGAAATTCTGTCATTGTTTCAAATATTTCTTTCCCTTTTTTTTTCTTTCCATCTGGTATTTCCTTTATATGTAGGATACATCTTTTGTAGTTATCCCACAGTTCTTATATCTTGTTTTTTTATTCTTCTCTTTGCTTTTCAGGTGTGGATGTTTCTGCTGATATATTCTCAAGCTCTTTAGTTGGCTGTTTCTTGGCCAATAATAAGCCTACCAAAGACATTCTTCATTTCTGTTACACTGTCTTCAATCTCTAGCATTTCTTTGTGGTTCTTAGAATTTCCATCTCTGTGTTTACACTGCCTGTCTGTTCTTGGATGCTGTCTGCTTTATCCAGTAGAACCCATGGCGTATCAATCATAATTGTTTTAAATTCCCAGTCTGATAATTTCAGCAATCCTGCTATATCTGGTTCTGGTTCTTACTCTTTCTCTTTAAACTAACTTTTGCCTTTTAGTATGCTTGTAATTTTTCCTTAGCTGGACATGGCATACTGGATAAGAGGAAATGCTGTAAGCAGGCCTCTAGTAATCATGATAAGCTGTGGGGAGAGGGGCAGCATTCTATTGTCCAGGGATTAGATGTCAGTCTTGCAGTGAGTCTGTGCTTCTGCACTGTGAACTTCAGTTTTTCCCACCCTTTAGTTGGGTCAGGATGTATAGAGTTGGCTGGAGTTGGATATTTCCCTTCCTCCAGGTCACTGAAGCTCTGACTAAAACTCCAGGTATGGTGGCTTATGCCTGTAATCCCAGCACTTTGGGAGGCCAAGGCAGGTGGATCACCTGAGGTTGGGAGTTCATGACCAGCCTGAATTGCTTGAATCCAGGAGGTGGAGGTCACAGTGAGCCGAGATTGTGATACTGCACTCCAGCCTGGGAAACAGTGAGACACTGTCTCAAAAAAATAAATAAATAAATAAAAGGCTAGGCGCAGTGGCTCACCCCTGTAATCTCAGCACTTTGGGAGGCAGAGGTGGGTGGATCACGAGGTCAGGAGATCAAGACCATCCTGGCCAACATGGTGAAACCCTGTCTCTACTAAAAATACAAAAAAATTAGCTGGGTGTGGTGGCGGGCACCTGTAGTCCCAGCTACTTGGGAGGCTGAGGCAGGAGAATGGTGTGAACCCAGGAGGTGGAGCTTGCAGTGAGCCGAGATCATGCCACTGCACTCCAGCCTGGGTGACAGAGTGAGACTCTGTCTCACAACAACAACAACAACAAAAACAACCCATCATCAATGCTCAGCCTTTCTTAAACATGAACTCATGGTGGACAGTGCCCTATGAATGTAAGGAATATAGAGAAGCCATCACTAGTTACTCAAACCTTATTGAATGTGTGAAAATTTACTCTGGAGAGATGCCCTTTCAGCATAAGAAATGTTGAAAAGGATTTATATAATCCTTCCTTTTTAATATCCACATACAAACTCACTGAAGAAAAACCCTGAAAATGTAAAGCAATGTTGAAAAACCTAGTTATTTAAATTCATTTCAAGTATATGAACTCACATGGTAAAGAAACCCTGTGAATATAAGTAGTATGATAAATTCTTGAATTTTTTTTTTTTTTTTTTTTTTTTGAGGCAGAGTTTTGCTCTTGTTGCCCAGGCTGGAGTGCAATGGCTCGATCTTGGCTCACTACAACCTCTATCACCCAGGTTCAAGTGATTCTTCTGCCTCAGCCTCCCAAGTAGCTGGGATTACAGGCATGTACCACCATGCCCAGCTAATTTTGTATTTTTAGTGAAGGCAGGGATTCTCCATGTTGATCAGGCTGGTCTCGAACTCCTGACTTCCAGTGATCTGCCTGGTTTGACCTCCCAAAGTGCTGAGATTACAGGCATGAGCCATCACACCCAGCCAGTTCTTCAATTCTTACAGTCCCTTTCCATGTCATTAAAGAACTCACACTGGAGAGAAATCTTATCAATGTTAGAATTGTGGTAAAGCTCTCTGTTGTTCCCATTTACATGAAAGATGTGAACAGTCACATTGTAGAAAAATGCTGTGAGAATTGGGAATCTGGAACCACTTCTTTATTATCTCAGGTCATAATGAACTTGTAAGAATTCACAGTGGCAGGAAACCCTATGTAAATGGAAAATATGGGAAAGGCTTCATTTAATCCATAGGACTGATACCACAAAACTCCCACTAGGAGAAAACCTATGTTTATACGGAATGTGGGAAAATCTTCACTTATTCCTCAAGCCTTAAAGTGTATGTCAGGATTCCCAGTGGAGAGAAGCCATATTGATGTAAGGAATGTGGGAAAGCCCTTGCCTGCCACTTAGTCCTTGATAAACATTTTAGAACACAAACTGGAGAGAAACTATGAATTCAAGGATTGTGGGAAAACCCTTTTATGTTCCACAAGCTTTAATATTCATATGCAATGTATGCTGGAGAATAACTTGATGACTATAATAAGTGGAATGGCCTAGATCAGGGATCCCCAAACCCCTGGGCCATGGACTGGTACTGGTCTGTGGCCTGCTAGGATCCAGGGTGCACAGCAGGAGGTGAATGTAGGATGAGCAAACATTACTGCCTGAGCTCAACTTTCTGTCAGATCAGCAGTGGCATTAGATTCTCATAGGAGCATGAACTTTATTGTGAACTGCACATGCAAGGGATCTAGGTTGCACACTCCTTATGAGAATCTAATGCCTGATGATCTGAACTGGCACAGTTTAATCCCCAACTCCAGTCCGTGGGAAAAATGTCTTCCACGAAACTGGTCCCTGGTGCCAAAAAGTTAGGGGACCACTGATTTAGATTATGTCACATGTCCCATCCACCCATTAACATTAAGGCTTTCATCCCTGGGACCTCAAGATAATGGTGGTATTTGGAGATGTGGTTTTTTAAAGAGGTGATTTTAAAATGAGGCAGTTAGAATGGGGCCCTCATTCAATATGACTGGTTTCCTTATAAGAAGTGAAAGAGATACCAGGGTAGCAGGAACAGAATTTTATGTGAAGTGACCGGAAATGGTTACCTTCAAGGCAAAGAGAGATTCCTGGAGGAGATCCTTCTTTTAAGGCTCATTATAGAGGAAATCATCCTTATCTACAGTTTGATCCTGGACTTCCAGCCTCAAAAATTATGAGCAAATAAATTTCTATTGTTTAAGCCATTCAATGTGTGGGGTTCCTTTTTTTGGTCAACTCTATCAAAATAATACAGTAAAGAATGTGAGAAAACCTTTAGATATTCCATAGTCTTTAATATTCATGTTCAGAGTTAAAATGGAAAGAAACCTTATGAATGTAAGGAATGAAATGTTTTCTGTCTGTGTAGTGTGTGTGTGTGTGTGTGTGTGTGTGTGTTTGTGTTTGAGACACAGTCTCCCTCTGTTGCCCAGGCTTGAGTACAATGGCATGATCTTGGCTCACTGCAACCTCTGCCTCCTGGGTTCAAGCATTTCTCCTCTCTCAGCCTCTGGAGTAGCTAGGATTACAGGCACGTACCACCATGCTCAGCTAATTTTTGTATTTTTAGTAGAGCTGGGGTTTCATCATGTTGGTCAGGGTGGTCTCGAACTCATGGTCTGAAGTGATCTGCCCACCTTGGCTCCCCAAAGTGCTGGGATTACAGGCATGAGCCACCACACCTGGCCTCTTTTCAATCTTTGGTCTGCTAAATGTAAGAAATCACGCAGGAGACCATTTCAGTGAATCTAAGGCATGTGAAAAACCATTTTATTATCCCTTAGAGCATCTGAACTCATCTGGTGAAAGAACTTATAAAACTCACATGAGAAAAAAGAATACAAAGAAGAGGTTTCTTGTAGTATGAAATCAAAGAACGTGATCTTGCACAAAATGGGAAGAGCTTAGAGTGGATTGAAGCCCCATCATAAGGAATGTGGGCCGGGCACAGTGGCTCACACCTGTAATCCCAGCACTCTGGGAGGCTGAAGTGGGCAGATCACTTGAGCCCAGGAGTTCGAGACCAGCCTGGGCAACATGGTGAAACCTCATCTCTACAAAAGTACAAACATTAGCTGGTCATGGTAGTGTGCGTCTGTAGTCCCAGCTACTGAGGAGGCTGAGGTGGGAAGATCACTTGAGCCCAAGAGGTGGAGGTTGCAGTGAGCCGAGATTGTGCCAGTGCACTCCAGCCTGGGTAACAGAATGAGACCCCGTCTCAAGAAAATGTTGACTGAAAAATAAGAGAAACAAAAGGAACGTGGCAGGGCTTTTAAAAACTTCATACCTTATAGAAGGTGTAGAAACTCAGTGGAGAGAAACCTGCTTGTAAATCAAGTGGAATCACCTTTGTTCATTCATAAGGCTTCTTTTGTGCATTGTAAATTGCTGTGAAGCCATGGGAAGGGGAAAAGTGGGATACAACCCTTAGATATTTCACATGCCATAATATCTGCCTGATGGAGCCACCAAGCATGTCCCTTCTTTAAAAGGTCAGGTAAGGGGCCTGGCATGGTGGCTCACACCTCTAATCCCAGCACTTTGGGAGGCCGAGGCAGGTGGATCACTGGAGGTCAGGAGCTCAAGCCCAGCCTGGTCAATATGGTGAAACCCCATCTCTACTAAAAATACAAAATTAGCCAGGTGTTGTGGTGCATGCCAGTAATCCCAGCTACTTGGGAGGCCAAGGCAGGAATTGAAGACCAGCCTGGCCAACATGGCAAAACCCCATCTCTACTAAAAATAGAAAAATTAGCCAGGCATGATGGTGGGGACCTGTAATCCCAGCTACTCAGGACGCTGAGGCAGGAAAGTTGTTTAAACCCAGGAGGTGGAGGTTGCAGTGAGCCAAGATTGCGCCACTGCACTCCAGCCTGGGCGACGAGCGAAGCTCCATCTCAAAAAAAAAAAAGAAGAAGAAGGTGAGGTAGGGGCTGGGCCCAGTGGCTCATGCCTGTAATCTCCGCACTTTGGGAGGCCAAGACAGGAGGACCACCTGAACCCAGGAGTTCACAACCAGCCTGGGGCAACATAGCAAGACTCTGCCTCTTAAAAAAAAAAAAAAAGATCAGATAGGGACGTAGTACTAATCTCTTTCTGAAACTGAATGCTTGACATCTCCAAAGAATTCAGTGACCAGCAAGGGAATGTCCCAGTAAGCTTCGCTGGTCACATAGAAATGGAAACGGAATGAGTGCAGCAGCCTGACATTAGCAGCCTTGTGGCTTTACCTATTGGCAGCTACATCTTTTGGAAAAACTTTATCATAATTTTATCATGCATTTCTCCACCTGAAGCTAAGCTGCTGGCTCAAGGGGACCCTTATTGCCTGGCTGGGCCTCTTCAGTCATGATTGGAATAAGCTGAAAGCTGAATGTGTCCACTGGGTTTCTCCAGGCATCCAGCCTTGGAGTGCAATGGTGGGATCTTGGCTCACCACAACCTCCACCTCCCAGGTTCAAGCGATTCTCCTGCCTCAGCCTCCTGAGTAGGATTACAGGCATGTGCCACCACGCCCGGCTAATTTTTTTGTATTTTTAGTAGAGGCGGGGTTTCTCCATGTTGGTCAGGCTGGTCTCGAACTCCCAACCTCAGGTGATCCACCCACCTCAGCCTCCCAAAGTGCTGGGATTACAGGCATGACCCACCCTGCCCAGCTCTGGAAGCCTTTCTGTATCACTCTTGTTGCCAATAAGATAATTCATTTTGGGGATACATTCAAATAAATGACATGAAGATGAAATTGTCTTTCTGTTTGTCCTATTCTCAGATAAGACGTGTGGCCCCTTAGTTTTCTGTGGTGGTTTTATATGATTAAATTTGTTTTTGAAAGAGTTTCTGAATATATTACTTGTTCTGTTATGCACATTTTATAAATTAGCACTTTCTTCATGACTGCAGTTGTAAACACTTTCTCATTTGCATTATATATTCATTTAACAGTGAGCGTGTGTTTAACTGCCAAGATAAGTTTTTTTGTTTTTGTTTTTTCTTTTTTTTCCCATAAAATCAGATTCTGCAAAACTTGGGGATTTTTTGGTTTTGCTTTGAGATGGAGTCTCCCTCTGTCACTCAGGCTGGAGTCCAGGGGTGCAATCTCTGCTCACTGCAACCTCTGCCACCTCACCTGGCTGTCATGAGGGATTATTAATAGATGCTTTTAGATAGTCCTCTCTAGTGTCATTGATAATTGGTCATACCATGGGTCTACATGGAATTTCTTTTCTTTACTTTTTTTTTTTTTAAGGTGTGCACTTTCATTCAACTGCTGTCAAGTCAGTGTACAGGTAAGCCCTGGCTGCCTCCATTCCTCCACCCACCCCTAGGGAGACCAACAGCCTTTATACATCTCAAGTTGGGGGACAAAAATGGGGGGACATGATGGCTGATCATTCAAAATTAAAAATACAAAGGCAAAGATTTAAAAAATTTTATATAATTTACACAAAAGCAACGCTATCACCACCCCATGTGAACTTGGGAGAGGACTGGGCATTCTCCTTAGAAATGGGGTGGCTTTTGGGAGGGCAAGGGACTTCCTGTAAGAATGCACCTCCCAGCCGGGCGAGGTGGCTCACGCCTGTAATGCCAGCATGGGAGGCTGAGGTGGGTGGATCATGAGGTCAGGAGTTCGAGACCATCCTTGCCAATATGGTTAAACCCCATCTCTACTAAATATACAAAAATTAGCTGGGTGTGATGGTGCACCTGTAATCCCAGCTACTTGGGAGGCTGAGGCAGAAGAATCGCTTGAACCTGGGAGGCGGAGGTTGCACTGTGCCGATTTGCACCACTGCACTCCAGTCTGGGCGACTGAGTGAGACTCTGTCTCAAAAAAACAAAAAAGAGAATGCACCTCCCGATATTTGGAATGACTATTTAAAAAAAGAACAATGTATAATCAAAGTCCTCAGCCACATTGTAGAACGTTTGGGATTCCTCGCTCCAACTAACTGCTGTCACTTGCACCATTCCAGGTTTTAAATCTTAAGCCAAAAAAAAAAAAAAACCAATCTTATTTTCTGCATAAGTTAGGTTTTTGTCAAGAAAGGTTATAATGTAAGTCACCGTCCGCCTAGAAGTATTTGTGGTAGGGTGGACAATACTGAGGCCGGACTCCTCGTATTCCTGCTTGCTGATCCTCATCTGCTGGAAGGGGGACAGCGAGGCCAAGATGGAGCCACTGATCCATACAGAATATTTGTGCTCAGGAGGAGCAATGATGTTGATCTTCTTCATGCTGGGAGCCATGATGGTGATCTCCTCCTCCATCCTGTCAGCAATACCAGGGTACATGGTGGTGTTACTGGACAGCACTGGGTTGGCATCCAGGTCTTTGCAGATGTCAATGTCACATTTCATAATGGAGTTGAGGGTAGTTTCATGGATGCCACAGGATTCCATGTCCAGGAAGGAAGGCTGGAAAAGTGCCATGGGACAGCGGGGACCGCTCGTTGCTGACGGTGATGACCTGGCTGTCAGGCAGCTGGAATCTCTTCTTCAGGGAGAAGCTGGAGGCCACGTGCAGGGACAGCAGAGCCTGGATGGCTATGTACATGGATGGGGTGTTGAAGGTCTCAGACATGATCTGGGTCATCTTCTCATGGTTGGCCTTGGGGTTCAGGGGGGCCTCGGTCAGCAGCACCGGGTGCTCCTTGGGAGAAACATGCAGCTCATTGTAGAAGATGTCGTGCCAGGCTGAGCACAGTGGCTCATGCCTGTAATCCCAGCACTTTGGGAGGCCGAGGTGGGTGGATCACTAGGTGAGGAGATCGAGACCATCCTGGCTAAGACGGTGAATCCCCATCTCTACTAAAAATACAAAAAATTAGCCGGGTGTGGTGGCGGGCGCCTGTAGTCCCAGCTACTCAGGAGGCTGAGGCAGGAGAATGGCATAAGCCCGGGAGGTGGAGCATGCAGTGAGCCGAGATTGCGCCACTGCCCTCCAGCCTGAGCGACAGAGCGAGACTCCGTCTCAAAAAAAAAAAAAAAAAAAAAGGTGTGGTGCCAGATCTTCTCAATGTCATCCCAGTTGGTGACAATGCTGTGCTCGATGGGGTATTTCAGGGTCAGGTTGCCTCTCTTGCTCTGGGCATCTTCACCCACGTAGGAGTCCTGACCCATGCCCACCATAACGCCCTGGTGCTTCAGATGCCCCACGATTGAGGGGAAGATGGCCCGGGGGGCATTGTCGCCCACGAAGTTGACCTTGCACATACCGGAGCCATTGTTAACTACAAGCACCTCAATATCATCATCCATGGTGAGCTGACAGCGGGCGTGTATAGGCGGCAGAGTGGCCAGGGCAAGGCTTTGTGCTCGCGGGATAGATGCAGTCTCAGCGGTCGCATTTCTTCTTTAAAAAAAAAATTAAAAAAAATAGAGATGATGGGGGGCCGGCCACAGTGGCTCACTCCTGTAATCCCAGCACTTTGGGAGGCGGAGGCAGGCAGATCACGAGGTCAGGAGATCGAGACCATCTTGCTAACACACTGAAACCCTGTCTTTACTAAAAAAATACAAAAAAATTAGCCAGACGTTGTGGGGTGCCTGTAGTCCCAGCTGCTCAGGAGGCTGAGGCAGGAGAATGGTGTGAACCCGGGAGGCAGAGCTAGCAGTGAGCCAATGTCGCTCCACTGCACTCCAGCCTGAGCGACAGAGCGAGCCTCTGTCTCAAAAAAAAAAAAAAAAAATAGAGATGGGGGTCTCACTATGTTGCGCAGGCTGGTCGAGAACCACTGGCCTCAAGAGAGCCTCCTGCCTTGGCCTTCTAAAGTGCTGGGATTACAGGCATAAGCAACTGCACCTGGCCTTTATTTTATTTTATTTTAAGACTGAGGCTTGCTCTGTTGTCCAGGCTGGAGTGCAGTGGTGCAATCTCAGCTCACTGCAGCCTCTGCCTCCTGGGTTCAAGCAATTCTCCTGCCTCAGCCTCCCGAGTAGCTGGGACTACAGGTGCCTACCACCACGCCTGGCTAATTTTTGTATTTTTAACAGAGATGGTGTTTCACCATGTTGGTCAGGATGGTCTCGATCTCCTGATCTCGTGATCTGCCCACCTTGGCCTCTCAAAGTTCTGGAATTACAGGCGTGAGCCACTGCTCCTGGCCCTTTATTTTTATTTATATATATTTTTTGAGACAGAGTTTTAATCTTGTTGTCGAGGCTGGAGTGTAATGGCACGATCTCAGCTCACTGCAACCTCTGCCTCCCGGGTTCAAGTGATTCTCCTGCCTCAGCTTCCTGAGTAGCTGGGATTACAGGCACGTGCCACCATGCCTGTCTAATTTTTTGTTTTTTTAGTAGAGATGGGGTTTCACCATATTGGGGTGACAGGCATGTCTGGAACTCCTGAACTCAGGTGATCCACCTACTTCAGCCTCCCAAAGTGCTGGGATTACAGGCATGAACCATCGCGCTCAGCTTCCTTATTCTTTTATTTATTTATTTTTGAGGTGGAATCTTGCTCTGTCACCAGGCTGGAGTGCAGTGGTGCAATCTTGGCTTACTGCAACCTCCACCTCCTGGGTTCAAGCGATTCTCCTGACTCAGCCTCCTGAGTAGCTGGAACTACAGCTATTAATACAGGCGTGCATCACCACACCCAGCTAATTTTTAGTAGAGATGGGATTTCACCATGTTGGCCAGGATGGTCTTGATCTCTTGACCTCGTGATCCACCTGCCTCGTCCTCCCAAAGTGCTGGGATTATAGGCGTGAGCCACCACTCCTGGCCTCTTTATTCTTATTTATAAGAATATTCTCTCTGACCTCGCAGGTCAAATAATAGCTAGTTGTCTTCTCAATATTCATTCTCCCCTACTCCCCTCCCTTTTTTTTTTTTTTTGAGATGGAGTCTCGCTCTTGTTGCCTAGGGTGGAGTGCAATAGTGCAATCTCAGCTCACCACAACCTCCACCTCCCAGCTTTGAGCAATTCTACTGCCTCAGCCTCCCAAGTAGCTGGAATTACAGGCGTGTGACACCATGCCAGGCTAATTTTTTATTTTTAGTAAAGATGGGGTTTCTCCATGTTGGTCAGGCTGGTCTCAAACTCCCAGCCTCAGGTGATCCAACCACCTCGGCCTCCCAAAGTGCTGGGGTTACAGGCATGAGCCACCATGCCTGGCCACTTGATGAGTTTTTACAACATACTGGAAAAATCAGGTCAACTATATGCTAGTGAAGCCATTAAAGCTTCTATCTAGAAGGTGGTTCAGTGTCTGTGGGTAAAAGAGGAGAGAAGTGAGTCATGGGGCAGATAATAAGTGGCCTCAAGAACATGTCTGAATTCCTGTTTTGAGTCTCCTTCCCTAGTGCTACCAGCCCATCCATCATCCTCCTGCGATATCCATCCTGGTACATTCTTGAAGATGCTCATTGCCTGAGCCAGAATATATGAGTGACGTTTTAGAACTCCTTGACCTTCAAGTAAATGGCAGTAGACTTATTGTTGGAGGAGTGGGTATTACTGGACTTTGGGAAAACCTGTACAGAGACATGTTGCTGGAGAACTTTAGAAACTTAACCTTGATGGAGCAGGCTGGCCTTTTTCCTTCTTCTTTCGTAATGCAGCAAATAGTTGTTCTTAAGCATGTCTTGTGTTCCAAGATTTGCCATAATAATGGCAAGTTAGTGGTGAACACAAAATGGATGGTTCCTGTCCTTGTGAGGCAGTCTAGTGACTTCCCAGGAAAATAAAAATCTGTTCATTGCACGGATTTCATTTTCTCTGTTATGGTTTTCAAGGATTAGTTCTATATGGGGTAGTGAGTGAGGGTATTTGCTTTTGAGTCCTTGTGAAAATTTTCTACTCTTATTATTTTGCTGTTTCTAAAATTGGACTTGTCTATCTTCAGAACGCTTTAAATCCAAAGTGTTAGAATTCTTTTTGTGCAAAGTTCTTGTCTCCTACTCATGACTCCCACATCCTGTGTCTTGTCCCATGAGCAGGGTATCAGCTCTGCAAATGTAGTATGATTAAGAAGGTGTAGCACAAAATGGTGAGGTCAGAGAAGAGAGGAATCCTTCAAGTCACCTGTACAGGTGAGCCCCAGGCAGAAAAGTGTCATTGTGTGGGATAACCTTGTCTAGTGAGAAGCCAGTGGAGAAAGATAACAGACAAATAAAGGGGAAGAATTAAAATGTGAAGAAATAATGGGTAAAACTTTCCAAATTTGATGAAAGGCATGAATCTCTAAATCCAAGAAGCTCAGCAAACTCCAAGTAAGAGAAACTCAGAGAGGCCCACAGTGAGTCACATCATCATCAAAATGTCAAATAGCAAAGACAAAGAGTGCTGAAAGAAGTAATTCCTTACATAAAGGAATTCTCTATAGTGAAAAATTTGGGGAGCTGAAAGCCTGAGGGTTGTGACCAACTCAGCATTCCACTGGAGGCTATATGATCAAACAGCAAACTGTTTATCATAAATGCAGCATGTGGGCAAACTCACATCTGCGCCTGCCACCAGAAGTTATGCCTAGGGCAATCGCTCCCTGGTGCTGTGCTCCTTGAGGTTATCTACTGGAATATCTGGAGCCTACTGTTCAAAGAAAGCAGTCATGGAGACCTGCACTAAATCAAGAAACTGACTGACAATCACCCCCTCCTCCCTATTTCCTTTACTCAATAAATATGAAGGGCTCTAGAAGCTCAGGGCCCTTGTTCACTAGAAGCAAGGAGCCCCCAACCCCTTCTTTTAAAACAGATATTTTTGTTTTTGTCTTTATTTCTGTTTGTCCCCCTTTGTTCAGTCCACCAGGGTCTGTGGCAAAGTGGCGTCATGAACAGGGACTTCAAGGACGTGAATGAAGAAGGTCTGCTGGAGCAGAGGAAGTGAAGCTAACAAGATGAACGAGGACCTTGGGACAAATCTGCCAGCAGGGAGTATAAGGTCAGTGCTCTAAAGAAGTACTGGGAATGGGAAGTTCTGAATGAGGGTAACATGGGGCAGAATTTGTCTGTTGAAGTAAAACATTATGTGCAATTGCTTAAAGTTCTGTTGAAACAGTCTGGAGCTCAAGTTAATTCACAGACATTAACTAGGCTTCTGCAGGAGGTTATTACACATAACCCATTGTTTCTGCAGGCAGGCACTCTCAATGTAGAAAATTGGGACAAAGTAGAAGAGGGATTGAAATGGGCTCATCAAAATGTCTCAAAGTAGACCCTTCTGTTTTTCTGCTTGGGTTTTGGTTCACATGGTCCTACTGCCATTGTCTTCTTATTCTGTCAGACAACAGGAGTCAGGTTCTGAGTCTCAAGAATTAAAAACATCATTTGTTTCTCTGACAGTGCCTATTGAAAATAATGAGCAGGAGAAAGGGGAGAATTGGCTGTTTGCTAAGCAGGAAATAGGAGAAGAGAATTGACCTCTGCCACCCCATTCAGTAACCGAAGTAGAAACCCATGTACAAAAAATTTTGCGTGCTGCTGCTACGGCTGGGGAACCTTTAGGACCTTGCAGTTTTGCTATTACTGTAAGGCCTGATCCGAATGATCTGCAACATCTTTTACATGAGCACAGTCCTGTAGAGTTTAAATTACTAGAAGAATTAAAAGCTAGTGTGGTTAATAATGGGTTGCAAAGCCTGTTTACTATAAGGCTGTTAGTATCAATGTTTGGAGCCATGTGCCTCCCACCCTTTGATATAAAACATTTGGCTCGCACTTGCTTATCTGTCAGTGCATATCTCACATGGAGTTTAAATTGACAAGAAATGTGCACAGACCAGGCTGGGCAGAATCATGCCTCTGGTCAAGGAAACACTACAGAGAAAATGCTGACAGGCTGTGACCCCTTTTCAGATCTGGTACAACAATTAACACTCCCAGAGGCCGCTTACCTCCAGTCTGCCTTAGCCGCTAAGCATGCTTGGAGCACAATTCCTGAAGAGGGAGTTCCAGTGCAGTCTTTTCTACTTGTCATGCAGGGATCATGGGAACCTTATGGACAATTTATCACGTGGCTGCAAGAGGCAGTGCAGCATCAGGTCCCTCAGGCCTCTGCTACAGAAATGCTTACCATAACTCTAGCCTATGAAAATGAAAATGCAGATTGCAAGCATGCAATGGCTGCTCTGAGATCCACAAAGAGCTTGGGGGATTACCTTAAAGCCTTTCAGGGTGTAGGAACTGAATCATCATTCTACAATGTTAGCTCAAGCAATGGCTAGTTTAGTAGTTGACAAATCTAAAGGGAGCCAAGGGTCAACCCCCAAAGTGGGAAAATCTTAAAATTGTGGAAAAACTGGAAGTTTTAAAAAGGAATGCCACCAGATCTCAGAAAAGAAAGGACTTTACAATGTGGTGTCCTTTCCAGCAGAAAAAATGCCAGGACTCTGTCCTCGCTGTAACAAAGGAAATCACTGGGCTAATCAATGCCACTCAAAATTTCATCAGAATGGCACCCCACCTGTTGGGAAACGATAAGGGGGCCTGGACCTGGGGCCCTCAAACAATGAGGGCATTCCCAGTTCAGACCACAACCCCACTTCAGGGGTGGGTCCCAAGACAAATATTGATTCCCTTTCCCCAGGAACACCAGGAAGTGCAGGATTAGATCTCCCCACCAGAGAAAGAATTACACTAATTGGAGGAGACAAACCTACCAAAGTCCCCACTGGCATTTGGGGACATATACCAGCAGGATACATGGGACTAATTTTAGGCAAAGCTGCCTTAACTTGCAAGGCATCAGTGTAGTCCCCAGAGTAGTTGACTCTGATTATGAAGGAGAAATTAAAGTAGTTTTAATGTCACAAGATCTTTGGGTTTTTGAACCAGGTGCATATATAGTGCAATTATTGCCTATCCCCTGCAAATTACACCCTTCTCCATGAAAGGAGAAATGAGGAAATAAAGGATTTGAGAGCACAACTGCATGAGAAATCTATTTATCACAACCCATAGCCTCTAATAGACCCACCTGTGTAGTGCAAATTAAAGGAAAAAAATTTTATGAGCTTATAGACACAGGAGCTGATGTGTCAGTAATATCTAGTAAGGATTGGCCTCCATCTTGGCCCCTCAGATGAACCTCCACATCCCTAGTGGGAATAGGAGCTGCTCAAAGCATTCAACAGAGTGCTGAGATTTTACCTTGTCTTGGTCCGGATGGACAATTGTGTACTTTCCAGCCTTATGTTGCAAATATAGCTATCAATTTATGGGGTCGAGACTTACTTACAGCTTGGGATATGAGACCTACAAATGAACACTTTGATAACCCAGGATTTAAAATGTTGAAAGACATGGGATATCAGAATGGGAAAGGTTTAGAAAAATTCCTACAAGGAAACCCTAACCTGATATCAATAACTGGAAAGACAGAAAAAGATAGGGACATCAGGATTTATGATTGGAGTCATTAATATTTCTCCTCTCCCCACTGCTTTGTTGCTAGAATGGCTGACTGACAAACCTGTGTGGGTGGATCAATGGCCCCTATCACAGGAGAAACTAGCTCAACTCCATCAGCTAGTAAAAGAGCAATTAGATGTGTGACATATTGAAGAGTCAGTTAGCTTCTGGAATACACCAGTATTTGTAATTCCAAAGAAGTCAGGGAAATGGTGATTGCTACATGATTTGGGAGCTATTAATGCACAGATTAAACCAATGGGTGCATTACAGCAAGGTCTGCCATCCCTGGCAGCCATCCCAAGGGACTGGCCTCTTGTAGTAACAGGTCTTAAAGATTGTTTCTTTACTATACTATTACATGAGAAAGATAAGCCTCGATTCGCCTTCTCTGTGCCTTCTATTAATAAAAAAAGAACCTGTTTCTCATTATCAATGGAGAGTTTTACCTCAAGACGTGCTTAACAGTACCAAATTATGTCAGCATTTTGTGCAAAGAGCATTAAAAGAGCCTCAAAATATGTTTCCCACTGCATATATCATTCATTACATGGATGATATTCTTTTGGTTGCACCTACAGATCAAATATTGCATCAATTATTGAGAGAAGTAAAGCAAGCTCTTGTTAAATGGAAGCTCAAAATTGCTCCAGAGAAAGTGCAAACAACTTCCCCATACCATTACTTAGGAACTATTGTTATGGAGAGGAGTGTATGGCCTCAGAAAATGGTTCTCTGTAACGACAGGTTACAGACTTTAAATGATTTTTGACAATTGTTAGGGGACATTAATTGGTTGCTACCAATTAAAACCACATAAAGGTGTTCTTAAACCACAAACAATAGAATGAACAATCTGTGCATTAAGGACATGCTCCTGCTGCAGATAACTAGCGAGACCCATCCCTTTATTTCAGCCCATCCCTTTGTTTCCCATAAGGAATACTTTTAGTTAATCTATAATCTATAGAAACAATGCTTATCACTGGCTTGCTGTTAATAAATATGTGGGTAAATCTCTGTTCGAGGTTCTCAGCTCTGAAGGCTGTGAGATCCCTGATTTCCTGCTCCACACCTCTATATTTCTGTGTGTGTGCCTTTAATTCCTCTAGCACCGCTGGGTTAGTGTCTCCCTGACCGAGCTGGTCTTGGCAAATGGACCTGCTTGTACTAGTAATGCTTTTCAAAATTTCCTACAGCTTT
This sequence comes from Pan troglodytes, assembly GCF_028858775.2. Classification (NCBI taxonomy): domain Eukaryota; kingdom Metazoa; phylum Chordata; class Mammalia; order Primates; family Hominidae; genus Pan; species Pan troglodytes. Next base: position 12,236,108 of record NC_072418.2, on the reverse strand, counting down.
GAGCTATTACTCACAAAACAGGAATTGCTTACAACCCTTGAGGACAAGGAATTATAGAGTGGGCACATCAAACATTACAATGCATGTTGAAAAAACAGAAAGGGGGAATAGCAGACCAGCTACTACCTCAAACAAAACTACATTTAGCCCTATTTACTTTAAATTTTTTGACTCCTGGTATTGGTGGTAAGACTCCAGCAGAAAGACCTTGGCAAGTGTTAGAGAAAAAGAGGAAAGTTCTTCTGAAAGTGTTATGGAAATCCCTGGAAGGACAATGGAAAGGCCTGGTGGACTTATTGACATGGGGATGAGGGTATGCTTGTGTTTTTACAGAAGATGGACAAACCATTTGGGTGCCCTCAAGGTGCATGCAACCATGGAACAGGAGACTGGAGGGATCCATGGCGGCCAACCATGGGCCTGGTCCCTCCGGTATGGGCCATGAGCCAGCTGAGCCTGAGTGCGAAGATGGAGAAAAGGCTGACCGGAGTCACGAGGACATCAAACCCCATAACCTGAGGGCAACTCAAGAAAACCACGCAGGAAGCTGAGAAAATGCTGGAGCGTCAGGGCCAGGCAAAAACCCCTGAATCCATGTTCTTGGCCATGTTAGCCATAATGTCCTGTGTGGTATGTTTTCTCTCTGCAGAGGCAAAAACATATTGGGCATATGTTTCTAATCCCCTAATAGTATGGCTTATACTTTGGAGTGGCACTCCCCCTGAGATCTATCATGATCAGGGAGCATGGGCTCCAGGACCTCTAACTCCTCCTGACATAGAACAGTTAGACTCTCAGAACAATGTCATCAATTATATGGCCCCACTGGAAGGACTCCCCTGGTGTATCACTACAAAGATATTGCTCAACTGTAGTAGCTGTCTTACAATTCAAGCTCAAGCATGGTTGAGTCACCATGGAAAAGTCATGTGCTTATTAGGTCTTAGTTCTATTAATGTAACTGGTGTGCTAACCAACCATTCCCGGCCCAATCACCCCAATTGTGTTGACTATATGGAATGGATTCCCTTCAATAGTTCCTACCCCGCTCCATGGACCCAGTGTCTTGGCCCACTGGCTAGAAAACAATCTATGTTAACTGAAGACATTGTGACTTGGGGACCTAAAGGTCAACTAGATGGTAAAGATAAAATCAGACATCATGGGACAAACTTCACTGACATTGGTAGCAGACTTTCAATGCTTCTTCTTTATACCACACCAGGATCCAATCCCATTCTGCTGCCAGGGTTGCTTGGCATGGAACAGGCTTTATCCCACCTCTTCTTCAGTGGCAATATCTAGGTAGGAAAGGTCCAATTCAAGAAACAATATGGAAAGCAGCAGTCCCATTTACAAACGGTACTATCTGGGTAGGGGTACTCTCTAATACTAGTACTGCTACTCGACACAGTTTTGATGTTACATTTGTAAAGAGTATCACCACTAAATTTACGGTTTGTGTTTTTAATCCTTATGTCTTTATGGCAGCTAAGAAGGACCAGCTCCAGGTAAACAATACCCAATTGACCTGTAAATCTTGTCAGTTATATCACTGCATTAATCATAGCACATTGCAAACACATCTCTACCTTGATAATTATGGGTCGCATCCCTGGGATATGGATTCCTGTTAATCTGTCAGAGCCTTGGGCCTCCACCCCTGCTTTGCACTTCATGAAACTTCTAACTCAGCTTACTCATTGTACCCGTAAAGCCTTAGGCATGATAATTTTTGCTATTATTTCCTTGGTCACACTAATAACTTCTGTAGTAATGTCCTCTATAGCTTTGCATAGTTCTGTTCAAACAGCTCAGTACGTGGAGAACTAGACATGTACCACCAAGAAAATATGGCTACTTCAGAGTAAAATTAACACTGAGTTACAAACTGAAGTGGCAATGTTGAAATCCATGGTTCCATGGTTAGGGCAACAAGTACAAAGCTTACAATTGCAACAGCAATTGTGCTGTCATTTTAATCACACTCATATTTGTGTAACCAACTTAGAATATAACCAAAGTGGGTATCCATGGGACCTTGTGAAAGCCCATTTGCAGGGAGCTTTCACATCCAATATCACCTTTGATATTGGTGAATTACAAAACAAAATTCTTGGTTTAAATAAGCAAACTCAAGAGTTTCAGCCTTCTTTAGAAGCCTGGACCAAATTCCAGTGAGGTCTGGAGAGCCTCAATCCTTGGACCTATCTAAAGCGCCACATTAACATCTCATGTATAGTTCTGGGAATAATGCTGTTCTGTCTTTGTTTTCTGTTCATAGTCTATAAAATTGGATGGACTGCCAATCAGAAAATGAGAGCTGCCCAACCTGGCCTTACATTCATTCAATTAATGCAAAAACAGAAAGGGGGAGATATTGGGAGCTGAAAACCTGAGGGTCATGACCAACTCAGCATTCCATTGGAGGCTATATGATCAAACAGCAAACTGTTTATCATGAATGCAGGATGTGGGCAAACTCACATCTGTGCCTGCCACCAGAAGGTAGGCTGAGGGCAATCACTCTCTGGCACTGTGCACCTTGAGGTTATCTACTGGAATATCTGGAGCCTACTGTTCAAGGAAAGCAGACATGCAGGCCTGCACTAAATCATACAACTGGCTCATGATCACCTGCTCCTCCCTATTTCCTTTACTCAATAAATACAAAGGGCTCTAGAAGCTCAGGGCCCTTGTTCACTAGAAGCAAGGAGCCCCCTGACCCTTTCTTTTAAAACAGATCTTTTTATCTTTGTCTTTATTCCTGTGTTCATCCTCCTTTGCTCAGTCCTCTGGGGTCTGTGGCAGAAGATAAAAAACACTATTACATGAGATTTTCCACCTTTTCATTGTCTATCCATTTATTCACATTTTCATTTATTCTCAGAGAAGGAACTGTTTTAATTCCTTTTAAACGTTTTTATTTAGTGTTCTTTGTAAAGTTTTCTGTACTTTGCTTTCTAGATTATATCCTTTTTTACTTTCTTTTCAAAATACTTTCTAAATAAAATACCTACCAATTCTAAATAAGATAACATGGAGCTATTTTCTTTGTAAAGCCAAACTCCTAACATTAGTTCTTTGGTCACTGGTTGCATCTTCTCTTCCATAGAAGATGTGAGCATGCAGAAGAAAGAATCCACAAATTTGAAGATAGAACCTTTGAAAAATATCAACTCTGAGGGGACTAAAGGAAAAAGAATGAAGACCAAACAGAACTTAAAGGACCTGTAGTACACCATGCATCAGACCAACATACACATTATGGAAGCTGAAGAAAGATAACAGAGAAATAAAGGGGAAGAAGTAAAATGTGAAGAAATATGAAGCAAAACTTTCCAAATTTGATGAAAGACATGAATCTTTAAATCCAAGAAGCTCAACAAACTCCAAGTAAGAGAAACTCAGTTGGGCGTGGTGGCAGGTGCCTGTATTCTCAGCTACTCGGGAGGTTGAGGCACAAGAATCCCTTGAACTTGGGAGGCAGAGGTTGCAGTAAGCTAGGATTGCACCATTGCACTCCAGCCTGGGCAACAAGAGCAAAACTTCATCGCAAAAAAAAAATATTAAAAAAAGAGAAACTCAGGCCTACAGTGAATCACATTATCATCAAAATGTCAAATGGCAAAGACAAAGAGTGCTGAAAGAAGTGATTCTCAATACTATTAATAACAAATATGTCATCAGAAATCATGGGGGACATAGTCGGTGAGATGACATATTTAAGAGCTGAAAAAGAAACACTATCAACCAAGAATTCTGTGCTCACCAGAAATGTTCAAAAATGAGGGAGAATTTAAGACATTCCTGGAAAAACTAATGCCAAGGACAGTTACCACTACACTTGCCATACAAGAAATGCTGCTGGACGTGGTAGCTCATGCCTTTAATCCCAGCACTTTGGGAGGCTGAGGCAGGTAGATCACGAGGTCAGGAGTTTGAGACCAGCCTGGCCAACATAGTGAAACCCCGTCTCTACTAAAAATACAAAAACTAGCCAGGTACAGTGGTGCATGCCTGTACTGCCAGCTACTTGGGAGGCTGAGGCAGGAAAATTGCTTGAACCCGGGAGGCAGATGTTTTGGTGAGCCAAGATCGTGCCACTGCACTCCAGCCTGGGCAACAGAGTGAGACTCTGTCTCAAATGAATAAATAAATAAACAAATAAAATAAACATAAAAGAGATGCTAAAAGGAGTTCTTCAGGATGGAATAAAAGGATGCTAGACAGTAACTCAAGCTGTGTGGAGAAATAAAGATCTCTAGTAAAGGTAAGTATACTGGAAAATATAAAACCACATTTATGGTATTTTTGTATCTAATTCCAGTTTTTACTTTTTACTGAATTTTTAAAAAATCAATAAAAATTATAAGTGTATGTTTTAGGCATACAATATATAAAGATATATTTTGCAAAAAAAAAACCAACAGAAGCGTGCAGTCGTATAGCAGAATTTTTGTATGCTATTGAAGTTAAGTAGGTACAAATTTAAATAATATAACTTTGGAGTGGTAAATGTAATCCTTATGAGGGCTGTTAAAGTTTTGGCTGGGTGCAGTGGCTCACTCCTGTAATCCCAACACTTTGGGAGGCTGAGGCAGGCAGATCACCTGAAGTCAGGAGTTCGAGACCAGCGTGGCCAACATGGTGAAACCCTGTCTCTACTAAAAATACAAAAATCACCCAGGCGTGGTGGTGCGTACCTGTAATCCCAGTTACTTCGGAGGCTTAGGCAGGAGAATCACCTGAACCCAGGAGGTGGTGGTTGCAGTGAGCTGAGATCACACCACTGCACTCCAGCCTGGGCAACAGAGCAAGAAGACTCCATCTCAAAAAAGAAAGAAAGAAAGAAAGAAAGAAAGTAAATATGAATGAAAGCCTGGTGTGGTGGCTCACACCTGTAATCTCAGCACATTGGGAGGGTGAGGTGGGCAGATCACATGAGGTCAGGAGTTAAAGATCAGCCTGGCCAACATGGTGAAACCCTGTCTCTACTAAAAATACAAAAATTAGCCAGGTATAGTGGCACAAGCCTGTAGTCCCAGCTACACAGGAGGCTGAGACATGAGAATCACTTGAACCTGGGAGGCAAGATTGTGCCACTGCACTCCAGCCTGGATGACACAGCAAGACTGTCTGAAAAACAAAACAAAACAAAATCAATGAAAATTAGAAGAGAGTTAAATGATTCACTCTAAAAATCAAGTAAACACAAAAAAATCAGCAGTGGAGGAAATAAGGAGCTAAAAGTATAAGACATTCAGAACACATATAGCAAAATGGCAGGAAGAAAATCCTTCTTTATTTTTACTTTAAATGTAAATGAATCAAACACTCCAAGAAAAAGTCATGCTGTTGAAGAATGGATGAAATAATAAAGACCATGATCAAATCGTATTCTGTCTACAAGAAATTCACTTTATATAAAAAGCAACAGATAGGCTGTTAGTGAAAGGATGGGAAGAAGATATTCCATGCAAATAGCAACCAAAAGATAATTGGATTGACTATAATGATATCAGACAAACGAACTTTAAGTAAAAGACTTTATAATATACAAAGGATGGCAATATATTGATAAAAGCTTCAATTCATCAAGAGATGTAATAAGCCATGCATGATGGTATATGCCTTTAATTCTAGCAACTTGGGATGCTGAGGCAGGAGGATTGCTTGAGCCTAGGAGTTTAAGTTCAGTGTAAGCAACATAATGAGACTCTGTCTTTTATTTATTTATTTATTTATTTATTTGAGACAAAGGCTCACTATGTCGCCTGGCTGGAGTGCAGTGATGCAATCTCGGCTCACAGCAACCTCCACCTCCCAGGTTCAAGCGATTCCCCTGCTTCAGCCTCCTGAGTAGCTGGGACTACAGGTGTGTGCCACCACACCCAGCTGATTTTTGTACTGTTAGTAGAGATGGGCTTTCACTATGTTGGCCAGGATGGTCTCAATCTCTTGACCTTGTGATCCACCCTCCTTGGCCTCCCAGAGTGCTGGGATTACAGGAATGAGCCACTGTGCCCAGCCGAGACTCTGTCTCTTAAAAAAATTAAAAATTAGAAAAAGAAGATGTAGCAATCATAAACATGCATGCACCAAAAACAGACCCCAAAGTTATATGACAAAACTTAAGGGAGAAATAGATTGTTCTATGGCAATAATTGGAGAGTTATGTATGACACTTTTAATAAAAGGACATCTACATAGAAGATCAGTAAGGACATAGCTTGAAAAATACTGTAAGCCAACTAAGCCTCAGAGACATGTAGAACAGTCCATCTGATATCATGAGAACACACATTCTTAAGTTCACATGGAACATCTTCAGGATATGTCAAATGTATATGCCACAGAATGAGTCTCAGGAAATTTATTTTTTTTTATTTTTATTGTTTTTGAGACAGAGTCTTGTTATGTTGCCCAGGCTGGAGGGCAGGGGTGCAATTTCGGCTTACTGCAACCTCCATCTCCCAGGTTTAAGTGACTCTCCTGCCTCAGCCTCCCAAGTAGCTGGGATTACAGGCATATGCCACCACACCTGGCTAACTTTTGTATTTTTAGTAGAAGCAGAGTTTCACCATGTTGGCAAGGCTGGTCTCCAACTCCTGACCTCAAATGATCCATCCACTCTTGGCCTCCCAAAATGCTGGGATTACAGGTGTGAGCCACCACACCCAGCAGAGTCTCAGTAAATTTAAAAGCACTGAATATATATAAAGTACCTGTCAGAACACAACAGAATTAAGCTAGAAATCTATAATGGCAGAAAAACATTAAAATACATAAATATGTGTGAATTAACACACACTTAAAAAACAGGGGATCAAGAACAAATTACAAGGCTCCTGTTTTTACCACAAAATATAATAAGTACTTGAGGTGGTGGATATGTTAATTAGCTTCGTTTAATTATTCTGTATTATATTCATAAATTATAATATCACTTTATACTCCATTAATATGTACAATGAAAATTTGTCAATTAAAGCAATTAGGTTGGGCACAATGACTCATGCCTGTAATTCTAGCACGTTGGGAGGCTGATGCAGGAGGATCACTTGAGGCTGCGACTTCATGACCAGTCAGGCAACATAGTGAACCCCTGTCTCTACAAAAAATTTTCTAAAAAATTAACTGGGTATGGTGTCATGTGCCTGTAGTCCCAGCTACTCTGGGGATTGAGGTGAGAGGATTGCTTGAGCCCAGTTGGTTGAGGCTGCAGTAAGCTGTGATTTTGCCACTCTACTCCAGCCTGGCCAAGAGAGCAAGATCCTTTCTCAAAACATATCAAAAAACAAAGTAATTTTAAAATGAGAGGCCCAGATAGCTGCCTTTCCCTTTGCACTACGTGAAGACACAGTAAGAAGACAATCATATGAACCAGGAAGCAGGCCCTCCTGAGACATTGAATCTGCTTGTGCCTTGTTCTTGGACTTTCCAGCCTCTAGAGCTATAAGAAAAAAATTTCTGTTAGTCACAAACAACAACAACAACAAAAACAAATTACAAAAGAAAACATGTAGAGAAAAACAAAAATGGACAGGACAGACCTAAACTTATAGGATGCAATGAAGAGAGTGCTCAGTGGAAAATTATTATTATTATTATTTTAGACAAGGTCTGGCTCTGGTCCCCCAAGCTGCAGTGCTGTGGCATGATCACAGCTCACTGCAGCTTTGAATTCCTGGGCTCAAGCAATCTTCTCACCTTGGCCTCGCAAAGTGCTGGGAGTACAGGTGTGAGCCACATTACCTGGCCTCAGTAGGAAATTTATAGCTGTAAATACCTATAAATAATTTTATATCTTGAGGAACTACCAAAAAAGAGGAAAGTAAACTAATCTAACAGAAGAAAGGAAATAATAAAGAAGGGAAATACGTGAAATGGAGAATAGATAAGAATCTATTCAATGAGAATCAATGAAACTAAAAGTTACTCTTTGCAATGATCGATAACATTGAAAAACTTCACCTAGATTGACAAAAAAGGCAGAAGATGCAAATAATTAAAATTAGAAATGAAACTGGGGCACACTACAACAAACTATTCAGAAATAAAGATTATAAGAGGATACTATGAACAATTAATTGTACAACTAGTTAGATAACCTAAATGAAGTGGACACATTTCTAGAAACACAGAAATTAACTGGATTAAACAGTAATGAAAAATCTCAAGAGACCTATAACAAGAAAAGAGATTAAATCAGTATTTCAAAACTTTCCAACAATGAATTGTCAATTCACAAATTAATTGTACTAAACATTTAAAGAATAATCAACACCAGTGTTTCTCAATATCCTCCAAAAAAGTAGAACAGGAGGCCGGGTGTTGTGGTTCATGCCTGTAATCCCAGCACTTTGGGAGGCTGAGCCAGGTGAATCACAAGGTAAAGAGATCAAGACCATCCTGGCCAACATGGTGAAACCCCATCTCTACTAAAAACACAAAAATTAGCTGGGCATGGTGGTATGCACCTGTAGTCCCAGCTACTCGGGAGGCTGAAGCAGGAGAATTGCTTGAACCTGGGAGGTGGAAGTTGCAGTGAGCCGACGTTGCGCCACTACACTCCAACCTGGCAACAGAGCGAGACTCTGTCTCAAACCAAACCAAACCAAACCAAACCAAACCGAAACAAAACAAAACATGAGAGAACACTTTTTTTTTCTTTTTTTCTTTTTTGAGATGAGATCTTGCTCTGTCACCCAGGCTGGAGTGCAGTGGCATGATTTCAGCTCACTGCAACCTGCGCCTCCCGAGTTCAAGCGATTCTCCTGCCTCAGCCTCCCCAGTAGCTGGGATTACAGGTGCATGCCACCATGCCCAGCCAATTTTTTGTATTTTTAGTAGAGCCTGGCTTTCACCATGTTGGCCAGGCAGGTCTCAAAGTCCTGACTTCAAGTGATCCGCCTGCCTTGGTCTCCCAAAGTGCTGGCATTACAGGCATGAGACACTGTGCCTGGCCAGAGCGAACACTTTCTAAATCCATGAGGCCATTCATTACATTGTTACTGAAGCCAGATAAAAAATATCTCTTGCTGGGAGTGGTGGCTCATGCCTGTAATCCTAGCACTTTGGGAGGCCCAGGGTGGTCAGATTGCTTGAGCTTAGGAGTTGGAGGCCAGCCTGGGTAACATGGCGAAACCTCATCTCTACAAAAAAAAAATACAAAAATTAGCCAGGTGTGGTGGCTCATGCCTGTAATCCCAGCACTTTCGGAGGCTGAGATGGGCGGATCACCTGAAGTCAGGAGTTTGAGACCAGCCTGGCCAACATGGTGAAACCCTGTCTCTACTAAAAATAGAAAAAAATTAGCCAGGTGTGGTGATGCACACCTGTAGTCCCAGCTACTTGAGAGGCTGAGGCAGGAGAATCGCTTGAACCCGGGAGGCGGAGGTTGTGGTGAGCCGAGATCACACCACTGCAATCCAGCCTGGGCAACAAGAGCAACACTCCACACAAACACACACACACACACACACACACACAAAGTAGCCAGGCATGGTGATGCGTCTGTGGTCCTAGCTTCTTGAGAGGCTGAGGTGGGAGGATGGCTTGAGCCTGTGGTGGTCGAGACTGCATTGAGCCAAGATTGTGCCACTGCACTCCAGCCTGGGCAATAGAGTGAGACTCCATCTCAAAAAAAAAAAAAAAAAGCTAAAGAGAAAGAAATTAGAGACTATCTTTCATGAATATAGATGCAAAAATCCTTAAAAAATATTAGCAAATCATATCCAACAGCACATTAAAAGCACTATACACCATGACTAGTGAGATTTATCTAGGAATGCAAGGTTGGTTCAACAAAAGGAAATTTAAAAAATGTAATTCTTCACATTAGTACAAAAGACAAAAAATCCCACAGAATCACCTCAACTAATGCAGGAAAGGCATTTGATAAAACCCAACACTTTTCCTTGATAAAAATTAAGAAAACTGGCCAGGCGTGGTGGCTCACACCTGTAATCCCAGCACTTTGGGTGGCCAAGGCAGGTGGATCATGAGGTCAGGAGTTGGAGACCAGCCTGGCCAAGCTGGTGAAACCCCGTCTCTACTAAAAATACAAAAAAATTAGCCAGGTGTTGTGGTGGGCACTTGGGAGTGCCCACCTACTTGGGAGGCTGAGGCAGAGAATTGCTTGAACCCGGGAGGTGGAGGTTGCAGTGAGCCAAGATCATGCCACTGCACTCCAGCCTGGGTGACAGAGCGAGATTGTCTCAAAAAAAAAAAAATTAAGAAAACTAGAAATAGAAGGGAGTTTATTCAACGTGACAAAATGCACTTACGAAAACACAGCTAACATGATATTCAATAGTGAATGCCTGAAAATTCTCCCTAAGACCAGGAAGGAGAGAAAGATGTCTGATTTTTCTATTGTTATTCAACATTCTACAGGAAATTCTTTTTTTTTTTTTTTTTTTGAGATGAAGTTTTGCTCTTGTCACCCAGGCTGGAGTGCAATGGAGCCATCTCCACTCACTGCAAACTCCGTAACCTCCGCCTCCCAGGTTCAAGTGATTCTCCTGCCTCAGCCTCCCGAGTAGCTGGGATTACAGGTGCCAACCACCACGCCTGGCTAATTTTTTGTATCTTTAGTAGAGACGGGGTTTCACCATGTTGGTCAGGCTGGTCTTGAACTCCTGAGCTCAGGTGATCCACCCACCTCGGCCTCCCAAAATGTTGGGATTACAGGAGTGAGCCACCGTGCCCAGCCTCTACAGGAAATTCTAGCCAGAGCAATTACACAAGAAAATAAAATAAAAGGTTTCTCAATTAGAATAGAACAAATAAAAATATATTTATAGGTGATATTTGATATATAGAGAATTTTGAAGAATCTACAAGAAAACTAGCAGAGCTTGTAATAAATTCCGTAAAGTTGCACAGTACAACATCAAGAGATGAAAATTAGTTTTGTATCTATACACCAGCAATGAACAATCAGAAAAGGAAACTGAGAATGTGATCCCTTTTACAAATAAGTTACATGGGAATAACTTTACCCCAAGAGGTAAAATATTTGTAAACTGAAAATTTCAAAACATTACTGAAAGAGTTTAAAGAAGACCTAAATAGAGAGATATTGTATATTCACACATAGGAAGACTCAGTATTATAAAGATACCAATATAACCCGAAGATTCAACTAAATCTCTACCACAAGTCCAACAGTCCTTTTTTTTTCTGCACAGAATAAGTGAAGAATGCCTGGTATCAGTGGTATTTCATAAAGTAGTACAGGAGGCTTTGAATCATTTGATAAGATTTGAGAAATAGTAACAAATACATTGCTGAAGAAGAAAAAAAAAATACAATAAGGCCAGGCATGGTGCATGATGGCTCACGCCTGTAATCCTACTTCGGGAGTGCAGGGCGGGCGGATCGCTTGAGCCCAGGAGTTCCAGACCAGCCTGGGCAACATGGTTAGATCCTGTCTCTACAAAATAATAATAATGATGATAATAATAATAATACAAAAATTAGCCGGGTGCGGTGCGCCCGTGGTCCCAGCTACTCGGGAGGCTTAGGTGGAAGGATGGCTTGAGCCTGGAGAGGTCGAGACTGCAGTGAGCCATGTTCCTACCACTGCATTCCAGCCTGGGCAACCGAGCCAGACCCTACCTCGAAGAAGAAAAGAAAAAAGAAAGAAAAGAAAAAAATTGCAATATTTACAGAAAGTATCGATAATTGAAAACGCAGAGGAATCAATGATTAGAGTTTAGCAAGGTCAGATAAATAAAAAGAAATAAGAGAAAATAAAGTTCTAAAGACGTGATCGAATGCAGGAAGCAGGCCATTTTGTGGATTGGCAGGTTATCAACTGGAGAGAATCCTGAAAGGGGTCCAGGAACGTGGGGAAAGTTTCTAATGAGCATCCTGAGGGGCGAGTCCATCGCCCGACATTTCGCCTTCCTGGTCCATTCTGCCACCGAAGCCACCCGCTGGGTCTGGTCCCACCTCCAGCCCCGCCCCCGGGCATGGGCCCCGCCCACAGCCCTGATTTAACCCCCACCTTTCTCTGTGGGCCCATTTCTCTCTTGTCCACCCAGGCACTGAGCCGACCCCTTGATACCTCCGCACCCACGCGGAGGGAAACTAGAATCCTGAAGAGTTCCATCCTGTCCAACTGCCCACACAACGAGCCACGCCCCTTCCAATGCCTCAAACGGAAGTGACGTTAGCGGCGCGCCAGTTCTCTCTTTTGGTCGCTGGCGCCTGTTTCCTCAGAGCCACTTTTTCCTTTGTGTTGTCTGGTCGTTCACTACTTTGGTGAGGCTTGTGTGGACTAGTGGGTTGGGCGGTGTTTCGGGGGGTGGCAGAGGTCACAATCGACCCAGGGTAATCGAGGAACCTCCTTACAGAGGCCTGGACCACTCCACAGGAGTCCGCAGGAGTCGCGGAGCCATCGGGTGAGGCCACGTCGAAGAGGCCATTGGGACCTTTGGTCCCCTAGAGGAGCCGGGTGGGAAGTGCAGTATGGGCGCGTCCGAGGGCTGTTTTCAGCCGTGTGTTCCCGTCTTCAAAAGTGTCCAAGCGTTCTGAGGCCTTAAAAAATAAGTCTCCAAGGCAACGTTTGTGAATTGTGTTTCAGAGGGAAAAGAATTTTGCCGTTCGCGTTCGATTGACTCCGTCCCCAAGATCCTGTAGCCCCACGGACCTGGCGACTCCACCGTGTTCGGGTGAGCATTGGGAAAAAGTTGGTTTAAGGGGGCAGCTGCTTCCTTTTTTATGCAAACGAGTGTTTCATGTGAGATTTTGGCATTTTGCCTTTGTGAAACCTGTATATTTTTTATTGACACATTACGTTCCAGTAGAAAGGTGCTTTCTTAGTTGTCTAGGGTGTGCGTATTTCTGCATGTGCATATAAACGTTTGTAGACCGCGAGTCTTTCTACTAAAGAAACCTAAGAATACTCAGCCATTCTTTTCATCTGAAGTTCCTAGCTCTGTACGTCTCCAAAGAGCTTCATAACCAGGCTTCCTGGAAGAAAGGATGGAGGGTTTACACACTAATACTAGAATAATCGAATTTACCATTAACAGGATGACTGTACTAAGGGTATTTTTCCCGCATTTTTCTTTCGAAAAAACTTAAACCTATGGGTATGTTGACCGTCCAGTACCACGAATAAATATCCATTGTAGCTGCACCTGTTTTTAGCGTTTTGTGTATTCGCCGTCTCGTAAATAAATTTTATGGTGAACAGTTTGAGAGTCAATGGGAAATTCATTGCAGAGATGAAGCTCGACTTTTTTTTGTTTTGTTTTGTTTTTGAGAGGGGGTCTAGCTCTGTCGCCCAGGCTGGAGTGCAGTGGCGCGATCTCACCTCACTGCAACCTCTGCCTCCCGGGTTCAAGCGATTCTCCTGCCTCAGCTTCCCAAGTGGCTGTAATTACAGGGGTGTGCCACCATGCCCGGATAATTTTTTGTATTTTTAGTAGAGATGGGGTTTCACCGTGATAGCCAGGATGGTAAGCTCGACATTTAAGTAGTGGGTAATGCCTGACTCAATGATAAGAGTGTTGTTTTACTAAAACCGTAATACTATTTGCATCAATAAAATTAAAAATAATAATGTTATCTAATATTTACTATGTATAATAAATGAAAATTCTCCAAATTGTTCTAAAATATAACGGAATGTTTTTGGATCTGAGCTCTATTCAATATTTTTTTTTTTTTGAGAGTTTTTTTGAGGCAGGATGTTGCCTTGTTGCCCAGGCTGGAGTGCGGTGGCATGATATTGGCTCACTGCAGCCACCGCTTACCACGCCCTACTTTGTGTTTCTGTGCCTGGTTTATTTCACTTAACGTACTGTCCTCCAGTTCTATCTACGTTGTTGAAAATGACAGGATTTCATTCTATTTTTTTTTGAGACACAGTCTCGCTCTGTCGCCAGGCTGGAGTGCAGTGGTGCGATCTCGACTCACTGCAACCTCTGCCTCCCTGGTTCAAGCGATTCTCCTGCCTCAGCCTTTTGAGTAGCTGGGATTTCAGGCACGTGCCACCAAGCCCAGCTAATTTTTGTATTTGTAGTAGAGATGGGGTTTCACCATGTTGGCCAGGATGGTCTTGATCTCCTGACCTCGTGATCCGCCTGCCTCAGCCTCCCAAAATGCTGAGATTACAGGCGTGAGCCACCGCGCCTGGCCAGGATCTCCTTTGTTGTCTTTTGTTTTTCTTGCCTTCCTCCCTGTACCCCCCACCCCCACCTTTTTTTTTTTCCAAGTTCAGCTTTTTATTGAACACATTTCAGAAGAGGTTTAGTCAAAAAGACCAAAGCCAGGCCTGGTGCGGTGTCTCACGCCTACAATCCCAGCACTTTGGGAGGCTGAGGCAGGTGGATCATGAGGTCAGTAGTTCTCTACCAACCTGGCCAAGATGGTGAATCCCTGTCTCTACTAAAAATACAAAATACAAAAATATATATATATTTGCGGGTTTTTTTTGTTTTTTGTTTTTTTTTGAGATTCATTTTGTCGCCCAGGGTGGAGTGCAGTGTCACGATCCTGGCTCACTGCAGCCTTGAACTACTGGGCTTAAGTGATCCTCCCACCTCAACCTCAGAAAATGTTGGGATTACAAGCATGAGCCACCATCCCTTGCAGGACACCCAGAATATCTTGTTCCCCGGCAACGTTCCTACTAATTATTTTAGCATCCATGAGTAAGCTGCAGTAAATGAACTTCTTTATATGTAGTTAACATTTTTATAAGTGTATTACTAGGTTAAACCTTTAATATTGGACTTTAGGTCAGAGGACAAATATACATTTAATTTTGCTGGATATTATAAATTCCCATCCATAGGTCTTGTAACATTTGGCAGTTTCTGAATGGATGTATTGTAAAGTGTAAAAATTATTCTGGAAAGAAATAAGGAACAGACTTTAGTTTGTTTTTTGTTTGTTTTTTCTGTTTGTTTGTTTTACTGTTGCTACATCTGAAAATAGATTTTAGTTTTAACTGAAAGCCACTTGTTTTCAAAAAGAAAGTCAGTGTCTTGTTCAGTTTCATCCTGAATAAGTATACTCAAATATATTTTCAGAAGTATAGTGTTCTTTCTTTCTTTTCTTTCTTTCCCTGCCCCCGACTTTTTGAGACAGATTCTTGCTCTGTTGCCCAGGCTGGAGTGCAGTGGTGCCATCTCAATACACTGCACCCTCCGTCTCCTGGGTTCAAGCGATTCTCATGCCTCAGCCTCCCCAGTAGATGGGATTACAGGCATGCACCACCACGCCTGGCTAATTTTTGTATTTTTTTGTAGAGATGCGGTATCATCATGTTGGCCAGGCTGGTCTTGAACTCCTGGCCTCAAGTGATCTGCCCACCTTGGCCTCCCAAAGTGCTGGGATTGCAGCCGTGAGCTACTACTGTGGCTGGCCAGAAGTGTAGTGTTTTGGTTTATATTTTATGTGTGAGACATTTTGTATGAGTGTTGTTTAATTCTTGTGTTGTATATTCTATTTCTTTTTTAAAAATAAATATCCTATTTATTCAGTGTATCACTCCAGCCTGTGGCAGTAATTTTGAATCCAGTTCTATCAGTCATCAAATTCTATAGTCCATTTACAAATTTGATAAGCATGCTGTGTCTTGTTTAATTGCCTTAGCTGAAACCTACAGTACAATTTTATTATTTTTTTTTTATTTTTATTTTTTTTGGTGATAGAGTCTTGCTCTGTTGCTCTGGCTAGAGTGCGGTGGTGCGACCTCGGCTTGCTCCAACCTCTGCCTATAGAAGAATGTATTTCCACACTCAGTCAAGAGGCAAAATTCATTTCCTTGTAGTTATAGGACTTGTTGCTGGCTGTTGCTGGAGACTGCTCAGCTCCTAGAATCTACCTGCAGGTTTTTTGTTTGTTTGTTTGTTTCTTTTTTTTTTTTTTTGGTTTTTTGGTTTGAGACAGAGTTTCACTCTTATTACTGTCTGGAGTGCAATGGTGTGACCTTGGCTCACCACAACCTCTGCCTCCCGGGTTCAAGTGATTCTTTGGCCTCAGCCTACTGAGTAGCTGGGATTACAGGCATTCGCCACCATGCCTGGCTAATTTTTTGTTTTGTTTTGTTTTGAGACGGAGTTTTGCTCTTGTCGCCCAGGCTGGAGTGCAGTGGCGTGATCTTGGCTCACTGCAACCTCTGCCTCCTGGGTTCAAGCAATTCTCCTGCCTCAGCTTCCCGAGTAGCTGGGATTACAGGCACCTGCCACCATGCCTGGCTAATTTTTTGTATTTTTAGTAGTGACGGGGTTTCGCCATGTTGGGTAGGCTGGTCTCGAACTCCTCACCTCAGGTGATCCACCCACGTTGGCCTCCCAAAGTGCTGGGATTACAGGGGTGAGCCCCTGCACCTGGCCTCCCTCCCATCTTTTAATGCAACATGACAAAGCTTAACATGTTCCATTAAAAGATAAATGCTTAAGGAATGCAGCCCTTTGTTCCATAGCAGATATGATCGTGAATTTGGAGCTGAGATGGATAAATTGGTAACTGGCATGTTCACAGTTTTGCCTAGTCAGCATCCACATGTGCCTATCTATACACACTTTGATTCTCTTATAATGGTTAAGTCTGCATTTCCACTTAACAAGATTGAAGGGAGAATTTCTCACCCCTAAGTGAGAATGTGCACAGCCCCTCATCACAGGCCTTATTAATTTCTGTCTTTTTTTTTTTTGTGAGATGGAGTCTCACTCTTTTGCCCAGGCTGGGAGTGGTGGTGTGATCTCAGCTCTCTGCAACCTCCACCTCCCAGGTTCAAGTGATTCTCCTGCCTCAGCTTCCAAGTAGCTGGGATTACAGGTGCACACCACCACGCCCAGCTAATTTTTGTATTTTTAGTAGAGACAGTGTTTCATCATGTTGGCCAGGCTGGTCTGGAACTCCTGACCTCAGGTGATGTGCCCGCCTCGGCCTTCCAAAGTGCTGGGATTACAGGTGTGAGCCACCACGCCCGAAGCCATGTTAATTTCTACTGAAATTTAGTCATATTCTCCTTGAATATTCTGTTACCTGAAGACTAAATTAAAAATTTAACCTCTAGTAACTTATATACAAAAGAGAAATAGAAAAGAGACAGAAGTGAATGATTGGTTTATGTAAATACATGCTTAGAAACTAACATGTATACATAACAATCAAAGAGAAAACCTGGGGCTGGGTGTGGTGGCTAACACCTGTAATCCCAGCACTTTGGGAGGCGGGTGGATCACTTGAGGTCAGGAGTTTGAGACCAGCCTGGCCAACATGGTGAACCCCTGTCTCTACTGAAAATACAAAAATTAGTTGGGCGTGGTGGGCGCCTGTAATCCCAGCTACTTGGGAGGCTGAGGCAGGAGAATTGCTTGAATCTGGGAGGTGGAGGTTGCAGTGAGCTGAGATGGCACCACTGCACTCCTGCCTGGGCAACAGAGTGAGATTCCGTCTCAAAAAAGCAAAAACAGAAAACCTGCCAGACTACTGCAGTTGTTGTTTCTGTCATTGATCTTGAAGTTATAGTTGATATCCATGGTTTTACTTTTTCAATGAACATTTTTTGTATTTTCCTTGCCCTCAGCCAGAAACTCAGCAGCTCTGGGTTCTGTACCTGATGGAGTGACTCAAACCTTCCTTCTGAAGGGATCTTGGGCCTCCATTTTCCTGCCTTTTTTCTACTGTAATTTTTTGTTAACCTTTCTAAGTGGTATGGAAGTGCTAGGAGGTTCTAGACATCATTCTTTTTGCCTCAGTTGTATAGCGGTACCCCAGTTTCCCTTTGGTAGTTGAGACTAATCCCTTCAGTTAATAGATTATTCCCTCTCACCTCCTTATTTTTCTTTTTCTTCTTGGTTTAATGGATATGAAACTTATAAGGGCCAGATGTTAATCTCACTTTCCAGTGTATTGGGACCAAATAGTTGCCCCTGGGGAAGCATTCCCCATTATGGACTCAGATCTCCAAATTACAGTGCTCTACATTGCTGGGATTGGAAGCAAAATTTTTGTCTTAGAGCTAATTCTGCCTTCACCCATCAATTCCTGGGCCTGTTTGTTCTGACTGTGGTGAGATAGTAGTATCTAGTGATCTCTGATTCAGAGCATACACTGTGTCTTGTGAAACAGAATCCCATTCTTTCAGAGGTTGTCTCCCAGTTGGCCCTGTATCTGAATTTTCAGTAAGCTATTTCACCTTTCATTTAGACTAGCTGCTTCTGAGTGATGGGGTGTGTGATGAGACCAGCTGATGAGAGGGACATGTTCCCACTGTTGCACTTCCTTTGCAGTGAAATGGGTTCCTTGATGAAAGATGGTATTGTGTGAATGCTGTGACTGCAGTGAAAGCATTTTGTGAGTGCATGGATTATGCATTGTATAGGCAAAAGCCTAGTGGATTTGCCTCTCCCCTGTACAAATCTGCCTCTATACAAATCCTATATGGATTTGCCTCTCTACTAGTTAGGCTTCTGGCAAATCCATGTCCAGAACACGAGTCTATTCCAGTGAAGATGAATCTTAGTCACCTTCATGATAGGAGTGGTCCAATGTAATCATCTTGCCACCAGCTGGCTCCCCTGGTTACTCTAGAAATTAATGCCCTTGGTTCAAGACTAACCTGGGCAACATGGTGAAACCCCATCTCTACAAAAACAAAAAATCAACCCCCCCACGAAAACCACCCAGATTAGCCAGGCTTGGTGATACATGCCTGTAGTCCTAGCTACTCAGGAGCATGAGGCAGAAAGATTGCTTGAGCCCAGGAGATTGAGGCTGCAGTGAGCTGTGATCATGCCACTGCGCCCCAGCCTGGGTGACAGAGTGAGACCCTGTCCCCCTCCCCGCAAAAGAAAAAAAAGAAATTAATGCCCTTATATATTCAGTTTTGGTTTTTGCTTTTAGCAGATTAGGCACCTAGCAGTAGCATTAGCTGCATTAGCTTTGGTAAATGGAAGTCCATACTGTTGAGCCATAGTAGCCTTTATCCCTGTTTTTATGGCCATCTTATTCAAGGGCCTATGGAGCAAACATTGGGGTGGTAGGGGAAAGCAATTGACTTCTATATAGAGTATCATTTTGTCCGTCTGATTATTAAAAGTCTCATTTTCAGTGGATTGCCTTTGCTGGCCATTTACATGGGACACAAATATCTTCACGGCCCATGTCCTTTAAAAGAGATCTATCCATACATGTTTTTCTAGACTTACCAGTCTTGTTCTATATACATCCTTGACCATTCAGTGAAACCATTAGCAACTGCTCATGGATCATTGTTTACATGTCCTTCTGGCCATGTCCTCCAGACCCAGAGGATAGTCAAATATACTGCGAGAAGTTCTGCCACTGGGATGCTATTTTTATCTGAAAGATATTACAGTCTTTCGGTGTCATCGTTCAGCTGAGCTATTGTGTTTGTGCTCCCACTTTTGGGTCGTGCTAGCATATTGTGCAGACACATCCGTAAACAGGACTTGTCTCAGATAGGCATAAGAAATAGCTCAGGAAGCCACAGGCATGGATTGAGGGAAATGAGACAGTGGGAATGGAGCTTGTGTTGAGTCTTTGCCATTTGCTCATGCAGTTTACTTGTACTCGCTGGAACTTCTAGAGCTCAGTGTCTTCTGTGCCATTTCCATTTGATAACAGATTGCTGCTGCATTTTCCCCAAACTTGGAGTTTTGTGGGTCAGACAACCTCAAGTTCATGGTAGGAAGCTCAGGCCACTTGGTCACTTGATGTCCCATGTACAACTTCTGTGTTGAACCCAGTGGTAACTGTTTACTCAAAAGGAGACTAGTTTCCTGCAGAAGAGGGAATATATTTATTCTGAACTACTGCTATGATTTTCCTACTGGTGCTTGCTAGAGGCTTCCAGCAACATATTATTTACTATGGATACTTTGAGTATCATTGTATCTGGTGGATTATATTGACCAAGTGCTTAAAAATCTTGTACTGCAGTCTGAGCTTGGTGCACTGCAATCACTTGGTGTTCACTCACCTGTAAGCATTATAACCATCTCTGTAGATGGGTTAAAGCACATTGAAATGTGGTATATGCTGTCTTAAGAATTTTTTTTTTTTTTTTTTTTTTTTTTGAGACGGAGTCTCGCTCTGTCGCCCAGGCTGGAGTGCACTGGCGCAATCTCGGCTCACTGCAACCTCTGCTTCCCAGGTCCAAGCGATTCTCTTGTCTCAGCCTCCTGAGTAGCTAGGACTACAGACGCGTGCCACCACACCCAGCTAATTTTTTGTATTTTTAGTAGAGATGGGGTTTCACCATGTTAGCCAGGATAGTCTCAATCTCCTGACCTCATGATCTGCCAGCCTCAGCCTCCCAAAGTGCTGGGATTACAGGTGTGAGCCACCATGCCTGGCCAAGAATCTTATAGGTCTGCCAAGTGTTGCACCTAATTTTGGGGAGCACTAACTAGAAATGACACCTTGGAGGGGATATCTTGATATGGTCTAGACAACTGAACCCCCAAATCTTTGCTGATTGGATGGGGCATGGTGGCTCAGGCCTGTAACTCTAACACTTTGGGAGGCCAAGGCAGGCAGATTGCTTGAGGCCAGGAGTTCGAGACCAGCCTGGCCAACATAGTGAGATCCCATCTCTACCAAAAAAGATTAAAAGAAAAAAAATTACCTGGCGTAGTAATGTGCACCTGTAGTCCCAGATGCTTGGGAGGCTGAGGTGGGAGGATCACTTGAGCCTAGAAGGTGGAGGTTGTGGTGAGCCATGATCACACCACTGCACTCCAGCCAGGGCAACAGAGCAAGACCCTGTCTCAAAAAAACAAAACAAAACCAACTTTGTTTATTTAGCTGGCTCTTGAATCTCCCATTCTCTACTTTGTAGCCTGTAAAGGTATCCAAACTATTTACTGTTTCCTGTTCATGGGATATCATATACAAAATATTTTCAATGTGATGGAGTGTTGCAATGTTTTGTGTAATAGCAAAACCTCTGAAGACTATTTTGGTGGAAAACAGGAGAATTGATATAAGTTATGATAGTCCCCCGTAATTCTCCAAAGTTGATGTGACTTCTACACAATCCTGAGTGGTGTGTTACCTAGGTCTGGTGATTGGGCGAGAGACTTTGAATCTCCCCTGTGGTGACACTTATCAGGTTTTTGGCCATTAGACTTGAGACTTCTTGTTACATAGATCAAGCAATATTCCAAGACTTACATTGGCAAACTATGGCTTATGGGACACACCTAATCTTCAACCTGTTTTTGTAAATTATAATTGGAACAGAACAACCATGTTCATTTGTTTATATATTTTCTGAGGCTTCTTTCATACTACAAGGACAGAGTTGAGTATTTGTAACAGAGACTGTGTGGCCCACAAAGTATAACATTTACTATATGTCACATTACAACAAGATTTATTAATCCC
This sequence comes from Pan troglodytes, assembly GCF_028858775.2. Classification (NCBI taxonomy): domain Eukaryota; kingdom Metazoa; phylum Chordata; class Mammalia; order Primates; family Hominidae; genus Pan; species Pan troglodytes. The sequence continues at coordinate 12,214,718 of NC_072418.2, read as the reverse complement.
TGTTGTAGTAGGGTTCTTATCTGTTTCATGCTAGGGATGAAATGTGATCAGTTTGCTAACACCAATAATCTCTGCAGGCCAAAGCATTCCAATTACTGGTACATTCAGTATGCCCTTGACATTCGATGTAGCCTCATTGTCTTTGATAGTTAAGTGCTACACACTTGGTTTTTGGCACTCAAGGTTCTCATCATCCCCATTGAAACAGGGAACTCATCTTAATGATTGTTATCTCCTATAGTCTTAACAAATGTTTAAAGGAGAATAAACAGAACTTTTCAAGAATGGAAGTATTCCCTTCAGTTATCTATTTCTGAATGCCTTTGTGAAGAGGGTGTCTTCTGGACCCTTAATGTAGGTTGAAGAAGGGAAGCTGTGCAGATCACATGTGATAAATTCAGTGCAACCTTCCTATGTGTCTAGGATTCCCTCCTTTACATTAGCCAGGGAAGCTCTTACATATTAACTCTGTTAACTAGGTCATGAGTACAAGTTTCAATCATCCAACCAGTTTAGCTATTAGAATCATGCCATGGTCCATTAGCTAATATGTAAAATTCAAAATGTCTAGTAAGTACCTGTATTAGGCTATTCTCACATTGCTATAAAGAAATACAAGAGACTGGCCGGGTGCAGTGGCTCACACCTGTAATCCCAGCACTTTGGGAGGCCGAGGTGGGCGGATCATGAGGTCAGGAGATTGAGACCATCCTGGCTAACACAGTGAAACCCTGTCTCTACTGAAAATACAAAAAAATTAGCCGGGCGTGGTGGCAGCTGCCTGTAGTCCTAGCTACTCAGAAGGCTGAGGCAGGAGAATGGTGTGAACCCGGGAGGCGGAGCTTGAGGTGAGCCAAGGTCACGCCACTGCACTCCAGCCTGGGCGACATGTCTCAAAAAAAAAAAAAATACATGAGACTGGGTAATTTATAAAGAAGTTCCCGGCCGCCCAACTGTCTGGGAAGTGAAGAGCACCTCTGCCTGGCCGCCGCCCTGTCTGACAAGTGATGAGCACCTCTGCCCGGCAGCCCCACTGTCTGGAAAGTGAGGAGCATCTCTGCTCAGCTGCCTACCGTCTGGGAAGTGAGGAGTGCCTCTGCTCAGCCGCCACACTGTCTGGGAAGTGAGGAGCACCTCTGCCTGGCCGCCACCCTGTCTGGGAAGTGAGTAGCGCCTCTGCCTGGCCACCACCCTGTCTGGGAAGTGAGGAGTGACTCTGTCTGGCCACTGCCGTGTCTAGGAAGTGAGGAGTGCCTCTAACTGGCTGCCACACTGTCTGGAAAGCGAGGAGCGCCTCTGCCTGGCCGCCCCACTGTCTGGGAAGTGAGGAGCACCTCTGTCGAGCCACTGTGCAAACCTCCAAGTGTGAAGTGACAGCCTTGTGTGTGATCTTTCTGCCCTCTCCAAGTTTGCATTTTCAACATTAAAGTTTATTTTTTAATTAAAAGTTTTAAATTGCAGAATAAAAAAAAGTTTAATTGGCTCACAGTTCTGCAGGCTGTACAGGAAGCATAGTGACTTCTGCATCTGGGGAGGCCTCTGGAAGCTTCCAGTCATGGCAGAAGGTGAAGCAGGAGTAGGTACATCTTATATGGCAGGAGCCAGGAGCAAGGGAGAATGAGGGGGAGGTGCTGTACACTTTTAAATGACCAGTTCATGAGGACAGTATCAAAGGAGATGGTGCTAAACCATTCATGAGAAATCTGCCCCCATGATCCAATCATCTCCCACCAGACCTCACCTCCAACACTGGGAACTACAGTTCCACATGAGATTTGGTGGGAACACAGATCCAAACCATACAGTGCTTCATATCAATGAATTTGGGCATATCTAATGTTACATTTTAACCTTCTTGATCTAATACCCTTAGAATCCATCCCATACATGTTCCCTGGGTTTCTTGTGATACGTTATCAGAGTTGGAATTTTTTTGTTGTGTGAGCTTTTTTCTCTTGCATTATGTTGTATATCTTTGCCCCTGGATTTTGGAATAATTAGGACTCTAGTGATAAAAATAAGTGATAATGGTGTGGATCTTGAGGAGAATATATATTACCTTCCAGGGTATCTGGACCAAATGAGATTGTCACAAAAATTTCAAGCAGAAGGCTTTCTCCTCAGAAACCAAAGGGTAAGCTATATCCCTGGTAAGGGAGGCTCAAAGTGTCTTAGGCTGTGTTAGTCTCTTTATTGTTGCTATGACATAATACCTGAGTAATTTATAAAGAAAAGAGGTTTCTTTGGCTCAGGATTCTGCTGGTTGGAAAGTCTAAGAGCATGGCCCCAGCATCTGCTCTACTTCTGATGAGGCTCACGTGTTGCAGCAAAACATGGTAGAGAGGCAGAAGAGGAAGCAGGCTTGTGCAAAAGGGGCCAAACACAAACAGCAGCCTTGCTTTATAACAATTAGCTCCTGTGGGAACTAATTCAGTCCTGTGTGAGCTAAAATTCACTTCTGCCTGACAGCATTAATCTTTTTTTTTTTTTTTAGAATTTTATTTTATTTTATTTTATTATTTTTTTAAATTGATCATTCTTGGGTGTTTCTCGCAGAGGGTGATTTGGCAGGGTCATAGGACAATAGTAGAGGGAAGGTCAGCAGATAAACAAGTGAACAAAGGTCTCTGGTTTTCCTAGGCAGAGGACCCTGGGGCCTTCCGCAGTGTTTGTGTCCCTGGGTACTTGAGATTAGGGAGTGGTGATGACTCTCAACGAGCATGCTGCCTTCAAGCATCTGTTTAACAAAGCACATCTTGCACCGCCCTTAAACCATTTAACCCTGAGTGGACACAGCACATGTTTCAGAGAGCACCGGGTTGGGGGTAAGGTCATAGATCAACAGCATCCCAAGGCAGAAGAATTTTTCTTAGTACAGAACAAAATGGAGTCTCCTATGTCCACCTCCTTCTACACAGACACAGCAACAATCTGATTTCTCTATCTTTTCCCCACATTTCCCCCTTTTCTATTTGACAAAACCGCCATCGTCATCATGGCCCGTTCTCAATGAGCTTTTGGGTACACCTCCCAGATGGGGTGGCGGCCGGGCAGAGGGGCTCCTCACCTCCCAGAAGGGGCAGCCGGGCAGAGGCGCCCCCCACCTCCCAGATGGGGCGGCGGCTGGGCAGAGGCGACCCCCACCTCCCTCCCTGACGGGGTGGCTGGCCGGGCGGGGGCTGGCCCCCACCTCCCTCCCGGACGGGGCGGCTGGCCGGGTGGGGGCTGCCCCCCACCTCCCTCCCGGACCGGGCGGCTGGCTGGGCGGGGGCTGCCCCCCCACCTCCCTCCCAGACGGGGCGGCTGGCCGGGCGGGGGCTGCCCCGTACCTCCCTCCCGGGTGGGGGCTGCCCGCCACCTCCTGGATGGGGCAGCTGCCGGGAGGAGACACTCCTCACTTCTCAGACGGGGCGGCTGCTGGACGGAGGGGCTCCTCACTTCTCAGATGGGGCAGCCGGGCAGAGACGCTCCTCACCTCCCAGACGGGGTCGCGGCCGGGCAGAGGCGCTCCTCACATCCCAGACGGGGCAGCAGGGCAGAGGCACTCCCCACATCTCAGACGATGGGCGGCCGGGCAGAGATGCTCCTCACTTCCTAGACGGGATGGCGGCCGGGAAGAGGCGCTCCTCACTTCCCAGACTGGGCAGCCGGGCAGAGGGGCTCCTCACATCCCAGATGATGGGCAGCCAGGCAGAGACGCTCCTCACTTCTCAGACAGGGTGGCGGCCAGGCAGAGGCTGCAATCTCAGCACTTTGGGAGGCCAAGGCAGGCGGCTGGGAGGTGGAGGTTGTAGCGAGCCGAGATCATGCCGCTCCTGGGCAACATTGAGCACTGAGTGAACAAGACTCCATCTGCAATCCCGGCACCTCGGGAGGCTGAGGCTGGCAGATCACTCACGCTTAGGAGCTGGAGACCAGCCCGGCCAACACAGCGAAACCCCGTCTCCACCAAAAAAATATGAAAACCAGTCAGGCGTGGCGGCACGCGCCCGCAATCGCAGGCACTCGGCAGGCTGAGGCAGGAGAACCAGGCAGGGAGGTTGCAGTGAGCAGAGATGGCGGCAGTACAGTCCAGCTTCGGCTCGGCATCTGAGGGAGACCGTGGAAAGAGAGGGAGAGGGAGACCGTGGGGAGAGGGAGAGGGAGAGGGAGACCGTGGGGAGAGGGAGAGGGAGAGGGAGCATTAATCTATTTATGTGAGATCTACCCCCATGACCCAAACATCTCATTAGGCCCCTCCTTCCAGTGCTGTGATATTGAGGACCAAGCCTCAACAGGAGTTGTGATGGGGACAGACCGCATCCAAATCATAGCGGAGTTTAAGATCATGTCTTTCATCTGGATCCAACCAGATGTCTTCGTTCCAGGTTCCATATTGTCATTCTTCCCTGAATACATTGTACATTTTAAAAAAATTCATATTTTCTTGATGCCTCAGCATTCTAACAAACAGGCTGTGAGCTCCCTGCTCAAGTGACCAGATGTACAAGGATGATAAGGTACTTATGCTACAAGTTCTTCTGTTGGCCCTCCCCTGACCATGACCTAGTAACATTCAAATGCACCAATGAAATCTAATGCCTTTTGCTTTAGTACTATACCCCAATCCCCAGTAAAGGCAGTTGCCCTCAAGGGAGGCTTCTCTCTCAGCTCCCTACATGCTTGTCAGAGCCTCCTGCTTTGGTCCTCCTCCAGCATGGACCCCTGCATGGCATGGCATGCCTCCCTCTCTAGGATCTATGAGTGTAATAAATCTAATATCATGAGCCTCTCCAAGTGTAATTGCAAGAGTGTGTTGGAGGGATCCTGAAACATCCCACAAAAGTGACTTAGTGCCCCATTTACAACACAGTTGGTAAAAAGGGTGAAGATCACTTTGAACTGGGGTGGAAAGTCTCTTGTAAGTGCCCTTTGACCTTTCGTGGCTTGCTGATTGGTCATATAAGTAAAATGCTTATTCCTTTAGAAATGCTTGTTCCTAGGTGCTGAGAAGAACTAGCACTCAGACAAAGAATTTTCTCAGCAAGGCAATTTTACTTTCTGCAGAAAGGGTGCTCCTCGCAGATGGAACAGTGGCGAGATGACACATGAACAAAGGAGGGAAGCAATTTTTATCCCTTATGGAGCTTGTCCCCGCTACTGTGTCCTGTCTTCATTGGCTGGAGGTGGACCACACAATCTAAGCTAAACCTGACTGGCTAATAACTTAAAACTTTCCTAAATAGGTAAAGGCAAGGGAAAACAAAGGAAAAGAGGAAGTTGCTTACGAAAAGACTTAGAGAAGTAATAACATTTCCAAATAAGGAAGGGGCATAAGCTGTGAGCTGGGACATGGCTGAGCATGTCTAGAATAAATACCTTGGTTAAAGTACAAGGACATAGAATGTACTCATTCCCTTACATCTAACAGCTGCATAGGATAGGGCTTAACAAAGAGTTATTAGCACAAAGCAAGGAGGCTTGAAGGAAGTTAGTCTTTAAAAGAAACTATTATTTCTTTTTTTTTCTTTTCTTCTTTTTTTTTTTGAGACAGAGTCTCACTCTTGTTACCCAGGCTAGAGTGCAGTGGCATGATCTTGGCTCACTGCAACCTCCACCTCCTGGGTTCAAGTGATTCTCCTGCCTCAGTCTCCCAAGTGTCTGAGATTACAGGCACCTGCCACCACGCTTGGCTCATTTTTGTTTATTTGCTAGAGACAGGGTTTTGCCATGTTGGCCAGGCTGGTTTCAAACTCCTAACCTCAGGTGATCCACCTGCCTCAGCCTCCGAAAGTGCTGGGATTACAGGTGTGAGCCACCGTGCCCAGCCTAAAAGAAAATATTATTTCTAACACTTATGATTTATTCTTTAACAAGAAGGGAAACTTTGAAGAGGAACTTTTTTACTTTCCACCCTGTACCATTTGGGAAGGCTGCCTGTCTTGTTGGAGTTTATGTGTATTGCTGTGTCATGCTTTGTGTTGTCCCTTCCAAGTGTTGGCCAAGAGTCTTTGTCATAAAGTTTGGACCCTGTGCTAGTCCCCGTAATGCACCCCAGGATACTGCTTACCAGCCATGATCCCAGGAAGAGGGGTAATTATCCTGTTCTTCTCCAGGATCTGGAGTCATTTGTTCATGTGAATTGGGCATTTCTTAGTGCACATACAAGTGACTGTGATTTGAAGAAGGGATGCTGGCAATAGAATTGGGCTCCTCTTTTGTATATTTGCACCAGCTACACCTTGCTAGGTGCCTCCTATGTTGCGATGCTATTCTGGTTTGGTGCTGATGCTCCCTGCCCCTGCCAGCTCCATGGGTTATGGCAGATGCCTTTCATGGAGAATGGTAGCTCAATGTGTTTTAAAAAGATGAATGGAAGGAGTACTTGATCCCTCTCCCCCTAAGATACTTGAGCATGTTTCTCAACTTATTTGAGGTTACAAATCTTTTGGGGCTGGGCATGGTGGCTCATGCCTGTAATCCCAGTACTTTGGGAGATAGAATCGGGAGGATCACTTGAGGCCAGGAGTTCAAGACCAGTGTGGCCAAACCCTGTCTCTACTAAAAATACAAAATTAGCTGGGTGTGGCAGTGCACGCCTGTCATCCCAGCTACTAGGGAGGCTGAGGCATGAGAATCAATTGAACCCAGGAGGTGGAGGTTGCAGTGAGCTGAGATCACACCATTGCACTCCAGCCTGGGTGACAGAGTGAGACTCTGTCTCAAAAAAAAAAAAAAAAATCTTTTGGTTAATGTTCTTCAGCACTTTTTTTTTTTTTTTTTCTTGAGGTGTAGTCTTGCTCTGTCGTCCAGGCTGGAGTGCAGTGGTGTGATCTCATCCTTTTTCTGCATCTGTTGACAAGATCATATGATTCTTATACTTAATTCTGTTAATGTGGTTCTAATCACATTGATTTGCATATGTTGAACCATCCATGCATTCCAGGGATAAATCCTACTTGATCATTATGAATGATAATTTTAATGTGCTGTTGAATTCAGCTTGCTAGTATTTTGTTGAGGATTTTTGCATCTGTATACTTAGAGATATTGGCCTGTAAGTTTCTCTTTGTAGCATCCTTCTTCAGTTTTTTGGAATAATTTCAGAAGGATTAGTTTAGATATTCTTAGATGTCTTATATAATTCAGCCATGAAGCAGTCAAGTCCTAGGTGTGTGTTTGATGGGAGATTTTTAGTTAGTGATTTGGTCTCCTTCTTCATTATTGGTCTGTTCAGATTTTCTCCTTTTTAGTATTTAGTGTTTGGTAGGTTGTGTGTGTCTAGAAATTTGTACATCTCTGCTAGGTTATCCAGTTTGTTGGCATGTAATTTTTCCAAGTAGTCTTTTATGATCCTTTGTATTTCTGTAGTTAACAGTTGTAATGTTTCCTCTCTCATATCTGATTTTGAGTGTTCTTTTTAATTTTTTCTTTTCTTTTTGAGAAAGGGTCTTGCTCTTGCCTGTGCTGGAGTGCAGTGCTGCAGTCATGGCTCAATGCAGCCTTGACTTCCTGGTCTCAAGTGATCCTCCTGAGTAGCTAGGACTACAGGTTTGTGCTACCATGCCTGGCTTCCTTCCTTTCTTTCTTCCTTCCTTCCTTCCTTCTCCCCCTCCCCCCCTTCCTTATTTTTATTATACTTTAAGTTCTAAGGTACATGTGTACAATGTGCAGGTTTGTTACATATATATACATGTGCCATGTTGGTTTGCTGCACCCATTAACTCGCCATTTACATTAGGTATTTCTCCTAATGCTATCCCTCCCCCATCCCCCCACCCCACAACAGGCCCTGATGTGTGATATTCCCCACCCTGTGTCCTAGTGTTCTCATTGTTCAGTTCTCACCTATGAGTGAGAACATGCTGTGTTTGGTTTTTTTGTCCTTGTGATAGTTTGCTCAGAATGATGGTTTCCAGCTTCATCCATGTCCCTACAAAGGACATGAACTCATCCTTTTTTATGGCTGCATAGTATTCCATGGTGTATATGTGCCACATTTTCTTAATCCAGTCTATCATTGATTGACATTTGGGTTGGTTTCAAGTGTTTGCTATTGTGAATAGTGCTGCAATAAACATACATGTGCATGTGTCTTTATAGTAGCATGATTTATAATTCTTTGGGTATATACCCAGTAATGGGATGGCTGGGACAAATGGTATTTCTAGTTCTAGATCCTTGAGGAATCGCCACACTGTCTTCCACAATGGTTGAACTAGTTTACACTCCCACCAACAGTGTAGAAGCATTCCTATTTCTCCATATCCTCTCCAGCACCTGTTGTTTCCTGACTTTTTAATGATTGCCATTCTAACTGGTGTGAGATGGTATCTTATTGTGGTTTTGATTTGCATTTCTTTGATGACCAGTGATGATGAGCATTTTTTCATGTGTCTGTTGGCTGCATACATATCTTCTTTTGAAAAGTGTCTGTTCATGTCCTTTGCCCACTTTTTTATGGGGTGGTTTGATTTTTTTCTTGTAAATTTGTTTAAGTTCTTTGTAGATTCTGGATATTAGCCCTATGTCAGATTTGTAGATTACAAAAATTTTCTCCCATTCTGTAGGTTGCCTGTTCACTCTGATGGCAGTTTCTTTTGCTGTGCAGAAGCTGTTTAGTTTAATTAGATCCCATTTGTCAATTTTGGCTTTTGTTGCCATTGCTTTTGGTGTTTTAGACATGAAGTCCTTGCCCATGCCTGTGTCCTGAATGGCATTGCCTAGGTTTTCTTCTAGGATTTTTATGGTTTTAGGTCTAACATTTAAGTCTTTAATCCATCTTGAATTAATTTTTGTATAAGGTATAGGGAAGGGATCCAGTTTCAGCTTTCTACATATGGCTAGCCAGTTTTCCCAGCACCATTTATTAAATAGGGAATCCTTTTCCCATTTATTGTTTTTGTCTGGTTTGTCAAAGATCAGATGGTGTAGATATGTGGTGTTATTTCTGAGGCCTTTTTTTTTTTTTTTTTTTGAGATAATCTCTGGCTGTATTGCCCAGGTGGAATGCAGTGGCATGATCTCAGCTCACTGCAGCCTCTCTCTCCTGGGCTCAAGCTATCCTCCTACCTCAGCCTCCTGAATAGCTGGGACTACAGGCGTGCACCACCACACCCAACTAATTTTTGTACTTTTTGTAGAGAGGGTTTTACTGTGTTGCCTAGGCTGGTCTCGAACTCCTGAGCTCAAGCAATCTTCCCACCTTGGCCTCCCAAAATGCTGAGATTACAGGTGTGAGCCACCATGCCCAGTCCCAGCTATTTTTGAAAGCATTTTTTGTACAGATGAGGACCTTGCTATGTTGCTCAGGCTGGCCTTGAACTCCTGGGCTCAATTGATCCTTTTACCTCAGCCTCCCAAAGTGCTGTGATTACAGTTGTGAACCACTGTGCCCAGCTTTTTTTTTTTTCTTCACCCCTTGATCTATCTAAAGGTTTGTTCATCTTTTCAGAAAACTTTTAGTTTCCTTTATCTTTTGTGTTTTTTTTTAGTTTCATTTATTTCAGTTCTGGTCTTTATTATTTCCTTCCTTCTACTAACTTACAGCTTAGTTCTTGTTGTTCTTCTAAGTCCTCAAGGTGCAGTGTTAGGGTGTTTACTTGTGATTTTCTTTTTTCATATAGGCATTTATTGCTATTAACTGCCCTCTTAAATCCTTTGCTTGTTCAGGTGTGTGTTACTTCATTTCCACTTATTTCTGAATTTTCTAATTTTCTTCCTATTGTTGATTTCTATTTTCTTACAGCTGTAGTCAGAAAAGATGTTTGATATGATTTTAAGCTTCTTAAATTTGTGAAGACTTGCTTTGTTGTTGTTGTTGTTGTTTTGTGGCCTAATATATGATCTATCTTGGATAATGTTCTGTGTGCACTTGAGAAGAATGTGTATTTTGCTGCTGTTGGATGGAATGTTCTGTGTATGTTGTTAGATTGTTTTGGTCTAAAGTGTAGTTCTAGTCTCATGTTTATTGATTTTCTGTCTGAATGATCTGTCTGTTGTTCAAAGTAGGGTATTAAAGTCTCCCATTATTTTATTGCAATCTATCTCTGTCTTCAGATCTATTATTAATTTGCTTTATATATTTACGTGCTCTGTTGTTGTTGGCATATGTAGTCATCCTTTGGAATCTGTGGGGGATTTGTTTCAGGATAACCCCCCTTCCTATAACCCCTCCCCCACCTGTGGATACCAAAATTTAGGCATGTTCAAGTCTCTTATAAAATGATGTTGTATTTGTTTGAAAATCATGCACATCCTCTCATGTACTTTAAAATATCTTTAGATTACTGTAATACTTAAAGTAAATGCTATGTAAATAGTTGTTTTGCTGTATTATTTGGGGAATAATGAGCAGGGAAAATATGTGCACATATATAATAAAGTTGGACCCATGCATTTTTTTTTTCTGGATATTTTCAATCCATGGCAGGTTGAATCTACCCTAATAAGTAGAGATGTGGTACTCATGAATTCAGATGGCCAATTGTATATTTATAATTATTCTATCTTATTGATTGGTAGATCCCTTTATTATCATATAACGACCTTTGTGTTCTGTTACGGTTTTTGACTTAAAGTTCACTTTGTCTGATATAAGTAATACTTAACCTAGCTGTCTTTTGGTTTCTATCTGTGTGGAGTGTTTTTTCCCCTGCCCTTTTGTTTTTAATTTATGTATGTCCTTAAGGATGAAGTGAGTCTCTTGTAAACAATGTATCATTTGTGTCTTTGTTTGTTTTTTTAATCCACTTGGCCATTCTGTCTTTGAATTGGAGAATTTAGTGTGTGTACATTCAGAGTAATCATTGTAGGTAGGTACCTACTACTGCCATTTTGTTAATAGTTTTCTTTCTTTTTTTTTTTTCCATTTTGGAAAAAAAAAAGCCCAGGCTGGAGTATAGTGGCATGATCTTGGCTCACTGCAACCTTCATCTGCTGGGTTCAAGCGATTCTCCTGCCCATTCAAGTGATTCTCCTGCCTCAGCCTCCTGAATAGCTGGGATTACAGGTGCCCGCCACCATGCCTGGCTAATTTTTGTATTTTTAGTAGAGGCAAGGTTTCACCATGTTGGCTATGGCTAGTCTTGAACTTCTGGCCTCAAGTGATCCACCTGCCTCCACCTCCCAAAGTGCAGGGATTGGTGGCATAAGCCACTGCACCTGGCTCGTTAAGTTTTCTGGGGTTTTTTTTTATATTCTTTGTTTGTTTCTTCCTTTGTCTATTTTTGTGATTAATAATTTTCTCTAGTGGTGTACTTTTGATTCTTTAATTTTTATCTTTTGTGTGTTGGCTATACATTTTTGCTTTGTGGTTACCATAAGACTTATATGAAACATCTTATAGCAGGATATTTTAAGCCGATAACTGTGATCACATAAAATAACTATACTTTAACTCAACCTCTCCTCATTTTATTTTTCTGATATTGTAATTTACATATTTTTATATTGTATATCCCTTAACAAATTATTTTAGCTCTTACTGTTTCTAATACTTTTATCTCTTAACCTTCATAGTAAGGATATAATTCATTTATAAACCGCCATTACAGTGTTTGAGTATTGTGAATTTAGCTACGTGCTTATTTTTACCTGAGTTTTGTGCTTTGTTTTCTTGTTACTAATTAGTGTCCTTTTTTTAAGCTTGAGAACTCCCTTTAGCATTTCTTATTAGGTCTGGTGTTGATGAACTACCTCTGCTTTTGTTTTTCTTTGAAAATCTTCATCTCTTTTTCATTTCTGAAGGACAGCTTTGCTGGGTATGGTATTCTTTGTGAGCAGTTTTTTTGTTTGTTTTTCCTGACAGCAGTTTATATATGTCATCCCATTCTCTCCTGGCCTGTAAGGTCTTTGGTGACAGGTCTGCTCATAACCTTACTGGAACTCGTTCATATGTGATTTGCATCTTTTTTTCATGCTGCTTCCAAGATCTTCACTTTGCTTTTCATTTTTGACTGTTTGATTATATCTTAGGGTAGCCTTGTTTGGATTGAATGTGATTGGAGATGTTTGCCCTTCCTGAGTATGGATATTTATATATTTTCCTCAGTGTGGAAACGTTGTTATTGGTTCTTTAAGTATGTGTTCTCTTTGTTTCTTTCTTGTCTTGTACTCCTGTAACTCAAAAATTTGCTCTTTTGATGATGTCCCTTGAATCCTGTAATTTTTCTTCATTTTTGTTTTTTCTCCTTTATGTATTTCTAAATAGTCTGTTTTCAAGTTCAAAGATTTTTTTCTTTTCCTTCTCTACTGTTGATGATCTCAATTGCGTTTTTCATTTGATTTGTAAGAACCATAAAGAAAGGAAGGAATAAAAATACAAGCAGAAATTTTAGGAAAAAGAGAACTCATGAATAATAATAAAAGGTGATTTTCTGAGAAGACCCATCAAATAGTCAATATAGGGGGCAGAGTCTGATTTGTGATTGCTGCTCTGCATGTTTTTTGTCCTCTTGCAGGAGCAATGGGCAGGACTCTGAACACTAACTTCAGTGTTTCTACTTGGAACCCTGTTGAAGCAACCAGAGTTGGAAATGAGTTCTGACTTGTTTGTAAAGGATGACATTCTTGTTCTAATTCTTTATAGTCAAAAGTAGAATAGCACATTTTAAGTAAGCCAGGTATCAATTCCCAGAGTCCTTTATATGGCAGTCATTATGGGGGAGTAACAACAACCACAGAGGATTAGACTTAGGGACAAACTTGACTGCATTCAAGTCCTGGTTCACCACTTCCTAAGTAGATGATATTAGAAGAGTCATTTGTGTTTTCTGAATTTAGATTTTTTTCAGCACTAAATAGGGATATTGTTCAGATATGTGAGCATATATATATGTATATATGTATATGCACATATATGTGTATATATATGTAATGTCTAACATATAAACAGTCCCTAGTAAATGGCAGTTGGTGTTATTAATACTCATTTTATACAGAACATATACTATTTCTAGTGGGTTTCACACATATCACCAGCAGTAAAGATTTAATATATGGTATTTGATGACTGATAAGTAACGCTTGTTGATTAATGATTGATGTCTACATGAGCCCAGATACTCTATATAAAGAGGAATAGATTGCCAGTTATCCACTTAGATTTATAAGCTACCCTGACATGTCCTTGGAATCACAAAAAACTGTGTCCAGACATATTTCACTGTCAGCCTCACAGGATAGAAGTCATGGATTTGCCCTATGGTAAGTTTTTCCAAAAATCTGCTTTAGGTAACCATATTAGTCTGTTCTCGCTGCTATGAAAAAATACATAAGACTGGATAATTATAAAGAAAAGAGGTTTAATTAACTCACAGTTCCACATGACTGTGGAGGCCTCAGGAAACTTACATCAATGGCAGAAGGCACCTCTTCACAGGGTGGCATCAATGGCAGAAGACACCTCTTCACAGGGTGGCAGCAGAGAGAATGGGTGCAGGCCGGGGAAATGCCACATACTTATAAAACCATCAGATTGGCCGGGCGCGGTGGCTCACATCTGTAATCCAGTACTATGGGAGGCCGAGGCGGGTGGATCACAATGTCAGGAGTTCGAGACCAGCCTGACCAACATGGTGAAACCCTGTCTCTACTAAAAATACAAAAGTTAGCCAGGTCTGGTGGCACATGCCTGTAATCCCAGCTACTCAGGAGGCTGGGGCAAGAGAATTGCTTGAACCCGGGAGGCAGAGGTTGCAGTGAGCCGAGATCTCACCATTGCACTCCAGCCTGGGTGACAGAGCAAGACTCTGTTTCAAAAACAAAAACAAACAAAAAAAACCCACCATCAGATCTTGTGAGACTCACTCATTATCACGAAAACAGCATGGGGGAAGCTGCCCCCATGATCCAATCACCTCCATCTGGTTCTGCCCTTGACATGTGGGGATTATCACAATTCAAGATGAGATTTGGGTGGGGACACAGAGCCATACCATATCAGTACCCCATGCAGAATATGTAGTCCAGGGCTCTAGGCCTTAGTATTCACACTAGTAGTTCCTTTCTGAGGTGTTGAAGTGCGCCAGAGAGGGCTGTTGTGTAAGTTAGCCCCCTTATGTGTGTACTTTGAGAAGAGGTGCTGCATAATCTCATTTGTGAGTTATATCACCATGGGCACAAAAAGACTTACATTCCTCAGGTCTTAAGTTTCTTTACCTGGCTAGGTGCAGTGGCTCATGCCTATAATCCCAGCACTTTGGGAGGCCAAGTTGGGCAGATCACGAGGTCAGGAGATTGAGAACATCCTGGGTAACACGGTGAAACCCCATCTCTACTAAAACTACAAAAAATTAGCCGGGCGTGGTGGCGGGCACCTGTAGTCCCAGCTACTTAGGAGGCCGAGGCAGGAGAATGGCGTGAACCCAGGAGGCAGAGCTTGCAGTGAGCTGAGATCGTGCCACTGCACTCCAGCCTGGGCAACAGAGTGAAACTCCATCTCAAAAAAAAAAAAAAAAAAGTTTCTTTACCTGTGCAATGAGGATATTATACTTTTACTTACGACAGCTTGGCTCACAATTCCTTTTTCTTGCTCTAGGTTAGACAGAAGTACAGTGGCATTTTATGGATGTAATGTATATTTATGTGAGTTTATATGAATTATAAGAGAATTTCGAACCAGGTTGGAATAACTTCCATGCATGCGAATGTTGGAACTGTGATTATGTCTGGGCTCTTATGCCTTCTTTCTTTTCCAGGTCTTTCTAGGAACCCAATCTGCCTTCATGAAGAAAAGACAGAGGCAGAAAGGAAGATGGCTTACTGCCTGACCAATTGTTATCAGGTATGCAGAAAATGTATACTTCCACAAAATGACATACTTGCATCACCAGGTAAACACATTTCCTTCTAGGCAGATGTGTCTCCAGAGCTTCTTTAAGTAAATAAAGACTCACTCAAGCACTGAGTCACTTGTTGAATTTCCCCAGGGAGTGGAGGTTCTCATACTGATAATCCTTGAAAAGCATTTCAGTAATTGTTAATTAATTTTGTCCCTTATGGTGCCAGATATATGTTTCTTATTTTGCTGAGTGGTCTGGCAGATGGAAAGGAAGATGAAAGCATCCTTTACTCAAAGGCTAATCCTGGCCAGGTGCAGTGGCTCACACTTGTAATCTCAGCACTTTGGGAGGCTGTGAGTGGCATTATCGCTTGATCTTAGGAATTTGAGACCAGCCTGGGCAACATACTGAGACATTGTCTCCACAAAAAAAAAAAAAAAAAAAATGCCAGGCATGGTGGTGCATGGCTGTAGTCCTAGCTACTCAGGAGGCTGAGGCAGGATGATCACTTGAGCCCAGTAAGTCAAGGCTGCAGTGAGCCATGATCACACTGCTGCAGTCCAGCCTATGTGACAGAGCAAGACCCTGCTTCCCAAAAAAATAAAGGCTAATCATTCATCGCTGTTTATCAAGTATATGATGCAGTGTACTCTGGGATATCTTTTAGTAGAGGGAAATAAGTTGAGAAAGCACTCACAGTCTGCTTGTGATGAGAAGTTCATGTTTGAGATGTGCCATTAAAGCCATACAACTGGAATTGTTAAGTAGTGAAAGAGCAAGGATAGAGAGAGGAATACCTGAGATTTACCTGGGATTATTAAGCTTTGGGTAGATAATGAGAGACCTCACAACTCTTTATAGGCATTGGGGTCTGTTAACTGATTCTTCAGTGAACACTGGTTAATCTGTTACTTGGCTCAAGTCAACATGTATGTGATGGTTTAGGACTCGGTGACCTTTGAGGACACAGCTGTGGACTTCACCCAGGAGGAGTGGACTTTACTGGACCCAGTTCAGAGAAACTTATACAGAGATGTGATGCTGGAGAATTATGAGAACGTGGCCAAAGTAGGTAAGACTGCCATCATTTTATGCAGCCTCTTAGGGAAGAGATATACATTGTGTACTTGCTGTGTTCCAGAATTGGTTTGTTCCACACTGAATTCACCAGAGACGTTGTCCCTGCCATAATAGGTCTTAATTACTGTGGTCGTTTTCAAAGTGTGGTCCAGTTTTGACAGCATCGCTGTTACTCCCTTAGAAATGTACAGTCTTAGTCTCTGCCTTTGACCTACTGAATCAGAAACTCTCCACTTGGATTGTCATCTGTGTGTTAACTATCCTTCCACATCAATTTGATGCACTATAATATTAAGAATCACTGGTGTAGTTTTATTCTCCAAGTATACAAGGGTCTCTTTGTTTCACTTTTTTTCTTTTTTTTCTTCATTCAGGAGTTTGACAACATACTTTATTTCTGTGACTAAAAGGTTATTGCTTTGTAAATGTGCACATAAGCATGAATTTGCATTTCAGAGGTCAGAGATAGCCAATTTTGGGGTGCACAGAAATAAGAGATATTTTCAGTTTTAGTCCATTTGAAATAATTTCACTGCTTTCTCTAAGAACTATAGTTCTATAATGTAAAGTTTATCATCTCTTGCATGAGCCTCTTCCATTATTTTTTTTTTTGAGATGGAATTTTGCTCTTGTTGTCCAGGATGGAGTGCAGTGACATGATCTCGGCCCACTGCAACCTCTGCCTCCTGGGTTCAAGCAATTCTCCTGCCTCAGCCTCCCAAGTAGCTGGGATTATAGGCACATGCCATCACACCCAGCTAATTTTTGTATTTTTAGTAGAGACGGGGGTTTCACCATCTTAGGCTGATCTTGAACTCCTGACTTCAGGTAATCCACCCACTTCAGCCTCCCAAAGTGCTGGGATTACAGGCATGAGCCACTGTGCCTGGCCTGAGCCTCTTCCATTAATGTACATTTCTTCATGTAAAGGATTTCAGCTCCTTAAACCTAGTGTCATCTCTTGGTTGGAAGAGGAAGAGTTGAGAACCTTGCAGCAAGGAGTTCTCCAAGGTGAGTATTTGTGAAGAACAACCTTGGTCAGCGAGAAGTTCAGTATGTTTGGAAGCTGTGTTAGTCTGTTCTTGTGTTGCAAGAAAGAAATACCTGAGACTGGGTGATTTATAAAGAAAATAGGTTTATTTTGGCTCACGATTCTGCAGGCTCTACAGAAAGCATGGTTCTGACATCTGCTTCAGGTGAGAGCCTCAGAAACCTTACAATCATGGCAGAAGGCAAAGGAGGAGCAGTAAAATTACATGATGAGAAAGGGAGTAAAAGAGAAGTTGGGGGTGGTGTCATAGTGTTTTAAACCAGCGGTCCCCAGCCTTTTTGGCATCAGGGACCAGTTTCATGGAAGACAATTTTTCCACAGACCAGGTGGCAGGGAGATGGTTTCAGGATGATTCAGGTGCATTACATTTATTGTGCACTTTATTTCTACTATTATTACGTTGTAATATATAAGGAAATAATTATACAACTCTACCATAACTCTACCGTAATGAAATAATTATACAATTCTACCATAATGTAGAATCAATGGGAACCCTGAGGTTGTTTTCCTGTAACCAGATGGTCCCATTTGGGGATCTGGGGGTGATGGGAGACAGTGACAGATCATCAGGCATTAGATTCTCAAAAGGAGTGCGCAAGCTAAATCCTTCACAAGCACAGTTCATGATAGATTTTGCTCTTTTATGAGAATCAAGTGCTGCCACTGATCTGACAAGAGGCGGAGCTCAGGAGGCAATTAGGATGGAGAGCAGCTATAAATACAAATGAAGCTTCACTTGCTCTCCTGCCACTCAACTCCTGTGCTGTGGCCTGGTTCTGGTCCATGGCTCTGGAGTTGGAGACTCCTGTTTTAAACTACCAGGTCTCACATGAACTCAGAACAAGAACTCACTTATTACTCCGAGTATGTCACTAAGCCATTCATGAAGGACCCACCCCCATGATCCAAACATCTCCCACCAGGCCCCACCTCCAGTATTTGGTGTTGCATTTCCATATGAGATTTGGAGGGAACTAACATCCAAACCATCAGAAACATAATGAGGGAACTTTTTTTTTTTTTTTTTGAGACGGAGTCTCACTCTGTCCCCCAGGCTGGAGTGCAGTGGCGCGATCTTGGCTCACTGCAACCTACGCCTCCCAGGTTCATGCCATTCTCCTGCCTCAGCCTCCCGAGTAGCTGGGACTACAGGTGCCTGCCAACATGCCCGGCTAATTTTTTGTATTTTTAGTAGAGATGGTGTTCCACTGTGTTAGCCAGGATGGTCTTGATCTCCTAACCTTGTGATCCACCCACCTCAGCCTCCCAAAGTGCTGGGATTACAGGCGTGAGCCACCACACCCAGCCCTCTGAGGGAACTTTTTAAGATGCACCTTCTCTCACAAGCTTAAGGCCATTTATCTCAGAAGTTAGAAAATATTCAGTTTCTGATACTCTTTAAATTTCCATCTACTCCAACTTTCTATGATCTTATGAAACTATATATTTTGTTTTTCAAGTTCTTTGCTTTGAAATATGGCTTTGGCCCAGATCTTTCCTACTTTTCTGATAACATTCTTTCTGTTTAACATTAGTTTTAAATCTAAATGAGTCAATTTGTAGCAAATTAGCTAAAATTTTGACCCTTTAATCTCATTATTGCCAATTTTTTGACACAATCTAAATGTTCAAATTTAGCTTTCTTTTTTTCTTATGTTTATTTTAAAAACAAATATGAATGAGGCCTATAATTTTTAACTCTTTCATTTTACCTTTTTTTAAAAAAAAAAAAAACCTCAGTTTATGTTTTTGTTTCAGACTGGGCAATAAAACATCAGACCAGTGTTTCAGCACTGCAGCAGGACTTTTGGAAAATACAAACTTCTAATGGGATACAAACGGTAATGTTAAGAAAGGGTATTTCTTATTTTTCACACTCAGAGAATATTGGGACTTCCAATGTAGAAAATAAGCACAAAAGATAATTGAGAGGAATAGCATTCACTCAAGAGGGAGCAATGTCTCTGGAGAGATGCTCTGATAATGATGAATTTGGGGAGATCTAAACTTAGTGTGAAAGTTGTATCCTTCTAAAATTGGAGTAATGATATCAACAAAGACTCATTTTCTTGTAGGTACTCCTGTCTGTTTTCTTCTTTAAAGCAAATATAGACCCTAGTTGAATTTTTCCCAGAAAGTCATACCTCTCATATTGGTGAGGAATTACCCTGGAAATTATCTCAGTATTTTTGTATTTATGAATTAGTGTTCATTTTCCTGGTGCCAACTGCATATTTATTTTTCTGGGTGCCAGGACAGATGGTAAGGGGTATGAAAGTGTTCTTTTCTTAAGGAATTTATCCATATCCTCATTTATCAAGTATTTGTCATGTGCTCAGGAGTGTATTGCAGTAGAGAGGAATCAAATGAGATGAGCTCCCGGTCTAGTTGTGGTTGATAAGTTTCCGTGTAAGAGGTTCTGTTACAGCCATGTTATTGGAGGAAATTGACAGTGAGTGAATGTGGATAGAAGAGTTCCTAGGGCCACTGAACCTTGGGGTGTAGATAGTGGGAGCACTCAGTACCCTGTACAGGGATTGGGTCCCCCTTCCTCATTCTTCAGCCAACATTGGTGGAGATGTTGCTTGGCTCAAATCAGCATGTGTCTGATGGTTTAGGACCTGGTAACCTTTGACAGTGTGGCTGTGGAGTTCACCCAGGAAGAATGGACTTTACTGGACCCAACTCAGAGAAACCTGTACAGTGATGTGATGCTGGAGAACTACAAGAACCTGTCCTCAGTAGGTAAGTCTGGCATCATCCCTTATAGCCTATTCTGGAACAAGATACAAATTATGTACTTACTGTATTCTAGGATTAGTGATGTCAAATCTGAATACAGTGGGATATATACACACTGAAAAAAGATTTTTTTTAATGAGTAAAATAGGAAATAACAGAGACAGTTCCTGTACTAATGGGTTTTAATCTTATATGGTAGTTTGCGTCAGTAGCATCACCATCACTGTCTTAGATATGTGTACATTCTCAGACTCGATGTACTAAATCAAAAAGTCTGCTGTTGGGGCCCTGTATTCAGATGAGTAATTCACTCTAAAGTTCAGAACTACTGAATGGGAGTTTTCCCAGGAGAATCAAGATCTCTCTTTGAGCTTCCATTAGTTTCTATTTTAATAAAGGTTTTAGTGGTTTTTAGAATTTGTATTTAACATTTGCCATTGAGAAAGAAAAAGTGCAGCTCACTGCTAGTGCTTATTTCTTGGGGCAAACAGGAAATGGGTTAAGCTTGAATGTGAATTTCAGAGGTCAGAGATAACCAGTGTCTTCAGAGAACAGAAAGATGGGATATATGCAATTTAAGTGCTTTTCACTGCTTTAATTAGAAACGTAGTCCCTGTTTCATGGAAAAGTTTGCCATTTCTTGCATGAGCCTCTTCCATTGGTGTATCTTTCCCTGTGTACAGTTTACCAGCTCTTCAAACCCAGTCTGATCTCTTGGCTGGAGGAAGAGGAAGAGTTGAGCACACTGCCAAGAGTTCTCCAAGGTGAGTGTTTGTGAAGAACAACCCTGGTCCATGAGAAGTTCTCAGTACGTTTGGAAGCACAATGAAGTTTTATAAGATGCCCTTTGAATCGGAAGGCTGTCCACTTGACTTGGATGTTTTGGGATATCTTAACTTTTCATCCTCCATTGCTTTGCATCTATCCAGACTTCCCTAATACCTAACAAATGACCTTCTTTATGTTTATGGATTTATTGTATGCTTTTCTTCCAATTTTTCCGACTTTTCCTTCCCTGATAGTATTGTTTCTGTTCACCATTGTGTTTAATTTTCATAGAATAAGTTGTTTTAAAAATTACTAAAACTTGACCCCATATGATTGCCAAATTTTAGACATATATAAATTGCTCAAATCTATCAGCTTTTTATTTAACCTACCATTTCATGTGTAAACTCTCATGTATATTTTTCTCTTTTATTTCAGAATGGAAAATGTGCCTGAAAACCAATGGGCCAGCCCTTTGGCAAGATAATTTTTGTTTAAAAACATTAAATGGGATACAGTTGGTAAGATTAACAAAAGAACTTTCTTATTTTTCACATTCAGAGAAGACTGGTATTGCATTATAGAAATCAGCAGAAATGGCCAGGCACGGTGGCTCATGCCTCTAATCCCAGCACTTTGGGAGGCTGAGGCAGGCGGATCATGAGGTCAGGAGTTCGAGACCAGCCTGGCCAATATGGTGAAACCCCATCTCTACTAAAAATACAAAAATTAGCTGGGCGTAGTGGTGTGCACCTGTAGTCCCAGCTACTTGCGAGGCTGAGGCAGAAGAATTGTTTGAACCCAGGAGGTGGAGGTTGCAGTGAGCTGAGATCGTGCCACTGCACACTCTAGCCTGGGCAACAGAGCATAACCCCATCTCAAAAAAAAAAAAAAAAAAAAGAAATCAGCAGAAATGATAGATATTTGGGAGAGGTGGCATTCACCCAAATCACCCAAGGGGAGAAATATCTGGAGAGAGATCCCATACCTTGTGTGAAGCTTGGTACTTAAGACTTCCCATGAATGTTCATTCCGACATGTATAACTAGACATTTGAGTTTTTAAAATAACTTCATGAAAAGCTACAGGAATCTTGCCAAGATTAGAGCAGATGACATAGGATTCTTACAGTAGGGTTCCATTATTCAAGTTGAAGGAAATCCAAAAGGTAGAAACTATATGCATGTTATAAAAGTGGCAAAAATAATAATTATCATGTTTCTTAGAAGAGTGGTATCTATTAATAAGTCTGCTAAAATGCTTCCTTTATTGTTCATTCCTGTGTTAACAGGCAAGAAACCAAAATGGAGAGGAACTCTATGACTGTAAGCAATGTGAAGATGTCTTCTGTAAACATACATGCCTTAAGACCAACATGAGTACTCAAAATAGAGGCAACACGTCTGAATGTATTCAGTATGCAAAAGACCTCCTTTCTCTATACAATAATACCTCTACCATAAGGAAAGTTTCTGTGTTCAGTAAGCATGGAAAATCTTTCCGCCTGATTTTAAATGTTCAGGTCCAGAGAAAGTGTACACAAGATAAATCCTTTGAAGGTACTGACTATGGGAAAGCCTTCATTCATCAGTCAAACCTTGAAGCACACAGGAAAACTCAGAGTGGAGAAAAACTCAATGAATGGAAGCAATGTGGGGAAGCATTTACTCACTCCACAAGCCATGCTGTAAATGTTGAAACACACATTATTAAAAACCCCTATGAACATAAGGAATGTGGAAAAGATTTTAGATACCCTACCCACCTTAATAATCACATGCAAACCCACATTGGGATAAAACCTTATAAATGTAAGCACTGTGGCAAAACCTTCACTGTGCCGTCAGGCTTTCTTGAACATGTACGAACTCACACTGGAGAGAAGCCCTATGGGTGTAAGGAATGTGGTAAAGCCTTTGGTACATCTGCAGGCCTTATTGAACATATAAGATGTCACGCCAGAGAGAAAACCTTTAAATGTGACCACTGTGGGAAAGCCTTTATTTCTTACTCATCTCTTTTTGGACATTTGAGAGTTCATAATGGAGAGAAGCCATATGAGCATAAGGAATATGAGAAGGCCTTTGGTACATCCTCAGGTGTTATTGAAGATAGAAGAAGTAACACAGGACAGAAATGCTTTGATTGTGACCAGTGTGGGAAAGTCTTTGTTTCTTTCTCATCTCTTTTTGCTCATTTGAGAACTCACACTGGAGAGAAGCCCTTTAAGTGTTACAAATGTGGGAAACCATTTACCTCTTCTGCCTGTCTTTGTATTCACATGCGAACTCACACAGAAGAGAGACTCTATCAATGTAAGAAATGTGGTAAAACTTTCACTAAGTGCTCATATCTTACCAAACATTTACGAACACATGCTGGAGAGAAACCCTATGAATGTATGACATGTGGGAAAGCCTTCACTGAGCGCTCATACCTTACTAAACATTTACGAAGACACAGTGGAGAGAAGCCATATGAATGTAAGAAATGTGGAAAAGCCTTCACAGAACGCTCAGATCTTACTAAACATTTACGAAGACACACTGGAGATAAGCCCTATGAATATAAGGACCGTGGGAAAGCCTTTGTTGTCACCTCCAGGCTAGTTGATCATTTAAGAACTCACACTGGATATAAACCCTATAAATGTAATGCATGTGAAAAAGCTTACAGTAGGTCTTGTGTACTAACTCAACACTTAAAAACTCATGCAGCAGAGAAGACCTCTGAATGTAATGCATGTGGAAATTCCTTTCGAAATTCCATGTGCTTTCATGATCGCTTAAAAACTCTCACCGAAATAAAACCCTATAAATGTAAGGACTGTGGGAAAGCCTTCACTTGTCATTCAGATCTTACTAATCATGTGCGAATTCACACTGGAGAGAAGCCCTATAAATGTAAGGAATGTGGGAAGGCCTTCCGTACATCCTCAGGACGTATTCAACATTTAAGAACTCATATGGGAGAGAAACCCTTTGAATGTGACCAATGTGGGAAAGCCTTTGCTTCTTTCTCTGCTCGTATTGCACATTTGAAAACACACTAGAGAGAATCCCTGTGGATGTGAAGAATGTGGAAAAACCTTTGCTGTTTCCTCAAGCCTAACTGAACATGTAAAAATTCACAGGAGAAAGTAACACAATCAATGTAAGGAATGTGAGAAAGCCTGAACAGTTGAATCTTTCTAGATACGTACAAACTCACACTGTAGAGAAACCCTGTAAATGTAAGGGATGTAGGAAAACACTAGTTCTTCTCTCTCTTTTTTTTTTTTGACGAGTCTCGCTCTGTCACCTAGGCTGGAGTGCAGTGGCATGATCTTGGCTCACTGCAACCTCTGCCTCCCAAGTTCAAGCAATTCTCCTGCTTTAGTCTCCTGAGTAGCTGGGATTACAGGCATGCACCACCACACCTGGCTAATTTTTTATATTTTTGGTAGAGACAGAATTTCACCATGTTGGCCAAGCTAGTCTCAAACTCCTGACCTCATGTGATCATGTGCTTCCACCTCCCAAAATGCTGGGATTACAGGCATGTGCCACTGCACCTGGCATTCTTCTCATCTTACTGAACGTGTAGAAACACCATGGAGAGAAACCATGTTTTTTTTGTTTTTTTGTTTTTGAGATGAAGTCCCACTCTGTAGCCCAGGCTGGAGTGCAGTGGCACGATCTTGGCTCACTGCAACCTCCGCCTCCTGGGTTCAAGCGATTCTCCTGCCTCAGCCTCCCGAGTAGCTGGGATTATAGACACGCACCACTGCACCTGGCTGATTTTTTGTATTTTTAGTAGAGACGGGGTTTCAACATTTTGGCCAAGCTGGTCTTGAAGTCCTGACCTCAGGTAATCTGCCCACCTTGGCCTCCCAAAGTGGTAGAATTACAGGTGTGAGCCATCGCGCTTGGCCAAGAAACCCATTTTATGTAAGGAATGAAGAAAATCCTTTTGGAAGTCTATATGCCTTAATAGTCACACTGTAATTCACACTGGTGAGAAAACATCAATGTAAGCACTGTGTCAAAGTGCTCATTTGTCCCTGTTCACTTCAAAGATAGGAAAGAACTTACACTCTGATGATCCTCCATAAAGTTAAAGGCATGTGGGAGAACTGTTGGAATCTGCTGACAGTACACTGTGTAAGAGTTCATCCTGAAGCTGTACAATGTTAGAAACATAGAAAACTGGCCAGGCGCAGTGGCTCATGCCTATAATCTCAGCACTTTGGAAGGCTGAGGCAGGTGGATCACAAGATCAAGAGATCGAGACCATCCAGGCCAACATGGTGAAACCCTGTCTCTACTAAAAATACAAAAATTAGCTGGGCATGGTGGTACGCCCCTGTAATCCCAGCTACTCGAGAGGCTGAGGCAGGAGAGTCACTTGAACCAGGGAGGCGGAGGTTGCAGTTAGCCAAGATCACGCCACTGCACTCCAGCCTGGTGACTGAGCAAGACTCCATCTCAAAAAAAAAAAAAAAAAGAAATAGCTTTCACTGTTTCCTTGGGTTCTTGGAATGGAGATAAACCCTTTTTATGTAAGATGTTTGATGTAAGATATGTTCAGAAGTTTTATTCTTGCCAAATACTTTGGTGTTTACCTGTAATTTTATAGTGGAGAAAAACTTCATGAAGGTAATAAATGTTGGAAAGTAATTTTTTATATTCTTCATCCTTTAGTGAATATGAGGGGCATTCACACTTATGAGAAACTGGGTATGTATGGAATATCAGAATTGCTTCTCTGAAACCTGTCAAAGACATGGCTTTCTGGGTGGTTCTATAGAACTATTTTGGGAGTTTCTTATACCCCGCTGCTCATTCCTGGCATGGTATGTCTTTCTCCTATAGCAACACCATTCTAGTTGCTATACATCCTCTGGGTTACAACTGACCTAAAGTGGGCCTTCAGGATTCAGACAATCCTGTTTTAACAGTGTAGATTCTCTTTTTGGTTTGTCATATTTTTAGACATGGTCCACCTGTAGTGGCTCACACTGGCCAAGGTGTAAAAGTTATAATACAGCTTTAAAATGTAAAAATACTCTTGTTCCTCTTTTCAAACCTGATCTTTTCAGATAAATGGTCAGGGTTGAAGAAGGGTCTGAGTGGAGAAAGGTTGCACTAACAGATAGTAACTTAAGATACTGTGATTTCATGGCCGTGGAGGGACACCCATAACCCTTCACCTGGAGAGGTGGGAACTCTTGTACTATCAGGCAGTGCAGAGAGGTGGTGGGAACCACGAATGTTGTCTTTGATGCCACTGTTTGGCAAAGCAGTCATATATGCCTGACTCAATTAACTGCTATGATTGGCAGTATGACCTATTTCTGGGGTTTCATTTTGCCCATGTGCTATGAAAACAGAAAAACTCCTGTGAACATGGATGATCATGATATTCTGCTGTGCTTGACACCATCACTGGCACTTCCCGAACGTGGCCCTGGAATACACACACACACACAAGCTGCATAACCAGATTCCAGTCTGAGTGGTACAAATTTAAATATTTCTGTTATATCATGTGCAGCAATTAAGGCTGTTTCTTGGTGATTCTTTCTGTGGTTCTTAATCCAGCCAGTGTAATGGTAATCCAAAGCTTCAGGTAAGTTTACCAATCCTGAGTCAGCTGGGTGTAATAGCTGATGCCTGTAATCCCAGCACTTTGGGAGGCCAAGTCAGGCGGATCACTTGGGCTCAGGAGTTCAAGACCAGCCCGGGCAACATGGCAAAACCCTATCTCTACAAAAAATATAAAGATTAGCCTGGTGTGATGGCACGTGCCTGTAGTCCAACCTACTCAGGAGGCTGAGATAGGTGTCTCACTGACCCCAGGGAGGTCATGGTTGCAGTGAGCTCAGATCATGCCATTGGACTCCAACCTGGGTGACAGAGGCCTTGTCTCAAAAACAAAACAAAACCAAAAAAACTGAATCAAGGTCCGTGCATTTTCATGTTACATGTTTTCTTATGGAGAGGAACGGGTTTTAGAGTGGTTCTCTTGTGGTATAAGTGTGATTATTTTAACCCATCTTTGTTGCGTTTAACTGTTACCAGTGACACAAAAGACGCAGATTAGTCTTAATTGCCTTGTGTGACTTCTGTCACCTCATAGACTGTCCTTAGATGCCATCCTGATTGTCTCAAATAAAACCTGTAAGTTCTTCCTGAAACTTTTTCACAGTTGTTGGAGTATGAGCACTTGTGGGTCATGGGTGAGGTCAATACTGTAGGTTGGCCTCATCCTGGTGCTTGGACTAATAGTGATGTATCACTAAGAAATGATACCCTAGTCTCACAGCCTAGAAATTGCCTAGCTTCAGAAGCTGATTTCCTTTTTTATTTTTTTTAGAAGCTGATTTCTGATTGTTTATATAAAGTCACTTGATCTTTGTATACTGAATTTTACTAGAAGCCTTGTTCAACATTCTTTAACATCCTAGTTTTATGTATTGTTTTGGGTTTTCCACATTTCATATTATCTGTAACTGACTTAACTTGTAACCTTCAGTCATTTATGTCTTGTCTAGGCAGAAAATACTAGAATAACAACTAGAAGTAGTAAAACAAGCATACTTTTATTTCTAATCCTAATGGCAGATGTTTTCCATCATTACTAATCACTGTGTTGGTTGCTGTAGATTTTTAAAAGGTCAAGGCTTTTTTCTACTTTTCATTGCTTAGGGAATCTTTCCCATGAATGGCTTAAGAATTTATTGAATGCTTTTCCCTGATTCCTCTTTGATGATCTTGCCTTACTCAGAAAATTCAGGTACCTAGGACTGACTGTACTTGCCCTTGATAGATACCTAATATTTAAATGTGTAAGTAAATAAAAGTTTTTTTTAAATGTGGAAAGATAACTGATTGACATTCCAATGTTATATTATCTTTGTAATTCCAGAAAAATGCAATCTGAGTATAATGGATTAACTTTTTTTTTGCTAGAATATTTTATATACCTATAGTGTAAAGATTTTTTAAAAATATTATTAACATTGGCATGTAATATTTGCCGAGACCAGGTCGGTCATGGAGACCACAATCCAGCAGCACTAGAGGAATAAAGACATAGACAGAAATAGAGTGCAAAGTGGGATCAGGGGGCTAACAGCCTTCAGAGCTGAGAGCCTCGAACAGAGTTTGACCCACCTATTTATTGACAGCCTGTGATAAACATCGTTTCTGTAGTTTATAGATTAACTGAAAGTATTCTTTAAGAGAACAAAGGGACAGGCTCTGGCTTGTTATCTGCAGCAGGAGCATGTCATTAAGGCACAGATTGCTTATGCCATTGTTTGTGGTTGAGGAACACCTTGAGCGGTTTTCCGCCCTGGGTGGGCCAGGTGTTCCTTGCCCTCATTCCGGTGAACCAGCAGCCTCCAGTGTGTGCATCATAACCATCACGAGCATGTCACAGTGCTGCAGAGATCTTGTTTATGACGTTTCTTATGGCTTGTTTATGGCCAGGCTTGGGGCCTATTCCCAGCATGTCCCCCTTTTTGTTTTACCAGGGCAATAAAAGCAAAGGTGGCTTTATCACAGTGAGCTACTTCTTGCAGGAGTCAGGATCTGCATCTGCAGACTACACAAAGACAAACAACACAGATTAATAGGACAACCATCATAGAAATCACAGAGCCTCCAAGTGTTTTTATGCATTTCATAGGATTTATGGCTGCCAATCCATCTGCAACTCCTTCAAGCACTCCAGTTCCTGGCATTAAGGTCAGGTGTGCCTGGGATGCTTGAAGTATTTGTTCTCTTAATTTTGCAACATCCAAAGACAAGTTTGTAGAGTGTCCTTCCAGATACTTTTTTTTATTCTTTCCCATTCATGGTCTAATTCATTGTAAGGGTGAGGAGTGATACAAAAGTCAGAAGTATTCCAGTCGCATTTCAGCTGCATTCCATGTTCCAAACTAGCTACTTGATCTCCCAGCCACATTACAGTTGGTTGGAGATCATTGATTGGATTAACTATCTTTTGGTCTATTTTAGTTTGAGAGTTCCACAGCAGAGTAGAGTTCTTTTGCCATTATTTACAAAATCTGCTGTCTGCACTGATGAATGTAGTGCCACTCCAGCTACTGTAGCAGTAGCTGTGACAGCAATCAGTCCCATAATAATCAAGATTAAAGTAGCAATGAAACACTGAGAACTTCTTAGAATTTTCTGAAGAATTTCAGTAATAATATGTACAGAGGGAGAGGGTTCCCAAGGATGGGAAAGCTTCGCCGGTAACCAACTCCTTCTTGAGCTCTCACTGCTAGTATAGAATGATTAGTATTAAACAAGGAAGAGTTCACACAAGAGGACAATCTACCTTCCTGGCAAGTTACATGATAATTAGGGGTGTCAAACTTTAGATCGCCCATTACCAACAAAAGGAGGGTGAACACAACTTTGTATCCAAATTGTATTATTTTCAACAAGTTCTAAAATGTAATTAGGATTATATTGTGACAGCATAGTATATTTTCCTTCCCAAATCTTGATCTTATCAAGAGCTATTAATAGTTTCCACAAATCCTTATGTTTAGCTCCTACAGTGGGCCATATCATTTGAGGTGCCACTATACCGCCATGTTTCCAGATAATAGGAACTCTTGCGGTACTTCTTATCATTTTTACCATCTGATCGTTTTATTCAGACCAGCTGAACATACTGTGGCCATCACATGCAGACGGAGGTGCAATTCATGCTAAACATCCCCTTAGGGGACCAATAAATAATGATTCCATAGGAATCATGCAGCACCTCTGCCTGTCCTGCAATGCAATCTTCCCAAATGAGTACATTCATTTTTTCTGACCGGGTCCAATCCTGTTTACAAATAGGTTTTTGAGGGCGGTATGCCTCAATTAGAGGAGCAGATTCATTATGGTAAATACTGAGACCAGAAAGCATGTGTAACTGTGCCATAGAGTGATTATGTCTAGGCATTATTGCCAGCCAAGATTGATACTGAGGGGGTGGGCAACTAGCGGCCTTTCCCAAACAGATGGGTGGATGTTTAAATCCTAAAGAAATACTCATAACAGTTCCTTCCTTGTGTGGGTGAGATGGGCCTCTATCATCTGTAGGACCAGGTATCCAAGAGCTATTATTAGTGTATACCTCCACTGGGGGGTCCAGCCAAGTTACAGGCCATAGAAGTGGTGGAAAAGGTAAATATGCCCAATGAGTATAATTGCTCTTTTTGTCAGTCCTTGCTGAAGGAACACTCATGGCAATGGTGATCACCGCTGTCATAAAATTACCCACTGTGACTGCTTGTCCTGCTTTCCTCAGGTTTTCTTCCACCATCTGTGACAGCTTCTTGATCTGTCCCCAGGTAGGTGGCTGCTTTCGATGAGTGTTGCTCGTGACAGTTGGGGGTCATCCTCAGCATCAACTTGGACAATGCTGCCACCAATGGGTGTTTGGGATCCTCCCAAAACCTCTTCCTCGTTATCTGGCTCATAGTAGGGCTTTAGATATCTCAATGGCACCCAAATTGGCTGTTGATTCTGTCCTGGAGAAACACAAGCATAACCTCTGCCCCATGTTATTATTTTACCTGTTTCACAACCTTTTGTTATCGGGTCTTTCCACCAAACCCGTTGTTCCACTTCTGTGTCAGTAGAAGGGCTGAGGCAGGGCCTGCTTGTCTGACATAATGTAAAAGAGTCTTGGAACATGTCCTGGGTCCAGGGTCTAAAACCCCTTGCGGCCTATGGAACACCAAGCTCTGTGCCTAAGGATGGAAGGCTGCCCCGCTGCACTACAGTCTAAGCCCAGGGCATAAAACCCCTTGTGGCTCATAAATTGATTGTATCTTGAGTTAGAAGAACCTATTCTCCATTATCTCAAGTAGCAGAGCATATGCTAAACCATCACAGCTACCTTTCTACCCCCACATCCTCACCTGTCTACCCCCACATCCACACGTCCTCACCACCTGCTTCTTTGATCACCAATAAATAGTGTGGGCTCCCAGAGCTCAGGGACTTCGCAGCCTCCATACTAGTGTTGGCCCCCTGGACCCACCCTATGAACTCTTAACTTGTCTCATTCCTTTGACTCTGCCATACTTCGTAGCCCCCATGGCCTGGTGTTCGGTCTGATCACCCCAACATAGTAGGGCTTTAGATGTCTCAATGGCACCCAAATTGGCTGTTGATTCAGTCCTTTAGAAACACAAGCATAACCTCTGCCCCATGTTATTATTTTACCTGTTTCCCAATCTTTTGTTATCGGGTCTTTCCACCAAACCCATTGTTCCACTTCTGCCTTTGCAGCTGTCTTCTGTAAATGTTTTTCAGCTGCTGGTAACAATCGGCCTTTAGCCTCAAAAATTTTAAAGTTAATAATGCTAGATTTAGTTGCATGTGTGGAGTCCTATAGTCACTGTCTCCCCCTTTCTGTTTTTGCAACTGCTGTTTTAGGGAGAGATTCATTCTTTCCACTATAGCTTGTCCTTGAGAATTATATGGGATACCAATAATGTCTTCAATACTCCATATAGAGAAAAATGTAACTACAGCTTGCCTAGTATAGCTTGGGGCATTATCTGTTTTAATAGAAGCTGGAATGCCCATCACCACAAAACACTGCAAAAGGTGATGTTTAACACAGGCAGAAGACTCTCCTGATTGGCATGTAGCCCAGACAAAGTGAGAAAAGGTGTCTACACATACATGTACATAAGCTAGTCTCCCAAACGAGGGAACATGTGTGGCATCCATTTGCCAAAGAGAATTAGGTTCCAATCCTCAAGGAATCATTTGGCAAGTTGGGCATCGCTGGTTAATAGCTTTAGCTTCTTTCCAGGTAATGCTGTATCTGTGTCTGAGACCAGAGACATTAACATGTGTTAAATTGTGGAAGTGTCTAGCATTAGATATTGCAGTAGCAACTAGGTGATCAGCCATTTGATTCCCTACAGTCAAAGGTCCTGGAAGAGGTATATGAGCCCTAATGTGAGTGATGTAAAAAGGGTGCATTCTACTCCTAACTGCTGTTTGCAATTGGGTAAATAAAGTCATCAGTTGCTCATATGTGTGGAATCGTAGCTGAGCATTTTCAACTAACTGTGTAGAACCACATATGAAGAATCAGAAATCATATTAATAGGCATATTAAAAGCAGTCAATGCCTCAATTATGGCCTCAAGCTCCGCTTTTTGAGCTGAAGTATAGGGCGTCTGAAAAACTTTACCTTTCGATCCAGAATAAGAGGCTTTACCATTACTAGACCCATCTGTGAAGACATTCTCAGTACCTTCAATTGGTTTGATTTAGTTATTTTAAGGAGAATCCAATTAGTTAATTTCAAAAATTGAAACAGTTTCATGTTAGGAAAATGGTTATTGAGAATACCCACAAAGTCAGCTAAATGGGTTTAACAAGTAAGACTATTTATAAAAGCTTGCTGTATTTGTGTCTTTGTGAGAGGGATAATAATTTTTCCAGGATCATATCCATGTAATTTAACAATCCGAGTTCTCCCATTTCCTATCATAGTAGCAATTTGATCCAAATAAGGAGTCAAAGTCCGTGAATTAGTATGTGGAAGGAAAAGCCATGCCACAAGATCTCGCTCTTGAACAATAACACCAGTAGGTGAATGCTGAGTTGGAAAAATTAGCAAATCTAGAGTATTCTCTGGATGTATTCTATTTATTTGGGCCTTATGGACTTGCTTTTCAATTAGCTGCACTCTGCCTCAGCTTCTTTTGTTAATTGCCAAGGGCTTGTGACACTAGGATCTCCTCTAAAGATAGAAAACAGAGTACTCATGGCATAAGTCAGAATGCCTAGAGCAGGCGGTATCCAATTAATATACCCTAGTAAATTTTGAAAGTCTGATTCAATGTTTTCAATTGATCCTACATATGGCTACTTTCTGTGGCACTATTGTGGTGACATTTACTAAGGTCCCCAAGTAGATGTAAGGAGTAGTAGTCTGAATTGCGTCAGGAGCTATAATTAAACTGGCATGAGAAATTGAATTTTCCAAGTGATCGTAACATTGGAGTAATATTTCCGAAGTGGGGGAAGCACAAAGAATATCATCCATATGAGGAATAATGTAACACTGTGAAAATCTTTTATGAGTAGGTTCAATTGCTTGCCCTACATAAGTCTGGCAAATTGTTGGACTGTGTAACATGCCTTGTGCAACACTTTCCAATTAAAACGCTTAGCAGGCTGCAAGTTGTTTACCACAGGAATCGTAAATGCAAACTGTTCATAGTCCTGCTGAGCTAAGGGGATAGTAAAGAAACAAGTCTTTTAAATCTATGACTATTAAAGGCCAATTTTTTGGAATCATAGCAGGAGAAGGCAGTCCTGGCTGTAATGCCCCAATAGGTTATATAGCTGAATTAATGGCCCTTAAGTCAGTTAACATTCTCCATTTACCTGGTTTTGTCTTAATTACGAAAACTGGGGAATTCCAAGGGGAGAGCGTTTGAGCTATATGTTCCTTTTGAAGCTGTTCTTTGACTAGTTCATTTAAAGCCTCCAGTTTCTCTTTACTCAGCGGCC
This sequence comes from Pan troglodytes, assembly GCF_028858775.2. Lineage (NCBI taxonomy): Eukaryota > Metazoa > Chordata > Mammalia > Primates > Hominidae > Pan > Pan troglodytes. The sequence continues at coordinate 12,181,773 of NC_072418.2, read as the reverse complement.
ACTGTTCTATCCATATTGGCCTGTCTGTCAGCCATTTTAACGGGATAGGCTCTGGAGGTTTAACAATGGCCACCATCAAAAATGGTATCCTAAGTCTTGGCGGGAACTTTGTCTTTCCGCTTGAAGAGATTCCTTCAAACCTTGCAAATTTTTTCCTAGTTCCATACCATGGACATACCCCATTTCATGCATCATATGTTGACTTTGAGGGCTGTATAATTGCTCAGGAATTAGAACTTGTGCTCCCCATTGTTGTAATAAATGTATGGGGGGAGAGCCCCCATAAATTTATAGGTATAGAAGTTATAATTGGTTGAACAGTCCCAGGTTGTCCATCGGGCCCTTTACAATGCAAAGTATAACTACTTTGATATACTTCAGGGGCTTTATCAACTCCAACTATGTTAAATTGAGTGGGCTGAATTGGCCATGCAGATGGCCAGTGATGTAGAGATATGACTGAAATGTCCACTCCTGTATCTACCAAACCTTTAAATTTCTTTCCCTGAATAGTTATTTCACAGGTAGGATGGTTATCAGTAATTTGATTTACCCAGTAGGTGGCTTTCCCTTGTTTATTTGTACTGCCAAATCCCCTTGTTCTTTTAGTTTCACTTTTTCCTAGTCCCACATACGGTAAAATCAGAAGCTGCACTATACACTCTCCCGGTTCTGCCTTTTAAGGAACGGAGGGAGATATAACGATTTGAATTTCCCCATTACAATCCAAATCAATTACTCCTGTATGAACCTGCACTCCTTTTAAATTTAAACTAGATATTCCCAGAAGTAGTCCTACCATTCCTGCTGGCAGAGGTCCGCAGACTCCTGTTGGTACTTTCTGCAGTGGCTTTCCAGGCAGGAGACTCACAGCCCTGGTGCAACACAGATCTACTGCGGCACTACCAGCTGTGGCGGGGGACAAGCATTATACAGGGTTGAGGGAGTGGTCTGAGCCAGGAATGCCCTGGTTTGGAATGTGGCTCAGGATTGGCCCCTCATGGCATTAATCGAAATCGGGTTTCCGTCTTTATCAAATTTAGAATGACACTGATTGGCCCAATGCTTTCCTTTTTTACACTTCAGGTATAGACCTGGTTCAGCAGTTTTCTTTTTTCCATCAATGGGCAGTTGGACCCTCTGATTTTTTCTACATTCTCTCTCATATGCCCATGTTTCCTGCAGTTGAAACAAGCTTCAGGAAATGGAGCATTTCCTTTACCCACTCTCAGTCCTCCCATGGCTTGCATTAACAGAGTAGCTTTATGCAGATTACCTCCAATACTGTCACAGGCCTTGATATAATCAACTAAATGTGCTTTCCCTCTAATAGGTCACAGAGCAGCCTGGCACTTGGGATTAGCATTGTCAAAAGCTAATAACTGCAACACTGTATCCTGAGCAGTTGAATCTGCAATCACCTTTTTAAGAGACTCCTGTAACCAAGCTATAAAATCTGCATAGGGTTCTTTTGGCCCCTGCTTAACAGCACTAAAATAAGGGTATTGTTCTCCACCTGAAGAGATTTTTTTCCCAAGCTCTAATGCACACTCCTCTAAGCTGATCTATAGCATCATCCTGCATGACCACTTGTGTGTCTAATGCAGCCCAGCCACCAACTCTCAAAAGTTGGTCGGTAGTTACATTAATTGGAGGTTGAACTTGTGCACTGCAGGCAGCTTGAGTAGAAGCTTCATCTGGCCACCAGGTCTTAAACTGTAAAAACTGAGCAGGAGCCAGACAGGCTCGAGTAAGAGTGTCCCATCAATGGGAATCATCTGACTGGAGGTAGCAACATTCTTTAACAGACCCATCATGAAAGGAGAACGTGGTCCATACTGATTGATAGCCTGTTTAAACTCGTTCAGTAATTTAAAGGGAAAAGCCTCAAATATAGCCATAACATTCCCGTTGATCTGGGGGATGTATCCTAACAGGGAACTGCCAAGCCTCTAAATTACCCTCTCTTCTAGCTTGCTGAATTCCTGCCTGAATAGAACTGAGGGCGGTCACTCGGGGCGCTGCTCGAACAGTTGCTGGGGAGACTACTTTTCGCTCAGTGTCCTCCAGAAAAGAAAGATCCAGAGGGTCAGGCCATTCCCTATCTTCAAGGTATTGAGGAGGTGCTGAGGGGCAGGGACAAGCTTCCCCTTCTTGGGTCTCTTTAAGTGGTTGACGGATCTGTTCTTTTATCTCTTCCACAACATTATCACACTCCCTCTCTTCTTTGTCTCCTTCCTCCTCATCATCAGTGTGAAAAGCTTCCAAGGTGGAATGAATCAGAGCCCACACTGACCACACAGTTACAGGAATATCCTCAGCACCATCCTTATATGCCTTTTTCAGTGCGCTGCCTACCTCCTCCCAGACCTCTACATCCATATTTCCTCAGTCGGAAACCAGGGGCAATATTTCTCTACCACACTAAAAAGCTGCATAAGTCGGCTAGTGCTAACTTTCACTCCTCCTTTTCTGAGGAGCTGCCGAGGCAGACTCAAATAAGCCTTGTGCCTGCTTGACCCTTGTCCCATTGTTACCCTGATGCTTCCGAGCTCCCCTTCTTACTCACCACGGGGATTAAGAGTACTCAGGTGTGCTCCAGCGTAGTTCCACGTTCTCCAACCATCGCTCTGGCGACCCTTCAACCCGGGTTCGAGCCCCATGTTTGGGTGCCACTTGCTGAGACCAGCTTGGTCATGGAGACCTCAACCCAGCGATGCTAGAGGAATAAAGACACAGACACAAAAATAGAGTGCAATGTGGGATCAGAAGGCTAACAGCCTTCAGAGCTGACGGTCTCAAACAGAGTTTGACCCACCTATTTATTGACAGTAAACTCATGATAAACATCGTTTCTGCAGTTTATAGATTAACTGAATGTATTATTTATGGAGAACCAAGGGACAGGCTCTTGCTTGTTATCTGCAGCAGGAACATGTCCTTAAGGCACAGATTGCTCATGCCATTGTTTGTGGTTTAGGAATGCCTTGAGCAGTTTTCCGCCCTGGGTGGGCCAGGTGTTCCTTGAGCTTATTCTGGTGAACCAGCAACCTCCAGTGTGTGCATCATAGCCATCACGAGCATGTCACAGTGCTGCAGAGATCTTGTTTATGGCCAGTTTCTCATGGCCTGTTTATGTCCAGGCTTGGGGCCTGTTCCAAGCAGTATTCTTTTCTTAGTCTATCATTGCCTGTTTTTTGTGTGAAGGTTGGAGTATTTTCTCCTTTCTTTAACTCATACAGTACTTTCTTATTACAAGTATTATCAGTCATAATTCACTGGCAGAATCAGCTGAATCTGGATTATTTGTTGCCATTGTTATGGGATTTTATTTTCATGTTTTGGAATGAATTCAAAGCATGGACTCAATTATTTTTATATTTTGTAGGCACTAGTAAGGTTTCCAACTTCATCTTTTTAAAGTTTTTATTTATTATTTTCCAATTTCATCTTAAGTCTGTTTTGGCAAGAGTTTTTATAGGTAGTTTTGTATTTTAAAATTTATACTCAATGTTTATAATATTTTCTGATATTTTAAGTATTTGTGCCTTTTGCTGTTGCATACCTTTTGCATACCCCTTTTCATTCCTGATATCATTTCCTTGTGCCTTTTCTCCTTTATGAAAAACATTAATGTTGCTAGAATTTACTTAGTTTTGTTAATTCCTTTCAAAATAAATGGATTTGATTAGTATATTTTTGGTTTGATTTCTGTAGTAAAGTTGTGTTGACATAACAAATTATCACAGGATGGCTTAAGCAACAGAAATTAATTTTCTCAGTGCTATGGAGGCTGTAAATGTTTTCAGGGTGCCAACATGGTTGGTTTTTGGTGAGGGCATCTTCTTGGCTTGTAGAGTGCTGCTTTCTCATTATCTCTCATTCTGCTGGCTCGCCTTTGGCTGACAGATACAGCAAACACTCTTGTGTCTCTTCTTTATAAGGTACTAATACTATCATGAGAGCCCCATCATCATGATCTCATCCAACCCTAATTACCTCTAGAAGCCCCCATATTCAAATATAAACACCTTAGGAGTTGGGATTCGAAGATATGAACATTGTGGGGGGAAGAGGGTATACACAGTTCAGTCTATAGTGTTCTATTTTGTTAGTTTCTATTTTTAATTTTTGCTTCCATTGTAGTACATTATTTTTTCTCACCTTTAGGTTCAGGGCATACATGAGCATGTTTGTAACATGGGTAAATTGTGTATTGCTGGGGTTTGTGATATGAATGATCCATCACCCAAGTGGTGAGCATAGTAGCCCGTAGGTAGTTTTTCAACCCTCTCCTCCTCCCCCAGCCTCCCACCTACCCGCCCAGTAGTCTCCAGTGTCTATTGTTCCCATTGTTGTATCCATGATTACTCGCTTAGCTCTCACTTACAAATGAGAACATGTAGTATTTAGGTTTCTGTTCTTGTGTTAATCTGTTTAGGATGATCACCTCCAACTTCAACCATGTTGCTGCAGTGGATATGATCTTGTTCTTTTTTATGGCTGCGTAGTATTCCATGGTGTATATGTACTACGTTTTCTTTATCCATTCCACTGTTGATTGGCATTTAGGTTGATTCCATGTCTTTGCCATTGTGAATATTGCTGTGATGAATATATGAGTGTATGTGTCTATTTGATAGAAAAATCTATTTTCTTTTGGGTATATACCTGGTAATGGCATTGCTGGTTAGAGTGGTAGCTTTGTTATAAGTTCTTTTGAGAAGTCTCCACACTCCTTTCCACAGTACATTCCAACCAACAGTGTATAAAAATGTTCCCTTTTCTCTGCATCCTGGCCAACATGTTTTTTGACTTTTAAATAGTAGCCATTATGACTGGTGTGAGATGGTATCTCATTGTGGTTTTGATTTGCATTTCTCTAATGATTAGTAATGAGCATTTTTTCCTATGTTTATTGGCTGCATGTATGTCTTCTTTTGAGAACTGCCTGTTTATGTTCTTTTGCCCTGCCCCCCACTTTTTTTTTTGGCTTACATGGAGTCTCACTGTGTCACCCAGGCTGGAGTGCAGTGGCACAATCTCAGCTCACTGCAACCTCCGCCTCTTGGATTCAAGCGATTCTCCTGCCTCAGCCTCATGAGTAGCTGGGATTACAGATGTTCGCCACCATGCCCAGCTAGTTTTTGTATTTTTGGTAGAGACGGGGGTTTCACCATGCTGGCCAGGCTGGTCTCGAACTCCTGAACTCAAGTTATCCTCCTTACTTGACCTCCCAAAGTGCTGGGGTTACAGGTGTGAGACACTGTGCCAAACCATTTGCCCATTTTTTAATGGGGTTTGTTTTTTGCTTGTTGAATTAAGTTTCTTATAGATTCTGGATATTAGACCTTTGTCAGATGCATAATTTGAAAATATTTTCTTCTGTAGGTTGTCTAACTCTCTTGATAGTTTCTTTTGCTGTACAGAAGCTATTTAGTTAAATTAGGTCCTACTTATCAATTTTTGTTTTTATTGCAGTTGCTTTTGGGGACTTATTCACAGATTCTTTGCTAAGGCTGATATCCAGAATGGTATTTCCTAAGTTTTCTTCAAGGATTGTTACAGTTTTAGGTTTTACATTTAAGTCTTTAATCCATCCTGAATTTTTGTATATGGTGAAAGGTAGGGATCCAGTTTTATTCTTCCGCATATGGCTAGCCAGTTATTCCCAGCACCATTTATTGAATTGGGAATTCTTTCTCTATTGCTTGTTATTGTCTACTTTGTAGATCAGATGGTTGTAGGTATGTGGCTTTTTTTATTTTTTAACCTTGATCCATTGGTGTATGTGTCTGTTTTTGTAACAGTACCATGCTATTTTGGTTACTGTAGGCTTGTAGTGTAGTTTGGAATCAGGTAGGGTGACGTCTCTGGTTTTGTTCTTTTTGCATAGGATTGCTTTGGCTATTTGGGCTCTTTTTCAGTTCTGTATAAATTTTAGAATAGTTTTTTTTTCTAATTCTTTGAAAAATGACACTGAGAGTTTGATAGGAATAGTGTTGAATCTGCAGATTGCTTTAGGCACTGTGGCCATTTTAATGATACTGATTCTTCCTGTCCATGACCATGGGATGTTTTTCCATTGTTTTTCAGCAGTGTTTTGTAGTTCTTCTTGCAGAAACTTTAACCTCCTTGGTTAGATGTATTCCTAGGTATTTTATTTTGTGGTTATTGTAAATGAGATTGCATCTTGATTTGGCTCTCAGCTTGAACATTATTGGTGTACAGAAATGGTGATTTGGTGTGGTGGCTCATGCCTGTAATCCCAGCACTTTGGGAGGCTGAGGCAGACTGGTCACTTGGAGGCAGGGATTCAAGACCAGCCTGGGCAACATGGTGAAACCCTGTCTCTAGTAAAAATATAAAAATTATCTGGATATGGTGCTGCACGCCTGTAATCCCAGATACTCGGGAGGCTGATGTGCAGAGGTTGCAGTGAGCCGAGATCGTGCCACTGCACTCTAGCCTGGGCAACAGCGAGACTGTATCTTTAAAAATAAATAAACAAACAAATAAATGCTGATTTTTACATATTGATTTTGTAATCAGAACCGAATTGAGTTTTCTAAATTCTGAAGTTGTTTATCAGCTCCAGGGGCCTTTTGTCAGAGTCTTATAGAGTTTTCTATGTACAGACTCATATCATCAGTGAAGACAAATAGTCCTATTTGCGTGCCTTTTATTTCTTTGACTGATTGCTCTGGCTGGGACTCCTAGTACTATGTTGAATAGCAGTGGTTAGAGTGCGCATCCTTTTCTTTTTTCAGTTTTTTTTTTTTTTTTTTTGGAGACAGTCTTGCCCTATCACCCAGGCTGGAGTGCAATAGCGCGATCTCGGCTCACTGCAACCTCCGCCTCCCGGGTTCATATGAGTCTCCTGCCTCAGCCTTCTGAGTAGTTGGGATTACAGGCGCCTGCCACTGCGTCCAGCTAATTTTTGTATTTTTAATAGAGACAGGGTTTCACCATCTTGGCCAGGCTAGTCTTGAACTCCTGACCTAATGATCCAGCTGCCTCAGTGTCCCAAAGTGCTGGGATTACAGGCACAAGCCATCGTGCCTGGCCTTTTTTCAGTTTTTTTTTTTTTTTTTTTTTTTGAGACAGAGTTTTGCTCTTGTTGCCCAAGCTGGAGTGCAGTGCAATGGCGCAATCTTGGCTCACTGCAACCTCCGCCTCCTGGGTTCAAGTGATTCTCCTGCCTCAGCCTCCTGAGTAACTGGGATTACAGGCACAGACTGGCACACCTGGCTAGTTTTTGGACTTTTAGCAGAAACGAGGTTTCACCATGTTAGCCAGGATGGTCTCGAACTCCTCACCTCAGGTGATCCACCCACCTTGACTTTCCAAAGTGCTGGGATTACAGGCATGAGCCACTGTGCCCAGCCTTTTCAGTTCTTAAGTGGGGTGCTTCCAGCTTTTGCCCATTTAGTATGATGTTGACTGTAGCTATGTCATAGATGGCTCTATTATTTTGAGGTATGTTCCTTTTTTGTTTTTTTCACTTCATATGGTGCTGACTTTCTAAGTTTTTGCTGTAGGTGTTTTAGCACTCTAAACATTTCTCTTAACCCTGCTTTAGCTGCATCCCAGAGATTTTGGTATCTTGTTTCTTTGCTTTCATTAATTTCAAAGAATTTTTAAATTTCCACCTTAATTTAGCTGTTTACCCAAAAGTCATTCAGAAGCAAGTTGTTCAATTTCCATGTAATTGTGTGATTTTGACAGATCTTGGTATTGATCTTTATTTTTATTTCTATTTCACTGTGGTCTGAGAGTATAGTTGGTATGATTTTCAAATTTTGAATGAATTTATTGAGACTTGCTTTATGGCTGAGAATGTGGTCTTTGAGTGTTCTGTGTGCAGACGAGAAGAATATGTATTTTGTGGTTGATGGGTAGAATGTTCTGTGGATATCTATTAAGTCCAATTGGTGAAGTTTCAAATTGAAGTCCAGAATTTGTTAGTTTTCTGCCTCAGTGATCTAACACTGCCAGTGGGGTGTTGAAGTCTGCCACTATTCTTGTTTGGCTGTCTGTTTGTAGGTCTAGAAGTACTTGTTTTATGAATGCGAATGCTCCAATGTTGAAGGTTAAGTCATCTTGTTGGATTGAACCCTTTATCATTATATAGTGCTCTTTGTCCTTTTTTCCTGTTGTTGGTTTAAAGTCTATTTTATCCAACAAAAGAATAATGATCCGTGCTCTTTTTTGTTTTGCATTTGCATGATAGCTCTTTCTCCCACTTTTTGAGTCCATGGGTGTCTCATATGTGTGAGATAGGTCTCAGAAGGATAGTACTTGTTTTTATCCAGATTGCCACTCTGTCCCTTTTAAATGGGGTGGTAAGACCATTTACATTCAAGGCTAATATTGATATGTGAGGATATGATCCTATTATGAAGCTGTTAGGTGGTTGTTTTATAGTTTCTATTTTGTTTTTGCTTCAAAAGGTCTGTGGGCTGCGTACTTAGGTTTGGTTGTTTTGCGGTAGCATGTATCATTCTTTCATCTTCATGTTTAGAACTCTGTTAAGGGGCCAAGTGAGGTGGCTCATGCTTGTAATCTCAGCACTTTGGGAGGCTGAGGAGGGTGGACACCTCAGGTCAGGAGTTCAAGACCAGCCTGACCAACATGGAGAAACCCTGTCTCCACTAAAAAAAAAAAAAAAAAAGCCAGGCATGGTGGCGCATGCCTGTAATCCCAGCTACTCTGGAGGCTGAGGCAGGAGAATCACTTGAACCTGGGAGGCAGATGTTACCGTGAGCCAAGATCGCGTCATTGCACTCCAGCCTGGGCAATAAGAGTGAAATGTCTGAAAAACAAACAAACCTCCCCCCCCAACATGCACACACAAAAACTCCATTAAGGATTTATTGTAAGGCTGGTCTACTGGTAATGAAATCCCTTAGTGATTGCTTGTCTCTAGAAATGTTTATTCTACTCTTATGAAGCTTAGTTTGGTCAGGTTTGAAATTCTTGGTTGGAGTTTCCTCTTCAAGAATGATGAAAATAGGACCCCAGTCTTTTCTGGCTTGTAGGGTTTCTCCTGAGGAGTCTGCTATTAGCCTGATGACGAGATTCCCTTTGTACCTGATGTGCTGTTTCCTCTAGCTGCCTTTAAGCTTTTTTCTCTAGCATTGACCTTAGGCTGGTGACTGTATGTCTTGGTGGTGTTCATTTTATGTAGTATCTGGCAGGTGTTGTCTGGATTTCTTATATATGGATGGCTACCTCTCTAGCACAATTAGGGAAATTTTCTTAAATTATTCTCTCAAGTATGGTTTCCAGGTTGCTTACTTTTTCTCTTTCTCTCCCTGGAATGCCAGTAATTTGTAAATTTGATCACTTTACATCATCCCATATTTCTTGGGGACTTTGTTCCTTACATTTTTTTCTTTGTGTTTGTCTGACTGGGTTAGTTGAAAGACCAGTCTTCAAGCTCTGAAATTCTTCTGCTTGGTGTAGTCTGTTGATGAAGCTTTCAATTTTATTTTAAAATTCCTTAAGTGAGGTTTTCAGTTCCTGTAGCTTTGATTAATTACTTCTTAAGATGTTTATTTCTTATTTTGTTGATTGCTTTATGTTTGTGTTGATTTTCAATCTTGTCTTGGATCTAGCTGAGTTTCCCTGCAGGCCAAGCTTTGAATTCTCCACCTGTCATCTCTGTGCCTCCATTTTGGAAAGGGACCATTGCTGTAGAGTGAGAGTGACCCTTTGGTGGTGTCACAACATTCAGCTTTTTCATGGTGGCAGAATTCTTACAGTTTCCTTCTCATCTGGAGAGGGTTGGGGCTAAAATATAGAAGAATGTGCTTCTAATCTGTGTCAGATTGTTGGTAGAATTAATTTTGTTATGGCTGTAGAATTCCTTACAGCTTATTTTGTCAATGCCAGCAACAGAGAGTATGTCTGCTATTTTTTTTTTTTTGCGATGGAGTCTCGCTCTGTTGCCCAGGCTGGAATGCAGTGGCGTGATCTTGGCCCACTGCAACCTCCGCCTCCCAGGTTCAAGCGATTCTCCTGCCTCAGCCTCTCGAGTAGCTGAGACTATAGCCATGCGCCACCATGCCCAGCTAATTTTTGTATTTTTATCTAGAGATGGGGTTTCACCATATTGGCCAGGCTGGTCTTGAACTCCTGACCTTGTGATCTGCCCACCTCGGCCTCCCAAAGTGCAAGTGTGAGCCATGGCGCCCAGCCGTCTGCTATTTTTTAGTCACTGATATCCAGATCCCCTTTGAAGGGACTCATCTAATTTTGTCAGGTGAATATCTCTAGATATCTCTATACTATAAGTAAATCAAGTTCTCCTAGGAATATTCTAGGAGATTATTCGCTTTGTGTAATGTGTAATCGACTGAATAGGGACTTGAATTGTATCTGGAAAATTCCTTCATTGTTGCCACATAATGTAATACAGGGTTGATTGACATTGCATCACTTTTGCTATATTTTCTTGATTAGGAGGAAACTGTTTATCCTACCAACACTCAACAGGAGGGGATTATACCAAGGCATACCAGAGTGCAGGACTCATAAGCACCATCTCAGAATTCTGCCTACTATACAGGTAAACCCCCTAATGTGGATGAATCTCACAAACATGATGTTGTGAAAGAAACCAGAAGTAACAAGAGAATGCATCCTATATTTTATGTGTGTGTGTGTGTGTGTGTGTGTGTGTGTGTGTATGACTTGGCAAAATTGGTTCTGGTTTAGGGAAAGGTGGAGTAAATGCAGTTATCCTGTCTGTCCCACTGAATGCAGGTGTAACACCTGGACAGAATGCATCAGCTATGTGAAGAATCTGAAAAGTAAATAGCAGCAGGGAGATGGAAAAAAAAGTCAGCGTTCAAAGTACCACCAAGCAGGCAGTAAGTTTACTAGTTTTCCCCCTTCTGGTTTCATCTGGTCTGTACTCAGTGTGGCTGAAAAACCAGAGGCACACATCATGACCAACATGGAGAGCTCCAGAAGAAGCCCTCTGGTTCTGGTAATATCAACAAGGGGGTGGGAGGGGTGGTTTCTAATGCTCAGTGAGAAAGAGAGGGAGATAAATACCTTCGTTTGTTTTCTCCATTTACTTGGTTCCAGCCTCCAAGCAATCCTGTGGTGGCAATGAGACATACCATAGACTTTGAGAGCTGGAATGTGAGATAGATGACCTTCCGTGTAGTCTAGCCTCCAGGTAGAGACACAAAGAGTACAACAAAATCTTTGAAAATAAAGCTCCCATTGAAACCACAACTCAGAGTGTTGACTAAAACTTGCAAGCTGAACCCAACTGGGTAATTGTCCAGATTAAAAAAAAAAATCAGCTGAGTGCAGTGGCTCATGCCTTTAATCCCTGCACTTTGGGAGGCCAAGGCGGGTGGACCACGAGGTCAAGAGATCGAGACCATCCTGGCCAACATGGTCAAACCCCGTCTCTACTAAAAATACAAAAATCAGCTGGGAGTGGCAGTACATGCCTGTAATCCCAGCTACTAAGGAGGCTGAGGCAGGAGAATTGGTTGAATCGGGAGGCGGAGGTTGCAGTGAGCCACGATCGCACCACTGCACTCCAGCCTGGCGACAGAGCTAGACTCCATCCAAAAAAAAAAAAAAAAAAACTACGTTCTCCATAGGACTTAAAGGCCCAGAGTGTTATAATATTCAAAGTGCCCTGAATATAAACCCAAACTATTCAGCATACTAGTAGCAGAGCCTCACAGGGCTGTGTAACAGTACAAAAGGCTAACATTCATGATATTAGAGTCCTAAAAGAAGAAGATGTGTGATGCAATAAGTTTTTGAAAAGGTAATGATGAAAAACTTCTCAAATTTGATGAAAGACACAAATATTCAGATTCAAGAAATTTAATGAACCCAAAACATAACCCCAAAGAAATATAAGCCAAAACATATAATAATTAAAGTTGTGACAGCTAAAGTTAAGTAGAACATCTTGAAATTAGCGTGGGAAGTAATAACATGTTACTTATAAGAGAACATTTCGTGGCTCATGCCTGTAAATTCCAACAATACTTTGGGAGGCTAAGGCAGGCAGATCACTTGAGCCCAGGAGTTCGAGACCCGTCTAGGCAACATGGAAAAATCCCACCCCTACAAAAAAATTGGCTGGGTGTGGTTGCGTGTGCCTGTAGTCCCAGCTATTTGGGAGGTCGAGATAAGAGAACTGCAGTGAACTGTGAGCCTGCCACTGCGCTCCAGCCTGGGTGATAGAGACCCTGTCTCAAAGTAAATAAATAAAAGAACAGTTCAGTTGACTGTGCATTTCTTTTTCCTTCCCTCCCTTCCTTCCCCTCCTTTCCTTTCCTCCTTTCCTTCTCTCTTCTCTTCTTTTTTCCTTCCTTCCTTTCTCCCTTCCTCCTTCTTCCTTTTTTTTCTTTTCTCTTTCCTTTCTTCCCTTCCTTCTTCTCTTTCTTTTTCTTTCCTCTTTCTTTTCTCCTTGTTTCTTTCTTTCTTCTCCCCCCCTTCTCTCTTTCTTTCTTTCTGAGATGGAGTCTCACACTCCAGGCTGGAGTGCAATAGCACGATCTCGGTTCACTGCAACCTCCACCTCCCAGATTCAAGTGATTCTCCTGCCTCAGCTCCCCGAGTAGCTGGGATTCAGGTGCCTGCCACCGCACCCATATAATTTTTTGTATTTTTAGTAAAGACAGCGTTTCACTATGTTCGCCAGGCTGGTCTCGAACTCCTGGCCTCATGATCAATCCACCTTGGCCTGGGATTATAAGTGTGAGCCACCACTCCCGGCCGACTGTGGATTTCTTATAGAAACTATAAAGGCCTGGGCATGGTTACTCATGCCCTGTAATGCCAGCACTTTGGGAGGCCAAGGTGGATCACTTGAGCCCTGGAGTTTAAGGCTGCAGTGAGCTATGATTACATCACTGTGATCCAGCCTGGGTGACAGCAAGACCCTGTCTCAAAACAACAAGCAAAAAAACCCACCAATGGCTCACATCTGTAATCCCAGCACTTTTGGAGGCTGAGGTGGGCAGATCACTTGAAGTCAGGAATTCAAGACCAGCCTGGCCAATACGGCAAAACCCTGTCTCTACTAAAAATACAAAAATTAGCTGGGCGTGGTGGCACACATCTATAATACTAGCTACTGGGGAGGCTGGGCACGAGAATCACTTGAACCTGGGAGGTGGAGGTTACAGTGAGCCGAGATCGTGCCAGTGCACTCCAGCCTGGGTGACAGAGTGAGCCTCTGTCTCAAACAAAAAACAAAAACAAAAAAACACACCACCATAAAGGCAAAGAGCAAATTAAATGACATTTTTTAAGGGCTGAGAGAAAAGGAACAACCTTAAAGTTTCTTTCGATGGCTATGTGAAATACTTTCTTAGACTTCTGCCCTCTTTGTTTGTTACCTGCGTGCAGCCAGCTGCTCAAGCTCCCAGGTCACACCATCTGCACGCACAGGAACTGTGTGTGTGTGCTCGTTTGTGTGTGTGTGTGCATGGTGATTCAAAATGTGGAATGGCTTCCATGTATTCATGTAGTGGAACTGTGTGTAGGCCTGGATTCACATGCCTCTTTCATATCCTTGTGGTCTCCTTAAGGGACTTTTTTTTTTTTTTTTTTTTTTTGAGACGGAGTCTCGTTCTGTCTCCCAGGCTGGAGTTCAGTGGCGCAATCTCGGCTCACTGCAAGCTCTGCCTCCCGGGTTCACACCATTCTCCTGCCTCAGCCTCCCGAGTAGCTGGGACTACAGGCACCCACCAACACGCCTAAGTTTTTTTTTGTATTTTTAGTAGAGATGGGGTTTCACCGTCTTAGCCAGGATGGTCTCGATCTCCTGACCTTGTGATCTGCCTGCCTCAGCCTCCCAAAGTGCTGGGATTACAGGCATGAGCCACTGCGCCTGGCCTCCTTAAGGGACTTATATCTCCATTTTTTTTTTTTTTTTTTTTGAGAGAGAGTCTTGCCCTGTTGCCCAGACTGGAGTGCAGTGGCACAGTCTCAGCTCACTGCAGCCTCCACCTCCTGGGTTCACACGATTCTCCTGCCTCAGCTTCCCAAGTAGCTGGGATTACAGGCGTGTGCCACCACACCTGGCTAATTTTTTGTATTTTTAGTAGAGACGGAGTTTCACCGTGTTAGCCAGGATGGTCTCGATCTCCTGACCTCGTGATCCACCTGCCTTGGCCTCCCAAAGTGATGGGATTACAGGCGTGAGCCACACACGTGGCTGAGACTTTTATCTTAATGAAGAGAAAACAAGAGAAAAGGATAGGGGTTGAAGTACTGAAACATTAATTTTAGGTAAGGGGAGTTGGTCCTCCAAATATATACTAATTTCAGCCAGGTGGGCATGAAAATAAATATCTCAGGCCAGGTATGGTGGCTCATGTCTATAATCCCAGCACATTGGGAGGCTGAGGCAAGCGGATCACTTTCAGTTCAGGAGTTAGAGACCAGCCTGGGCAACATGGTGAAACCCTGTCTCCACTAAAAATACAAAAATTAGCCCTGCATGGTGATGCATGCCTGTAATTCCAGTTACTTGGGAGGCTGAGGCACAGTAATCACTTGAACCCAGGAGGCGGAGGTTGCATTGAGCTGAAATTGTGCCACTCCAGCTTTGGTGATGGAGTAGACTCTGTCTCAAAAAAAAGAAAAAAAAGAAAAGAAATATCTCAGGGCATTTCACAGAGGTCAACATATTTGAAAAGGTGAGGAAACTTTTAAAGCTGTACTGGTCATAGAGCAAAGTGAAGTACAGAATAGAGTCAGACTGCTAGAGTACACGTCTTGGCTCTGCCTCTTGCTGGCTACGTAATTTTGTAGAAGTTAAATGGCCTCTCTTGCCTCAGTCTGATCTTCCTTTTTTTTTTTTGAGACAGAGTCTGGCTCTTTCGCCCAGGCTGGAGTGCAGTGGCTGATCTCGGCTCACTGCAAGCTCCGCCTCCCGGGTTCGCGCCATTCTCCTGCCTCAGCCTCCTGAGTAGCTGGGACTACAGGCGCCCGCCACCACGCCCGGCTAATTTTTTGTATTTTTAGTAGAGACGGGGTTTCACCGTGTTAGCCAGGATGGTCTCGATCTCCTGACCTTGTGATCCGTCCGCCTCGGCCTCCCAAAGTGCTGGGATTACAGGCGTGAGCCACCACGCCTGGCCACCTCAGTGTGATCTTCTGTAAACTGTGGATGAATTTTACAATAAGCTGCCTGATTTGGTATTGTAAGAATCAAATAAGTGAATGCATCCAACTCAAATATGATAAGACAAGATTTAGTGGTACTTAGTAAGATTAAATTAGTCCTAGGTAATGATATTTTAAAGAAAACTCATCTGTATGCAAATCTTCTAAATAAAATTTCTAGCAAAACTAATCCAGTTATGAGAAAAAATAGTGCCCTATGACCAGTTTTACTTTAGGATTGCAAGAATGGCTTATTATCAGGAATGTTTTCAACACAACTAATTACTACATTTGAGAGAGAGGAAAGTATTGTGAGGGAAGATGAAAAATTCCATATCCATTTGGAATTTAAAAAGTAAGTGAGCAAGGAAAGGAAAATGAATCCAGAATGGAATGGAGAAGTTTATCTACTGATGTGATTTTTTATGTAGGAAATCCTAAGGAATCCACTAAACTATTAAAACTGATAAACAAGTTCAACAAGGTTATAGGTAACAAGATCAACATAGAAAACTCAGTTGTATTTATGTATACTATCACGGCACAAGCCAAAAATGAAATTAAGAAAACAATTCTGGCTGGGCGTGGTGGCTCATGCCTGTAATCCCAGCACTTTGGGAGGCCTGAGGTCAGGAGCTCGAGACCAGCCTGGCCAACATGGTGAAACCCCGTCTCTACTAAAAATACAAAAAAAAAAAAAAAATAGCTGGGTGTGGTGGCGCGTGCCTGTAGTCCCAGCTACTCAGGAGGGTGAGGCAGAAGAATCGCTTGAACCCAGGAGGTGGAGGTTGCAGTGAGCTGAGATGGCACCACTGCACTCCAGCCTGGGCAATAAGAGCGAAACTTCATCTCCAAAAAAAAAAAAGAAAAGAAAAGAAAACAATTCCATTTATTATAGTATTAAAATAATAAAATACTTGGGAATAAATCTGATAAAAGATGTGTGAGACTTGCATACTGAATACCACAAAATGTTGATAAAGACGAAAAGTAATGGAAAGTCACCCCATGTTGATGGATTAGAATACTTATTATTTTTGAGAGGGAGTCTTGCTCTGTTGCCCAAGCTGGAATGCACTGGTGCAATCTCGGCTTACTGTAACCTCTGCCTCTGGGTTCAAGCAGTTCTCCTGCCTCAGTCTCCCGAGTAGCTGGGATTACAGGCATGTGCCACCATGCCCGACTAATTTTTGTATTTTTAGTAGATATGGGGTTTCACCATGTTGGCCAGGCTGGTCTCAAACTCCTGACCTCAAGTGATCTGCCCATCTCGGCCTCTCAAAGTGCTGGGATTGTAGGCGTGAACCACCACACCTGACCAAGAATACTGAACATTATTTTTAAGATGGCAGTACTCTCCAAGTTGGTCTATAGATTAAACATAATCCCTATCAAAATTCCAGATGGTGACAGAGTCTTTGCTTTACTCAACTATAGTCAAGCTCCTTAAACTTTTCTTAGGCCCATGTGTACACTTTTGTATATTGAGTTTTAGCAAGAACCCTGCTAAGTCAGTACAATAAGAACCTACCACCCTCAGTATCAGATCACCCTTATAGCTAATCAGGTTCCTGATTCTCTACTATCTACCAATTACAGGCCAAAGTGATCAGACATCATGTTAGGTCAGTTTATCCACCATCCGCCATACCCCTGATATTCCTCTTAGCAATTTTCCACTCACTGACCTTTACTCTTTAACTTGACTATAAATTCCCATTTGCTCATGCTATAATATTCAGAGTTAGCCTACTCTGTCACCTCCACTGCAAAATCCTACTGCAGTGGTCCCTATACCTAACGTGATGGTACTGAATAAAGTCTGCCTTACTATGCTTTAACAAGTTCCACTGATGTTATTTTTTTTTTAATTTAGCACTGGCTTCATAGCAGAAATGGACAGGCTCATCATAAACTTTATATAGAAATGGAAAGAACACCAAATAGCCAAACAGTCTTGAAAAAGAGGAACACAGTTGAAGGAGTCACACTTTTGGATTTCATAAAGTGTTACAAAATTGTAGTAATCAAAACAATGTCGCACTGGCTTAAGGATAAATATACGAATTAATGGAATAGAATTGAGAGTCCAGAAGTAAGCCCTCACATATATGGTCAACAGATCTACAAGGCTGCCAGGGTAATTCAATGAAGAATGAAAAGAATGTTTTCAACAAATGGTTCTGGGAGAAATTGATACCATACTGCAAAAGAATGCATTTGGGCTTTTACTTTATACCACCTACAAAAGTTAACGGATACCACATTGGGGATTAAGCTAAAAAAATTAAAATATTAAAAAACCCCACAAAAGTTAGCTGACAATGGATCAAAGACCTAAACATACATGTAAGACATACAATAATTCCCAGAAGTATAGGCAGAAAAGTTTCATGATACTGGATTTAGTACTGTTTTCTTAGATGCAGTATCAAAAACATTGCAAACAAAAAATTATCAACATTAAACTTGTACTTCAGAGGACACTCATCAATATTATATACTTTAGTATTCTAAAATATTCCATCAAGAAAGAGAAGGAAAACCTATTGAGAGAAAATATTTGTAAATCATATATATGATAAGGACCTCTCTTCAGAATATATAAAGAACTCTTGCAACTCAATGAAATTTTTTTTTTTTTAAATAGAGAGTTTCGCTCTTGTTGCCCAGGCTGGATTGCAGTGGCACCATCTCAGCTCACCGCAACCTCCGCCTCCTGGGTTCAAGCGATTCTCCTGCCTTGGCCTCCTGAATAGTTGAAATTACAGGCATGTGCCACCATGCCCAGCTACTTTTTGTATTTTTAGTAGAGACAGGGTTTCTCCATGTTGGTCAGGGTGGTCTTGAACTCCCAACCTGAGGTGATCTGCCTGCCTTGGCCTCCCAAAGTGCTGGGATTACAGGCGTGAGCCACTGCACCCGGACCTTTTTTTTTTTTTTTTTCCGAAACAGAGTCTCACTCTATCACCCAGGCTGGAGTGCAGTGGCATAATCTTGGCTGACTGCAACCTCTTCCTCCCGGGTTCAAGCGATTCTCCTGCCTCAGCCTCCCGAGTAGCTGGGATTACAGGTGTGTGCTATCACGCCTGGCTGATTTTTTATCTTTTATGATGTTGGCCAGGCTGGTCTTGAACTCCTGGCCTCAAGTGATCTGTCTGCCTCAGCCTCCCAAATTGCTGGGATTACAAGCCACCGTGCCCGGCCAGAAACCAAATTTTAAAAGGGGCAAAGGAATTGAACAGAAATTTCTCCAAAGAAGCATACAAATGGCTAACAAAGCACATTAAATGATGCTGAACATCACTAGTGTTAGGGAAATACAAGTCAAAATCATGAGGTATCACCTCATACCACTAACACAGTTAACATGAAAAAGACTAAAGTGTTAGCAGGGACGTAGAGAAGTTGGAGCCCTCATACATTTCTGGTGGGAATGTAAAACAGTACAGCCCCTTTCAAAAACAGTGTGGCAGTTCTTCAAATTCTTAGATAGTTACTGTATGGTTCAGCAATTCCATTCCCAGATATATACTCTAGAGAAATAAAAACCAGCTGAGCATGGTGGCTTATGCCTTTGTGGAGGCCGAGGCGGGCAGGTTGCTTGAGCTTAGGAGTTTGAGACCAGCCTGGGCAAAACCCTGTCTCTACAAAAAATACAAAAATTAGCTGGGTGTGGTGGCTTATGCCTGTGGTCCTAGTTGCTCAGGAGGCTGAGGTGGGAGGATCGCTTGAGCCTAGGAGGTAGAGGCTGCAGTGAGCTGTGATTTCTCAAAAAATAAAAGCCAATATGCACAAAAAGATATATGTGAATTTTCATAGCAGCATTAATCACAACACCCCCAAAGTGGAAACAAACCAAATGTCCATCAACTGAAGACAAATCATATATGGTATATACATAGAATGGAATATCATTCAGCAATAAAATAGAATGATCTAGGCTATAATACAGATGAACCTTGAAAAACGTTATTCACAAAAGATTGTATGATTTTTAGGCCGGGCATGGTGGCTCACGCCTATAATCCCAGCACTTTTGGAGGCCGAGGCAGGACTACTTGAGCCCAGGAGTTCGAGATCAGCCTTGCAACATAGTGAGACCCTGTCTATACAAAAATAAAGATAAATTGTATGATTATATCCATATGAAATGTCTTCAAAAGAAAAATCTGTAGTGATAAAGTAGGTTTGTGGTTCCCTGGAGCTTAAAGAGGAGGTAAATGGGCTTTCCCATTCAAAGATTTCTTTTAGTGTGATTAAAATGTTCCAAAATTATGTTTGAACAACACTGTGAATGTACTAAAAAATATTGAATTATATAGCTTTAAGTGGGTGAACTATGTTGGTTATATGTGAATTGTATCTCAATACAGCTGGTCTAAAAACCAAAAGGGAAAAATCACAATAATAGCCACATCATTGGGAGCATAAAAATTTAATGTCTATTAAGCATTTAGGGTAGTAAGATATAAAAAACAGCTACCGCCAGGTGCGGTGGCTCACACCAGCACTTTCGGAGGCTGAGGTGGGCAGATCACCTGAGGTTAGGAGTTTGAGACCACCCTGGCCAACATGGCGAAACCCCATCTCTACTAAAAAAAAAAACAAAACAAAAAACAAAAATTAGCTGAGCGTGGTGGCGCGTGCCTATAATCCCAGCTACTCGGGAGATTGAGAAAGGAGAATCCCTAGAACTCAGGAGGTGGAGGTTGCAGTGAGCCGAGATCGTACCACTGTATTCCAGCCTGGGTGACAGAGCAAGACTGTCTCAAAAACAAACAAACAAAAAAGCTACCATTATTATTATTATTACCACAGAATATTATTAGTTGATACAAAACCACTGGAATGAAAATATTATGATCTTGATATTGGCATAAGTAAATGTATTACTGGCATAGAGTCTAGAATCAGATACAGGTATACACAGGAATTTATAGTTTAATAAACATGGAATTTGAAATCAGTAAATCAAGGACAGTTTATCAATATGTGGTACTACAATAATTGGCCATGTTTCTGGAGGAAAGAGATATTGTATCCACTATCCCACACCACATGCTGAAACACATTCCATGAGTATGAAAGATTTCAATGTTTTTAAAGTAATATGCTGCAGAAGAAAATTAGGAAATCTATATGTAATCTAGAGTTTATGAAGACTTCTTAATGCAAGAGAGGAAACTTAAAAAAGAAAATCCTTTTTTAGTTGAAAAATTAACTGCAAAATAGTTACCGGTTCAGTAGATTCATAAAATATTTGATAATGTACATGAACAGTTCTTCATGTTAGTAAAACAGTGTTCAAAATAACTTTATTAACTCCATAAAGGCCACCCACTACAAAGCACAGCAAAAACGATTTCTGGAGAAACTAGAATCACTCCTGCAGAAGTGAATGCCTGATATCAGTGCTATTTTACAACGCGGTATGGGACGCCCTGGAACTCACTGTAAGATCTCAGAAAACAATATATTATTCAAAGAAAAAAAAAATCAACATTTACAAAAAGTATCAGCATATTGAAAACACAAAGGAATCAACTATTAGAATTTAGCATGGCGTCCAGATAAATGAAATAAGGGGAAATATTGGCCTCAAGTTAAATTGGGCCCGGCGCCGTGGTGCACGCCTGTAATCCCAGCCTTTTGGGAGGCCGAGGCGGGATGACTGTTGGAGCCCAGGAGTTTGAGATCTGCCTGGGTAACACCTCAACTCTGGGAGAAAAAAAAAATTAGCCGGGCGTGGTGGCCTGCGCCCGTAGACCCAGCTACTCGGGAGGCTGAGGCGGGATGATGGCGTGAGCCCATGAGTTTCGCCCCACAGCACGCCAGCCTGGACTACACAGTGAGACCCTGTCTCAAACAAAAACAAAAACAAAATAAAAAACTAAAACTAGATTGAATGAATGGAGGAGATAGGCCATATCATGGACTGGCAGGATTATCAAAGGAAGCATCATTTTGAGGGTGCTAGGAACGTGGGAGGAGGTGAGAATAAAAGCTTTTTGTGAGCATTGTGCACATCCTGTGGGGGAGCCCCCACCTCTAACTGTGCCAACACCACCGACCCCACCCTAGGTTAGCCCCGTCCGCAGGGCTGGTTCTAACCTCAGCCTTGTGCTCTGGGCCCCTTTTGGCCTCCATCCCTCAAGGTGAGCAGACTCCAAGGCCTCCAAGGCGTCTCCGTAGCCACTGGGGAGTAAACCAGAATCTCTCTGCCTGAGGTTGTTCAGCTCGGCTGAGGTTGCAGTTCCCGAGCGCTCCTCCAGGTTTGAGGCTGGAGGCGGAAGTGACGTCAGCGGAGCGCTGCTGTGTTTTCCGGCGCTTTCTCCGCGCAGCCAAACCCGTTTTCTTCCTGGTGGCGTTCGAGCTTAATACAGCTTTGGCGAGGTCGGATGACGGGTGGGAGCCAGCGGTGGAAGGGGTGGCGAAAGTACCGGTTTGCCCCAGGCCGCCGAGGGGCCTCCTTAGAGAGACCTTGCCTGCTCCGCTCGCGTCCGCCGGGGCCGCGCGGGTCCTCCTGGCGCCGCCAGGTTCAAAAAGCCACTCGAGTTGTCACTGCGACGGCCCTGGGCCAGGAGCCGTTTCGGGATCTGTCGTAAGGGCGCTTCCTCAGGATTTTTGCAAACACGGTGATTGCCGCTTCAAACTCCTCCAAAGCAATTCTTTGTGACTTTTTTTTTCCCAGAAACAACGAGTTTTCGTCGTTCGAATCAGGTTGACTGTGGTCCTTCATCCCCCCAATTTCCCGTACCTGGCGAGTCCAGCTCGTCGCGGTGAGTACTGGGGTGAAAGTTGGTTTCGGGGGCTTCTTCCTCCTGTTTTATCTGAGAATTTGTTTTTCTCTTTGCGCATCCTGTATTTACTTTTGACACACTACATTCAGGTAGAAACATAAAGCTATTTTTTAGGTATCTGGGGTGTGGTTATTTCTCTGTGTGAATATAAACGTTTGTAGACCAGAAGTCTTTCTACTGAAGAAAAGCAAGAATACTCAGCTATTCTTTTTATCTGAACTTCCTAGGCCTGTACCTCCCCACAGAGCTTCAAAACAGGGGCTTTTAGGAAGAAGGAATGGAGGCTTTGAAGTAAGTTGAACATTGCAGGCGTGACACTTAAGGTTTAAATGCTTGGTAATACGTGTCCTATGGATAAAGACATGTCCTTTTAAAACCATAATACTATTAACCCAGAAAATTTTAAATGTTGTTAATATGTACCCTGTGTAAAAAGGTACAGTTCTCCACTTTGTTCCAATATATGGTTTTGATTGTTTTGGGATCTATTACGTATCCAAGTTTCATGTCTTTTAGTCTCTTTAAAACTAGCAGACACTGTTTATCCGTTATATTGTCTTTTTGCGCAGTCACTCGTTCTTTCAGAAAGTTATACATTTTGGTAGTTCTGATTGTATTCTGTGCCGTGTTTAAATGTATCCTTCATTTATTGGTGTATCCTGTAAATGGATGAGTGTCTGAATGGTTAATTAAGGCATAGTAAAAAAATTCAGCCTAGGGCTGTTCTTAGGGAGGTTGTAAACTAGTGGAGGAGGCTGTCATGTAACCAAGCAAATAAGTGTATTACAAATTGATGAGGGTCTGTAAGTAAAGTAGAGGACAGAATTATTTTCTCTATTTTTCTTTGGAATAGGCAATGCTAAGAAAAGAGTGATATGCAAGCTGAGACCAAAAATATGGTATGATTTAGCCATATTGAAGGGGAAGGAAATAACAGCTGGGCAAAGCATTCTGTGAATTGGCTGACTCCACTTCTATGGTGAGAGAGAAGAGTGCATCAAAGATTACTCCCAGGTTTGACAGAGTCAGTATTCTTTCTTTGGTTGGGGAAACAATGTGGTGGGATAATTTAACCTTAAATGTATGACAGGAAATAGTAAGTGATACCTTTTTGGAGACAGAGTTTCGCTGTTGCCCAGGCTCCAGTGCAGTGGCAGGATCTCGGCTCACTGAAACACTGTAACCTCCACCTCTTGGGTTTTCAAGCCATCCTCCTGCCTCAGCCACCCTAGTAGCTGGGATTACAAGTGTGCGCCACCATGCCTGGCTAATTTTTGTATTTTTGTATTTTTTTTTTTTTTTTTTGGGTAGAGATGGTTTCACCATGTTGGCCAGTCTGGTCTCAGACTCCTGACCTCAAGTGATCCACCCACCTCGGCCTCCCAAAATGCTGGGATTACAGGTATAAGCCACTGTGCCTGGCCAAAGTAAGTGATATCTGACAAATGATGTAAATCAAGGGAAAATAGGAGAAGCATGAATGTGTTTTAATTACATGAATAAGAAATTAATTCAAGGGATTAATGAGAATCAGTGCTTGATCACTGAAAAATAAGCTCTCCATGAAAATTCACTGATGTTAATTATTAGTCTTAGGAAATATGTATATTCATAAACAGACAAAACTTCTCTCGTTGTTTTTTTCAATTCACTTTTGGGTTCCTTCTCCTACCTAAATTAGTCCTTCGTTTCCCTGAAGGAATGTCCAGAGTAAGCACTCTGCGTGACTCCTTATAGACACTCATACACCTAGGGGGTTGGCTTGATACAATCCATGTAAGTAAATGACCAGAAAACTCACCTGCCAATGTGGGCTGCCAAAAAGCTGTGAAGGGGCCACATGGCCTGGAAATACAACAGATCTTAGAATAATGTCTGTTAATTATAACATCGATGACGGAAAAAAAATCAGATTCCAGTAGAGCCACTCTGTAGATTCTGCACGTTCTTCCCATGTCTGCATGGGTTTTCTCTGGGTACTCTGGTTTCTTCCCACATGCCAAAGATGCACATGTTAGCTTAATTGGTGTGTCTAAATTGTCCCACTATGTGTGTGTGTGCCCTGAGCTGTTAGGATGGGCTCTGGCCATTTTCATTCTGGAACTGGAATAGGTGGATTGGAGAATGAATGAATGAATACAAACTATTGTAAAATAAAAATTCCTAAAACATTTGATAATGATACAACTGTACAACAGTAAATGGTACCACTTAGCAAGCTGGCCCCATTTGTTATTGTTTTTGAGCTTCTTGGTGGTAGGAGGTGGTCCTTAGAGTTTTTGCTTTGGAAACATTTATTTGTTGATTTAACCCACCACTGTTAACTGCCATCACATACCAATTCATCAAAAATTGGATAAATAGCCTATTTTTATTAGTCTTTCTTAAATGTATATATATTTCACATTTATTTCAATATTTAATATTAGAAGTGTTTGGGGTCTTTATTTAGAAGTTTAGTGATGTTTTTGTGACCAGAAATATGCTGTAGGAGCTTAACTCGCTTATATCAATTAGCATGTGAAAAAATTCGCTTTGTTGTATGTCATTTCGCTTAAAGTCTCAGTTTCCAAGAACCTGCTGATGACTTTAAGTGAAGACTTAAATTCTATACATTTTCTCTGTTTGGCACTTAGGGGTTCCAGTGAACTAGCCGCATGTAGTGAAATCATTGATGGGGATTCTGATATAAAGTTGCTGAGGATGTGCATATACTGCTTTTTGGAGAGTGTATTGGCAAACCAATTTCAAAAACTATTGGCAGTACATACTAGGTTTATACACATACATGCCCTACAGCAACAGTAATGTATACAGTATGTGTATCAAGATAAAAGTAAGCCAGGTGCAGTGGCTCACGCCTGTAATCCCAACACTTTGGGAGGCCAAGGTGGGTGGATCACTTCAGGTCAGGAGTTGAAGACCAGCCTGGCCAACATGGTGAAACCCCGACTCTATTAAAAAAATACAAAAATTAGCCGGGCATGGTGGTGGGTGCCTGTAATCCCAGCCACTTGAGAGACTGAGGCAGGAGAATCACTTGAACCAGGGAGGTGAAGGCTGCAGTGAGCCGAGATTGCGCTACTGCACTCCATCCTGGGCAACCAGAGTGAGACCCTGTCTAAAAACAAAACAAAACAAAACCCAACTGACTTGAGACCTCAATTACATCTGCATTCTCTTCATTTTTGCTTATTCTTCTGTTAGAAACTGGTCAAAGGTTGTGCGTGCGCTCAACAGGAGGGTGTTATCCAGGGGTATGAATGCCAGCAGGTGGGGATCTCTGGGGTCATATTACAGTATTTGGCCACAGTGTGGCTGTAGCCCACTGGATGGTGAAGTTTGCTGGGTTACTCAGGCGGGAGTTAGTCATAGTCCTTAGGGAAGATTGAAGCAGTGTTTCAAGGCAAAGGCCAGCTGCAATGGGTGGGTCAGCCTGTAGGGGGAGTCAGGACACCACTGTAGCTATGAGGCTTGGACTGGTTCGTGTCTGCCCTGGAAGTGCTGTGACAAACACACCTCTGGGGCACACTCACACTGATGGTGATGGGCAGCTATGCACAGGAAATTTGGATGCCACTTTGTTTGCAAGGCCTGGGACTTCAGTGTTCACGTTCAGAGGCCTTTGGGAACAAACCTTTGGGGTACAGGTCATGCAGCAGCATGCATCCTGGCATGCGCATTGTCTGTGTCATGAGGGACACAAGCCATCAAGCCAGTCGGCACATGTGCAGAGGGTGCCTCTGCTAGTGGGAGTCCTTTGAGCATGTGGCGTCCATATTAGGAGGGCCACAGGGTGGTGGTGACTGGGCCAGGGTTTTGTGGTATCCTAAGGACTGTGTTCTGGGCATATGGCGTGGACAGAGCACCCTCCAATGCCCTCACACCCACACTGCTGACCACCGTGTCGCAATTGTATCCAGCAGGCAACGCTCCCTTGTGCAGTGTCCATCCCATGTCCCCTTTTAGTATGTTCCTCTAATTAGGTCCTGAGGCTTCTGTCTCTGGAGAGTGGCTGTAAATTCTACCTCTGTCCCGACCAAGAGGAGAGGTGTTCTGTTGTGTTGGGCAGGTTAGATACAGAAAAGGCAACACAACAAAACACATCAAGTAGCAGAAGCATTTTATTTCTCACAGATCCGCGAGAAGAGGGTTGCCCTTGAGGTCCTGACAGCAAGTCAGGAGACAGCCGGGTGCTAACCAGTGGGTGGGGAATGAGACAGAGAGGACCTGTGGGACTGTGCCTTTGTTTTGGTCCATGGGCCTTATCCCTCAGGCTTTCCCAGCGTGGTTGTGGATTAGGTAGACCTGAGCAGTGGGGAGAACTGATTTACATGACTGATGTTGGCCAGTAGGTTTCATTATGGTCAGCAGCTGTGGGGTGTGTTGGGTTTGGGGTCAGTGAGGTGAGGAACAAGTAGGCTATGTCACGAACAGCACACAGGGAGGGGAAAGTTTTAAGTAAGCCAAAGGTGATGGGGTCTGACTGGGTTCCAAATAACTTATGTCAGGCCTAAAAATAGATGTAGGGCAGTTATGTTGGAGGGTATGAGCTGATGATTTAGTAAAGCATATGTAAAGGTTAGTGGTATTGTGGGTAACCAAGGGGCAGGAGTGGTTGTGGTTGGATAGGCAAGGCTGGAGGTCAAGATAGAAAGTGAGAAGGGTAGTAGTGTTGCGGGACGATCAAAGATGGGAGAGACTGAACAGAGTGAGTTCAGGAAAGGTCTTTAAAAGGTGATCACCTGGCTCAGGAGGACTAGCATCCAGGAAAGTCTGAGCCCTGGACAAAGAAAGCAGCCACCCTTAAAGCACTCTGGCCGGGAGCTGCTGATACAGGAAGCGTACTTACAGAAGCGAGAACGAAGGCAGTTGATCAGTCTTTTACGTTTATCTATACTACATGTTCCACATCCCTGGGAAACCATGTTTCTGTATTAACCTTGTAACTTTGCAGCTGCGCTAGGGAGGTGAAGCAGGAACTCACTGAGCCTCAAGGAGTGTGAAACTAGCAAGTACAGATAAGGCTGGCTGAGCACAGAAGGAAAAACAGGCAGTTAGTATTCTTCTGTCTTAGGCTACTGGGTAGGGGGGTGGGGTAGGAGGAGGGGCTACGCTACACTTAGCTTTTGCAGGAAAAAGTAAAAATTTTTGGTTGTCTTTGATTGTACTTGTAAAATTCATGAATTCCTTCTTCATTAGAAGGCATCATGGAGTAGGTGGTCCCCTCCCTGGGGTTAAGGAGTTTACCGCCATGAGGCAGGTGCCTCTTGGGGAAAACAGTAATCTCCATTAATTTTAGTAACTCCTACCAGATTTTCCTTCAGGCTTGGGTATGTGGGTGTGCACATTTGAGCAGAATGCAAGTACTCTACCAGGATCAGGGGCTAAGCAGACAGTTCAGAAAGAAAAAAATGTTCTGTGTCCATTTGTGTTTTAGGAGAGGCAGTCCACGGATGTCACTGTGTGGAGGTTTTAGTGTAATGGTGGAGTCATCTCCACCATCAGAGTCTTGGTTCAGGGCTGTGTTGCTGGAGGCAATGTTGTTTCCAGCGGTGATATTTTGGGCTAGGACAAGGTCGTCTAGGATGTCACTGGGGTATAAAGTGGATACCCGTTGAAGTAGATGTGGCCCTCCAGGTTGTAAACCAACAAAGCACCTAGTAAGACGAACCGTTAACAGAATGATATGTAGCTGTACCTGACAACATGTTTTTGTTTCTGTCTTTTGGTGGAAGTTTAGGTTCAGATGGGTCCCCTATCAGATGAGCAGCTGCCGGGCCTCTGGGACAATCTAATGTTAGTAAGTCCCAGGCGACTGTGCACCCTCGATTTGGCCTTCAGTGTTTGTGGGATGGGGGCAAGATTGAAAATAAGTTAAGCCCTAGAGCATGATAGAGAATTTCAGGAGTTTGTTTTTTGGACTGGAATTTGAAAAGTAGTTATTTGAGGACATTTTTCTGTCTTTCAGTGAAACCAGTTATCTGAGACCTATTAGGGAAATGAAAGTTCTATTGAATATATTTTTCGAGGCGCTAGCATTATGTATTTTAAGAAATGAAACATGGGTTGGGCACAGTGGCTCACCCCTGTAATCCCAGGAGTTTGGGAGGCCGAAGTGGGAGGATTGCTTGAGCCCAGGAGTTTGAGACCAGCCTGGGCAACATAGCGAGACCCTGCCTCTTAAAAAAAAAAATTAAATTGACAAAAAAGAAGTGAAACATATATGTAGGTTACTAATAATGTCTGTAACTCCGAAGGGAATAAGTAGTGTCCTGGCAAGGTCTTGTATTGTGCCTTTAGTGTTTGGAGAGGTATGGGATTTTGCTTTATATTTCGGGTATCTGTCAGACAAGAGATTCCCAGGGTTTTATTTATTTATTTTTTTCCCACCCTGGAAGGGACAGTTTTTAGGTAATGACCCAATAGTTTATTGTAACCATGAAGAAGGTGGGTCGGTTTGTTGACCTGGGCATCCAGTGCTAAGACAGCTGCCTGAAGTTTGGCCAGGCACGTTGTTTCTTGGGTCCTGTCCTTTATTAGGGACATCCTGGCTAAGGGATGGAAGGCAGCAGCATTCCACTGAGCCCCATCACTTATAATGGTCAGCAGTGGCCTTTGCACAGTCTATGAACTCCCATTAGTGTTCACTTAGTTAATCCCAGGGGCTTTCCAGGTAGTCAGGGGACCTGTGGGAGGGAGGAGTGACCACCTTCAGCACCCTGGCATCAGGCAAGGGACTGAGAACAGGGGAAGCCACTGCCTCCTGCGGGTGGATTAGACCCAAGGGCCTGAGATTGGCTTCATCGTGGCCTAAGGAGGCCTCAGTGGCCAGGCAGAGCTTATGGGGGGTTGTTTCCCTGACCCAGAGCACAGTGGGCAGCTGCATAGGAGGATCACAGGCTCAGGTCTGTGAGATCCTCTGTTTCCAGGAGAGCCCAGTAGATGGCCAGTCACTTGTTTTACTGGTGAATAACAGGAAGTCAGGAGGGGCAGTCTCTCCTAGACGGCCTGGGGCAGCTAATGACCATCGTAAGTGGTCTAGAGACTCCAGCAGGCATTTAAAAAGTTGCCAGTCTCTAGCATGAAGGGAGTCCTTTTAGGGAGTTGATTTTTTCCCCCCGTTTTCTTTTTTGTTTCTTCGAGGCATTAATAGGAGTGCTTGTTGATTTTAATTTAAATTATAATTTGTAAATCAGGAATATGTTGCCACCAGAACCCAAAAATTACTAAAAGATACTGGAATTACTTCCCCTTAATGACATGTCAAGAGTTTCCTTGGGGAAGGCTGTTATCGGTGCGGTGCATACCTGTGTTCCTGGAGAAGGTGGATGTTGTTAAGATCTCGTTTGCAAAGATCGTATGTGATGACAGATCTGTTGGGTAGCCTGGAAAAGGTGTGTTGTGTCCCATCGGAGGGAGAGGCAAGCTGCAGCTGAGAGGCTGTTGAAATAGGCACTGAACAGGGCATGTTGTCCAGGCCGGGTGTGGTGGCTCACACCTGTAATCCCAGCACTTTGGGAGGCCGAGGTGGGCAGATCACTTGAGGTCAGGAGTTCAAGACCAGCCTGGCCTAACATGCGGAAACCCTGTCTCTACTTAAAAAAAAAAAAAAAAAAAAAATTAGCTGGGCATGGTGACGCACACCTGTAATCCCAGCTACTCGGGAGGCTGAGGCAATAGAATCCCTTGAACCCTGGGTGGCGGAGGTTGCAGTGAACCGAGATTGTGCCACTGCATTCTAGCCTGGGTGACAGAGCAAGACTCAATCTCAGAAAAAAAAAAAAAAAAAAAAAACATGTTGGTCAAATTTATAATTAAAAGCACAAAAGTTATTGGTTGTTTATTGAATAAAATCAGGAGTTTTAATAATATTGGGTGTGGGCACCTTGATGGATGGGACCACAGTATGAAGGCTGTAGTAATCCAGCATGAGGTGCCCTTTATTTTCTTTTTCAGATTCAAGAGCAGGCACAATTGGGCTGTCAAATGGAGAAGCAGTAGGGATAATCACCCCTTCATTAATTAGGTTTTATAGAAGTTTTCATCCTTGAGGCCCTGTTGTAACTTACATTGGGCCATGTGAAATATTTCAACTGATTATCCATGGGGTCCCATTTTATCAAGCCAATTTGTAAGTGTCAAAGTCTCACTTTAATTTTAATTTGTTATTTATTATGTTAGCATATTTATACCTAATATGGAATATTTTAGGGCCATGGGTACTATGACTATGGGAGATTTAAGCAAGGCTACAGTTAAAGCGAGGCGTACCTATTTTTTTTCTCCTGTATTTAGTTACCCTTTTAAGATTTTAGGGAGCACAATGTTTGAATTTAGTGGGATCCCCAGGTATAAGTGTAATTTGAGCCCCAGATTGAGTAGGCCTATGCAGTTTTGTTAATTGGTACATTTTACCAAATGTTAGTTAGTCTAATTACCTTTTATTTTTTTCCCCATGTCTCATGGTCTGTGTTTAAATCATTCAGTAATCTAGGGCCAGCGGGATTATGTTTGTTAGACCTGGCATTTGTTTAGTACTTAAAGTTCAAAAAGTTCCTCTTTTTTTTTTTTCTTGAACTTGTAACCTCCTAAATCTCGAGGCTTTTTTTCCTTTTTTTTGGTCTTAGACTTTTAACTGCCTGAAGGGTTCTTAATTTCTGTCTCTGGTTGATAAGAGGAAAAGAAGGAGGGGTAAGGCGCCCAGTGCTTCTAGGCAACAGAGGACTGGGAACTCCAGACCTCAAGACAATCAGTTTCTTTCCCTCTATTTTTTTCTTCTAAGTGAAATCTTCAGAATGGCTTGTATCTCCAGGTGGCTAAAATATTTTTTCCTTTGTTTACCTGACAAGCTCCCCGTGGTCCCGAGTGGCCCCTGGTCCTCTGGCCTCCATTTGTGCTTCCCATCTGACCCCTTTGTAGGCAGCCGCCTTTCTCTCTAGGGTGCCCAGTTGACCTTGTCAGGGTGGGGGCGTAGAGCAACAGATGCAATGGAAGGCAGTGTCCTGGGGATAGCAGACCCCAACAGCAACCTTGCCAGCGAGGTGCCGTCATCTCCCCAGTGAAGGGGTTGCTACTGTTGTCGGAGTGGGAAGTCTGGTGGCCTCGTCTGTACTGCTTATCCATACAGTGGGCAGTCAGAATGCCGGTCTTCCTCTTGCACTCCGCTAACCCTTTGACTGGCCCAGCGCCTGCCTTACCCCTTCTGCCTCTCAGTAGCAAGCCCGTTATGCCAGAGTGAGGCCTTGGGAATACAGTTGGCTTCCTCCAGCCCAGCAGTTCCTATTTGGGGAAGTGACAGCAGTCTTGGATAGTGACTGTCGTGCCCCTCTTGCCCTCTTAAGGCTAGCAGTTGGTGAGTCCTAGGGAGCGCTTGGACTATGGAGGACCCACCCAATTTAGGGATGGGAGTATTGGCAGTGCTCCACAGAGACAACAGGCAGCAATGCACAGCAGCAGAGAGGTACCCCAGCAGGCTGTGGAGCCCTCCCATATGGCATCAGCCATGTGAGTGGGCCAGGTAGTAAACAGGCCAAGAGCAATCTGAAGGCCTGGTCTTGTGTCCCTCAGGTTGTGACCACACACCCTGTTCACCACACTGAATATATTTTCCTCTGTTTTGGTCTAGGGGGTCTCTCTCTCTCTGAAGAGTGGCTGCAAATTCTAGCCCTACCCAGACCGGGAGGAGAGTTACATTCCAGTGTGTTGGGCGGGCAAGATGTAGAGGAGGCAGCACAACAAAACACATGAAATGTCAGAAGCATCCTCCTACTCACAGATCCCCAGGATGGGAGGCTGCTCTCGGGGGCTGATGGAAGTCCAGAGACAGCCGGGTGTTCAACCTGTGGGATAGGAATGAGAGAGGACCTGTTGGGCCTTGCGTTATTAAGGTGCATGGACGTTATCCCTCAGGACTTCCTTTGGGGGTTGTGGATTGGTTGCACAAAGGAAAGTTCTTATTTATATGACTCTGGTGTTGGCCACTAAGTTTCACTGTAGTCAGCAGCTGTGAGATGTGTTGGATTTGGGGCCAGTGAGGTGAGGAACAAGCAGGCTGTATAACAAACAGCTACACAGGCAGGGGAAGTTTTAACTAAGACAAAGACGATGGGGGTATTGGAGCTGAGATAAATAAACAGCTAACTGGCATATTTCACTTTTGGTTCTGTACCATCCATATGCACTCTCCTACACACATAGGAATTTCTTTGGAATAATTAAACAAGTCTATATTCCTACCTAAGAAGATATGAGGGAAGAAGTCCTCACCCACCCCCAAAGGAGCAGATGCGCAGTTCACACAGTCCTTTGTATTCCCATGGCACGCCATGTCAATTACTCCTCAAATTTAGTCCCATTCTAACTATTCTGTTTCTTAAAGACAAAATTATAAATGTAACCTCTAATAATGTGTATATAAAATAAAAGTGGGAAAAAGATAGAAGTAAATGGTTCATTTAAATAAACAAACACATGGATATAAACACACATACGTATAACAAGCAGAGAGAAAACATGCAAAACTACATTTCTTGTTTCTGTCACTGGTCTTGAGGTTGTAGTTGATGTCCATGGTTTACTTCTTCAGTGACTAATTCCGTATTTTCCCTGCCCTCCACTTGAACCTCAGCTGCTCCAGGTTTTGTACCAGGGAGGAGCGATCCAAATCTTCGTTCGCCCAGAGTCCGAATCCTCTGTTGTCCTGCTTTCGTTCAGTTGTGGTTTTCCATTAACCTTTTCTATGGAGTATAGAAGTACTCGGAGGTTCTACACTTCATCACTTCATCCTCCTTGCCTCAATTGTCTAGCAGTGCCACAGTTTTCCTTTGATAATTGGGATTAACCACTCCAGCCAGTAGATTAACTTTTTTCTTTTTTTTTTTTTTTGCCTCTTGGTTTAGTGGTATATGAAGCCCAAAAGGGCCAAGTGGCAGTCTCCTGTTCCAATGCATTAGAACCATAACCGTGCCCCCTGGGGGAGGCATTTTCCTCTAGGGTCTAAGAAGCTCTCCAGACCAGCAGTGCTCTGAGTTGCTGGGAATAAAAGCAAACTTCTGTCAGTGGAGTTAATTCCACCTTCACCCATCAATTCTATTTTTTTGTTTTGTTTTGAGATGGAGTCTTGCTCTGTCGCCCAGGCTGGAGTGCAGTGGCACAATCTCGGCTCACTGCAACCTCCACCTCCCGGGTTCAAGCCATTCTCCTGCCTCAGCTTTCCAAGTAGTTAGGATTACAGGCATGTGTCACCATGCCCAGCTAATTTTTCGTGTTTTTAGTAGAGACGGGGTTTCACCATGTTGGCCGGGCTGGTCACGAACTCCTGACCTGAAACGATCCACCTGCCTCGGCCTCCCAAAGTGCTGGGATTCCAGGCATGAGCCACCGCGCCTGGCCTACTCATCAATTCTTGGACCCATGTATTCTGACTCTGGGAGACAGTACCATGGAAGGCTTTATGACTCAAAGCGTACACCTTGACCTTTGAGTCAGAATTCCTTTCTAAGGGTTGTCCCCCATTTGGCCCTATAACTGAGTTTTCAGTATGCGATTCCACTTTTCATGTAGATCCACTGCTTCTGAGTGATGGGGTGTGTGATGGAACCAGTTGATTTCAAGGACATGCTTCCATTGTTGCACTTCCTCTGCAGTCAAATGCTTTGCTTGTTTAGAAACTCTGTTGTGTGGAGGCCATGACTACTGATAAAGCATGTTGTGATTCCGTGGGTGGTGGTGTCAGCAGAAGCCTAACTAGTCGAAAGGCAGATCCACACCGGAACGTGAGTCTGTTCTGGTGGGGATGAGTCTTTGACAATTTCCTGATAGAAGAGGGCCCATTACAGCATGGCTGGCTGGTCTCCTCTAAGGAATGGTGCTGTATGGGATGCTCAGTGTTGATTTCTGCTTTCAGGAGATTAGGCCCAGCAGTAATGTTAGCTGGGTCGGACTTGGTAAGGGGAAGTCCTTATTGCTGAGCCCACACATAGCCTTTATCCCTGCTGTCATGAACATTTTTTAATGGGCCCATTGAGCAAGCACTGAAGTGCAGCTAGGAAAAGTACAAGGTATCTTTAGAGCACGTGATTTTGTCTGCCCTATTTCTAGTGGATCACGGCAGGCATTCACGTGGGACACAATCTTTCCTTTCAGAGATGTCCATCCATATACCTTTTCCTAGGTTTCCTTGTTACCACTCTGGTTGCTTCCACATTTTTGACCATCCAGCCAAGCCATCGGCAACTTTTGATGAATCTGTGTATGTGTATGCATGCATCTTGTCAACTCTTACTCCAGACCCAGAAGCAGGCCAATACACTGCCTGAAGTTCTGCCACTCGGAAGATTTTCCTTTAGTACTGCCCCCTTCAGGGTCAGCCTTTAGCGGGGCTGTAGTGCTTCTGCTCTGCACTTTTAGCGGGTGCTAGAGCTAGTCATTGGACTCGGGGAAAGCAGGAAGCAGCCCTCTGGAATGCAGGCAACCCTGGCTATTGTGCTCATGAGCAGAGGAAGTTGGGGTGCCAGTAAGGATACAAGACTGAGAGCACTAAATATCCACATTAGGTGGCCAGGGGAAACCAGTCTTTGGTATGCAGACAGGCCATGGGTGGTGGCTAAGTGCATAGAAAGAGACAGTATTCCTGTCACCCTTGCATTCTTTGAGTAGTTCAATGCATTTCCTCAGAACTCAGATGCATATTGTGTTATGAATTGTGATGGGGCTGTAGTCTGGGTGTACTTTAACAGTGTTGAGAAGGATCTCAGTTGTCTGTCCAGCCATCACTGGGTGCCTTTAGGCTCCATGCCAGGTCAAGGGGAACATTGGCACCCAAAGATACCTAAGGCTGCCCATGAGATACAGAGACTCCACAAAGAAAAGCAAGTTGCAGTGTCACCCAGCATCATCCAAGAACATTCCTAGAGACTCGCAGAGTTCCTTATGATAAAAGGTTTTGTTGTGGCCAGGTGCAGTGGCTCACGCCTGTAATCCAGCACTTTGGGAGGCCGAGGCGGGCAGATCACAAAGTCAGGAGATCGAGACCATCCTGGCTAACAGGGTGAAACCCCGTGTCTACTAAAAATACAAAAAAATTAGCCGGGTGTGGTGGCGGGTGCCTATAGTCCCAGCTACTCGGGAGGCTGAGGCAGGAGAATGGCGTGAACCTGGAGGCGGAGCTTGCAGTGAGCCGAGATCATGCCACTGCACTCCAGCCTGGGCAACAGAGCGAGACTCCGTCTCAAAAGAAAAAAAAAAAAAGGTTTTGTTGCTCCAAAAATAGGAAAGTTCAATGTGTGTATCTATCTACCCAGTAATGTTGTTACAAGATGTATAAAGGAGTATACATTACAGATACACAAGAAGAAATAGACAAGTCCACAGTTGCAGTGGGAGATTTTAGAATTTTTATCTCATGTTATTTAAATAGTAGAGAAAAATGAAGATAGGATGTACATTTGCGAGAGATGAGCACACTGCCTAATTTACCTGTCCAGTGTTGTGTCTGCTAAATGAAGGAAATCACAGAGTGCTTACCTGGAGTTGAGAGTGAAAAGATAGACTGGAAGGGGCAAGAAGGTTTTCATGGGGAGACGAACATGTTTTACATCTTGTTTAGGCTTTTGATTACGCAAGTGTATGCGATTGTCAAAATTCATCCACTGAATGCCTAAGATCTGTACTTTTAATTGTACATTAATTATATTTCAAGTTTAAAATAACATAATTGGTTTAGATTTCACCAAATTAAACACATTTGTGGCCCTCTTCAGCCTAAGGATCCCCAGTTTGAAACCCATGGTAGTGGGTACAATCTACACCAGGAGTCTAGACATGGGGTTTCTGTAACCCAGTGTGACCTCAGAGTTTCAGCCTTCTCATTGGTAGAATAAAGGCTGTAGCGTCCTTGTGGGGGTGTATGTGGTTCATGGATAATGAACTGTTCAGTTTTCAGTGATTTTCATCGTTCAGATCCCATTCTGTCAATCAGCATTTGCACTGTTGTTCTGTGTTTGATTTATTAAAGATTGTGATTAATTTTTATTAAATTTTATTTTAATTGTATAAATTTTATTAAATTAAAATACATTCTATTGTTGGGTCATACTCGGTTTATATGGAGTGGGTGTTCAATAACACATGTGGGTGGTGACCATGGTGTTGTACTGTGCAGGTTTAGACTAACGCTGGTCATGTGGGGAAAGTAAGAGCAGCCACAGATTGGGTGTCAGGGACAAAATTGCCTGTGTTCAAGTCCTGGTTCACAGCTTCCAAACTGGATGATTCTGGACCAAATCCAAGTGTTGTCTGAATGTAGGTTTTCTTTTTTTTCTTTTTCTTTTTTTTTTTCCTTTTGAGACAGAGTTTCACTCTGTTGCCAGGCTGGAGTGCAGTGGTGTGATCTCGGCTCACTGCGACCTCTGTCTCTCAGGTTCAAGCGATTCTCCTGCCTCAGCCTCCTCAGTAGCTGGGATTTATAGGCATGCACTACCATGCCCAGCTAATTTTTGTGTTTTCAGTAGAGATGGGGTTTCACCACGTTGCCCAGGCTGGTCTTGAACTCCTGACCTCAACTGACACACCTGCCTTGGTTTCCCAAAGTGCTGGGATTACAGGCGTGAGCCACCGCACCCGGCCTGATTTTTTCTTTATCAAATAGGGGTCATTGATATCTACTGTAAAGGGTGGTTATGATAATTAAGCGAGTATATAAAGCTGCTAGTGTGACTTCTGACACACACTGTTCCTCAGTAGTGGAAGTTGGTCTTCCTACTATTTGTAGTGTACACCGTTTTCAGTGTCTTTTCCTCTATATGCTCTGCAGAGAGAGTGCTAATGGTGTCTGATGACTGATAAGTAATGCTTGTTGATTAATGATTTATACAAACAGGATACCATTAACCCTGGATAAAGAGAATGGAGGTTACCTCTGTCCGTGTAGATTCCTAAGCTGTCCTGGAGTGATCCTTGGAGTAAAGGAAAGGTGCTTTGAAGCACATTTAGCCATCAGCCCTGTGGGATGGCAGCCACTGATTTGTCCTATGGTAAGTCCTGTTTCTGTTCATTTTCAGATACCCTGCTTTAGGTGTCCCCCCCCACACAGTATGGAGTCCAGTGGCCTGTGCCTGATCATTCACGCTGCAGCTTCATTTCTGAGGTGCTGATGTGGGCTAGGGAATGCTTTGTTCCTTTTTTTTTTTTTTTTTTTGAGACAGAGTCTTGCTCTGTTGCTCAGGCTGGAGTGCAATGGCATGATCTCAGCTCATTGCAACCTCTGCCTCCCAGGTTCAAGCGATTTTCCTGCCTCAGCCTCCTGAGTAGCTGGGATTACAGGCGTGTGCCACCACACTTAGCTAATTTTTTGTAATTTTAGTAGAGATGGAGTTTCACCATGTTGGCCAGGATGGTCTCGAACTCCTAACCTCAAGTGATCTGCCTGCCTCGACCTCCCAAAGTGCTAGGATTACAGGTGTGAGCCATCTCGCCCAGCTAGAATACTTCATCAGCCCCCTGCTGTGTGTGCTTTGGGAAGAGGTGCTGTGTATTTCCAGGGTTAAGTTTCCTTATCTGTAAAATAAGACTGTTACCCTTTTCCCAGTGGGCAGCATGGCTGACTATCCTTTTTTTTGCCTTTACGTGAGGCAGTACTGCCCTGGAATTGATAGCGGTAGTGTGTATGTCTGTGTTTTCTTGAGTGTGCAGGAGTATATGGGAATCTCACAGTAGGATGGAATGACTTTGGGGTATGTGAATGTGGGAATTATCGTCAGCCCTGGGTTCTCATGCCTTCTTTCTTTTCCATGAGGTCTTTACAGGGACCCAGTCTGCCTTCAAGAAAAGACAGAAGTAGAAAGGGTGGTGGCTGACTGTCTGACAAATTGTTATCAGGTATGCAGGAAGTATATCCTTCTCCAAAATATCATACTTGCATCACCAGGTAGACACATTTCCTTCTACACAGAATTATCTTCAGAGCTTCTTAAAGCAAATAAAGCCTCCTTCAAGGACTGAGTCCCTAGTTGAATTCCCGGAAGGAGTGGAGCCTGTCATATTGGTGAGGGTTTGCCTTGAATGTCATCCCAGTATTTCAATATTGATTAATTAGTCTTCCCTCATGGTCCCAACTGCATAGTTTTTATTTTGTTGAGTGTTCTGACACATGGTAAGGGACATGAAAGTATCCTTTGAGATAATCGATCCATTCATCAGTGTTTATCTAGCATCTGCTCAAGAGTGTGCTGCAGTGGAGGGAAATCAGATGACCTCCCAGTCTTGTTGTGTTAGATACAATCATGTGTAAGAAGTGCCATTCAAGCCGTGTCACTGGAGGGGACTGACAGTGAGTGAGTGTGGATAGAGAGGACCTCCTGGGGTGGGCAATGTGAGCCCTCAGACTCTGTAGGTATTGCATTTTGCAGTGAACACTGGTAGACATGTTTTGTGGCTCAAGCCAGCATGTGTGTGATGGTTTAGGATTCAGTGACTTTTGATGACCTGGCTGTGGACTTCACCCCAGAAGAATGGACTTTACTGGACCCAACTCAGAGAAACCTCTACAGAGATGTGATGCTGGAGAACTACAAGAATTTGGCCACAGTAGGTAAGACTGGCCTCATCCCTTGTAGCCTACTATGGAACAGATTATGTTATGTACTTACTGTATTGCACTTCAGAGATAGCAACTCTGAACACAATGGGAAATAACAGACATAGTCCCTGCCCTAATAGGGTTTCATCTACTTGGTGATTCTCAAAATGTGGTGTCAGATGAAGAGCATCACCAGCACTGTTGGAGATGTATGTTCTCAGTCTCCACCTTTGACATACTCAGTGAGAAACTCTGCAACAGGGCCCCTGTCATCTGTGTTTTAACAAGCTCTCATGAATCTGATGTGCTATAATGTTGAAGAATGAGATGTATAGTTGTTTCCCATGAGAATGAAGATCCTTTGTTTCACTTAACTTCCTATTTGGATAAAAGTCTTAGTGCTTTGTAAGTGTGTACATCAGCCTGGATTTGGGCTTCAGGGATCAGAGATCACCAATCTTTTGGGGGCACAGACAGACGATATTTGCATTTTTAGCCCTTTTAAAATAATTTCACTGCTTCCATTGGAACTATATCTCCTGAGTTGTGGAAAGATTTATCATCTCTTGCATGAGCCTCTTCTGGTAATGTATCTTTCTTTGTGCACAGGATATCAG
Source organism: Pan troglodytes (assembly GCF_028858775.2). Lineage (NCBI taxonomy): Eukaryota > Metazoa > Chordata > Mammalia > Primates > Hominidae > Pan > Pan troglodytes. The sequence goes on along the minus strand of NC_072418.2, from coordinate 12,142,612 downwards.
CTCTTCAAACCCAGTCTGATCTCTTGGCTGGAACAAGAAGAATCTAGGACAGTGCAGAGAGGTGATTTCCAAGGTGAGTGTTCACAAAGGACTGCCCTGGTCAATAAGTTCAGTATGTTTATAAGTATAATGAGGAAACTTTTTTTTTTTTTTTGAGATGGAGTCTCACTCTGTCACCCAGGCTGGAGTGCCGTGGCACAGTCTCAGCTCACTGCAACCTCCGCCTCGCAGGTGCAAGCGATTCTCCTGCCTCAGCCTTCTGATCTCCTGCCTCAGCCCCCTGAGTAGCTGGGATTACAGGCTCGCGCCACCATGCCTGGCTAATTTTTGTATTTTTGGTAGAGACGGGGTTTGACCGTGTTGGTCAGTGTGGTCTCAAACTCCTGATCTCATGATCTGCCCACCTCGGCCTCCCAAAGTGCTGGGATTACAGGCGTGAGCCACCACGCTTAGCCATAATGAGGAAACTTTTTAAGATGTGCTTCATCTCACAGTGTTGAGGCCATTATTTTTTTTATTTTTATTTTTTTCTGAGACACAGTTTCACTGTCACCCAGGCTGTAGTGCAGTGGTGCGATCTCGGCTTACTGCAACTTCAGCCTCCCGGGTTCAGGTAATTCTCCTGAGTACTCGTCCTCCCGAGTAGCCGGGACTACAGGTGTGTGCCACGCCTGGTTAATTTTTTGTATTATTAGTGGAGAGAGGGTTTCACCACATTGGCCGCGCTGGTCCCAAACTCCTGACTTCAAGTGATCCACCTGCCTTGGCCTCCCAAAGTGCTGGGATTACAGGCATGAGCCACCATGCCAGGTAGGCCATTTCTTTCTCAGAAGTTAAGAAATCTTCAACTTCTCATACTTTTACGCTTTGTCTACTCATTCTTTTCTGTGATAGGACCCGTTGGTTTCTTCTTTAAAAGTTCCTGTTTTGGGCCAGGTGTGGTGGCTCACGCCTATAATCTCAGCACTTTGGGAGGCTGAGGCGGGCAGATCACATGAGGTCGTGAGTTTGAGACCAGCCTGGCCAACATGGTGAAACCCCATCACTACAAAAATACAACTATTAGCTGGGCGTGGTGGCGCACTCCTGTAGTCCCAGCTACTAGGGAGGCTGAGGCAGGAGAATCGCTTGAACCCCGGGGCCGAAGGTTGCAATGAGCCAAGATCGTGCCACTGAACTCCAGCTGGGGTGAGAGAGCAAGACTCTGTCTCAAAAAAAAAAAAAAAAAAAAAAAGGCCTGGCACGGTGGCTCACGTCTGTAATCCCAGAACTTTGGGAGGCCGAGGTGGGAGGATCACCTGATGTCAGGAGTTCAAGACCAGCGTGGCCAACATGCTGAAACCCCGTCTCTACTAAAAATGCAAAAATTAGCTGGGCTTGGTGGTAGGTGCCTGTAATCCCAGCTACTCGGGAGGCTGAGGCAGGAGAATCACTTGAACTTGGGAGGCGGAAGTTGCAGTGAGCCGAGATTGTTCTATTGCACTCCAGCCTGAGTGACAAGAGTGAAGCTCTTTCTCAAAAAAAAAAACAAAAACAAAAAACAAGCTCCTTGTTTTGATGTGTGCTTTTTGTTCTATTCCTCAACTTTCCTTCCATGGTAATATTCTTTGTGTTCACCATCAGTTTATAATTTTCATAGAATCAGTTTGTAGTAAACTATGTAAAATTTTGACGCTATATCCTTATTATTGCCAAATTTTTGATATACAATCTTCAAATCTGTCTTTGTGTTTGTTTTTTGTTACCGTGTTTAATTTGAAAACAAATACAGGGGCCGGGTGTGGTGGCTAATGCCTGTAATCCCAGCACTTTGAGGGGCTGAGGCGTGTGGATCATGAGGTCAGGAGTTTGAGACCAGCTTGGCCAACATGGTGAAATCTCATCTCTACTAAAAATACAAAAATTAGCTGGGCGTTGTGGCATGTGCCTGTAGTCCCAGCTACTCAGGAGGCTGAGGCAGGAGAATCACTTGAACCTGAGAGGCAGAGGTTGCAGTGAGCTGAGACCACGCCATTGCACTCCAGCCTGGGCAACAGAGTGAGACACCGTCTCAAGAAAAAAAGAAAACAAGTACAAATGATCCCTCTCATTTTCAGCTCCATCTGTCTACCCTGTATGTCTCCAAACCCTTACATTTCTTTTTCTCTTCAGCTTCAGAAGGGAAAGTGCAACTTAAAGCCAAAGAGTTAGCCCTTCAGCAGGATGTTTTGGGGGAGCCAACCTCCAGTGGGATTCAAATGGTAAGATTAACAAGGATACGTCTTAGTTTTCACATTTAGAGATGATTGGGGATTCCATTATAGAAAATCAGAATAAAGGTGGGAATGGTGGCTCACACCTGTAATCCCAGCACTTTGGGAGGCTGAAGTGGGAGGATCACTTGAGGCCAGGAGTTCTAGACCAGCCTGGTCAACGTAGCAAGATCTTGGCGCTAAAAAACTAAATTTAATTACATTAAAAGAAAAAGAAAATTAGCAGAATGAGAGCTCTTTGAGATAAGTAGCATTCCCAAAAGGGATAATGACTCTGGAGAGAGACTCAGAATACGATGACTTGGGGATGCTTGAAACCTAGCTTGACACTTATTGTTGTTTTTTTCTTAGACAGAGTCTTGGTCTGTCGCCCAGGCTGGAATGCAGTGGCATGATCTTGGCTCACTGCAACCTCCACCTCCTGGGTTCAAGCGATTCTTGTGCCTCACCCTCCTGAGTAGTTGGGAGTACAGGCACGTGCCACCATGCCCGGCTAGTTTTTGTACTTTTAGTAGAGACAGGGTTTCACCATGTTGGCCAGACTGGTCTTGAACTCTTGACCTGAGGTGATCCGCCCACCTTGGCCTCCCAAAGCACTGGGATTACAGGCGTGAGCCACCGTGCCCAGCCAACACTTAGGTGTTTTAGAGTTCCCCTCAAGTACACATTTGTAACTAGTTAGTGAGTTTTTAAGACAATTTCATAAAACTCTACAGACATTTGAGATTAGAGTAGATGGCACAGCCTGGCAGGAGTTTTTTGTCATTCCGCTGGAAAGAAATCAAAAGGGCATACTTATATGTGTGTAATGAAAAATGGTAAACATGATAATAATCATCACAGTGTTCCTCTCTTCAGATGAGTGGAATCTGTTAATCAATCTGAACAGTCCTTTAATCATCATTCATTCCTTTATCAACAGATAGGAAGCCACAACGGAGGGGAGGTCAGTGATGTTAAGCAATGTGGAGATGTCTCCAGGGAACACTCATGCCTTAAGACACATGTGAGAACTCAAAATAGTGAGAACACATTTGAGTGTCATCTGTATGGAGTAGACTTCCTTACTCTGCACAAGAAAACCTCTACTGGAGAGCAACGTTCTGTATTTAGTCAGTGTGGAAAAGCCTTCAGCCTGAACCCAGATGTTGTTTGCCAGAGAACGTGCACAGGAGAGAAAGCTTTTGATTGCAGTGACTCTGGGAAATCCTTCATTAATCATTCACACCTTCAGGGACATTTAAGAACTCACAATGGAGAAAGTCTCCATGAATGGAAGGAATGTGGGAGAGGCTTTATTCACTCCACAGACCTTGCTGTGCATATACCAACTCACAGGTCAGAAAAACCCTACAAATGTAAGGAATGTGGAAAAGGATTTAGATATTCTGCATACCTTCATATTCACATGGGAACTCACACTGGAGACAATCCCTATGAGTGTAAGGAGTGTGGGAAAGCCTTCACCAGGTCTTGTCAACTTACTCAGCACAGAAAAACTCACACTGGAGAGAAACCTTATAAATGTAAGGATTGTGGGAGAGCCTTCACTGTTTCCTCTTGCTTAAGTCAACATATGAAAATCCATGTGGGTGAGAAGCCTTATGAATGCAAGGAATGTGGGATAGCCTTCACTAGATCTTCTCAACTTACTGAACATTTAAAAACTCACACTGCAAAGGATCCCTTTGAATGTAAGATATGTGGAAAATCCTTTAGAAATTCCTCATGCCTCAGTGATCACTTTCGAATTCACACTGGAATAAAACCCTATAAATGTAAGGATTGTGGGAAAGCCTTCACTCAGAACTCAGACCTTACTAAGCATGCACGAACTCACAGTGGAGAGAGGCCCTATGAATGTAAGGAATGTGGAAAGGCCTTTGCCAGATCCTCTCGCCTTAGTGAACATACAAGAACTCACACTGGAGAGAAGCCTTTTGAATGTGTCAAATGTGGGAAAGCCTTTGCTATTTCTTCAAATCTTAGTGGACATTTGAGAATTCACACTGGAGAGAAGCCCTTTGAGTGCCTGGAATGTGGTAAAGCATTTACGCATTCCTCTAGTCTTAATAATCACATGCGGACCCACAGCGCCAAAAAACCATTCACGTGTATGGAATGTGGCAAAGCCTTTAAGTTTCCCACGTGTGTTAACCTTCACATGCGGATCCACACTGGAGAAAAACCCTACAAATGTAAACAGTGTGGGAAATCCTTCAGTTACTCCAATTCGTTTCAGTTACATGAACGAACTCACACTGGAGAGAAACCCTATGAATGTAAGGAGTGTGGGAAAGCCTTCAGTTCTTCCAGTTCCTTTCGAAATCATGAAAGAAGGCATGCGGATGAGAGACTGTCAGCATAAGGAATGTGGGAAAACCTAAAGGTGTCCCTGTTCTCTCTGAAGACATGAAAACTCGCTGGGGAGAAACCCTATGAATGTAAAAATGTGGAAGCAACTTTGTATCTCAGGTCTTAATGAACACATATGAATTCACAGTGGAGAAGACCCTGCATCAGGGAATGTGGAAATGACTTCGCTGAATTCTCAAGCCTTACCAAACACATCAGAAATCTCACTGGAGAGAAACCGTATGAATGTAGAGAATCTGGGAATACCTTTCTGAATCCCACAAACCTTAATGTGTGTATGTGAACTCACATTGGAGAGAAACCCTGCAATTTAAATGGTATGGTCTGGATGATGCCCCACTCCATATTTGTAAGCCCTAAGTCCTAGTTCCTTACACTATAACTGTATTTGGACATAGGGTTTTCAAACAGGTGAGTAACTTCAAATGAGGTTGTTGGGTTCGATCCCTAATCTGACATCACTGGTGTCCCTATAAGGGAAACTGAAGGAAGGATACACATGGAGAAGACTGTGTGGATCCACCAGAAGATGGCCATCTACAAGCCAAGGACAGAGACCTGGAACAGATGCTTTCATTATGGCCTCCAGAGGAAACCAACCCTGTCTCCACCTTGATATTGCACTTCCAGGCTCCAGAACTGTGAGGCAATAAATTTCTCTTGGTTAAATCATTCAGTCTGTTATTTTGTACAGCAACCCTAGGAAACTAATACTGTGAGGAACTTGGGAAAAGCTTTAGATCAAGCTTGTCCAACCCGCAGGCCAGGATGGCTTTGAATGCAGACCAACACAAATTTTTAAGCTTTCTTCAAACATAATGAAATTTTTTTGTGATTATTTTTTCCGTTCATTAGCTATCATTAGTGTTAGTGTAAACACAAAAGCAATCACAGGAGAGACGTTCTATGAATGTAGGACATGTGAAGAAGTCTGTAAGTGCTCATCAGATCTTAATACTCACTTCCAACTCTTGTGGTGATAGGCCCTGTGAAAATCAAAGACCATCAAGAAGAGAAAGTTTCTTTTACTATGAAAGTCATAAATGTGACTTCACCCAACATTTAGTGACTTAGAGTGGACTGAGGCTCCATTATTAGTAATGTGGAGAGATTTCATTAAATGTTTATACCTTACATGAGGAATAAAAATTCACAGTGTAGAGAACACTTCTGCTGCAAGGCACGTGGGAAAGCTTTTACTAATTCCACGAGGCTTATTTTACATATCTAAAATTAGACTGCAAGTGAGCCAAGACCCCTACACTCCAGCCTGGGTGACAAAGCAAGACTCCGTCTCAAAAAAAATAAAATAAAATTAGACTGCAAATGTCCTGGGAATGTAGGGGAATGTATGGCAACCTTTAAATATCTCACATGCCATAATGTTAACATGAAATCTCACATTGGAGGAAGAACCTATGTATCCCAGGGATATGATGTCACCTTATTTCATTGCTCAAGCCTTAATATCTTTGTGAGAATTCACACTGGGGTAAAACCCTGTGATTATAAAAAGGATGCAGGAAGTACTTCATTTGCTTCTCATATCTTACTGTATCACAGTTCATAGCCATGTGAATGTAAGAAATATGGGAAAGCTGTCAGAATCTCTTCACAACCCAGCAGGAAGTAACTTGCAATGAGACCACACAGTCTGTGAAACATGGAAAGCCCTTTGCTGTTATCTCAGGGATTGCTTAAGTAAGGTTTTGCAGTAGAGAGAAATCCTATTAGTGTAAGAGGTTTTGGAGAGTGGTAGTTCAGCTAAATAATGTTGACTTCTCAGATTGGAAAACTCTGACCAATTGAAAATGTTTTATTACTCTTAAAATATCCGTGTTCACCTGGTGCAGTGGCTCAGAGCTGTAATCTCAGCACTTTGAGAGGCTGAGGTGAGTGGATTGCTTGAGCTCAGGAGTTCAAGACCAGCCTGGGTAACCTGGTGAAACCCCGCCTCTACAAAAAAGACAAAAGTTAGCTGGGCATGGTGGCTTATGCCTATAGTCCCAGCTACCCAGGAGGCTGAGGCAGGAGAATCATTTTAGCCGAGAAGGAGGTTGCAGTGAGCTGAGATTGTGCCACTGCACTCTAGCCTGGGTGACAGAGTCAGACGCTGTCTCAAAACAAAAAATCCATGTTTCAGAGCAGTTTTAGGTTCACAGCAAAATAGTGTGGAAGGTTCAAAGACATCCTATATTCCTGTGGCCACCACACATGCATAGCTTCCACCATCATCAACATACTCCACCAGAGTAATACATTTGTTAGAATTCATGAACCTGCATTGCCACTTCATTATCACCCAAAGTCCACAGATCATCGGTCCTCCCACTATTCCTCCCTCCCTCTCCCCAGCCCGACAACCACTCATCTTTTTACTGTCTCCATAGTTTCGCCTTTTTCAGAATGTCATAGAGTTGGAATTGTGCAGTACGTAACTTTTCAGATTGGCCCAAAGTGATAACTTCACATCCTTCTTTTCCAGTTCAAATGTTGCCTTTTTCAAAACCACTCATGGCCTGCCCCGCCCTCATCCTGTGCCCATAAAAACCGCAGGCTCCACTAACAGAGTAGAAGAGGGTGGGGGCTTTAGTTCTGTCTCTAGAGCAAAGCCCACAGTTATTGGTTAATGAATGCGTTAAGGCACCCACACCTTCCACCAATGTTGAGCTGTGTTCATCCCATGGTGACTTTTGGGGCAGTGGATTGCAGGGTGGGTCTGGAGTGCCATGTGACTGCTCTGCAGGACTTGGAGACTGGTGAAATTTCTGCACAGGTGGCTTCTGGAGCTCCTGGCCAAGGTGCACCTTTCCTCAAGAGCGTGACTCCTTGATGCTTGGAATCTGGGTGAGGACAGGATGAGGACATTTAAAAATACTGTTTAGTGTTAGGTTTTTAACTCATTGTTTAATTCTCTGACACAGCAGCTGAGCTTTTTTTTTTTTTTTTTTTTTTTTTTTTTTTTTTTTTTTTTTCTTGAGATGGAATTTTGCTCTTGTTGCCCAGGCTGGAGTGCAGTGGAGAGATCTTGGCTCACTGCAACCTCTGCCTCCCGTGTTCAAGTGATTCTCCTGCCTCAGCCTCCTCAGTAGCTGGGATTACAGGCACGTGCCACCACGCCCGGCTACTTTTTGTATTTTTAGTAGAGATGGGGTTTTGCCATGTTGGACAGACTGGTCTTGAACTCCTGACCTCAGATGATCTGCCCCTCTTGGCCTCCCAAAGTGCTGGGATTACAAGCATGAGCCACTGCACCCGGCACTGAGCAATTTTTTAAACCAATATATTCTTTGGTGCAGCATCTAATTTAATACTTATTTTAAAACCTAATACTTTAAAAATCTTTTATTTGCCAGTTGATAGAGAATGTCTGTTTTAAACACACGTTTCTAATGTATAAATCTAATGTTAGCAATACAATTCCAAACCCCTTACTTATCAGTGGGTATTTTATTTAGCAGAGACTGTATAAAATGCACTGCTAGCCAAACTGCTTTTGAATTTCTTTTGCCCCAGATCTCTGGTTTTTGGAGGCTTCATTAAATAAAACTAATAATCCTCTATTCACTTTTTAAGAATTGTGGTAAAGTATATTACATAAAGTTTACATTTTAACCATTTTAAGTGTCCACTTCGCTGGCATTAAGTATACTCACATTGTTGGGCAACTGTCACCATCATCCCACTAAAAAATGTTTATCTTCCCAAACTGAACCCAATAAACACTAACTCCCTACTGCTCCCTTCCCAATCTCTGGCAAACACCATTCAATTCTCTGTGTTGGAAACAAATGCTCGACATAGCCAAAAGAAACCCCCTAGAAAATTTCTCAGCAGGGCACCTTTACTTCTGCAGAAGGGTGCTGCTTGTGCCCGTTACAATCGCAAGAGCACAATGAACAAAGGAGGGAAGGAGTTTTTAATTTAATGCAGTTCCTGTTTCTGTGTCGTTCCCCAATTGGCTGGGATTGGACTGCACAATCTAAGCTGATCCCGATTGGCTAAGACTTAAACTTTTCCAAATAGGGTAAATGTGCGATTTGTGGAAACAGAAGAGAAGAAGGGGGGTAGGATTGATGTACAACTTTTATAACTTATGATCAGAAAGTTGAGTCTTTGAAGAGGAACTTAGTTGTTCCAACATGTGTCTGTGTTAACCCCACTACTGTAGGTACCTCATAAAAGTGAAGTCCCAGTATTTGACTTTTTGTGACTAGTTTATTTCATTTAGCATAACATGTTCAAGGTTCATGTTGTAGCACATCTCAGAATTTCCTTTTTTAAGGCTGGATAATCTATTGTATGGCTATACCACATTTTGATTTGCTTTCACCTTTTCAATATTGTGAATAAAGCTGCCATGAACATGGGTGTACAAATAGCTCTTCCAGTACCTGCTTTCAACTTTTTGATTAATATACCCAGAAGTGGAATTGCTGGATCATATGCTGGTATCATTTTTTAGTATTAATGTTTATTTTCCAACTTGGTCTTGAGGTTTCTCTCTTGAGAAAGGCCAAAAGCCAATATAGCCACACTCTTTTTTTTTATTTTTTTATTTTAAGAGTCTTGCTCTGTCATCCAGGCTGGAGTGCAGTGGCACAATCTCAGCTCACTGCAACCTCTGCCTCCTGGGTTCAAGTGATTCTCATGCCTCAGCCTCCCGAGCAGCTGGGATTACAGGCATCTCCCACCATGCCCAGCTAATTTTTATATTTTTTGTAGAGACGGGGTTTCACCATGTTGGCCACACTGGTCTTGAACTCCTGACCTCAGGTGATCCACTCACCTTGGCCTCCCAGAGTGCTGGGATTACAGGCCTGAGCCAACATGTCCGGCCCGAGATAGCCACTCTCTAGGAGAGCTGGTGGAGGATGTTAAGTTCAAGTGTGTTAAGTGAGACACAATGAGAAAGTGAAACCAAAATCAATGAAAGGAAAAAGTTTATTATAGATTCCAGAGAAGTTAGGGGTGCTGAATAATGGCCCACAGGAAGTCCAGAGACAGTATGGTGCTCAACCTGTGGGTAGGTTACTGGAGACATGAAGAGACAGAGAGGGCCTGTGGGACTGTGCCTTTTAAGGACCATGGGTTTGTCCTTCAGTCTTTCTTCACGTGACTGTCGATTGGCTAGGGAAAAAAATGAAGGGGGGAATTTATTTACATGACTGTGGTGTTGGTCATTAGCTTTTATAGGAGTCAGCAGCTGTGAGATGAGGAACACGTGGGTTATATCAGGAAACAACCGCACAGGGAGAGGAAGTTTGTCAGACCTAAAAGCGTAGCAGCTTTATATTAAACAAATTATGACCTATGGCAATTCTACGTTTATTCCCTATCACTTTTTTATGTTTTTAGGAGACAGGGGTCTGCCCAGGCTGGTCTCTAACTCCTGGGCTCAAGCAATCCTCCCATCTGGGTCTCCCAAAGTGCTGGGATTGCAGACGTGAATAAAACACCCGCCCCAAATCACTTTTAAATCCTACCACGTCTTGGCAGGTGTTTTATTCACACGGATATTTAGAAAATGCCAAAAAGGGTTTGTGTGTGTGTGTATGTGTGTGATATAAAGTTTCTGGTTTGGTTGTCAAAAATATAGGAAGAACTACAGTACACAGGGCTTTAAATTCCAAAGTTTTTCTTTGCTTGTAGACTGATATTTATCATAGCCCCTGGAGGAGGGTGTAAGGCCTCCAGCGACCCAGGATCCAGTTTCAGAGACTTCTTCATTAGGTTAGTGAATGTGGCCAAGTTAAACCGCCCGTCCATGCCTCTGTTTTCCATCCATAAAGAGGGCAACATAAAAACGCTCTTGAACGAGAAGGGGAACCCCTCCCACGGCTCCAGGAGACCCCTGTGCAGATTTCACCTGGGGTCTGCATGGCCTGAAGGGTGGCTCTCCCACTGGCAATCCCGCCTCCAGGGCATCGCCCCGCCCCATTGTCTCCGTGTTGGTATCGCCCCGCCCCTTCTGCCTTTCCCGGGGGACGCTGGGATCTCTCTACTAGCTTTGGAAAGTCGCGGCTGTAGCGCCCTTCTAACGTCACCACGCGGCTCTCGTGGCTCCTGTTTCTCAGCCCATTCCAGGTCACCCCCCCCCGCCCCCCCGCTCCCCCGTTGCCCTCATGCCTGGAAACGGAAGTGCGCTCCCGGAAACGGAAGTGAATGCCGTACTCCGCGTGCAGGCCCGCCTCCTTCCACATCAACCAGTCTAAGGTTGCTCCCACCAGACTAGGAGGACTGGAGAGTAGGGTTGGGGTCAAAGGGTAGCCTCCTGCAGGTCGCCTCCTCCTGTGGCTTTCCCGGACGTCGCGCTGGGACTTCCTGCCGACACCGCACTTCTTCCCAGACTCCCACCTGCGCCGCTGGGGGCTTGGGTCCAGGTAAAAGGCGGGTCGGGAGTGCGGGCAGCGAGCTTCGGTGGGGCATTTTCGTCCGCGGTCTCCCCTTTCCCAAGCCTCTTCATCAGCCTTTGCAGACTTTCTGCAGAAGGAAGAAAATCTCTTGCTGGAGTCGTGGTTGTTTCGTCCCCAGCAGCTTCACCGACCAGGGGATTCCAGCCAGTTTGGGTGAACACTGGGTGAATTTGTTCTTTTGGGAGATGTTCTTTATATTTGGTAAATTATGTACAGGTGGAGAAATTAGAAACTCATTGTTAGGGAGTACGGGCATCTGACACAATTAAATGCATGGGTGAATGAATGCATGTAAATGCAAATTTTACTGTCACGGAAAATCAGCTCGGTATTCAGCTCAGAACCCTGTAAATCTCTAAGCTTCAAAATACAAGCATCTCCAGAGAAAAAAAGAGAACATGCAGGCTTGTTTTTGTATCACAAATGGGAATTGAGTTGACCATAAACAGCAAGAGCCTTTTCCAAGTGGATTTTCCTTACCTTGTTAATTTGGAAATTTTCAAACTGAAGAAAATGTCAAAGTCTGGTACAACAAACCACCATTGCCCTAGATTCACTAAGTAATTAATCTCTTGTCATTTCCTTTTTTTGAGACAGTCTCACTCTGTTGCCCAGGCTGGAGTGCAACAGCACGATCTCCGCTCACTGCAACCTCCACCTCCCAGGTTCAAGTGATTCTCTTGCCACAGCCTCCCAAGTAGCTGGGATGACAGGCGCAGACCACCACACCCAGCTAATTTTTGTATTTTTAGTAGAGACGGGGTTTCACCATGTTGGCCAGGCTTAACTCCTGACCTCGTGATCTGCCCTCCTGGGCCTCCCAAAGTGCTGGGATTACAGGCACGAGCCACCGCGCCTTGCACATACGAAGGTTTATAAGCTAAAAGTAAGTTGACGCTGAGGTAGGAGGCGGGACTAGACTCTGGAGTCTAGTGGGCTTGGACACCCCACCAAATTGAAGACTAGCTAAAACAGGTCTGTGCCACATGAATATTTTTTTTTGGTGTCTCCACTATTGAGTAGGTTCTCAGGTGGTCAGGGCCTCTGAGGTCTCCCTTTGGGCAATGCTGCTTACCCCCTTCCTTTCCTCCCTTCCACAGTTACCATTTGTTTAGCTCCTCTCTGCCCAGCCCTCTGGAATTTAGGTTCAACATCCAACTGTCCATTTTTAGCTCCTAATCCACTTTTATAACACCCTGCTATTTATATTTACACCTTTCTGGAAGGTGGGAATTTAAAAGGGAAAATTAACTAGACATTTGCTAAACTTAGGCTGAAACCCCCTGTAGCGATCCTTAGTCGACCTGGGGACAACAGCAAGCATCCCAGAGGACTTGGCACTGGAGTGTCTTTTACGCTATTGGAGGAAGTTCAAATTCGTCTTAAGAAGAGACTCATTTTCTGTTGCAGCACTGTTTGGGTTCAATACAGATTAGAAAACTAACAGATTTGGCCTACATATGGTTCTATACATTATAATGATATTTACAATTAGACTTATTTTGTAAAAAGGAAAATGGGAAGACGTCCCTTATGTACAGGCTTTTATGGCTCTTTACAGGCTCATGTTAATTCCAGGGACCAGAATGCCATGCCTAAGGGATCCCCTCCTAGCTGCTCCCTTTAGAAGGCTTACGTTTTCCCCAGGGTCTCTTCAGTCCCCCAATTCTGAGGGGCTTCCTACCAGTTTTTCAATGAAGGAACCCACCCCAAGGTCATCACTCACGCCTCCCCCTTATGCAAACTAGCCCCTATCCCTCCCACTTCCCAAGAGAGTAAGCCCAACCAGTATCACCAGGAGTGGGGCCCCATATCGGCCCCTAAAGTGAAACCTGTGTGCATTGTGGGTGGTAGCTAGTGGAAGTAAGGGAACATGTGCCATTTTCTGTGTCTAATTTGGCTTTATGCAAGGAAAAAATTGGACAGTTTTTAGAGAATCAAGAAAAGTTTATAGAGAAGTTTGTTAAGTTAACCATGTTGTTTCATTTAACTTGTTATGACTCACAAATATTGTCATCTGCTTGCTGTGTTGTGGGGAAAAGAAGTGGAGAAAAAAGGTGTGGTATATACCTATATATATCCTATTGATCTGATTTCTCTGGAAAACCCTCACTAATACAGGATTGGTTTTTGTTGTTGTTGTTGTTTGTTTGGTTTTTTTTTTAAAGAGATGGGGTTTTGCCATGTTGCTCAGGCTGGTCTCGAACTCCTGGACTCAAGTGACCCACCCACCTTGGCTTCTCAAAGTGCTGGGAGTACAGACATGAACCACCATGCTCGACCTTGTTGAGACTTTTTGCATCTGTATTTGTGAGCCATGGTGTTGGCCTGTAGTTCTCTGTTGTTTTAATGTCTTTCGTTTTGGTATTAGGGTGATGCTGGCCTCACAGAATGTTAGAAAGTATTCCCTCTGCTTTTTCTGGAAGAGATTGTAGAAAACTGGCATACTTTCTTACTTTCTTCCTTAAATGTTTGGTAGAATTCACTAGTGAACACATCTGGACTTGGTGCTTTTTGTTTTGGAATGTTATTATTCTTTTTCTTTATAGATACAGATCTATTTAGATTGTCTGTTTCTTCTTGTGTGAGTTTTGGCAGTGATATGGTTTGGCTGTGTCCCCACCCAAATCTCATCTTGAATTCCCACATGTTGTGGGAGGCACCCGGTGGGAGGTAATTGAATCATGGGGCAAGTCTTCCCCATCCTGTTATTGTGATAGTCAACAAGTCTCACTAGTTTTGACTGTCTTAAAAACGGGAATTTTTCTGCACAAGCCCTCTCTTTGCCTGCCAACATCCACGTAAGATGTGACTTGCTCCTCCCTGCCTTCCACCATGATTGTGAGGCCGCCCCAGCCACGTGGAACTGTGAGTCCAATTAAACCTTTTTCTTTTATAAATTGCCCACTTTCGGGTATGTCTTTATAAGCAGCATGAAAATGGACTAATACAGGCATATTGTTTCTTTCACATCACTGATGTATTTCATCTAGGCTTTCAAATTTGTGGATGTAGAATTGTTCATGAAATTGCTTTATTATCCATTTCGTATTTGTTATTTTTATTTTTTATTATACTTTAAGTTTTAGGGTAGATATGCACAACGTGCATGTTAGTTACATATGTATACATGTGCCATGTTGGTATGCTGCACCCATTAACTCGTCATTTAACATTAGGTATATCTCCTAATGCTATTCCTCCCCCTCACCCCACCCCACAACAGGCCCCGGTGTGTGATGTTCCCCTTCCTGTGTCCATGTGTTATCACTGTTCAATTCCCACCTATGAGTGAGAACATGTGGTGTTTGGTTTTTTGTCCTTGGGATAGTTTGCTGAGAATGATGGTTTCCAGCTTCATCCATGTCCCAACAAAGGACATGAACTCATCATTTTTTATGGCTGCATAGTATTCCATGGCATATATGTGCCATATTTTCTTAATCCAGTCTATCATTGATGGACGTTTGGGTTGGTTCCAAGTCTTTGCTATTGTGAATAGTGCCGCAATAAATGTACATGTGCATGTGTCTTTATAGCAGCATGATTTATAATCCTCTGGGTATATACCCAGTAATGGGATTGCTGGGTCAAATGGTATTTCTTGTTCTAGATCCCTGAGGAATCACCACACTGACTTCCACAATGGTTGAACTAGTTTACAGTTCCACCAACAGTGTAAAAGTGTTCCTATTTCTCCACATCCTCTCCAGCACCTGTTGTTTCCTGACTTTTTAATGATTGCCATTCTAACTGGTGTGAGATGGTATCTCATTGTGGTTTTGATTTGCATTTCTCTGATGGCCAATGATGATGAGCATTTTTTCATGTGTCTTTTGGCTGCATAAATGTCTTCTTTTGAGAAGTGTCTATTCATGTCCTTCGCTCACTTTTTGATGGGGTGGTTTTTTTCTTGTAAATTTGTTTGAGTTCATTGTAGATTCTGGATATTAGCCCTTTGTCAGATGAGTAGGTTGCAAACATTTTCTCCCATTCTGTAGGTTGCCTGTTCACTCTGATGGTAGTTTCTTTGGCTGTGCAGAAGCTCTTTAGTTTAATTAGATCCCATTTGTCAATTTTGGCTTTTGTTGCCATTGCTTTTGGTGTTTTAGACATGAAGTCCTTGCCCATGCCTATGTCCTGAATGGTATTGCCTAGGTTTTCTTCTAGGGTTTTTATGGTTTTAGGTCTAAGATTTAAGTCTTTAAGAGATCCAGTTTCAGCTTTCTACATATGGCTAGCCAGTTTTCCCAGCACCATTTATTAAATAGGGAATTCTTTCCCCATTGCTTGTTTTTGTCAGGTTTGTCAAAGATCAGATGGTTGTAGATAATGTGGCATAATTTCTGAGGGCTCTGTTCTGTTCCATTGGTCTATATCTGTGTTTTGGTACCAGTACCATGCTGTTTTGGTTACTGTAGCCTTGTAGTATAGTTTGAAGTCAGGTAGTCTGATGCCTCCAGCTTTGTTCTTTTGGCTTAGGATTGACTTGGCAATGCGGGCTCTTTTTTGGTTCCATATGAACTTTAAAGTAGTTTTTTCCAATTCTGTGAAGAAAGTCATTGGTAGCTTGATGGGGATGGCATTGAGTCTATAAATTACCTTGGGCAGTATGGCCATTTTCCCGATATTGATTCTTCCTATCCATGAGCGTGGAATGTTCTTCCATTTGTTTGTATCCTCTTTTATTTCAATGAGCAGTGGTTTGTAGTTCTCCTTGAAGAGGTCCTTCACGTCCCTTGTAAGTTGGATTCTTAGGTATTTTATTGTCTTTGAAGCAATTGTTAATGGGAGTTCACTCATGATTTGGCTCTCTGTCTGTTATTGGTGTATAAGAATGCTTGTGATTTTTGCACATTGATTTTGTATCCTGAGACTTTGCTGAAGTTGCCTATCAGCTTAAGGAGATTTTGGGCTGAGACGATGGGGTTTTCTAGATAAACAATCATGTCATCTGCAAACAGGGACAATTTGACTTCCTCTTTTACTAACTGAATACCCTTTATTTCCTTCTCCTGCCTGATTGCCCTGGCCAGAACTTCCAACACTATATTGAATAGGAGTGGTGAGAGAGGGCATCCCTGTTTTGTGCCAGTTTTCAAAGGGAATGCTTCCAGTTTTTGCCCATTCAGTATGATATTGGCTGTGGGTTTGTCATAGATAGCTCTTAGTATTTTGAGATACTCTCATCAATACCTAATTTATTGAGAGTTTTTAGCATGAAGGGTTGTTGAATTTTGTCAAAGGCCTTTTCTGCATCTATTGAGATAATCATATGGTTTTTGTCGTTGGTTCTGTTTATATGCTGGATTACGTTTATTGATTTGCATATGTTGAACCAGCCTTGCATCCCAGGGATGAAGCCCACTTGATCATGGTGGATAAGCTTTTTGATGTGCTGCTGGATTCGGTTTGCCAGTATTTTATTGAGGATTTTTGCATTGATGTTCATCAGGGATATTGGTCCAAAATTCTCTTTTTTTTATTGTGTCTCTGCCAGGCTTTGGTATCAGGATGATGCTGGCCTTATAAAATGAGTTAGGGAGGATTCCCTCTTTTTCTATTGATTGGAATAGTTTCAGAAGGAATGGTACCAGCTCCTCCTTGTACCTCTGGTAGAATTCGGCTGTGAATCCATCTGGTCCTGGACTTTTTTGGTTGGTAAGCTATTAGTTATTGCCTCAATTTCAGAGCGTGTTATTGGTCTGTTCAGGGATTCAACTTCTTCCTGGTTTAGTCTTGGGAGGGTGTATGTGTCAAGGAATTTATCCATTTCTTCTAGGTTTTCTAGTTTATTTGCGTAGAGGTGTTTATTCTCTGATGGTAGTTTGTATTTCTGTGGTATCAGTGGTGATATCCCCTTTATCATTTTTTATTGCATCTATTTGATTCTTCTCTCTTTTCTTCTTTATTAGTCTTGCTAGTGGTCTATCAATTTTGTTGATCTTTTCAAAAAACCAGCTCCTGTATTCATTGATTTTTTGAAGGGTTTTTTGTGTCTCTATTTCCTTCAGTTCTGCTCTGATCTTAGTTATTTCTTGCCTTCTGCTAGCTTTTGAATGTGTTTGCTCTTGCTTTTCTATTTGTTTTAATTGTGATGTTAGGGTGTCAATTTTAGATCTTTCCTGCTTTCTCTTGTGGTCATTTAGTGCTATAAATTTCCCTCTACACACTGCTTTGAATGTGTCCCAGATTCTGGTATGTTGTGTCTTTGTTCTCATTGGTTTCAAAAAACATTTTTATTTCTGCCTTCATTTCGTTATGTACCCAGTAGTCATTCAGGAGCAGGTTGTTCAGTTTCCATGTAGTTGAGCGGTTTTGAGTGAGTTTCTTAATCGTGAGTTGTAGTTTGATTGCACTGTGGTCTGAGAGACAGTTTGTTATAATTTCTGTTCTTTTACATTTGCTGAGGAGTGCTTTACTTCCAACTATGTGGTCAATTTTGGAATAAGTGCGGTGTGGTGCTGAGAAGAATGTATATTCTGTTGATTTGGGGTGAAGAGTTCTGTAGATGTCTATTAGGTCTGCTTGGTACAGAGCCGAGTTCAACTCCTGGATATCCTTGTTAACTTTCTGTCTTGTTGATCTGTCTAATGTTGACAGTGGGGTGTTAAAGTCTCCCATTATTATTGTGTGGGAGTCTAAGTCTCTTTCTAGGTCTCCAAGGACTTGCTTTATGAATCTGGGTGCTCCTGTATTGGGTGCATATATATTTAGGATAGTTAGCTCTTCTTGTTGAATTGATCCCTTTACCATTATGTAATGGCCTTCTTTGTCTCTTTTGATCTTTGTTGGTTTAAAGTCTGTTTTATCAGAGACTAGGATTGCAACCCCTGCCTTTCTTTGTTTTCCATTTGCTTGGCAGATCTTCCTCCATCCCTTTATTTTGAGTCTATGTGTGTCTCTGCACGTGAGATGGGTTTCCTGAATACAGCACACTGATGGGTCTTGACTCTATCCAATTTGCCAGTCTGTGTCTTTTAATTGGAGCATTTAGCCCATTTACATTTAAGGTTAATATTGTTATGTGTGAATTTGATCCTGTCATTATGATGTTAGTTGGTTATTTTGCTCGTTAGTTGATGCAGTTTCTTTCTAGCCTCGATGGTCTTTACAATTTGGCATGTTTTTGCAGTGGTTGGTACCGGTTGTTCCTTTCCATGTTTAGTCCTTCCTTCAGGAGCTCTTGTAGGGCAGGCCAGGTGGTGACAAAATCTCTCAGCATTTGCTTGTCTGTATTTTATTTCTCCTTCACTTATGAAGCTTAGTTTGGCTGGATATGAAATTCTGGTTGAAAATTCTTTTCTTTAAGAGTGTTGAATATTGGCCCCCACTGTCTTCTGGCTTGTAGAGTTTCTGCTGAGAGATCAGCTGTTAGTCTGATGGGCTTCCCTTTGTGGGTAACCCGACCTTTCTCTCTGGGTGCCCTTAACATTTTTTCCTTCATTTCAACTTTGGTGAATCTGACAATTATGTGTCTTGGAGTTGCTCTTCTTGAGGAGTATCTTTGTGGCGTTCTCTGTATTTCCTGAATTTGAATGTTGGCCTGCCTTGCTAGATTGGGGAAGTTCTCCTGGATAATATCCTGCAGAGTGTTTTCCAACTTGGTTCCATTCTCCCTGTCACTTTCAGATACACCAATCAGATGTAGATTTGGTCTTTTCATATAGTCCCATATTTCTTGGAGGCTTTGTTTGTTTCTTTTCATTCTTTTTTCTCTAAACTTCTCTTCTTGTTTCATTTCATTCATTTGATCTTCCATCACTGATACCCTTTCTTCCAGTTGATCGAATCGGCTACTGAGGCTTGTGCATTTGTCATGTAGTTCTTGTGCCTTGGTTTTCAGCTCCATCAGGTCCTTTAAGGACTTCTCTGCATTGGCTATTCTAGTTAGCCATTCTAATTTTTTTTCACGGTTTTTAACTTCTTTGCCATGGGTTCAAACTTCCTCCTTTAGCTTGGAGTTGTTTGATCATCTGAAGCCTTCTTCTGTCAACTCGTCAAAGTCATTTTCTGTCCAGCTTTGTTCCATTGCTGATGAGGAGCTGCGTTCCTTTGGAGGAGCAGAGGCGCTCTGATTTTTAGAGTTTCCAGTTTTTCTGCTCTGTTTTTTCCCCATCTTTGTGGTTTTATCTACCTTTGGTCTTTGATGATGGTGATGTACTGATAGGGTTTTGGTGTGGATGTCCTGTTTGTTAGTTTTCCTTCTAACAGTCAGGACCCTCAGCTGCAGGTCTGTTGGAGTTTGCTGGAGGTCCACTCCAAACCTGTTTGCCTGGGTATCAGCAGCAAAGGCTGCAGAACAGTGGATATTGGTGAACAGCAAATGTTGCTGCCCGATCGTTCCTCTGGAAGTTTTGTCTCAGAGGAGTACCCAGCCATGTGAGGTGTCAGTCTCCCCCTACTGGGGGATGCCTCCCACTTAGGCTACTCAGGGGTCAGGGACCCCCTTGAGGAGGCAGTCTGTTCATTCTCAGATCTCCAGCTGCATGCTGAGAGAACCACTGCTCTCTTCAAAGCTGCAGACAGGGACATTTAAGTCTGCAGAGGATTCTGCTGCCTTTTGTTTGGCTGTGCCCTGCCCGCAGAGGTGGAGTCTACAGAGGCAGGCAGGCATCCTTGAGCTGCGGTGGGCTCCACCCAGTTCAAGCTTCCCAGCCACTTTGTTTACCTGCTCAAGCCTCAGCAATGGCGGGCGCCCCTCCCCCAGCCTCACTGCCACTTTGCCGTTTGATCTCAGACTGTTGTGCTAGCAATGAGCGAGGCTCTGTGGGCGTAGGACCCTCCGAGCCAGGCGTGGGATGTAATCTCCTGGTGTGCCGTTTGCTAAGACCATTGGAAAAGTGCAGTATTAGGGTGGGAGTGACCCGATTTTCCAGGTGCTGTCTCTCACCCCTTTCTTTGACTAGGAAAGGGAATTCCCTGACCCCTTGCGCTTCCCAGGTGAGGTGATGCCTCGCCCTGCTTCAGCTCACGCTCGGTGCGCTGCACCCACTTTCTGACACTCCCCAGTGAGATGAACCCGGTACCTAAGTTGGAAATGCAGAAATCACCCGTCTTCTGCATCACTCATGCTGGGAGCTGTAGACTGGAGCTGTTCCTATTTGGACATCTTGGCTCCGCCCCCCATTTCATATTTATGAGATCTGTAGTGATGTCCCTTCTTAATTTCTGCTATTAGTAATTTGTGTCTTCTCTGTTTTTTCTTTGTTAGCCTGATGAGAGGTTTATTTTATTCATCCTTTCAAAGAACCAGCTTTTGGTATTGTTGATTTTACTCTATTTTCTGTTTTCAATTTCACTGACTTTTGCTTGAGGTTTTTTGTTTGAGACAGTGTCTTGCTTTGTTGTCCAGGCAGGAGTGCAGTGGCATGATCATGGCTCACTGTAGCCTCAAACTCCTGGACTCAAGGGATGCTTCCACCTCAGTCACCGAAACAGAGGGGAGTACAGGCATGTGCCACCATGCCTGGCTTTTAAAATTTTTGTAGAGATGGAGTCTAGCTGTGTTGCCCAGGCTGGTCTCAAAACTCCTGGCCCTCAAGTGATCCTCCCACACTGGCCTCCAAAAGTGCTGAGATTACAGGCATAAGCCACCATGTCTGGCCTTGAATTTTTATTATTTCTTTTCTTCTGCTTACTTTGGATTTAATTTGCTTTTTTTTTTTTTTTTAGTTTCCTAAGGTGGAAGCTTAGATGATTGGCACAGATCTTTTTTCTTTTCTAACCATTCAGTGTCATAAATTTCCCCTGAAGAACTGCTTTTGTTGCACCCCACAAATCTTGTTAAGTTGTATCTGTTGTCAGTGCAAATTTTTTAAACTTTTTTTGAGATTTGTTTGACCTATTTATTTAGAAGTGTGCTGTTTGATCTTCAAGTATTTTGAGATTTTTTTAGCTGTCTTTGATTAGTTTCCAGTTTAATTCTGTTGTGATCTGAGAGCATACATTGTATGATTTCAGTTCTTTCATATTTGTTAAGAGGTGTTTCATGACCCGCAGTGTGGCCTGTCTTGATGAATATTCTATGTGAGCTTGAGAAGAA
Organism: Pan troglodytes; assembly: GCF_028858775.2. Lineage (NCBI taxonomy): Eukaryota > Metazoa > Chordata > Mammalia > Primates > Hominidae > Pan > Pan troglodytes. The sequence continues at coordinate 12,121,523 of NC_072418.2, read as the reverse complement.
TGTATAATCTGCTGGTTTTGGATGAAGTAATCTATATATGTTAATTATATCCAGTTGATTGATAATGCTGTTGAGTTTTACTACATTCTTACTGATTTTCTCCCTGCTGGATCTGTCCATTTGTGATAGAGGGGTATTTATTTTTAATTAATTTATTTTTTCATTTATTTATTTTTTTTTTGAGATGGAGTCTTGCACTGTCACCTGGGCTGGAGTGCCATGGCGTGATCTCAGTTCACTGCACCCTTTGCCTCCTGGGTTCAAGCGATTCTCCTGCCTCGGCCTCCCAAGTAGCTGGGACTATAGGTGTGCACCACCACACTTGGCTAATTTTTACATATTTAGTAGAGACAGGGTTTCACCATATTGACCAGGCTGGTGTCGAACTCCTGACCTCGTGATCTAACCGCCTCGGCCTCCCAAAGTGTGCCACTGTGCCTGGCGATAAAGGGGTATTTAAATCTCCAGCTATAATAGTGGTTTTATCTATTTCTCCATGCAGTTCTACTAGCTTTTACCTCATTTTGATGCTCTGTCATGTGTACACACATTAAGGATTGTTATGACTTCTTGGAATATTGGTCTCTTTAAGTTATGCCCCTCTTTATCCTGGATAACTTTCCTTGATATGACGTGTGCTCTGGTCCAGGCACAGGGTCTCACATCTGTAACGCAGAACTTTGGGAGGCTGAGGTGGAGGATCGCTTGAGGCTAGGAGTTTGACACCAGCCTGGGCAATGTAGCAAGACCCCATCTCTGTAATTTAAAAAAGTTGAAGTCTGCTCTGTCTGAAATTAATATAGCTACTCCTGCTTTCTTTTGATTGTCATTAGCATGGTATATCTTTCTTCATTCATCTTTTAATCTATATGTGTCTGTTTAATTAAAGTGGGTTTCTTGTAGACAATGAATAGCATTCCTTATAGCCCTCGTCATCTAACCTATTGACCACTGGCATATTACACACCTACACCCCATCACCAATCCTCAACCCCCATCACTGACCTTAACTAATGCACTTTCCATCCCTGGTAAATATTCTATGGGCGCCACAGTACTTACCTCTAAATTCCCAATGAGCAATCCCACAGACCTTCCATCAATGACTCCACAGTTCCCCAGTATGACTGACCATCTGAATCTCCACCAAGCCCCCTTGGGATCACATCGCTGACCCCCACATAGCCACACCATTGATTTCAGACTGCACATCCCTGACCCCGCTTCATATATATCACCGACCCCACAGAGCTGCAACATAGCACCAGAGATTCCTCCATTGATCTCTGTATAATCCCTATTACTGCTCCTAAGGAATCTCTATCACTAACCCCACAGTGTACATGTTACTGACCCCAGAGACTCCTAATCACTGTCCCTACAGACCTTCATCACTAACCTCACAAATCCTCACTGTATTGATGTGTTTTCATGCTGCTAATAAAGACATACCTGAGACTGGGTAATATACAAAGGAAAGAGGTTTAATTGACTCATAGTTCCACATGGCTGAGGAGGCCTTACAATCATGGCAGAAGGCGACTGAGGAGCAATGTCCTGGCAGCAGGCAAGAGATCTTGTGGAGGGGGACTTCCCTTTATAAGTCCATCATATCTTGAGAGACTTACTCACTACTGCAAGAACAGTATGGGGGAAACCGCCTGCAATTCAGTTATCTCCACCTGGCCCCACCCTTGACATGTGGGGATTATTACCATTCAAGGTGAGATTTGGGTGGGGACACAGCCAAACCATATCACTCACTAACCCCACTGACCCCTGTGGTCTCACAGTAGAGATGAATAGACCTCATCACTGATCATAAAGACCCACAACACAAACCACCAAAGACTCCCCATTATTTCTTTTCTTTTTGTTTTTAGACAGAGTCTTGCTCTGTCACCCAGGCTGGAGTGCAGTGGTGCGTGATCTCGGCTCACTGCAACCTCCGCTTCCTGGGTTCAAGCGATTCTCTTGCCTCAGCCTCCTGAGCAGCTGGGATTACAGGCACACACCAGCACACCCGGCTAATTTTTGTATTTTTGTAGAGACAGGGTTTCACCATGTTGGCCAGGCTGGTCTCGAACTCCTGACCTCAAGTAATCCTCCCTCCTCAGCCTCCCAAAGTGCTAGGAGTACAGGTGTGAGCCACAGCGCCTGGCCACTCCCCATTATTTCTAATAGTGGTGTAAGTTGTTATCTCTTGGTTAAGATAGTGTCTGGCAAGTTTCTCCACTGTGCATTAATTTTTTAAATTATTTTTTGTTTTTCTTTAGACTGAAAAGTTGCAAAACTGCATTAATTAAAAGTAGGTTATACTTAAATGCTTTGAGGGGGCAATGTGTTAAGACTATGTAAATATCTTTTTCCTCTTAGAAACTCATCCACCAGTAATGATTCTTGTCTGGATTAATTATTATTATAATAGTTGCCAATTTTTTTTTTTTTTTTTTTTTGAGACAGAGTTTCACTCTTGTTGCCCAGGCTGGAGTGCAATGGCGTGATCTCGGCTCACTGCAACCTCCCCGGCTCCTGGGTTCAAGCGATTCTTCTGCCTCAGCTGGGATTACAGGCATGAGCCATTATGCCTGGCTAATTTTTTATTTTTTAGTAGAGATGGGGTTTCTCCATGTTGGTCAGGCTGGTCTCCAACTCCCGACCTCAGGTGACCTGCCCACCTCAGCCTCCTGAAGTGTTAGGATTACAGACGTGAGCCACCACACCCGGCAATTTTTTTTTTCTTTCCAACTGTCTGTGCCTTCCAGATTTCCCGTTTGTCATACTGCTCTAGGTTAGAGATTTTTTTCCTCCCTATTTCTTTCTTCATTTATTTGTATCATTGTGAATTCATGGGTTCCCATATACTCATTACTTATTTTGCTCTAGTTGTCCCAGCTTTGGCCAGTGGAAGGCCCCTTGGCTGCCTCCTGTATCCCCTTGACATGACCCATCATTCCATGAGAACTTTCCAATCTTAAGATGTTCTAGGCTCATCTCATATTTTTCCTTCTCCAGCCCTGGAGTCAGCCTTTTCTCCAAAGAGCTCTAGTTCCTTTAAGAGGATAATGGTATTTAGAAACCAATTCTGGGCACTAAGTATTATCATTGCTACCTTGGATTCATTGCTTTCAGGGCCTCTCAGCAAACAGGAGTAGAGAATAAGTGTTTTTCTACCTAAACACATTTGTGGATATAAGTATACACATTTGAGTCCTATATTATATGTTAACAGGACTTTACACTAATATTTTCAACTAATCAGGACAGGTATTATTCTCACCTTCCCCTTTCCTGTTTGTAACTCTCTTCCCAGTGAGAAGGCTAGCTTCCATTATCCTCATTGGCTTTTAAATCCTCACTTGCATCTGTGTTACCCAAAAGCTTGGCTGTGGACATGCTGGCCCCTGCAGTCCCCCACACCTCAGGGGTACCTTCCAAAAGGACACTCTGCTGAAAAGGAAAAGAAAGGGGGAAGGAGGAAAGGCCAAAGATTGGTTTTGTTGTGAAACCTTTCCTCATTCATTGTAGAAACATTGGTAAAATACCTGAGAGCAAAGAGGATATTAAATTGGATACATTTCAATCTCCAGAAAACTTTTCTTCTTAAAAATTTTTTTTTTTATATATACAAATGGAGTATTACTACGTTACTGAGGCTGGTCTCGAACTCCTGGGCTCAAGCAATCCTCTTGCCTTGGCCTTTTAAAGTGCTGGGACTGCAGGTGTGAGCCAGCATGCCTGGCCTCCGGAAAACTTGTCAGATGAAATAACTAAATTTAAAGCAATGGATCTAATTGTTAACATAATGTATAATGGCCAAAAAGTCTGAAACTTCAGGGTAGTAGTGTATTCATTATACTTTTTTTAGATTAACAGTTGGACCCCCTGATGCTAATGTGGAGGTGCTTCACCTATAAAGATAGGTCATGGTTGAAAAAAAACCAAATTGAACATATACTTTGAAAATGTATGTGTGTGTGTATGTATATATATATTTACTTTTTAGACAGAGTCTGTTTCCCAGACTGGAGTGCAGTAGTGCAACTTGGCTCACTTCAACCTCCGCCTCCTGGGTTCAAGCGATTCTCATGCCTCAGCATCCTGAGTAGCTGGGACTACAGGTGCACACCACCATGCCCAGCTAATTTTTGTATTTTTGGTAGAGACGGGATTTCATCATGTTGGCCAGGCAGGCCTCGAACTCTTGACCTCAAGTGATCCGCCTGCCTCAGCCTCCCAAAATGTTGGGATTACAAACGTGAGCCACTGCGCCCTGCCAGAAAAAGTAATTAACATATATTTATAGAAACTATAGTTCCTGACTTTTCATACACTTTTTTTTTTTTTTTTTAAGAGAGTCTTACTCTCATTCAGGCTGGAGTGCAGTGGCATGATCAGGCTCAGTATAGCCTTGAACTCCTGGGCTCAAGCCATCCTCCCACCTCAGCCTCTCGAATAACTGGGACTACAGGCACACACCACCATGCTGGCCAATGTTTAAATTTTTGTAGAGACAGGGTCTCCCTATGTTGCCTAGGCCAGTCTTGAACCCCTGGGCTCCAGTCATCCTCCTGCCTCGGCCTCCCAAAGTGCTGGGATTATGGGTGTGAGGCACTGTACCTGACCAATCTGTTTGTGAGATAGCTTTGTGGTTTTCTTTTTCTGCCATATTATCTGGTACATAGCATGGTTATGCCAGCCTCATAAGGGTAGTTGGGGGAAGATTTCCTCTTGTATTTCCTAGTATTTTTTGGTAAGGGCAGATCAGGTTTAGGTTTATTTATTCATATGACCTAAATGTGTGGTTCATGAATTAAATAACAAATACTCTTGTAACCACGACCCCGTTCAAGATGTAGAACTTTGCCTCAACTACCGTGTCCCAGTCACAACTGCCTCTTTCTTCCCTCAAAGTAACCACTCTCATGACTTTTATAGTAATCATTTATTACCTTTCACCCAAATGTGGAACCCCAAACATTATTTAATCTTTGCTCATTTTTGGATGTCATTTTTTAGTCTTTCCCGTTTTTTTTTTTTTTTGAAGCACCTGGATTAAGATCTAGAGTTATGTGTAGTGTGGATTTTGCTAATTGCATTCTCATAGGGTTGTCAGCGTATTTCTTTTTATATCATAGTTGGATCTAGAGATAAGATTCAGTTTCATTTTTGGGGAGGTGGTGGCACATGTGATCTTTGATCAGAAGGTACATAATGTCCAATGGTGTCTCTTTTGTGAGTGTTAGTAGTCATTGGTGCTCAGTGTCTAGACCCAATTTTTTTTTTTTTTTTTTTTTTTTGAGGCAGAGTCTTGATCTGTCACCCAGGCTGGAGTGCAGTGGCACGATCTTGGCTCACCATAACCTCCACCTCCTGGGTTCAAGTGGTTCTCCTGCCTCAGCCTCCTGAGTAGCTGGGGTTACAGGTGTGTGCCACTGTGCCCGGCTAATTTTTGTATTTTTTTTTTTTAGTAGAGACGGTGTTTTGCCATGTTGGCTAGGCTGGTCTTGAATTCCTGGCCTCAGGTGATCCACCTGCCTTGGCCTCCCAAAGTGCTGGGATTACAGGCATGAGCCACTGCGCCTGGCTGAGGTTTTTTTTTTTGAGACATGGTTTCATTCTGTTACCCAGGCTGTAGTGGAGGGACACCATCATACCTCACTGCAGTCTTGACTTCTGGGTTCAAGCAATACTTTAACCTCAGCCTCCTGAGTAGCTGGGGCCACAGGGCATGTACCACCATGCCCAGCAAATCTTTTCATTTTTTGTAGAGATAAGGCTTTGCTTTGTTGCCCAGGCTGGTCTCAAACTCCTGGGTTGAAGTGATCCCCTCATCTCAGCCTCCCAATGTGTTGGGATTACAGGTGTGAGCCACCATGCCTGGCCTAGATCCATTAATTTTTAATAAACTGCTGAATTTCTTAGCTGGAATATGTTCCAGTTACCATTGCGTTAACTGGTGGGAGAGTTCATGGAATTCTGGAAAATTGGTACCAAGAAGTAGGGTGTTACTGACAACGAGAAATACCTGAACATGTGGAAGCAGCTTTGAAACTGGGTATAATGGGGCAGAAGGTAGAATAATTTGGAGGAGCAGACTAGAAAAAGCCTAGATTCTGATGAAGGCTTAGAAAACAAAGCTAGGTAAAGGTTTGGAACGCCTTAGAGATTTGTTAAGTGGCTGTGTCTAGAATTTTGATAGAAATATGGACAGTAAAGGCCATTCTGATGTGGTTTCAGCTGGAATTGAGAAAGAAGGCATTGGAAACTGCAGTAAAGGCTGTCCTTGTTATAAACTGGCAAAAAACTTGGCTGAACTCGATCCATGCCTGAGGGCTTTGTGGAAGGCCTAATTTGAGAGTGATGAACTAGGGTATGTGGCAGTAGAAATTTCTAAGCAACACATAGGAGTTGCATGGTTCCTTTTGGCTATTTGTGCCAAGATTCAGAAGCAAAAGAACAACTTAAAAGACAGAATTTATGTTAAAAGGGAAGCACCATGGAAAAATCTGGGAAACTCTCAGCCTGGCCACATAGAGTGAAAAAGTGTGTTCAGGTGGGGAAACTAAGGTCGTACCCTAGTGATCCTTTGCTGAAGAGATTAGCACAGAAGGGAGCCAGGTGCTTTTACTCAAAACAATGGAAGAAAGACCCTGAAGGCATTTTGGAGATTTTCAAGGTTGCCCCTCACATTACAGGCCTAGAGGCCTACGAGGGCACAGTGGCTTCAGGGGACAGACCAGTCATTCTCCATAGTTTGCTGCTGAGTTGCCTTGGAACTCTGCTCCCTGCACCTCTGCACAGTGCTCTGTGGCTGCCCAGCTATGGCTTAAGTGACCCAGGTGCAGCTCATGCCCTTCAGAAGGTACAGGTCATAAACTTTGGTGGCATCCATGTGCAGCTAATTCTGCAGACTTGCAGAATGGAGGTTTGGCAGCTTCCACCCAGATTCCAAAGGATGTCATCAAAAGCCTGGAGGCCCAAGCATAGACGTGTTGTAAGGATAGAGCAACTGCAGGGAGTCCCGACCAGAGCCATGGTCACATGCAGAAATGTGACGTTGGGGCTGCTACAGAATCCCCACCAGGGCAATACCTAGTGGAGCTATGGGAGTAAGAATGCCATCAGGACCCCAAAACTGCGGAGTAACCAGCAGCATGCAACGCCCACCTAGGAAGTCTTCAGGCACAAGACCTCAAACTGTATAAGCCACCATTTGGGATGTACCCAGCAAAACCAGAGGGGCTGGGCTGCCTGAGGCCTTGGGGGGTCAAACTGTGACCTCAGTTTTTCCAGGAGGCAGCACGTGGAGTCAAAAGAGATGATTCTCCGGCTTGCAGATTTATGGTCTGCCCTGCTGGGCTTCAGACTTGATTGGGGCCTGTTACTTCTTTTTGCTCATTCTCCCCTTTTGGAATGTGAATGTCTGTCTTATGCCTGTACCACTACTGTCTCTCGAGAGTAGGTAACTTGTTTTGATTTCACAGGCTCACAGATGATACTCTGGACTTTGAACTTTTGAGTTGGTGATGGAATAACTTGAGACATTTAGGCTATAGAGAAGGAATGAATGTACTCATATGTGAGAGGAGCAAGAGTTTTTGAGGGCCGGGGTGGAATGCTATAGTTTGAATATTTGTCCCCTCCAAAAACTCATGTTGAAATTTAATCTCCCATGTGGCAGTATTCAGAAGTGGGGCCTTTAAGAGACGACTGGTCTTGAGGGCTCTGCCCTCTTGAATGGATTAATTCATTAATAGATTGAGGGATTAATGGGTTAATAGATTAATAGGTTATGTGAGTGGGACTGGTGGCTTGTTTTGTTTTGTTTTGTTATAAAAGAGTAAGGGTCTTGTGCTTGGTCACCCAGGCTGGAGTGCAGTGGCACAATCATGGCTCACTGTAGCCTCAACCTCCTGGCCTCAAGCAGTCCTCTCACCTCAGCCTCCGAAGTAGCTAGGACTACAAGTGCACACCACCACGCCCAGCTTATTTTTAAAAACATTTTTTTGTAGAGACAGTCTTGCTTTGTTTCCCAAACTGCTCTCAAACCTTTGAGGCCTTAAGGAGTATTCCTACTTTGGCCTCCCAAAGTGCTGGTATTACAGGCATGAGCTCCTGTACCCTGCAGGACTTGTGGCTTTAGAAAAAGATGAGGAGATCCAGGTGCAGTGCCTCACACTTAATAATCTCAGTGCTTTGGAAGCCCAAGACAGGATCACTGGAGCCCTAGGTGAGATCACTTCAGTCCAGGAGTTTGAGACCAGCCTGTGCAACTCAGTGAGACCCCATCTTTACAAAAAATACAAAAATTTGCCATGTGTGGTGGCATGTGTCTGTAGTCCCAGCTATTCGGCAGGCTGAGGCGGGAGGATTGCTTGAACCTGGGAGGTTGAGGCTGAAGGGAGCCACAATTGTGCCACTGCACTCCAGCCTGGGTGGCAGAATGAAACCCTGTCTGGGGGTAATAAAAAAGAACAAAGCTGGAGGCATCACTCTATCTGACTTCAAACTATACTACAAGGCTGCAGTAAGCAAAACAGCATGGTACTGGTGTAAAAGCAGACATACAGACCCTGGGACTTATTACTGAGTTCACACTAAGTTATTGTTGCTTTAATCAATCAATAGTCTTTAAATTAAAAAAAATAGTATTTTATATTTGTCCACCTGTTTGCCCTTCCATACTCTTTAATTTCATCCCATCAATCTGCATGCACCTCAGCCTGGGATTATTTCTCTTCAGTATGAAACACTTCCTGTAGTATTTCCCATAGCACAAGTTTGACAATTTATTTTGTCAGCTTTTGTCTCAAAATGGAATTTTGTGTTTTTGAAGATTTTTTTTTGCAAAGCATATAATTAGGTTTTTCTTTCAGCACTTTAAAGATACAATTACATTTTTCTTCTCCCTGTTATGTCACTGAGAAGTCAGCCACATTTTTTAAAATCCTGAACGTACTATCTTTCTCTTTTTTAAGATTTTTTTTTTTTTTTTTTAACAGATTGATGGTGAACTGTGTGTGGTTTTCTTTGCATTTATCCTGCTTAGGTTTGCTGAGCTTGACTCTGCTGGTTTGATGTTTTTAATCAGTTTTAGAAAACACTCATTGTTTTCCCGTGTCCATAAGTTAGGCACATTTCTGTTAACCTATCTTTGAGTTCACTGATTGCCCTCTCCCCCACCTTTATTTGCTGTGTTTAGTTTGCTTTTAGGCCCACTTACAGAATTTTTTTTTAATTTCAGAAATTATAATTTTTACCTCTAGATTGTCTGTTTCTACTTTAGAGATTCCACTTAGATACTGCAATTTTATGTACTTTCTTTTTTTTTTTTTTTTTTTGAAACAGTCTTGCTCTGCCACCCAACCCTGGAGTGCAATGGCGCAATCTTGGCTCACTGCGACCTCTGCTTCCCAAGTTGAAGTGATTCTCCTACCTCAGCCTCCCGAGTAGCTGGGATTACAGGCATGTGCCACCACCCCTGGCTGATCTTTCTTTTTTTAGTAGAGATGGGGTTTCACCATGTTGTCCAGGCTGGTCTCGAACTCCTGACTTCGTGATCCACCCACCTTGGCCTCCCAAAGTGCTGGGATTACAGGTATGAGCCACCACGCCTGGCCTGCAATTCTATATATATTTTCATCCATTTGAAATTTTTTGTTTTAACGTATCATAAGTTATAGGGGCAATTCTGAAACTACCCCTATAAACTTTATATTATCAGGAAAGAAGAGAGAGGGATAAATGAAAAACCAAGCTTATAGCACATTCAACATTAATGAAGTTTAATCTCTGACCTACTTCTTCATAGTTCACTGGTGCCTATTGTCCTAGAATCATGTAGACCCTGTGTATTAGTCTGTTCTCATGCTGCTAATAAGGACATACTACCTGAGACTAGGTAACTAATAAAGGAAAGAGGTTTAATGAACTCACAGACCCTCATGGCTGGAGAGGCCTCACAATCATGGCCCAAGACGAAGAGCAAAGGGATATCTTACATGGTGACAAGCAAGACAGCGTGTGCAGGGGAACTGCCCTTTTATAAAATCATACGTTCGTGAGACTTATTCACTACCATGAGAATAGCACAGAAAAACCCACCCCCGTGATTCAGTTACCTCCCACTGGTTCCTTCCCATGACAGGTGGGGATTATTACAATTCAAGGTGAGATTTGGGTAGGAACACAGGCAAACCATATCACCCTGTTACAAGATTAACTACTCTATTGATAACTTGACCATTATAAAACATTAAGTTTTTCCTTTGAGATACTCTTTCACACTTTTTACATGCTGATATACCTACCATTTCAGGTGGTCTGAAGGACCCCATTGACTCAGCTGGTCTGAGGGGCACCACGAGCTGACTTACCAAAGAATCTAGTTTCCACATCCTGATGACTTTATCCTGCTTGCTCTGACCATCAACAACCCTAATTCTCCAGTCCTTCACCCTCCCTGATCCCCTTTAAAACTCCAGCCTGGAACTTCTTGGGGATATAGATGTCTCCTCCTATCTCCTTACTTGGCGCCCTGTGGTAATTAAACTCTCTGCTTAATCCGTGTCTGTGTAATTGGTCTGCTACTACACAGCAGACATACGAACCTGTTGGTTCTATAACAATTCTAAAGTCCTTGTCTGCTAATTCCAACTTCTCATATCATCTATGGGTCTATTTTTGTTGGACCTTTTTCTCCTGATGATTGGTAACATTGACCTGCTGCTCTGCACATCATGTGATGTTTTACGTTGTATGTGGATATTATGCTTAAAAGAACAGCAGAAATTGAAAAATATTTTCATCTGGAAGTCACTCCATTTCCTCTGCCAAGCAGTTTAGGTGAGAATCTCCTCAACTTTGATGCAATCAGAGGTTGGGATGTAAAAATTAGTTTTGGTTCACTTCGGGTTTCAAACATCTTGAGTAAGATCTTTCCTATGACTATTTCAGACCACTCCCTCTAACAGGACTGTGGAATCTAAGCACTACAATAGGGATATCCATTTTTTCCTGGTTAATGCCCAGCACCAGCTGTTGCTACACACTCAGCAAATCATCATAGGGATACGCAGCACTGGTAAAGAGAGTCTATTTTATATTATAGTGTCACACTAGCCTTGTGACCATTAATGCCCCCTGGTCTCTCCATATTCCGTAAAGTTCCTCTGCCTGTGGCAGGCCTGGCTCTCCGCCAATCTGCTCCTAGACCAGGAAAATGCCTTCAGGGAAGAAACCAGCCACTGATTTCTGCTCTTCTAGGAGGAGCTCATCCTCTGGCATTTAATTCTTTCACTCCTTTTTTTGTCCACAGATTTCCAGGGTCTTTGAAGATGTTAGTTCACTGTTTATTCATGTGGGTTCCTGTAAATGTCTGCAGCCAATCTGGAAGTGGAGCTGTATTTGGAACTTTTGGAATCTAAATCAGTTTGGGAGAAGTGAGTCTTTTCAGAATTTGACCTTTCAATGAATGTCTCAAATTTGTTTACGTCATCTTTAATGACTGTCTTCAAAACAATTTGGTAAGTTTACAATTTATTCTTCCACAATTTTGGTAAGTTTAAAATGTATTCTTCCATATGTTATACCATTGTTGCTCTTATAAATGGTATTGACTTTTAAATTTTATTATTTCTATTCCTGAGTATAAGTTGCAAGTTTATCTTTATTAAGATAGTAAACATTTTCATTAATTTAAATATAGATCCTTTGAAATTTTCCATTTAGGTAATCATATTATAAATAATGACAGATTTACTTCTACCTTTCTGGTCCTTAGGTTTTTAAATATCTTTTCCTAGCCTGCCTCACTTAAGATTCCAGTAAAATACTAAGTAGTGGATACCATTGTCATCTTCCTGATTTTAAACTCATTTTCTATTTTCCACCATTCATTTATTGTTTACTTTTGCATTTTTTTATACAATGTTTATCATATTTTGAAAGATTTTTCTCAGTAATACCTCTTTATGGCTTTTTCTATATCTACTGAGATTATCCTATTTTTTCAATAATGCATTAAATGCTTTGAACACTGCCTCATTCTAGGTGCCTAGTAATTATTAGTATGAGTGAATGAGTAATAAGCCTATTTTAAAAGTGAATTGTATTTATTGATTTTTCTAATGTAAAACCAACTTTGCATTTCTGGATAAATTTAAATGCGATATGATGGTTTCTTTTTAAAAAATACCCAGTTCCGGCCAGGCATGGTGGCTCACACCTGTAATCCCAGCACTCTGGGAGGCTGAGGTGGGCAGATCACGAGGTCAAGAGATCCAGACCATCCTGGCCAACATGGTGAAACCCCATCTCTAACTAGCTGGGTGTGGTGGCCCTTGCCTGTAGTCCCAGCTACTCCAGAGGCTGAGGCAGGAGAATCACTTGAACCCAGGAGGCGAAGGTTTGCAATGAGCTGAGATCGCGCCACTGCACTCCAGCCTGGCAACAGAGCGAGACTCCATCTCAAAAAAAAAAACAAAAAAAAACCCAGTTTCCTTCTATTTCATAAATTATTTTTGAAGGTTTTCAGGCTTCATTCTGTCCTTGTCTGAGTTTGTTATCCTGCCCTCATATACTGCCAGAATGTTTTCGTTTTTTGTTTTTTAAATGGAGTTTCGCTCTTGTTGCCCAGGCTGGAGTGCAACGGTCCAATCTCGGCTCACTGCAACCTCTGCCTCCTGGGTTCAAGCGATTCTCCTGCCTCAGCCTCCCAAGTAGCTGGGGTTACAGGCATGTGCCACCATGCCCAGCTAATTTTGTATTTTTGGTAGAGATGGGGTTTCTCCATGTTGGCCAGGCTGGTCTCGAACTCCCAACCTCAGGTGATCCGCCCGCCTTGGCCTCCCAAAGTGCTGGGATTACAGGCGTGAGCCACCGCGTCTGGCCGAGAACGTGTTATTTTTCTAAATTCTCCAAGTGTTGTCATATTGCTTCTTTTCTGTAGGGTAGAAACTTCACTAATATAGTCATCTGCAGATGGGTCATATGTGTCAATATGGTGCCTCCAGAAACCAAAAAAACCGACCAAGCATTGTGCTGTTTGTGATTAGTAGTACAAATTGCAGCAATTCTCCTTTCACCTTAGAGGGAATATCTTGACAAGCGCCAGACAACTGAACCCCTAGAAACTTCAGGTGGTTAGCCTGAATGTTTGGGTCTATTCCCCAATAAACATTCACGTCTGTCTTACCAAAGAACTCATAAAGGCATCAATAGAGAGGACAAGTTGTGGGATGTAAAGATGACCATACCTGCTGGATGTTATTACAAGCAACAGTATAACTGATGTAACGCTGAGAAAAAGTAAGTTGCTCCTGGTTGTCCTTACAGGTTGAGAAAATGGTATTTCTAGGTCAGTAGCTCACATTTGTAGTAAATTAATGAACATTAGTTATTAGGGGAAAAGTATGGGCACTAATAGCACAATTTGCCAGAAACACAAAATGAGTAAACTTATATGTACCCAATTACAGTGCCCCCCAAAAAAGGAGAGTTTTTTTTTTTTCCTGAGACACAGTCTTGCTGTGGCCCGGGTAGGAAAGCAGTGGCATGGCCTCAGCTCACTGCTACCTCTGCCTCCTGGGCTCAGGTGATCCTCTCACCTCAGCCTACTGAGTAGCTGGGACTACAGGTACACAATACCATACCCGGCTAACTTTTTTTTGTTTTGTTTTTTGTAGAGATGGAGTTTTGGCTCATTGGCTGGGCTTGGTCTTGAACTGGTAAGCTCAAGTGATCTGCCCGCCTTGGGCTCCCAGACATGCACCACTGCACCTGGCCTAGAGAGAGAGATTTTTAAAGAAAACAATTTGGCTGGGGGCGGTGACTCACACTTGTAATCCTAGCACTCTGGGAGGCCAAGGCAGGCAGATCACTTGAGATCAGGAGTTCAAAACCAGCCTGGCCAACATGGCAAAACCCCACCTGTACTAAAAATACAAAAAAGTAGCTAGGCGTGGTGGCATTTGCCTGTAATCCCAGCTACTTGGGAGGATGAGACACGAGAATCACTTGAACTCAGAAGGCGGAGGTTGCACTGAGCTGAGATCACACCACTGCACTCCAGCCTGGGCAACACAGCGAGACCTAATTATTCCTTTTTTGGTAGAGATGGGGTCTCACTGTGTTGCCTCAGCTGATTTCAAGCTCCTAGGCTTAAGTGATCCTTCTGCCTCAGAAAACACAATTTTTCAACCATACTTGAACGATTCCTAAAACTTGACCATATATTAGATGTAACAGTTGGGACTGAAATCAGCTGAAAGAGGAACTTCCCACAAGAGTGGTTTAAACCACGTGGCAGTTAATTTTTCTCATGTAACATGAAATCCAGAGATAAGCAGCACAGGATTAGTGCAACCAGATAATATTGTATCTTCCCTGTTGTTTCATTTAGTATCCTTTCTCTGTCCTCCTCTTGGTGTATATATTTTCTAGGAAATAATAAGGGACAAGACAAAGGGCAAATAGTTAAGAAAAAAACACCAGATGAGATATTCCCATTTCCATGAGCTTCCTTAGAAGCTGTATCCAGTGACTTCTGCCTACTTTGCATGGGCTAGGGATGTGAACATATTTGGCCGCTCACAGCTGTAAGGGAAGCTGGGTGAAAACTGTCCACATTGCCAGCTTGAACTAAATGGTAAATTTTATTACTTTAAGAAAGAAGGGAGGAATGGATATTGAGACAGCAACTAGTTCTGTCTGCCACAGTACATCAGTCAGTGTCCAGAAATTATGTTCAAATCTATGTCACACACAATCTACATATTGAAGACCATGTATTCTGTTCACAATGCAATTAAACTGAAAAGATAACTAAAATATTCATAGGATCTACAGTTGTGACACATATAAGAATGAAATACTGATAAAAACAATCATAGCTATAACATTTATAAGGTTTGTCCCAGTATAACAGGCATCCAGAGTTGGGCCAGAAGGCTGTTTCCAGGTGACCATAACAGGGCTTCTCTCCAATATATGTTCTAAAGTGAGAAAGGAGGCATGAGGGGCAACAAACACTTTCCTGCAGTCATTTCATTCATGGAGTTTCTGGCCATTGTGGATTCGCTTGTGCATTATAAGGTTAGTGCTTGTGCTAAAGGCTTTTTCACACTGAATACATTTATAAGGCTTCTCTCCAGTGTGAGTTCTCACGTGTACCCTCAGGCAAGAGGAATTCCTAAAGGCCTTCCCACATTCTTTACACTCATAGGTTTTCTCACCAGTGTGAGTTCTCTTGTGCACAATAAGGTAAGAGCCTGTGCTGAAGGACTTGCCACACTGGTTACACTCATAAGGCTTCTCTCCAGTGTGAGAGCGTGTGTGTTTCTTAAGGGATGACTGATCGATGAAGGCTTTTCCACAGTCACTGCATTCATAGGGTTTCTCTCCAGTGTGGGTTCTCACATGTTTCTGAAGGGATGAAGGAACAGTGAAAGCCTTCCCACATTCCTTACAGTCATAGGGTTTCTCTCCAGTGTGAGTTCTTTTGTGCACATTCAGATGAGAGCTCTGGCTAAAGGATTTTCCACAGTGATCACACTCATAAGGCTTCTCTCCAGTATGAGATCTCATGTGTTTCTTAAGGGAAGACTGAAAAATGAAGGCTTTCCCACAGTCACTGCATTCATAGGGCATCTCTCCAGAGTGAGTTCTGACACAGTTCTGAAGGGACAAAGGGTCAGTGAAAGTTTTCTCATGTTCATTACATTCCAAACCCTCCTCCACACTACCAGTTTTTGTGTGGACACTAAGGGGAGATATTTTGCCATAGTCACTGCATTCATCACCTTTCTCTCCAGTAGGTATTTGCTCACGTACTGAGCAGGAAGAGTGTAGGCTGAAGGACATATCACATTGCTCATACTCCTGAAACTTCTGTCCTGTGGGAGTTCTTAAGTGTTTCCTGAGGGATGACTCTTGATTGAAAGCTTTTCTACAATCAGTAAATTCAAGAGTTTTCTCTCCAATTTGAATGCTCACATGACTCCTAAGAGTTGAGGGATGGTTGAAGACTTTGCTATACTTTATATATTTATAGCATTTCTCTCCCTTGCAATATCTTGTACAAATAAAGCGAGTGTTCTTTCTGAATTTCCCACAATGGTTACACTCCAGGGAGTGCTCACCAGGTTGATTTTCTGCCTGTTGAAAAGGGAGTAAATGGTGACTAAAGGCTTTTTCACTTTCACCTTATTCACAGGAATTCTCTTCCATGAGGATTCTGCCATATATAGGAAGCACATGATCATGACTGACATGTGTACCATTTTCAGTACGTGCGTATGACTTTTGCCCTATTAGCTTTTTCGAGTTGAATAAGCTCACTCCTCTGTCCAAGGCTCTATTCCTTCCCAGCAAAGGGCTTCTTTAATACAGTTTTTCTAATACTGAGTGAAGAATGAATGAATTATGTACTAAATACTTAACTCTAAAATCATATTTACATAGATGTTTACTTGTGGTTATTCTCTGTGAGCCAGCAAGTGTTAACCTAGGTTTACAGATTTCTCCAATTTCATGAAAATCAAACTCTCCCGAGACAGCTTTCTGGTGAAAGCTTGGTGCCTGAATTCTTACCCCTGCTTTGGGTGCTGATGTTTTAACTCATTCAGATTCCCAGACTTCTACTACAAAGACCAGGAATACTTCCTAGTAAGTCTTACCATGTTTATGCCATTGGATGTTTCTCCCCCAGGAATGTTCTGCATAGCAACTGTATCTTTTGATTTAAGTTGAGTTTCCCAGTCTGAAATAGCACAGGAAAATTTTTGTAATTATTGGGAGAAAAGGTTGGGATGAAAGAAAAAGGGAGGGAGACCCTATGGATTTGTTTTCAAATAATATCTTCTAAGTAGAGAAATGTAAGAAAGAAGACACAACCAGTGATTCACCAGTGATAGGAACAAGCAGTAGAAATGGGAGGTATTTTAGTTAGAAAGGATTGTGGAGGTTGGGAAATAAGACAGTATTATCTGGAAAACAGGGAGAACTAAACAAAAAGCATTCATGGAGACATTACATTTAAAGAGGAATTAAAACTTCTTTCTCGGAGACCAAATGAACGTATGAATGATTGAATAGATGGTGAAACAGGAAGGAAGCTCATGTCATGGCCTCAGATTTCTTTTCCTTCACTGAGTGACATTCCCAAATGTACTAACCCTCACTGGCCAAGGCTGCACTCTGTTCTGCCCAAGGCTCACCTGCACAGTCACCTTGTAAAATTCCTCTTTCATCTGTCTTCAGCTGTTCTTGATCCACCTTGGAGATCAGACTGTGTCTGCAGAGCTGATACCCTGCTCACGCAGAAAGCAAGGATGTGGGAGAAATGTGTGAGAATTAAATATTCCACAAAACTGATTGCCATACTTTGGCTTTAACTAAAGGATTATTAAAATAGTCAAGTGCAGCTTTAGGAACAACAATACAATCAGAGCCGAGCTCTTTCTTTCACAAGAACCAAAAAGCATGGTCCACGCCCTATATGGAAGTGACCCTTGAAACCTATACACAAGATCAGACACAGATTGCAAATTACCTTAAGCTATTAGTGATAGAGAAAATGAAATCAGTGCATTTTCATGGGAAGCCACTGGACTGCCCCCTCAAGGGCAGGGACCATTCATTTTGGGGTTAACCACTGTACTGCTATTCTTTCCACAGATTCTGGAACATAATATGTGCTTAAGAACTATTTGCTACATAAACAAATGAAGAAATGAGGCTAGCCTTACCTACTGAGGCCAGGTTCCTAAAGTTCTCCAGCATCACATCTTTGTATAGATTTTTTTGAGCAGGGTCCAGCAATGCCCACTCCTCCTGGGAAAAGTCCACTGCCACTTCCTGGAAGGTTACTGAGTTCTAAAACATCACATACATATTCTGGCTCAGCCAATGACCATTTTTGACAATGTACCAGGAGAATGGTGGGTGAGGCTGACAGGACTGGAGAGGAGACTCAGGGCACTGGAAGCTCAGACATGCATCAGAGGCCTTCTCTTAATTTGCCTTAAAGCTGAGTTCTCAGAACTCTCTTTAAATCCTACTCCCTGGGCCATCTCATTCAGGGTCATGGTCAAAACAGCTTTTCTAAAATATGGTTGGCTTGATCTTTGCACAGTTAGGTTGTGAGGACTCTTTTCGTCTTATTCAGATCCAGTATAGACAGGGCATACTGTAGGAATGCAAGAAATACTTGAGAAATGATAAATAATTTTCCTTCTTTACAGCACTCACTAAAGTTTGGAATTCATACTCAAAAATATGGAAGAATATCTGCAGAAAGTTAACAAATGTGGGAACAGAAGCCTTTCCCAGGGATTCCCTCTTCCACATGAAGCAGCCTGGGAGCTGCGGAAGATGAAGCCAGCTCAGATTGGGCTGTGAAGCTTCAGGTCAGGGGCAAGAGATGTGTTCTTTTCAGGAATGGCAGTGTGCTTTTGGAAATAGAGAAATTTCTTGTGTACCTGTGACCAGGTTGTCAGCCACCCTGCAGCCATTCTTCCTCCTGTAGGTTTCCTTCCTGGCTGGGCAGAGTCCTAAGCAGGCAGAGCTAGAGGAGAAGACAGAAGCCATTAGAGTCTAGGCCTGCTAGATGTTCAACACTAGCAGGCTGGGAAGCTTCTTCTTACTAAAGGGTAACAACATACACATAGAGTGTAGTTACAATTTGCCTCCTTATCCAAGAACACAGTATATCCTCAAATTAGAAATACAGTATGCATTTTTCATTTTTTCTTGTTGGACTTTTTTCTAGCCTGAACCACTAAAAAGGCTTATGACTGCTAACACCTCAGGAGGAATGAGCCTCTAAAGTGCAAAACTGTCTCTGAATATCATTTACCCGTGACAGAAACCAGGACTCACTGGAGAAATAGCTGAGTCTAGTATAGACTAAGAAATCTTCAAGATGAGTTTGGAATATCTTATATCACACCCTCACGTTCCTCATTGTTAGAATGGGACCAATTTCATAGGGTTGGGCTGAGTTAATATCCCGAAATTACTTAGAACAATAAGGAGTAACTCATAAGGACCATAAAGGTGAGCATATTTGCATTTCATAATAAAAGGGTGACATTCCAGAACAACATTTAGTACACTTAGCTGTATATGTGAAGTATCAAAATCTAGTGCTGCAAATCTTAGAGCAGAGCTAGGACTCTGTCTTCTTAACTCAGTAGCCTACCTTGCAGGCCCTGTTTGCCTGCCCCTGATTTTACTTTTTAAACTTTTTTGTTGTAAACGAAGACACATACGCATTAATCTAGGCCTAAATAGGGTTAGGATCTTGAGTATCACTGTCTGACACCTTCTATCGTGTCCCACTTAAGGTATTCAGGGGCAATAACATGCACGGAGCTGACATCTCCTATGGTGACAATGCCTTCTAGAATGTCTTCTGAAGCATCTGCTTGAGGCTTATTTTTGAGTTAACTTTTCTTTTTTAGTAAGTAGAAGGAATACATTCTAAAATAACAATAAATAGTATAAAAATATATAAACCAGTAATGTGGTCACTTATTACTATTCATTATTATGTACTGTATATAATCTACTGTACATAACCATATTTACTACTGTTACATGACTGGCAGTGCAGCAGGTTTAAATGACAGACGTGAGTAATGTGCTTTACAATGTTACACTGGCTATGTCATTAGGTGATTGGAATTTGTTAGCACTATTAAAATGTTATGAGAGCACTGTCACATATGTGGACCATCACTGACCAAAATGTCTTTACACAGTGCATGACTGTACTGCCAACCAAGAATGTTTTACCTGCCAAAAATGGCCTTCAGAAATGAAGGAGAGATAAAAACTTCCTTGGACAAACAAAAGATGAGGGGCTTCATCAGTAATGGAGCTGATTTATAGGAAATAGTAAATTCTTCAGCTTAAAAGAAAGGACACTTAGTAACATGAAACCATATGAAATTATAAAACCCACTGGGGTAAAGGTAATTATATACTCAATCCAGATTACCCTAATACTGTAACAGTGGTATCTAAATAACTTATAACTCTAGTATAAAAGATTAAAAGATAAAAATATTAAAAAGTTATAATAATTTGTTAATATACAATATAGAAAGATGTAAATTGTGACATCAAAAACATAAAATGTGGGAAATGGAAGTAAGAGTATAAATTGTTTGTATGCAATCAAAGCTAAGCTGTTAACAGCTTAAAACAGACTATTAAAACTACAGGATGTTTTAAGCTTCATAGTAGCCACAAAGCAAGAACCTATATTATGGAGAAAAGAGAAAGAAATCAAAGCGTATCACTACAGAAAGTCATCAAATCACAAAGGAAGACAAGGGAGGAAGAAAGGAACAAAACATCTGTACAACAGCCACAGAAGAATGAACAAAAAGGCAACAGTAAGTACCTACCCATCAATAATTACTTTAAATATAAATGTACTCAGGAGGCTGAGGTGGGAGGATCACTTGAGAGCAGGAGTTTGAGACCAGCCTAGGCAACACAGCAAGACCGCATCTCTACAGAAAACAATTTAAAAAAATTATTTGGGTGTGGTGGCATCTGCCAGTAGTCCCAGCTACTTGGTGGGCTAGGGTGGGAGGATTGCTTGAATCTGAGAGTAGTGGGAGTATGATCATGCCACTGCACTCCAGCCTGGGTGACAGAGACCCTATCTCCTTAAACAAAAAAGTAAATGGATTAAGTTCTCTAGTCAAAACACATAGTGGCTGACTGGATTAAAAAAGAAAGACCTAAGGTATATGCTGCCTACAAGAAGCTCACTATAGCTTTAAGAATGCATGTAGCCCGAAAGTAAAAAGATGGGAAAAGACATTCCACGTAAATGGAAACCAAAGAGAGCAAGGGTGAGTAGGAAAGATCTTATACCAGCTTAATGTTACACCTCAAGTTACTAGAAAAAGCAGCAGCTAAGCCCAAAGTCAGTAGAAGGAAAAAGAAACTAAGCCCAAAGTCAGTACAAGGAAGGAAATAATAATAAAGATCGCAGCAGAAATAAATGAGAGACTAGGAAGACAATAGAAAAGATCGATGAAACTGAATGTTGGTTGTATGAAAAGATAAACCAACAAAAACCTTTAGCCAGACTACTAAAGATTAAAATAGACAAGACTGAAGTAAAAATAGAAATGAAAGAGAAGGCATTACAACTGATAACCACAGAAATATAAAGGATCATGAGACCATAATGAAAAATTATATGCCAAAAAATTGGATAACCTAGAAGAAATGAATAAATTCCTAGAAATATATAACCTGCTAAGACTGAATCATAAATAGAAAACCTGACAAGATCAATAATGAGTAAGGAGATTAAATCAGTGAGGAAAAATCTTCCAACAAAGAAAAGCCCAGGACTTGGTGGCTTCACCGTTGAATTCTACCAAACATTTAAAGAATCCTTCTCAAACCCTTCCAAAAAAATGGAAAAGGAGCCCAACCAAACTCCTCATTAAACTCATTTTATGAGGTCAGCATTACACTGATACCAAAGCCAGACAAACACTGTAAGAGCAAAAAACTACAAGCCAATATCCCTTCTGAAAATAGATGCAAAACTCCTCAATAAAATACTAGCAAACCAAATTCAACAGTACCTTAAAAGGACCATACACCATGATCAAGTGAGATTTATCCCAGAAATTCAAGGATAGTTCAAGATACGCAAAATCAATGTGATACATCACATCGACAGAATGAAGGATAAAAACTATATGATCATTAGAATAGATGAAGAAAAAGCACTTGGTAAAATTCAGCATTATTCTGTGATAAAAACCCTCAACGAATTAGTTACAGAAGGAAAGTACTTCAACACCAGTAAAGGCCATAGGTGACAAAACCACAGCTTACAGCCAATTATAAAAAATTGAAAGCTTTTCCTCTAAGATTGGGAACAAGGCAAAGATGCCCATCCTCACCACTTCTATTCAACATACAACTGAAGTTCTAGCCAGAACAATTATGCAAGAAAACAAAAGGCGTCTACGTTGGAAAAGAGGTAAAATTATGTTTGTAGATGACATGATATTGTATCTAGAAAACCCTAAAGACACCATGAAAAAATGTTAAAACTAACATGTAAATTCAGTAATGCAGGGTAAAAAAAATCAACATACAAAAATTAAATGTATTTCTAACAAACTATCTAAAAAAAAACTATGAAAATAATTTCACTTATAATAATATCAAAAAGAGTAAAATACTGACAATAAATTTAACCAAGGAGATGATCTCAACACTGAAAATTCTAAAACACGGTGAAAGTAGAAGACACAAACAAATGGGAAGCCACCCAGTGTTCATGGATTGGAAGAATCAATATTGTCAAATGTCACACTATGAAAGGTGATCTACAAATTAATGCAATTCCTATGAAATTCCAATGATATTTTTTACAGAAATAGAAAAACAATCCTAAAATTCATATGGAAACACAAAAACTCCAAATAGCTAAAGCAATCTTGAACAATACTGGAGGCACCACACTTCCTTATTTCAAATATATTACAAAGGTACCATAATGGAAATAGTATGGTACTGGCATAAAAACAGAGACAAATGTAACAGGATAGGAAGCCCAGAAATAAACCCTGGCATGTATGGTCAACTAATCTTGGACAAAGATGCCAAGAATAAGCAATGGGGAGAGGACAGTCTCTTCGGCAAATGGTGTAAGGAAAACTAGATATCCACATGTGAAAAAGTGAAATTAGATCCTTAAACTACAAACAAAAATCAACTCAAAATGGATTAAAGACTTAAATGTAAGACCTGAGATCATAAAACTTCTAGAAGAGGGGAAAAGCTCTTTGATATTAATTTTGACAAATTTTTTTTTAAAGAGTTGACACCAAAAGCACAGGCAAGAAAGGCAAAAATAATCAAGTGAAACTACATCAAACTAAAAAGTTTCTGCACAGCAAAGGAAATAATGAACAAAATGAAAAAGCAACCTTATGGAATGGGAGAAAGAATCTGCACAATATTTAAAATATTTACGAAATTCATACAGTTCGATAGAAAAAAATGGAATAAAAAATGGGTAAAGGATCTAAATAGACATTTTTCCAAAGAAGAAATAAAAATGGCCAGTAGGTATATGAAAAAGTGCCCAACATCACATTATTAGGGACGTACCAATCAAAACCATAGTTGGCTGCTACCTCACACTTGTTATAATAGATATTATCAAAAAGTCAAAGGATAACAAGTGTTGGATGTGGAAAAAGGGAACCCTTATACATCGTTGGTAGAAGTGAAAATTGGTACAGCCATTATGGAAAGCAGTAGTGGAGGTGCCTCAAAATATTAAAAATAGAACTACCATATGATCCAGCAATCCTGCTACTGGGTATATAACCAAAGGAAGTGAAATCAATATCTTAAAGAGGTATCTGTGAGCTCATATTCATTGCAGCATTATTTATAATAGCTGCTATATGGAAACAACGTGTTTGTCGATTGCTGAATGCGTAAAGAAAATGTCATATATATACACACAGTGGGTTATTCAGTCTCAAAAAAGAAGGAAACCTGGAGAACATCATGCTAAGTAAAATAAGGTGGACATAGACAAATACTGCAAGACCTCACTTACATGGAATCTAAAAAAGTCAAACTCCTAGAAGCATTAGAAAGGTGATTACCAAGGGGCAAGGGAAATGGGGAGATGTTGGTCAATGGGTATGTATTTGCTGTTATAAGATGGCTGAGTTTTGGAGACCTGATGTATGGTTTGGTGACTATAGTTAATGATGTACTGTATATTTGAAATTTTCCAAGAGAGTGCATCTTACAAAAGTAAGTGAGGGGATGGATATGTTAATTAGCTTGACTGTGATGATCATTTCAGAATGGACAGGTAGATCAAAACATTATGTTGTACACCTTAAGCATATATAATTTTTATTATTTGTCAATTATACCTCAAGAAAGCTGGAAAACCATGCTTCAGAAAAACAAAACTGGCAGGGTGTGGTGGCTCACGCCTGTAATCTCAGCACTTTGGGAGGCCAAGGTGGGTGGATTGCTTGAGGTCAGGAGGTTCAAGACCAGCCTGAACAACATGGTGAAACCCTTTCTCTGTTAAAAATACAAAAATTAGCCAGGTGTGGTGGCAGGTGCCTGTAATCCCAGCTACTCGAGAGGGGAGGCAGGAGAATTGCTTGAACCTGGGAGGCAGAAGTTGCAGTGAGCTGAGATCATGCCACTGCACCTCAGCCTGGGAGACAGAGCGAGACTCCATCTCAAAAAAAAAAAAAAGGAAAAGAAAGCTCAATGATGAAAGGAAGCAAGGGAGAGAACAGATGTAATAAGAATGGCAAAATGGTGACAATCACTGAAGCTGGGTGGTAGGTACATAGTGGCTTTATAGCACTCTATTCCTAGGTATGACTGAAAATCCATAGTGAACAGTTTTTTAAAAAGAAAGTAAAATTTCCATATGAAAGCGTGAAGCAAGGAACTGTACCCATCAGGTATAATAAAAAGCAAATCTCTCTTGAGGATTTGTATACACAAGTGCTCTCTTTTAGATTTCAGTCCAAATTCATTTCTGTAGTTCAAACAACCTCAAGGGAATAATTTCACTTAAAGAGGGTCCTAAGTGGCATTGTCCCCAAGCAACTAGTGCAAGCAAATCGACCTATCTCTCTGGAAAATCAACTTTAAGTCAGGTCTTGAGAAAAAATCTTATATACAACGTTCTAAGTAAATTGAGGAAGGCACAGTTTAAGAAATTGTGAAACACAAATACACAATGTACCATGTGTAAGACATAGCTAACACACAGGTGTCAGGTGGTAAAAAGCATAACACTTTGGATATTACCCTTTTAGATATATTTTAAAATATATAAAAGCTTAATTAATAAAAATTTGAATGGATATGGATTAAGATACTATAAAATGGTTAGTTTAAAAAACAATTTTTAGAAATGAAAAACAAACTCACTGAAATGAGAAATTCAGTGCCAGTATTAACTACCAGATCAGAACTTTGATCGCACTATTAGATGAAAACCTAGCAATTTTCTTGAATTAGTGAAAGACACTAACCTTTGGGTACTAGAAGTATCATAAGCCCCCAAGCTGAATACATAAAAAGAAATCCACATCTAATTTCATTATAGATTTTTCTTCCTTGGTATTTGATTTTTTCCCATAATTTCCAAAGCAGCCAGGGGAAAAACACAGGTCACCTATAAAAGGAAAAACAGACTGATAGCTGACATCTCAACAGCAACAATGGACGTCAGAAGAAAGCAGGACAATGTCTTCAGTATGCTGAGAAAAAAATAACTTATCAACCTAAAACGCTAGACAGTTAAACTATCTAACTACTCTTTATAAGAAATACAAAGATAACCAGGTTAAGCAATGAAAACAAACCAGTCAGCAAAATCCATATATGATGTGGGACATTTTAAGAACAAATAACTTTATTTCTTCAATAAATCAGTGGATTAAAAAAATGAAAAGGGAGGAGGAAGAGAACAGACACAATAGAAACTTAAGGGGTCTAAAATTTAAAAAAAAAATGTTGGGACCCTGTTAAGATTCTCATTTGAACAAACCAAATGTAAAAAGATATTCTGTAGCCAATCAGGGAACGTCAGACTTTGTTAGGTGGGATAATGGAGTAGTGGTGATGAACCAACTAGAGATGCACAGTTAGTAATATACTGATGAAATGACAGGATGTCTGGAATTTGCTTTAAAAACAAATCTGGGGGGAAAACCCAGCATTATTCAATATTTATTTGCAGTATCTAATACAGTAACCACTAATCATGTATGGATAGCTACTGAATACTTGAAATGAGCATTTAAACTTCAATAGCCACATGAGGCTAGTGGCTATTGTATCGGACAGCTCAGCGCTAGATGATGCAAGATGTGCAAAATATTGGTAACTGTCAAAGCTGGGTGTTAAGGACATGAGAATTCATTATACAGTCAGCCCTCTGTATCTGTTGGCTACTCGACCACAGATCAAAAATATGTGGAAAAAAAGATGAATGCTTGTGTCTGTATTGAACATGTAGACCTTCCCCCTTGTCATTATTCCTTAAACAATACAGCATAACTATTTATGGCCCGGCACAGTGGCTCACACCAGTAATCCCAGCACTTTGGAAAGCTGAGGCAGGAGGATGCCTTGAAGCCAGGAGTTTGAGACTAGCCTGGGCAATAAAGCAGCACCCTGTCTCTACAAAAATATGTATATATTTTAAATTATCCAGGCGTGGTGGCGCATGCCTGTGGTCCCAGCTACTTGGGAGGCTGAGGTGGGAGGATTACTTGAGTCCAGGAGTTTCAGGCTGCAGTGAGCTATGATCACACCACTGTACTCCAGCCTGAGCAACAGAATGAGACCCCATCTCTTAAAAAAAAAAAAACAAAAAACAAACCAACCACTTACATAACACTTATTGTACTAGGTACTGTAAGTAATCTAGTGATGACTTAAAGTAAATGGGAGGGAAAAAATAGCATCTATGGGAGGATGTGTGTAGGTTCTATGCAAATACAATGCTATTTCATATAAGGAATTTGTGACTGTGGAATTTGGAAGCCATGTGGGGGTCCTGGAACCAGTCCCCCATGGATATGAGAGACAACTGTACTATTCTACTTTTGTGGAGAATTAAAAATTTTCATGATTAAAAGCTTAAGAAAAATACATGGAGAGTTAAATAAAGGCATTTTAAAATAAAGACCTGAGACAACTTACCCATCAAAAAAGACCATCACAGAAGTAACTTAAAAGTACTTCAGGAGATAGGAACTGGAAGACCCAAAATGTTAAGTAGAATGAACAAAGGTAAAATGGATAAAATTAAGCAAACCTTTATTATATAAAATGGTAATAATACCAAATTCGTGAGATGGAAAAATAAGCTCAATCCTAATACTAAATAATATATAAATTGGGAAGGAGGTGATTGAGTTGTATGTTCCTTGTATTCTTCCACTGGGGACTCACAGTATTGATTAGGTTTAGACTGTAAGTATGCATGATAAAATAGCTAGGGTAACAATTCAAAGGATGGACATAGTGAGTTTAACTCACAGTCTAGAAGAGAAAATGGAATTAGGTTAAAAAAAAAATCTCAATTCCAAAGGTGAGAAAAATAAGGGAAATGAAACAAACAAAAAAAAAATAGGTCCAATGAAAAGCACAATGTAAAATGTAAGATGGTAAAAAATGTCTGACTGTATCAATAACAGTAAGTGTACAAATGGGCTAAATTCTGCAGTTTAAAAACAGACTGTCCTGGTAAATTAAGATAAACCAGCTCTATATTATTTCATTAGATGCACTAAAATCCACAACACATAAAAATTGAGTCTCAAAAATAAGATAGATATACCAGGTGAATATTAACCAAAATAAAGTTTGTTTGCTAAATTAATTTCATAGATTGTGAGACAAAAGGCACTATTAGAGGTAATGACATGAGGATGTAAAGTACCAATTAGGAAGATATAAAATTCTAGTCTCATAAAACTTATAAAGCAGAAGCTAGCACAATTAAAGGATAAATAACACAAATCATCATCACTATAAGACTTTCAAACACTGCTCAGCAATAGAAAGATCATATGAAAAAAAGGATATGAAGATTTGAACAACACAATGAGTATGCTTAATATAGCACACTGAGGGACACTACTGAATGTATGGAGTATACATAGATTCTTGAAGCACACATGAAGTGTTTATAAAAACTGACCATACTGTATGGTGAATATACTGTAAAGCCAGTCTTAAACCTTCCAAATTTGGTATATAAAACATCTCATGGGCCCCTTAAATATATATACCTACTATGTGCCCACAAAAATTAAAAATTAGAAAAAGATTTGGTATACAAACATGTTCTCTGACATGTCTTAATTACAATGTAACTAAGTTGTAAGTTAATAACGAGATTACATTGAACTATATGAAATGGGTGTTTTGGTAGTTTTAAAATATGGTTGAATATTAGTGGTTTCATATTTTTCAAGCAAACAGAAAAAAGTAACACATTTGGAATTCAGAAAACATCACACTTCCAAATAACTTATGCTTTTATAAAAGAATTGAATTAGAAAATACATAATACTATGGTTATTGATTAGTTCTAAGTACCACAACTTGTAGAATGTAGCTAAACTGGTCCTTAGGAAAAAAATAAGCTTTATATGTTTATATTAGAAAAGAAGTGAACTTAAAAATTAACTTAAGCAGCTGGAATGGGAAGAGCAGAAAATACGATGATGAACTAGAAAACAACAGTATCACTCAAGCTACAAACTGGTTCTTTGAAAACTACTAGGAAAAAAATCGGGCAAAATTCTTCAAAGAAAAAAGGAGAAAAACACAACTACAAATGTTGCAGAGATTAACAAGACATGAATAACTTTAATCAAATTCAAAACTTTCAGGAAATAAATTGATTCCTACAGAAATACAACTTACCAAAACTGACTGTGTAGAAATTACAATAAAAAGAACTAGCTGGTGATGGTTGAGTAACACTGTGAATGCAATGAATGCCACTGACTTGTACATTTAAAAATGATTAAAATGGCAAATTTGGCTTTAGGTATTTTACCACAATTTAAAAAATATAAAAGAAGAATCTAGACTGATGCCGTCAGCAAGGTGCTAGGTGTCCCAGCTTAACTCACTGCCCAGATATTCTTTTAAAACAGAAAACAAAACTAGATTCTTTAGGTTTTCACCAAAAAACACCATGCTCAAAGGCTTTATCAGTCAGTTATGCCACTCAAAGAAGAAAGAATTCCAGTCTGGATGAAAATCTTCCAGAGATTAGGCATATTTATGAAGACTGGTTACTTAAACTACACTTCAATGTAATTCGTCACTAATGTTTGCATTATATCAGGTATAGATAACTTATCCACTCTATAGGCAAGAGCTGGGTATCTGGAAGGTTTTATTTAATATAGCCTTTATGCAAAGAATTGTGTATGGTTCAAAATGTCATGTTTGCCTTTGGTTATTCTATTAACAGCAGTTTACAATATTACAAGGGAAAAAAATATGGTCACTTTTAAACTAATTTCACAAAACAGTTTAACTTATCAAAGGGATTACCATGATTAAGAGTATAAAAGGAAGAATATTCTTTGAGATTGGCATACTGATATCAAACATGACAAGGCCACTTTAAGTAAACAAAATTATAGGCAAATTTCAACATAGATTCAGATATTCTAAGGAAAATAAGTCCAAACAAAAAATGTCAATAAATAGGAAATATAGTACAACAGAATTAAGTTAGGTTTACCAGAGGAATGCAAGAGATGCTTGCTATTAGAAAATCAATATAATTTGCTTCATTAATAGAGCAAAAGAAAAATTGTATGATCAACTCAAAGTGATAAAAACCAGTATCACATAATGATTTCAAAAATAAATTTTTTCAGCCTGAAAACTTTCAGGCTGAATTTAATTCAGCCAGCTTATTTTTTTTAATTTTTATTTTTTTTGAGACACTCTTGGTCTGTTTCCCAGGCTGGAGTGCAGTGGTGTGATCTCTGCTCACTGCAACCTCGCCGGGTTCAGGTGATTCTCCTGCCTCAGCCTCCCAAGTAGCTGGGAATACAGACGCGTGCCACCACACCCAGCTATGTTTTTGTATTTTTAGTAGAGACGGGGTTTCACCGTGTTAGCCAGGATGGTCTTGATCTGCTGACCTCATGATCCGCCCGCCTGGGCCTCCCAAAGTGCTGGGATTACAGGCGTGAGCCACCACGCCCAGCCTCAGCTGACTTTTGAAAACACAATTCAAAGATGGGCAAATGATCTGAATGTACATTTTTCTAAAGATAAAAAGGTCAACTGCACATGAAAAGATGCTGAACATCATTAGACACCAGGGAAATGCAAATCAAAACCACATTAAGATACCACTTCACACATTAAGGTGAGTGTAATTAAAAAGACAAGTGTGGATGAGGATGTGGAGAAATTCTCTTGTTTTTTTGTGGAGGGGAGTGAAGTGGGAAGTGGTGCTGCCACGTTGGCAAACAGCCTAGCATTTCACCAGAAGATTAAACATAAAAGTTCGTCTCATGAACAAGGCATTCCACTCCTAGGTATATACCCAAGAGAAATATTCACAGCAGCATTATTCATATTAGCCAAAAAGGAGAAACAACCCAAATGTCTATCTACCGATGAACGGATAAATGAAAATGTGGTATATCCATACAATGGACTATCATTTGACAATAGAAAATGAAGGCCAGGCATGGTGACTCATGCCTGTAATCCTCAGCACTTAGGGAGGCTGTAGTGGGTGGATCACATTAACCCAGGAGTTCAGACCAGCCTGGTAACACAGTGAGATCTCATCTCTACCAAAAATTAAAAAAAATAGCCAGGCTTGGTGGCCCACACCTGTGGTCCTACCTACTCGGGAGGCTAAGGTGGAAGGCCGAGCTATGGAGGTCGAGGGCACCACGGCACTCCAGCCTGGGTGACAGAGAAAGACCTTGTCTCATTAAAAAAAGGAATGAGGCTAGGCACGGTGGCTCACGCCTGTAGTCCCAGCACTTTGGGAAGCCAAGGTGGGCGCATCACGAGGTCAGGAGATCCAGACCACTCTGGCCAACATGGTGAAAGAACGTCTCTACTAAAAATACAAAAATTAGCCGGGTGTGGTGGAGCACGCCTGTAATCCTAGCTACTTGGGAGGCTGAGGCAGGAGAATCACTTGAACCCGGGAGGCAGAGGTTGCAGTGAGCCGAGATTGCGCCACTGCACTCTAGCCTGGCGACAGAGGTAGATTTGGTGCCGTGACTCAGATCTGGGGACCTCCCTTGGGAGATCAATCCCCTATCCTCCTGCTCTTTGCTCTGTGAGAAAGATCCACCTATGACCTCAGGTCCTCAGACTGACCAGCCAAGGAACATCAATCCAATTTTAAATCAGGTAAGTGGCCTCTTTTTACTCTCTTCTCCAACCTCTCTTACTATCCCTCAACCTCTTTCTCCTTTCAATCTTGGCGCCACACTTCAATCTCTCCCTTCTCTCAATTTCAGTTCCTTTCCTTTTCTCGTAGACAGGAGACGTGTTTTATCCATGGACCCAAAACTCCGGCGCCGGTCATGGACTCGGGAAGACAGTCTTCCCTTGGTGTTTAATCATGCGGGGACACCTGCCTGATTATTCACCCACATTTCAGAGGTGTCTGACCACGTGGGGATGCCTGCCTTGGTCCTTCACCCTTAGCGGCAAGTACTGCTTTTCTGGGGGCAAGAACCCCCTGACCCCCTTCTCTCCATGTGTCTACCCTTCTCCGCTTTTCTGGGGGTCAAGAACCCCTGAACCCTTCTCTCCATATCTCTAGCCCTTCTCCACTTTTCTGGGGTTCAAGAACCCCCCGGCCCCTTCTCTCTGTGTCTCTACCCCTTCTCTGCTTTTCTGGGGGACAAGAAGCCCCCACCCCTTCTCTCCATGTCTCTACTCTCTCTTTTCTCTGGGCTTGCCTCCTTCACTATGGGCAAGCTTCTGCCCTCCATTCCCCCTTCTCCCTTAGCCTGTGTTCTTAAAGACCTAAAACCTTTCTCCTTATATCAACTCTACTCCCCCCATATTTAGACCTCTCACAACACAAACTACTATTCCTGTGGCCGCTCCTTTATGTATCTCTCAGCAAAGACCCACTGGAATTCCCCTAGGTAAACTTTCACCTTCTCGATGTTCCTTTACCCTTCATCTCCAAAGCCCAACTACACACATCACTGAAACAATTAGAGCCTTCCAGCTCCATATTACAGACAAGCCCTCTATCAGTAGTGGCAAACTTAAAAACATTAGCAGTAATTATTGCTTAGGAAGACACTTACCCTGTATTTCACTCCATCCTTGGCTACCTTCCCCTTGCTCGTCAGACTCTTCTCCCAGGCCCTCTTCTTGCTTACTTATACCCAGCCCTGAAAATAACAGTGAAAGGTTGCTTGTAGATACTCGACGTTTTCTCATACACCATGAAAATCGAACCTCCCCCTCGACGCAATTACCTCATCAGTCCCCATTACAACCTCTGATGACTGCCGCCCTAGCTGGATCCCTAGGAGTCTAAGTACAAGACACCCCTTTCAGCACTCCTCATCTTTTTACTTTGCATCTCCAGTTTTGCCTCGCACAAGGTCTCTTTTTCCTCTGTGGATCCTCTACCTACATGTGTCTACCTGCTAATTGGACAGGCACATGCACACTAGTTTTCCTTACTCTCAAAATGCAATTTGCAAATAGGACTGAAGAGCTCCCTGTTCCCCTCATGACACCGACACGACAAAAAGAGTTATTCCACTAATTCCCTTGTCAGTTTAAGACTTTCTGCCTCCACTATTGCTCTCGGTACTGGAATAGCAGGCATTTCAACCTCTGTCAGGACCTTCCATAGTCTCTCTAATGAATTCTCTGCTAGCATCACAGTCATATCACAAACTTCATCAGTCCTCCAGGCCCAAGTTGACTCTAGCTGCAGTTGTCCTCCAAAACCGCCGAGGCCTTGACTTACTGCTGAAAAAGGAGAACATCTGTATATTCTTAAATGAAGAGTGTTGTTTTTACCTAAATCAATCTGACCTGGTGTATGACAACATAAAAAAACTCAAGGATAGAGCCCAAAAACTTGCCAACCATGGGGGAGTAACTGCTGATGAGTATGGGATTCTCTTTTGGGGCAATGAAAATGTTCTAGAGTTAGATTGTAGTCATGGTTGCACAACTTAATATACTAAAAACCACTGATTTATACACTTTAAGATGAAATATATGATTTTATGTCAATAAAGCTGTTACAGAAGGGAATGTCTTTAATCTATCAAAAACACATAGCAAACATGTAAGTAGTGACAAGCTGAAAGCTTTCATTCTGAGACCTGGAAGGCAGCAAGGATTGCTCCTTCTAATGTTTCGGAGGTCGTAGGCAGGGCAGTAAATTTGTGGGGCAGGAGTGGGTCATAATAGGATTATAAAGGGAGAATAAAGTTCTTATTCATAAACGATATGTCAATATGTAAACATCCAAAAGAAACTACAAGTAAACTGAAAACTAAGGTCTGCTGCTTGCTGCATACAAAACACACCCTGAGGGCTCAAAAAAGCACAAGTCCCATAGAGGGGGATCTGGTCATACCTAGGAATTACACATTCATTTATGCTTTGACCCAACAACTTGACTTTCAAAAATAAACCTTGAAGACCTAAGTCCACAAATACGAATAAACATGCACAAGCCCACTCAGATGGGAACTCAAATGTGTATCAGGCACTAGGGTGCATCCACATAACAGAGGGAAAAAAAGGGACGATCTCCGCAAACCAATAACGCACATCCCAAGATATGCCTTCTAACAACGGAAAGTGAGGTCCAAGAGGGCATTTTCTTGAGAAAAAATAGTCTCCTACTGGGGAGGACGTTTAAAGAGAAGGGTACAGAAAGTGGAGAAAAGGCCCCGCCGACGCACTCTGACCACATGAGCCCACTTGCCTCCTCCCGGGAACCAATGCCCGGAATGGCAGCCCCAAGCCCAGCAGTGCCGGGAGGAACCAAAGCCGGGGGCCTCTGAGAAGAAACGCCGCGATAGCCGGAGGCTGGGGCGGGAAGCTGCAGGCAAGGTCTGGAGCAGCCGGGGCTGCGCACTGTGCCCTTGACCCCTTCCCTCCCGATTCCGCCGGCCTCACTAGTGGGGCGCACCTGGACCTGGCCTGCTGGGACAGCAACCCTTTCTCAGCTGCAGGCGACAGCTATGGGAGATGGCGAGGCGACGGACGCCCACTTCCGCTTCCGGCCAGCAGCTGAGAGGGGTGGGCTGCCCAGCTCGCGCATTTGGCGGATTCACCCTGAGGACTTGGGAACGGGGCATCGCAGGCGCTCCTGCTCCCTTAGGGCGAAGGCTGGGACTCTCTTTATTCATTGCATTAGAGTAAAATAAGAGGCACAAGCCAATTAACTTGCTTGGGTCTCAAAGCTAAGTAAAAGAGTCCACAGAACTAGAATCCGTACTGTCTTCCCCAAGGGAAAAAGCAAATGTCCCCAGAGGAAAACTGGACTCTGCAGTCGCAGAGGGAAAGGGGTCCAATTGCTCCCTCCCCTCTTCCTGACCAAAGGAAGACCCCCGAGGTCAGAGATGTTTTGGTCCGGACTCCAGTTTAAACAATTAAGTCCAGGTATTTAAAAAAAAAACGGAGGGTCTCTGTGAGCACTTGAAATTATCCGCCAACAAAGGAGATCCTGTTTGGCCCAACAGGGTTTGATTCACATCTGTATGATTGGAACCTTGGAATTAAAACTGAAAATCTCAGTCCGGTGGTAGAAAAAAAGATGATTTTTAAATGGCTTTGGAGTTATTCACTGTTCAGACATCCCAAATCCAGGCTTTAAAAAAATCTCAATAGCCTCTCTTTGTCCCTTTTCCAGACACTCCCATGAATAAGATTCCTACTAGACAGAAGAAGGATTTAAGAATGGTTAAGATAATCATTACTTTAAAAATTATTATTGTTTTGAGACTGAGCTTTGCTTGTCATCCAGAAGGTAGTGCAGTGGCGCACTGTGGGCTCAGTGCAACCTCCGCCTCCCAGGTTCAAGCAATTCTCCTGCCTCAGCCTACCAAGTAGCTGGGATTACAGGCGGCTGCCACCACGCCCGGCTAATTTTTGTATTTTTAGTAGAGACGGGGTTTCACCATGTTGGCCAGGCTGGTCTCGAACTCCTGACCTCAAGTGATCCACCCGTCTCGGCCTCCCAAAGTGCTGGGATTACTGGCGTGAGTGCCCGGCCAGAGAATCATTGTTAATGTTATCCACTGGAGCCACTCAGAACTAAGAATCCTGGTTAAAGGAAATCTCAACCCCTCCTGGCAGTCTGTGCCTCTCACAGAGACCAGCTCCATAAAATAATTGCCTATAAACAGACGATCCTTAAAGCACTAGGGATTAATTACTAACATTAGATTTAGACATTAGGGCCATTGTGTTTAAAACAAAAATTTCAATCTACATCCAAAAAGGGAAAGATTTTAAGAAGTTAGGTTCTTTTCTTTAGCACATGATTACAGCCTAAAAAGGAACTACTAGGGGAAGTGTGAGGATATTTACACACTCTCATTGACCAAGGACTCTTGGCTTTGTTCTGGGGACAAAGTGTGATGGTCTGAGGCAGAAGTAAAATGACTGTTAGCCCTCCTGAGCTCCATGGCAAACACACAGCCTTTGTTAATGCTGGTCCTGGCCTCCACCTGTATTCATGCACGAGGTAGAACCTCTTTTTTTTCTAGAGAAAACGCCAAGGCTGCATGCATGCAGATGCAAGGGCAGGCTGCTTGTTCACTGGAATACAGCTACTTCACTGATTACACTGATTCCATTTTTAAATTATTTATTTATTTTTTTTCTGGAGAGGGAGGTTGGATAGAGGAGAAGGAAGTTTCAGGGAGTCAAAGGCCCAGAAACTCAGTGGAATGACTCTTCTCACCACCTGTTCTGTTCCCTGCTGCTGACAATTCCCACTGAGCCCTTCAAGTGTCTCCCACACACAGGACAAGTACTGCTGCTCCTACCTCCTCTCCCATGGACGCAAACATTGGTGGGAGCAATCATTTTATTTTTATGGCAAAGAGAAGCCCTGAGGGGACCCACATGGATGTCTTCAAGGTGACAGGCAGAGCCTGAGGCTCTGAAAAAGGCTGGCCTAAAACTACTGCACTAGATGTGCATTTCCCGCTTGGACGAATCTCATTTGAGAATTAATGACATAGCCTTTGCCTACGTGGGGCCCTGTTGGCTCTGACTGCAGTCAGGTTTGGGGTAGGCAGTGTAGAAACCCCCAAGATACCCTCACAGGCATCTGTAAAAGTCATGTTAGGGGTTTATTTATACTAAACCACAGTAGGTTCATGCAAATCTAAAAACACTTTATGACGTGTTTGTGTCTAAAATCCTTAATCTCTTAAAGCAATTAAAAAAAAAAAAAAAAGCAGACCCCAAATTGAAAACAGGCTTTCCAATTTCAATGGGTAGTATTTTCTTCCGAGTCCTGTATTATCATTGGCCAGATTTTCAGAATTATTTTTTTAAAAGACTACTTTAGGAATTTTGTTAAAGGATACTGTCACCATTTATGCATCAAAAACTGGCAAAATTGTGCCACCTATGGATCCAGAGCAGAGACATGTTTGAATACAAATTCCCAATGAAACTAAACCTGGGGGTTTTCAGGGCTCAAAATCAAAACCTATAGCCTTGTTAAATGCTCATATATACTTTTTTTTTTTTTTTTTTTCCTGAGACAGAGTCACCCTCTGTTGCCCAGGCTGGAATGCAGTGGCACAATCTCAGCTCACTGCAACCTCCGCCTCCCGGGTTCAACCTGTTCTCATGTCTCAGCCTCCCCAGTAGCTGGGATTATAGGTGCCTGCCACCATGCCTGGCTAATTTTTGTATTTTTAGTAGAGATGGGCTTTTGCCACATTGGTCAGGTTGGCCTCGAACTCCTGACCTCAGGTGATCCACCCGCCTTGGCCTCCCAAAGTGTTGGGATTACAGGTGTGAGCCACCGTGTCCAGCCTCACATATGCTATTAACTTTTCATTCCTTTGTCAACTGCAAGAATCGTAGTATTTGACAAGTTGGGTTTTTCTTGTCAAATATTACCATTCTTGCAGTTGACAAAGGAATGAAAGTTTTTTTTTTTTCCAGTAGCTTGGCAAAACAATCCTCTTATTTCCGATGACAACAATACTCTCATTTTCTTCTAATTCCTGAAAATCAACATGTAACATACTTCATTTTGTTGTGCTTTGCAGATAACGTGTGGGGTTTTATTTTTATTACAAATTGAAGGTTTGTGGCAATCCTCCACTGATGAAGTCTACTAGCACCATTTTTCCAATAACACATACTCACTTTGTTTCTCTGTCAGAATTTTTAAGCAAAGTATTTTACAATTAAGGTGCATCCTTTGTTTTTTAGACATAATGCTACTGCACACAATAGACTATAATTTTTTTTTTTTTAAGATGCAGTATTGCTCTGTTGCCTAGGCTGGAGTGCCGTGGCACAATCTCAACTCACTGCAGCCTCCACCTCCTGCGTTCAAGTGATTCTCCTGCCTCAGCCTCCCAAGTAGCTGGGATTGTAGGTGTGCTCCACCACACCTGGCTAATTTTTACATTTTTAGTAGAGAATGGGGTTTCACCATGTTGGACAGGCTGGTCTTGAACTCTTGACCTCAGGTGATCCACCACCCACCTCGGCCTCCCAAAGTGCTGGGATTATAGGCATGAACCACCACGCTCAGCATTTTTTTTTTTTTTTTTTTTTGAGACAGGGTATTACTCTGTCACCCAGGCTGGAATGCAGTGGCACAATCATAGCTTATTGCAGCCTTGAACTCCTGGGCTCAAGCAATCCACCTGCCTCAGCCTCCTGAATAGCTAGAACTACAGCTACTCCACCACACCTGACTGATGTAAAACATTTTTTTTGTAGAGATGGGGTC
Organism: Pan troglodytes; assembly: GCF_028858775.2. Classification (NCBI taxonomy): domain Eukaryota; kingdom Metazoa; phylum Chordata; class Mammalia; order Primates; family Hominidae; genus Pan; species Pan troglodytes. Next base: position 12,083,962 of record NC_072418.2, on the reverse strand, counting down.
TTGCTATAGTTGCCCAGGCTGGTCTCAAACTCCTAGACTCAAGTGATCCTCCTACCTCAGCTTCTCAAAGCACTGGGATTACAGGTGACAGCCACCTCATCCAGCCAACATAACTTTTATATGCACTAGGAAACCAAAAAATTTGTATGACTCACTTTACTATGATGGTCTGTGGAAGCGAACTCACATATCTCCGAGGTATGACTGTATATAACTGTGAAAACCTGAAATTAAATAAACTGTATTGTCTACAGATGCCAAAACAGTGGCAAAAAAATAAATAGCCCTTACTTATATTTTACCCTGAGTGTGGTTCTGAATTTGAAGAATGGTTACTCAGAGGCAAAGAGATTGGGAAAAAAAAGATCAGTCTAAATCTTGATATTATTTCTCCTAGACTTAACAGGTCTCCAGGGTCAGCAATAGGGGAGATTTTGGGTTCATCATGGGATCTCTAAAGTAAGTGGCTTAATGATAATATTGCGAGCTTTATTACTATCATGCTTATACTCTGAAATACTTGATTCTAACAGGATATGGACATACATATCCAATTAGACAGATGTAGCTTGCTGAGTAACTTCCAAAACAAGAGAGGAAAGAAATAGGAGATTGAAAAATATATATATATTTGGGCATGGTGATTTGTGCCTGTAGTCCCAGCTCCTGGGAGGCTGAGGTGGGAGGATCACTTGAACCCAGGAGGTGGAGGCTGCAGTAAGCTATGATCATACTACTGCACTCCAGCCTGGGTGACAGAGCAAGACCCTGTACCAAAGGAAAACAAAAAAGATATTTTGAACTGTGAGTTCTCTGCCCAGAGGCACACAATAATTCTGAATATTTGGCCAACAATATATAACCCAGAAGAATGCAACTTGGCTGCTGTTAATTTTGGATGAGGTCAAAGTCTGGAATCAGTAACTAGGGTTCCTCTGTTAACTCTAAAGACTGGACAGACTCGAGTGAAACAAGGTGCGCTGGAATTCATCAGAGATGGTGGTGGATATTTCATAGTACACAGACCACATAAGACATTAACAATGGTACTCCCTCAGGGAGTTGTAATGAAGTGAGTTGACCCCGGGAAAGCTTTTTGGGCATCTTATGGCATCCGTTAAGGGCAAAATAACTGTGAGGTCATCAGACCTTGTGACAGTTATGACTATTAGAAAGTTTCCACTGGCATTTAGCAACAAAATCATTTGCCTTATTAATGACATCATTTAACCAATGGAGAATGAGACTCAGGAAAGGCTAAGGGAAGGGCTCCAGACACACAGCTCAACAGTAACAGGTGCAGGGCCCACATTCCAGCAGCTGGGCTCCAGAGTCTAAGCCCTCAACACCTAGGCTCTATGTGAGCAAACAGTACCTCTAGAGCCTTTGCAACTCTGAAGCCTGTTGGGACCCTGGAATCTTCCCAGTCAGCCATCTAGTACACTGAAGAAACTAATAATCAAAAAGAAGAAGAAAAAAGGGATATGAGTTCGGTTCTGATTATTATTGCTGTGTAAAAAAACCACCTCAAACTTAAGTGATACAGAATAGCAGTTCTCAGGGTTGGTAAACTGCTGAGGGACCCAAAACACTTTCAGGCGGTCTGTGAGATTAAAACTATTGTTATGGCTGGGCACGGTGGCTCAAGCCTGTAATCCCAGCACTTTGGGAGGCCGAGACGGGCGGATCACGAGGTCAGGAGATGGAGACTATCCTGGCTAACACAGTGAAACCCCGTCTCTACTAAAAATACAAAAAATTATCTGGGCGTGGTGGCAGGTGCCTGTAGTCCCAGCTACTCAGGAGGCTGAGGCAGGAGAATGGCATGAACACAGAAGGCGGAGATTGCAGTAAGCCGAGATCACGCCCTGGGTGACAGAGCGAGACTCTGTCTCAAAAAAACAAAAAAAAAAACTATTGTTATAATAGCACAAATACATTCTTGACCTTTTCACCATATCCACATTTATACTGATGACACATTGTAAAAGTGGGCAAAAGCGCTGGTGCCTCAGCAGAAATTAAGGCAGTGGGCTGGGCACGGTGGCTCATGCCTGTAATCCCAGCACTTTGGAAGGCCAAGGTGGGTGGATCACCTGAGGTAAGGAGTTAGAGACCAGCCTGGTAATAAACATGGTGAAACCCGTCTCTACTAAAAGTACAAAATTAGCCGGGCATTGTGGCATGCGCCTGTAATCTCAGCTACTTAGGATGCTGGGGCAGGAGAATCGCTTGAACCCGGGAGGCGGAGGTTACAGTGAGCCGAATCACACCATTGCACTCCAGCCTGTGGCTAAAAAGAGCAAAACAGCATCGCAAAAAAAAAAAAAAAAAAAAATTAAGGCAGTAGCACTGAACTGCGCAGTCACTGAATGCCTCACTGCCCCACACTCAGGATAAATAAAAATGTCTTTGAAGGAACAGCAAAAGTTGGAAAGCTTAGATCTGTCACCTTAGAAGCGTCTCAATGCATAAAAACTTTTCTGATAGGATCAATGGTCATGTTCATGAAGGTTTATTTTAGACACTGTACTTTAAAATGGGTAAACATTTGGAAGATCTGCATAATGAAGTAAATGACTATTTCCTTTCATTTTAGAAATGAGGGTCTCACTATGTTGCCCAGGCTGCTTTCGAACTCTTGGACTCAAGGATTCTCCTACTTTGGCCTCCCGAAGTGCTGAGATTACAGGCAAGAGCCACTGTGCCAGCCCTATTTTCTAAGTCAGGTATTAAGGTATAAAATCATGCATTGATAAAATAGCCAATCAAAGTGCAAGATATGGGCTGGACGCCGTGGCTCATGCCTGTAATCCCAGAACTTTGGGAAGCCAAAGCGGGTAGATTGAGGTCAGGAGTTCAAGAGCAGCCTGGCCAACATGGTGAAACCGTTTCTACTGAAAATACAAAAATTCACCAGGTGTGGTGGTGGGTGCCTGTAATCCCAGCTACTCAGGAGGCTGAGGCTGGAGAATTGCTTGAACCCAGGAGGCGGAGGCTGCAGTGAGTGGAGATCGCACCATTGCACCCCAGCCTGGGCAACAAGAGCAAAATTCCATCTCAAAAAAAAAAAAAAAAAAAGGCCGGGCGCAGTGGCTCACGCCTGTAATCCCAACACTTTCGGAGGCCAAGGCAGGTGGATCACGAGGTCAGGAGATTGAGACCATCTTGGCTAACACGGTGAAACCCCATCTCTATTAAAAATACAAAAAATTAGCCGGGTGCGGTGGCGGGAGCCTGTAGCCCCAGCTACTCGGGAGACTGAGGCAGGAGAACGGTGTGAACCTGGGAGGCAGAGCTTGCAGTGAGCCGAGATTGCGCCACTGCATTCCAGCCTGGGCGACAGAGCGAGACTCTGTCTCAAAAATAAATAAATAAAAGGAAAAGAAAAAAATAGTGCAAGACAAACAAATGGATTTTAATGTAACAGAATAGAAACAATTCCTTAACAGGATTTCATTCCATATTGCAACTAATCTTTCAGAAACTACCATTTCTTGAGTTTTGGTGTAATATCAAAGAAAATCCAAAATTACCTGAAAATGCTTCTCTCTTTTCCAACTACGTATCTCAGCAAAGCCAAACTTTCTAATCAAGGCAACTAATGGCAAAAAATGTAGAAACAAGTATGAGAATTCAGCTGTCATCTATTAAGCTCTTAAGACATTAAAGAGATTTGCAAAAGCATGCAATATGCCGCTCTTTCCACATTATTTTGTTGCCATTGTGGAAAAGTTATTTTTAAAAAGCATGTTATGTATATTACTAAAATATTTTTAAAATTTGCCCCAATTCCTTTTGTTTTGAGATGAAGTCCTGCTCTGTCACCCAGGCTGGAGGCTGGAGCACAGTGGCATGATCTCAGCTCACTTCAACCTCTGCCCCCTGGGTTCAATCAGTTCTCTTGCCTCAGACTCCTGAGTAGCTGGAATTACAGGCACACACCACCATGCTGGCTAGTTTTTTTGTATTTTTAGTAGAGACGGGGTTTCACCATGTTGGCCAGGCTGGTCTCAAACTCCTGACTTCAGTTGAGCCGCCGGCCTCAGCCTCCCAAAGTGCTGGGATTACAGGCAAGAGCCACCATGCTTGGCCTGCCTTAATTTCTAAAATGTTAAATATTCACAGATAGAATGCCCATTGGCAAAAGCTTTTTGGGGTGTTCAATTTTTGGAGTATAAAAGAGTCTCAAGATAAAAAAGGTTGAGAACTGCTGGTACAGAACCACTACTACTCTATTATGTTAACAGATCATGGGGCAGGAATTAGGACAGGATACAGGAGGAATGAATAGCTTTTCTCTGCCTCACAATGTCCAGGGCCTAGCTGGCAAGTCTCACACAGCTGATGCTGAATCCAAAGGCTGGGGGCTGGAATCATCTGGATTCTATTATCACTCTTGTATCTGATGTTTTCCCTGAAATGGCTAAAAAACAGACAGCAGCTGGTGGCTGTTGATGGCAGCATCTACATGTAACCCCTCCCTGTTACAGCATAGCTGCTAGTTCCCAAGAGGAAGCACTCTGAGAGGAGGAAGCATCTCAAGAGGGAATGTTCCAGCCAGAAGGGAACCGCATGGCCCTTCGTGGCCTTGCTTTGGAAATCTCATGGAATCATTTATGTTGTACTCCTTTGGGAAATGCAGTCAAAGGTCAGTGCAGATACAAGGGGGAGGTAAAAGTATCAAAGAATTTTAGGGCCGTGTTTTAAAACCATCGGAGTCTGCATGTGGCTACAAATTATTAATATTTATACTTCCCACGTACAAGAAACTCTCACCACTTCCTAAGGCCACACCAAAGTCTCATGCCCGTGGTAGTAGACTCTGGTTTTATGTCCAGGATCTGGTCATCCAAATAAGGTGCAATCCAGAAAAGACGGCCAAGAGCAGTGGCTCACGTCTGTAATCCCAGCACTCTGGGAGGCTGAGGTGGGAGGATCCCTTGAGTCCAGCAGTTCAAGACCAGCCTGGTCAACATAGAGAGACTCTCTCTCTATAAAAAATTAGTCAGGCGTGGTGGCACATGCCTCTGGTCCCAGCTACTCAAGAGGCTGAGGCAGGAGGATCACCTGGGCCCAGGAGGTCAAGGCTGCAGTGAGCTATGATTGTGCCACTGCACTCCAACCTTGGCAAGAACAGCAAAAAAGACCCCTCTTACCCCCCACAAACACATGCTGGGTGTGGTGGCATGTGCCTGTAGTCTCAGCTACTCAGTAGGCTGAGGCAGGAGGATCACTTGAGCCCAGGAATTCAAGGATGCAGTGAGCTATGACTGCATCACTGAACTTCAGCCTGGGTGATGGAATGAGACCCTGTCTCAAAAAATGTTTTGAAAAGTGGCTGGGCACAGTGGCTCATACCTGTAATCCCAGCACTTTGGGAGGCCAAGACAGGAAGACAGCTTGAGCCCAGGAGTTTGAGACCAGCCTGGGAAAAATGATGAAACCCTGTCTCTACCAAAAAAAAAAAAAACCAAACAAATAGCTGGGCATGGTGGCATGTGCCTATAGTCCCAGCTACTCAAAAGGCTGAGGTAGAGGATTGCTTGAGCCTGGCAGGCAGAGATTGCAGTGAGCCAAGATCATTGTGCCACTGCACTCTAGCCTGGGTGCCAGAGTGAGACTGTCTCAAAGTATAAATAAATAAAAATAAATATTTAAAAATAACAATAAAACATAAATAAAAATCATCCTTGGGTTTGGTTTCTTGAATATACTCCTGCTCCTCTAGATTTGAACATTTGTAAGCTAAAGAGACAAGTTATCTGTTCCCCACAAAACCAATACAGAGTTTGGGACAGGAATGGGATAGTTAAAATAGACATTCCTATTAAAAAGGCATGGGTGGGGAGAAATGGGATTCCACAGCAGCCCCTGACCCACAGCAATTCTTAAATTCAGGCAGGAACATGTTATCTGTTTCTCAAGCACCAGTGCAGCTCCACAGGAGTGAGTCTTCTGAAGTTCTGTACTCTGAATCATACTTGCTTTCCCATAAAAAGTAAACATTTTCAACTGAGTAGTTTTATAGGCCTATTTCATCTGTTTGCTATCTGCAGTTTGGGGGTTCAAAGGTCTCTTTATATTTTGTACTACTTCTTTCCATTTTGTTTGGACAAAGTTGACCTTGCTTTTGCCAACTTTTTTTTTTTTTGCAATAAAAAACCTTTTCCCATTTATCTCCATTAATTTTATTGGATTTGTGTCATTAGACAAAAGTCATGGCTAAAATCTCTTAGGCCCTTCTCTATCTTGGACCACTGTCTGTGAGAATGCAGGGAACAATGCCCAAAAGGGATGCTGAGATGCTCTTTTGGTTAATGGAAACGCACCTTATTTGAACTTCTACATACGATATCTATTCATAAGACTCTATCAAACACCAAACTAAAGGTCTCTGAGGTCTTAAGAAATGGTTCTATGATAAAAGGTTTTCAAAATAAAATCTCTCAGTGAACTACTGTAGTCCCAGCTAGTTGGGAGGCTGAGGTGGGAAGATCACTTGAGCCCAAAGTTAGAAGCTGCAGTGAGTTATGATTGCATCACTGGACTCCAGCCTGGGCAACAGAGTGAGACCCTGTTTCAAAAAAAAAAAAGAAAAGAAAAGAAAAAAATTAAAATGCATAAATAAATGCTAAAAAAATAAAAAATGAAATAAAATCGCTCAGTCAACAAGCAGTGGAAGGGAACTTCGTCAACCTAATAAAGCTGTCTTCAAAGAAACCCACAGCTAACATCATACTTAATGGTAGAAGACTGAACGCTTTCTGCCTAAGGTTGGGAATAAGACAAGGATGTGTGTTCTCACCACTCTCATTCAACACTACTGGAGGCCCTAGCCAGTACATTAAGAAAATATAAAGAAATAAAAGGGACAGATATCAGAGAGAAAGCAAAACTGCCTTAATACAGAGCATAAGATTTGTTTATGTAGAATATTCCAAAAAGTTACAGGAATAGATAACTATAAAAAGTTTGCAGGATTCAAGGTCAAATATAAATTATATATAAATATAAATAATTTTATATACTAGCACTAAAAAATTGAAAATTTAAAACTAGCATTTATAATACCATCAATGAAATGGTGCAATACAGAAAACCACAAAACACTGTTGAAAGAAATAAGACCTAAATTAATGGGGAGATTGTCTTAGTCCGTTTGGGCTGCTAGAACAAAATACCATAGACTAGATGGCTTATAAACAACAGAAATGTATTGCTCACAGTTCTGGAGAATGGGAAGTCCAAGATTGAAGTGTTGGCAGATTTGGTGTCTGATGAGGTCCCACTTCTTGGTTCACAGATGGTGACTTCTTGCTGTGTCCTCACAAGGCAGAAGAGATGAGCAAGCTCTCTGGAATCTCTTTTATAAAGGCACCAATCTAATTCATTAGTGCTCTGCCCTCATTAGCCTAATCATCTCCAAAAGGCCTCGCCTGCCAATATCATTGGACTGGGGATTAGGATTTCAACCATATAAATTTTGCAGGTATGCAAACATTCAGACCACGGCAGAGATATACTGTGTCTATGGTTCAGAACAGCCAGTATTAAGACGCCAATTCTCTAATTCATCTTTAGATTAAACCAAATCTCAGTTAAAAAAAAAAACCCCGGCAGGCTTTTTATGGAAACCAGTAAGTTTACTCTAAAATTTATGTGAAAAGGCCAGGTGTGGTGGCTCACACCTGTAATCCCAGCACTCTGGGAGGCCAAGGTGGGTGGATCATGAGGTCAGGAGATCGAGACCATCCTGGCTAACATGGTGAAACCCCATCTCCATTAAAAATACAAAAAAAAAGAAATACAAAAAGCCGGGCGTGGTGGCAGGCGCCTGTAGTCCCAGCTACTCAGGAGGCTGAGGCAGGAGAATGGCATGAACCCGGGAGGCAGAGCTTGCAGTGAGCTGAGATTGCACCACTGCACTCCAGCCTGGGTGACAGAGCGAGACTCCATCTCAAAAAAAAAAAAAAAAAAAAAAAAAAAATTTATGTGAAAAAACAAAAAACACGGACCATCCCAAATGATTCTGAAAATTAAGGTCAATGTTGGAACTCTCGCACCACTTGCTTTCAAGATTTACTAGACAGCTACCATAATCAAAAAAGTATAGTATCCGCAGGCCAGATGCGGTGGCTCGCGCCTGTAATCCCAGCACTTTGGGAGGCTGAGGTGGGTGGATCACTTGAGGCCAAGAGGTTGAAACCAACCTGGCCAACATGGTGAAACCCTGTCTCTACTACAAACACAAGTTAGCCAGGTGTGGTGGCACGCACCTATAGTCTCAGCTACTTGGGAGGCTCAGGCACAAGTCCCAGCTACTCGGGAGGCTGAGGCACAAGAACTGCTTGAACCTGGGAGGTGGAAGCTGCAGTGAGCTGAGATGGTACCACTGCACTCCAGTCTGGGTGATACAGTGAGACTCTGTCTCAAAAAAAAAAAAAGTGTAGTATTAGCAAAAGGACAGACATATAGATTAGCTGAACTGAATAGATCCCAGAAATAGATTTAAACATAAGTCATCAATTTCACTTTCAAAAAAGGTACAAATAATCCAATAGAGAAAAGACTGTTTTCAACCAACTGTCCTGCAAAAAAAAATTAAAACATTCGTATCCCTTCTACCCCCTCCAAAAGTAACCTTAACCCGTGCATTGCAAAAAGGATCACAGAAGGGCTCGCACTTCCCAATTTCAAAAATTACTCTAAAGCTACAGTAATCAGGACAGGTTAGACATGTACAATGGAGGTGAACTGAGAGTCTAGAAATAAATCTTAATGCTGGGCACAGTGGCTCACATCTGTAATCCCAGCACTTTGGGAGACAGAGGCAGGAGGATTGCTTGAGCCCAGGAGTTCAAGACCAGTCTGGGCAACAAAATGATACCCTGTCTCTACAAGAAATACAAAAATTAGCCAGGCGTGGTGGTGTATACCTGTAGTCCCAGCTACTTGGGAAGCTCAAGGAGGAGGATCACTTGAGCCTGGGAGGTCAAGGCTGCAGTGAGCCAAGATCACACCACTGCACTCCAATCTGGGTTAACAGAGCAGGACCCAGTCTCAAAACAAATAAATAAGCCTTTACATTTATGGTCAACTGATTTTTGACAAGAGTGCCAAGACAATTCAATGGGATAAACAGTCTTTTCAATACATATGCTAGGGTAACTGGGTGTTACATGCAGAAGAATGAAGCTGGATACACTGTTCACAGCATGCACAAATATTAGTTCAAAATGGATCATAGAACTAACTTTAAGAGCTAGAACTATAAAAATCCTAGAAGAAAATATAAAAGACTTCACGACCTTGGGTTAGGCAATGGTTTCTTAGATTTGACACCAAAAGCATAAGAAAAAAATAAACTTAAAACTTTTACACTCGAAAGGATATCATCAAGAAAGTGAAAGGACAACACAAAGAATGAAAGAAAATACTTGTAAACGATTTATTTGATATGGTATTTGTACCTAGAATTTATAGGGTTCTTGAAACCCAATAATAAAAAGAACTCAATTTAAAAATGGCAAAGGATCTAAATAGACATTCTCCCAAAGAAGATAGATACATAGTCAACAAACTGATGAAAAGATGATCAATATCTTTAGTTTTCAGGTGAGCTAAGCCCAGAAAAAAAAATAATAAAAATCTTTAGCCACCAGGGAAATAAAAATAAAAAACTACAAATACTGTTTCCCACCCAATAGGTGTTATCAAAAAAAAGATTATAAAAAGATAGTTACTAAATGGTAAAAGATTCAATGATTTACTCCCAAGACCAGAAACAAGACAAGAATGTCTGGTCTCTCAATTTCTATTTAACAATACACTGCAGGTTCTAGTTAATGTAACAAGAAAAATACAAAACGCATACAGATTGGAAAGGAAGAAGTAAAAAATTTTATATGCAGACAACAGAATTGTCCTAGTAGAAAATCTGATAGAACCTACTAAAAAAAGCTGCCAGAAGCTGGGTGCGGTGGCTCACGTCTATAATCCCACCACTTTGGGAGGCCGAGGCAGGTGGATCGCCTGAACCTAGGAGTTCTAGACCAGCCTGGGCAACATGGTGAAACCCTGGCTCTACTAAAAATACAGAAAAATTTAGCTGGGTGTGGTGGTGCACGCATGTAGTCCCAGTTACTCCAGAAGGTGAGGCACAAGAATCGCTTGACCCCGAGAGGCAGAGGTTGCAGTAAGCCAAGCTCATGCCACTGCACTCTAGCCTGGGATACAGAGTGAAACTTGTCTTAAAAAAAAAAAAAAAAAAAAAAAAAAAAAAAGCCCATGCGCGTTCCTCAGGTCTTGCAGGCAGCAGGCGTGGGTGAACGCTTGGCGCTTGGTGGAGAGAGAGAGGCCGGCGGGATATCAGCAGCGCAGCCAGGGTACCGGAGGTGGTCTCGGGCGAGGCGCTCCGGGTCCGAAGGGCTCCAGCCAAACGGAGCTCGCAGCCAAACAGTGCTGGTGGCTCCTGAGCTGAGTGAGGCCTAGGCTTGGAGGCTGTGCTCGGAGTAACGCAAAAGAGAATGAAAGACGTAGATAATCTCGAAAGTATAAAAGACTGGGTTTGTGAAACAGGACCTGACAATCAAGGTCTTGGTGATACGCTCAATAAACAAATTGTGAATAGTTTGTTGATAGCCTTTTTGAGGAAGCTCAGAAGGTTGGTTCCAAATGCTTGTCTCCCACTTAACAAAAGAAACAGGTAGACGTAAACATAAAATTATGGAAAAATGGATTCACCGTCAACAATTATTTCAGAAGTTATTCAAATGGTGCAAGTCAGCAGTTTCTGAACTCCATCAAAAAGGGGGAATTACCTTCAGAATTACAGGGAATTTTTGATAAAGAAGAGGTGGGTGTTAAAGTTGAAGACAAGAAAAATGAAATATGTATGTCTACGAAGCCTGTCTTCCAGCTCTTTTCAGGACAGGGTCACCAAGTAGGAAGGGTAAGCCATATCAAAGACTTCATTGAAAACTACCAAGGATCTCAAAAGAAGTCCTCCCCTGTCCCTGGCAACAGTTTGTCCTATCCTCAGATTGTTAGATGAGACACTCACACTGGAAGAAGCAGATTTACAGAGTTTTGTCGTCGGAGACTCCAAAAAACTGCTGCACCATTGATTTTTGATAGACTAAGTGGAAAATCTGCAGAGAAATGATGGTTGTAAGCAGACATGCAAACCAAATTGGGGACTGGGTAAGTCAGATTCACTGGACTTTTGGTTCGGGTACTATTGAACTCTCTCCTGATGAGATGTTTAGATAAGTGCAAGTTAGAAAAGTAGCATATGACTGGAAACTATATTCTGTGCACTTTTTCCAAAAGGCTACTCAGAGAAATATATTTATTTCAAATACTAATTATCAAGATATATTAAATAGCTGTATTATTTAGAATCTTAATATAGTATAAATTGGCAAATATGTTCACAATATTATTTGTTCAAATACCATTCCCAAACAGGGATTTATTTAAATGTTAGCTGTCTCAGAGTTATTAAATGGCTAATGCATTGAAAAATTATACATGGCAGGTTTAAAAGCATCAATGTAATTATTTTACAACTTAGATGCAAAGCTGGAGAGAGCTGTTTTTACCACAGCTATGCCTAAACCTCAAAGTGTCCTTAGTTATCACTCTGTAATGACAACATATATTTGAATATTAATTTGGTAGCCGGGCGTGATGGCTCATGCCTGTAATCCCAACACTTTGGGAGGCCGAGGTGGGTGGATCACCTGAGGTCAGGAATTTAAGACCAGCCTGGCCAACATGGCGAAACCTCGTCTCTACTAAAAATACAAAAATTAGCTGGGCTTGGAGGCGGGTGCCTGTAATCCCAGCTACTCGGGAGGCTGAGGCAGGAGAATCACTTAAACCCGGGAGGTGGAAGTTGCAGTGAGCCAAGATGGCACCACTGCACTCCAGCCTGGGCAGCAAGAGCAAAACTCCATCTCAAGAAAACAAAAAACAAATATGAATCTGGCGATGATATCAAAGATCTATTTTCATTTAAGAATAAAATTGTGACCAGGTGCAGTGGCTCACGCCTGTAATCCCAACACTTTGGGAGGCCAAGATGGGAGGATCGCTTGAAGCCAGGAGTTCAAGACTGGTCAACATAGCGAGACCCCAATCTCTATTTTTTTTAATTTAAAAAATAAAAAAATAAAATTATGTAGCTTATTATAATGTTAATATATTCTAAGTATAATGTTAATATAAATCTTCCAGAACAAATTAACAAGGGTGCAGCATACAAGATGAATATATGTTAAAAAAAACTGTGTTCCTCTATAGTAGTAGTGAACTAGCAGAGAAATTGAAATTTTTAAAATACCATTTGCAATAGTGTCAGAGAAAAAATGCCTAGGAAGACCCAAACACCGAAAAACACAAACACTACTGAGAAAAAAATTATAAATCCTAAATAAGTGGAGAGATATATTATGTTCATGGGTTGAAATGCTCAATATTGTGAAGACACCAATTAATCTGCAGATTCAACACAATGATAATCAAAATCTTAGTGAATTACTTTGGGGGTGTGGGGTGGTGGTGGTAGAAATTGACAACCTGATTCTAAACTTTATATGGAAATACGAAAGTCCTGTAACAGATGTAAGTCAACAAGGTACAGCCACATCAAGACCAAATGTGGCTCACAGCCTGTAACTGTATAGGTTGAATGGAATGTGAGAACTATTTTTATATTTTAAAAGGTCTGTAATAGAAAAAATAATATGCAACAGAAACTATATATAGCATGTAAAGCTTAAAATCTCTACAATCTGGTCTTTTACAAAAAACTTTGCCAACCTCTGACCTAAAATAGTAAAGACAACTCTGAAAAGAAAAAGCTGGAAGACTAAACTCTATCGGACTTCAAAAGTTATGAAGTTGTCAAGAGAGGGTAGTCTTGGAATAAAAGATAAGTAGCTATATGGAACAGAACAGTTGAGAAGCAGACACACGTATAAAGACAACCAATATTTCAAGAAAGAAGCAAAGGCAATTAAGTGGAGAAAGGATAGTCCTTTCAACAAATGATGCTAGAACAATTAGATAGAAAGAAAAAAAAAAAACCCCAAATTTTGATCCAATCTTTGTGCCATATAAAGATTTTAACTCAAAGTGCATCATGTACTTGTAATCACAAGTACAACATATTAAATATATTGTAATACAGATACTCCTCAACTTATGACAGGGCTATGTCCTGATAAACCTATTGTAAGTTGAAACTATCATAAGTTGACAATTTGTAACCCCATCATAAATTGAGAAACGTATTGAATGCATAATATGTTTGCACCATTGTAAATTAAAAACAATACTAAGTCAAACTCCATAAATTGGGAAGTGTATTTATGTTACCTCTGTTAAAATGAAATGTTTTATTATATATTTAAATGTACATTATATTAAATATAAAGTATTAATATCAAATACACTAATAGGTTTAATATTAAATATATTACAAATTTTAAACTCTCAAAATTCAATAAATATTGCAAAACCACATGATCGTGCCACGCACTTCAGCCTGGGAGACAGAGTAAAACCCTGTCTCTATATAAAGAAAAATAAAAATAAATAAAATAAAAAATAAAGCCAATATAAACGGGCAAAAGATTTGAACAGACTCTTCCCCAAAGGCTTAAAGAAGGCCAGTAAGCACGTGAAACCATGTAAAACATCATTAGTCACTAGGGAAATGCAAATTAAAACCATGAGATACTACTGCACACCTATTAAAATGGTCAAAATAAAAAAGACTGACCATACCAATAATTGGCAAGGATGCAGAAGAATTGCAACTCTTATATACTGCTCATGGAAATGTCAAATGGCATAACTACTTGAGAAAGGTTTAGCAGTCTCTTAAAAACTTAAACGTACACTAACATATGATCTGATCATTCCACTCTTAACTATTTAAAGAAACAGAAGCACATGTTTAAAGAATAATCTGCATATGGGTGTTCAAGGCAGTTTTAATTGCAATAGCCAAAAGGTAGAAATAACACATGGATAAATAGCTTGTGGTATGCCTTGCAATGGAATACTATTCAGCAGTGAAATGGACTCTACAACATAAATGGATCTGAAAAAATTATCCTGAAAGATGCCAGACTATATGATTCCATTTATATAAAAACTGTACATAATATAAAGTCGTCTATTCTAAGAGAAAGCAAATCAGTGGATCAGGAGAGTGACAGGCAGGGAAGGGTGAGGAGAAGAAGAAATTATAAAAGGGCATGAGGAAACCATCTGGTTTGATAGGTATGTTCATTATCTTGATGGTGTGTATGTACACATATGTGTATGTGTCCAAACTTAAAGTGTATGCTAAAAACATGTGCAGTTTATTACATGGCAATTATATCTCAAACTTACTGAAAGAACCTGCCTCAATAATTCAAACCAAAGATTCTCAGCAACAGTGAAAAAAGATCATTAAATGTACACTTCACCAAAGACTCATACGCATATGAAAGTGATGTTCAACATCATTAGTCTTTAAAGACACATAGAAAGGCAAACTTAAATAATTTATTTGGTTTTCTTTGCTGGCGTCAATTTTCTTTTTTTTTTTTGAGACAGGGTCTCATCCTGTTGCCCAGGCTAGAGTGTAGTGGCACGATCAGGGCTCACTGCAACCTCTGCCTCCCTGACCAGGCTCAAGCAATCCTCTTGCCCCAGCCTCCTAAATAGCTGGGACTATAGGCACAAACCAGTACACCCAGTTAATCTTATTTATTCTTTGTCAAGATGAGGTTTCACTATATTGCCCAGGCTGGTCTTGAACTCCTGGGCTCAAGTGATCCTTCTGCCTTGGCCTCCCAAATTGCTGGAATTAAGGTGTAAGCCAGCATGCCTGGCCAGTACCAATTTTCTTGTATGCAATAAGTGAAAATTTGTACCCCTAAATGTTCCTCAATTCCTTATAACTAAGTTTTTCATTAAAAAACCCTCTGAGGATATTTTTTTTTTTCTTTTTTTGAGATAGTCTTACCATATCATCCAGGCTGGAGTGCAGTGGCGTGATCTGAGCTCACTGCAACTTCCGCCTCCCGGGTTCAAGCAATTCTGCCTCAACCTCTTGAGTAGCTGGGATTACAGGCACATACCACCATGCCTGGCTAATTTTTGTATTTTTAGTAGAGATGGGGTTTCACCACGTTGGCCAGGCTGGTCTCGAACTCCTGACCTCAAATGATCCCCTCGCTTCGGCCTTTCAAAGTGCTGGGATTACAGGAATGAGCCACTGCACCCAGCCTAAAATTGTTTTAAAGACTAGGGAAGTGTAGTAGTGACAAATGGGGGAAAGAGTGGAACTCCTCAATAATAAAGAGTTCCATCTGTAACCATGAACAATTGAGATAACTCAGGATCTTCAGACCAGCTAGATATTTTTATTAATGATATATAACCTCTTTAAAACATGTATATTTACCAAAAGCATTCTGATATGGCATTCCTCTAGTGTGACTTTTTGCATGTAAATTAATACAGCCTTTTTGACCTTCCATACAGTCAGGTTCCTCTTCAGTGTGGATGTTTCCTAACGACCAAGTTCAAGGGCTTTCCAACATCTCTTTCACTCATGGGACTTCTCAATGTGTGCTTTGACATGTTCCCAAAGTGGAAGCTAAAAACAAAGAAGAATCTCCACACATTTTACATTCATAAGATTTTTCACACTTGTGAGATCACAGCTGAATATTAAGGTATAAGGCAGAGCGAAAGGTTTCAACACATTCCTTACAGCCAGAGGACGTGCATTTATATCCAATGTGCTCACAAGCTCAGTAAGGCCCGAGGAAAATAATGAAAGCTTTTCCACCTTCCTCACATTCATAGCATTTCTCTCCAGCATGAGTTCAAACAGACTCAGTAAGATGTAAGCATCGACAGGTTTCCTACGTTCAGTTTGTTTCCTAGGATGCACAGACACATGAACAGTAAGGCCTATGGAAGGAGCCAAGATTTTCCCACATTCCTTACATTCATATGTCTTCTCTTCTATTGGAATTGTTAAGATCTGAGACACCAAGGAAGGCTTCCCACATTCCTTATGACTGTGTACATTGCCACTATGAATGAGTACATGTTCAGTAAGTGTGAGGTAGTGGCTTTACCACATTCTTTCCAAGTATCAGCCCCAATTCACACACATTCAGTAAGGCATGAGGAATTACTAAAGGTTTGCCCACATTCCTTATATGGTTTCTCCACACTATGACTTCTTAGATGTCAAATAAGATATGTGGACCGAGTAAAGGCTTTCCCACATTCCTGACATTCAAAGGGCCGTTCACCAGTGTGAGTTCTCATGTGTACTGTAAGGCCTGATGAGATACTGAAGGCTTGCCCACACTTTTGACATTTATATGGCCTCTCCCCTGTATGTATTCTTTTATGTTGACTAAGGTGCGAGGAGTATCTAAAGGCTTTCCCACATTCCTCACATTCAAAAGGCCTTTCTGCACTGTGACTTCTCAAATGTCGAATAAGAAATGAGGATCGAATGAAGGCTTTCCCACACTGTTGACAGTCATAGGGTTTTACACCGGGATGAGTCTGCATGTGACTTTTAAAGCAAGAGGAATTAATAAAGGCTTTTCCACATTCCTTACATTGATAAGGCTTCTCACCAGTGTGAGTTCTCATATGTACAGTAAGATGTGAAGAGTTAGCAAAAGCTTTCCCACATTCCTTACATTCATAAGGCTTTTCTCCAGTGTGAGTTCGCCTGTGTTTTATAAGACCTGATGAATCAGTGAAGGCTTTCCCACATTTGTTGCACTCATACGGTTTTTCTCCAGTGTGAACCCTTATGTGAATGTTGAGTTTTGAGAAACAAGTAAATTCTTTGCCACATTCATTACAAACATAGTGTTTTCCTCTAGTTCTATGTCTTATATGTTTAGCAAGATCTGGGGAAAAAGCAAAGGCTTTGCCAAATTTCTTATGTTCTATAGGTAACACTCTACTATGAGTTCTTAAATGTTGAGTAAGATATGAAGACTCAGTGAAGGGTTTCCCACATGCTTTACATTCACAGAATTTTTCTCCATCTTGAGTTTGCATGTGTACAAAAAGGGCTGTAGAATGAGAAAAGGTTTTGACATACTCCTTATGAGTATATGGTCTCTCTCCACCATAAATTCTTACACATTCTCTGAGGTGTGAGGAGGAAGGTAAGCCTTTTTCACAGTCACTGCATTTATATGGTTTCTCTTGAGTGTGAGTTTTCTTGCAAACAAGATGTAGATTTTGGCTAGTTTTCTTGCAAACAAGATGTAGATGTTGGCTGAAGGCTGTGTCACATTGATTACAGTTAGGAAGTTCCTCTCCGATATCAGTTTTCTTGTGTAAAGATAGAGGGTTTTCTGAAGGCTTTTTCACATTGATTACACTCACAGGTTTTCTTTCTAAAGTAAGTTCTCCTGTGAGTCTTAAGGCATGAGTGTTCACTCAAGGCTTTTTCACATTGGTTAAAGTCAAACAGTTCCTCTCCAAAATGGTTTCTCTCCTGTTGGTGAAAATTAATGATGGTTCATACAAGTTTTCCAAATTTATTTCATTCAGATTCTCCCTTTTACTCTGAATTCTGTTACACATGGAAAATAAGTTAGTATAATTGAAACTGTTTGTTCCTGCCATTTTCATTGCAAGGCATGGTTCAGACCTGAATGTTTTCAAGTGGAACAAAGTGACTGCAGGAAGTTCTGTTATATTCTTTACTTTCAGAGGGCTTCTAAATAGAGCTTAGCTGATAACGGCCCAAGAGTGAATTATTTATCAAAAACATCTGAGATACCTATATGGGAATGTTGAAGGAAATATGTAAACAAATATATTCTGAGGGATGTTTAGAGTGTTTGTCAAACTCATGATCCATAGTCTCTCCAAGAGACAGATTATTTTTGGGTGAAAAACACTAGTCTCAAATGTCTCAAGGTTATTGTGCTGCTTTTCCATTTTAAGGAATTTCCAATCTTCCTCTAACATGGAAGACAATAAATTATACCTTCTGAATCTTACCATTTCCACCACACTGGATGTTTTCCCCTGCAAAAAATTCTGCTGAGGTGCTGACCATTTGGTATTAATATGACTCTCCCAATCTGAAATAAGATGAAAAAAATTTTAAGTTCTTAGAGAAATAATGATTTTAAAAAGGGTGTTAAAAATGCAAGACTAGTATGTACTGTAGTTTCAAACACTGGCTTGAAATATAGTTTGTTTTTTTAAAGAACGGGAAACATAAATTGAGAAATTTGGATGTAGTAAGAGTCTAGCAACAGTAAGGTACTGAGGTCAAGTTGGTAGGTGATTCACTAAGAAACGGTTCTCTAGGCTGGGCGTGGTGGCTCACGCCTGTAATCCCAGAACTTTGGGAGGCCAAGACAGGTGGATCACGAGGTCAGGAGATTGAGTCCTGGCCAATATGGTGAAACCCCATCTTTACTAAAATACAAAAAAAAAAAAAAAAAAAAAAATTAGCCAGGCAAGGTGGCATGCACCTGTAGTTCCAGCTACTCAGGAGGCTGAGGCAGGGGAATCACTTGAACCCGGAAGGCAGAGGTTGCAGTGAGCTGAGATCGCGCCACCGCACTTCAGACTGGCGATAGAGCAAGACTTTTTTTTTTTTTAGAGACAGAGAGAGAAAAAAAAGAAATGGTTCTCTAAACATTGAGACTTTATAGTGAACAAAAAAGAGGTACAGCCAGGGAAACAAAGTTGAAAGGAAATGGATACAGAGCTAAATGCAAATCATACATTTAAAGGAGAAGTGAGACAGATCTTAATGTCAGAGCAAAAGAAAGTTTCCAAGATGGATAAAGTGAAAGAAAGAGAAGATAAGGTACCCAAGGAACCTCGGAAACCAATTGGCCTTGATATTCTCCCCAAAAAAGTACACTTTCAAAACCTTCCTACTTAATATTTATAAACAGACTGCACCTCTCATAGATCAGGGCTGTTTCTCACAAATAATCACATCTGTCTTTTCTCTCATCTTGGAGAATTTTCTGCGCTGTCTTTAACTCTTCTTGTTTCACCTGAAAAGTCAAACTATGTTTGAATAGCTAGTACCCTGGTCTCAGGGAAAGATGAATGATGTTAGAATGCGCAAGGGATGGCTGGGCACAGTGGCTCATGCCGTAATCCGAGCACTCTGGGAGGCCGAGGTGGGCGGATCACAAGGTCAAGAGATCGAGACCATCCTGGCTAACACAGTGAAACCCTGTTCCTACTAAAAATACAAAAAAAAAAAAAAAAAAAATAGCCAGGCGTGGTGGTGGGCGCCTGTAGTCCCAGCTATTCGGGAGGCTGAGGCAGGAGACTGGCGTGAACCCGGGAGGCGGAGCTTGCAGTGAGCCAAGATCACGCCACTGCACTCCAGCCTGGGTGACAGAGCGAGACTCTGTCTCAAAAAAAAAAAAAAAAAAAAAAAAAAAAAAAAAAAAAAAAATGTAAAGAATGTGCAAGGGATAACAAATGCTTCCATGTTAAGAGCTAAGATTTTGCTGTCTGGGCATTCTGAATCCTCTCAGATATAACTTAAATTACAACACAATGTTCATGACAAAAACTTTCAAGTGAACCTAAACTTCAAATACTCTTTTCTCATTCACTGTGCACCAAAAGGACTAGCAATCCTTCCCATGAAACCCAGGCTTAAGCTCATATACATATTCAAGAAGCTCTAAGTCTTTTATCCATGGAGAAAACAAAGCTAGAACAATGAACAGATCTTCAATTTCATCACAAAAATCACAAGGCAGTAAGGTCTATGAGATGGAAACAATGTTTCGCCTGTTTACCAATGCAGCCCATTAACAAGCAGAGTCTAGAACATAGTTACTTAAGACATATTTGTTCCAGAAGAAAACTAAATGAAAAGAATGGTACCAGCCTTACCTACTGCAACTAGATTCTTATAGTTCTCCAGCATCACATCTCTGTATAAGTTTCTCTGAGTTTGATCCAGCAAAGTCCACTCCTCCTGGGTGAAGTCCACAGCCACATCCTCAAAGGTCACTGAGTCCTAAACCATCACACACATGCTGGCGTCAGGCAAGTACGTTCTCCACTATGTTGACTGGAGAATGAGGGACCTTGTCTTGGCATGCCTTGACAAGACTCTTTGGTCTCCTATCACTTGATGGTCCTCACTTTCTTCTCCCCTGTCTGTACATATTCACCGGTGATCTCATCTAGTCATATGGCTTGAAGAGCACCTCTTTCACCTAACTGAATATATCTCAGCACAACTAGATTGTGACTTCTTCTTATTGTTCTCTACTGACAGGTTTTAGCACAACCCTGAATACATTATAGACACTCAAATAAATGCTCCAGTGACAGCACAAATTCCGAGAAGCACATGTGCATTCTCTCCCTGTCTATCACAGCAAAATGAAAGCATATCAGCATGGATGACAGTCAGACTGAATTAGTAAACAGTGGGATAGTACAATCACTTCCCTGTGAAACCTGTCAACCATGTGAGAGGCCCTGTGGTCCGAAGAAGTTTGATGAGAGATGTGGTCCCTAAGCAGACCCTCTTTGCTTGCAGGGGCTCTGTTCCACTAGGAGAAAACACATCTACATGGTAGGAAGAAGCATATGCTTCTACAGAAAAAGCAGTTTCCTACTTACCTGAGAGTAATTTGTCAACCACCCAGCCACCATCCTTTCCTCTTCAAATTCTGACTCATGAAGACAGAAAACATCTTGAGAAAGATGATCTTGAGAAGAAGAAATAAAACCTGAGAATCCAGGCTGCTGATAGCTTCCATACTCACAAGGCAAGAAGCCACCTCATACCAATGCTAAGTGGACACACACACGTTATAATAAAATGCCTGAGCAGCCTGTCTCACCTGAAGCCAGAAAATATGCTTCAGGCTTTGATGACCAGGAGAGAGAGTTTAACAATCCCATTTTATAAGGAATACAAAGTCCAGAGAAGTTAACATTTTCCTTATTTGCCAAAAACGAAACTCATCATGTGATTAAGCAGAACTTCTTCCACAAAAGCCTGCATACTTACTCCTCCTTCCCAAATCCCAGGATTTAGACCACAGAATATTCATATCTACTTTAGCCTCTTCTAGGTATCTCAAAAGCAGGGCCACTTAGACCCTAAACCCTAATCACAAGACAAGCTGTTCACAGACTGGTTAAAGCAGGGTCTCGAAGGACCATCAATACGGACTTACCACAATGGGAAAGATCAATGGCCAGCAGCCTGTGAGTCTAACAGTGAAATGTGCCTGAATATCTTGTTCCCAAAGTCTCTTCGAGACACTGTCTGAACTTATGGGTAAGTCAATCTCAATTCCTCTTGATTAAGTAGTAGTGGGAGTCTTGCCTCATACTGTCAATCTTTAAGCAACAAGCATTACTCATCTGTCATCAAGCGCCATTCATTAGCCATCTCTCTGCAGAAGATGAAGTTGTTCATGTGAGTGCCACTAGAGTATTATGCCACGTGGACATAAATAATAACAAATCCCATTTACCTAGTACCCATGTGCCAGAAACAGTGGTAGGATAAGTTCATATAATTATCAAAGCAGTTTTTGTTACTATCATATTAGTTGAGGAAACCTAAGCTCAGACACTAATTAACCCAACATCACCAATTAGAAAGTGTGAGCCAGGATATGAATACAGGTTACTCTGACTCACAAACCTAAACTCCTGAGGTTCTTCTTATTCTCCAACGTGACCATGAGATCGTCATGAAATGATGTACGGAAAGGTTAACTCAACAGGCCTGGGTTGCCCAAACCCTGCACTCTCTTGAGAAAGATCTGTCTTCAGGACTGACACTTGGCTCAGTTTGTGAGAGATGACCTTTTAGCTTATGGAATATCTTCCCTGGTAAGTGTATATTTTTCTATGGTTGAGCTATTGAGCCAAACTATACTAGTGTGACCAGATTGTGTATGCTAACAATATGATTTATGCTGAAGGCCTGTTTTTGTATGCCTGAGGCTTCTGGTAATAATGCATGAGTTTGAACTGTTGAGGAGCTGGGCATAAGTGTATGAAGTAAGTCATTCAGGTGCTGTATGCCTACGGGACTAACCCTCAGTAAAAATCCTGGACACCAAAGCTCAGGTGAGCTTCCCTAGTTGGCAACAGTTTGCAGGAATACTACACACTTTTACTAGGAGAATTAAGCACTGTCCATGTGACTACATGGGAGAGAAGCCTGGTTTCTTCTAGACTTCATTCATCTTTTCCCTTTGCAGATTCTAATCTGTACCCTTTTATTGTAATAAACCATAACTGTAGGTTTAATAGCTTCTGAGTCCTGTGAGTGCTTCCATCATTGAGCGTGAGGGTGGTGGTCTTGAGGACCCCCAACACAAATGGCTTATTGAATTTAGACATCTTTAGCTCCTCCAGCTGGCAGTCATGTAGGCCAGGTGGCTTCCCTTCAAGTCCTTATCTCTGGCTCACGCTTTCATTCACTCTGCAAACATTTATGAAGGACCTTATCTTTGTGAGGTAATGTACTAGACACTTAGGATAGAGCAGTCAACTATACAAAAAATGTCCTAGACCTTAAGTATCTCACATTCTAAAGTGCTAAGCAGATAATAAACACATAAGTTTTTTTTTTGTTTTTTTTTTTTTGAGATGGAGTCTCGCTCTGTCGCCCAGGCTGGAGTGCAGTGGCACGATCTTGGCTCACTGCAAGCAAGGTCTGCCTCCCAGGTTCACTCCATTCTCCTGCCTCAGCCTCCCGAGTAGCTGGGATTACAGGCATGCGCCACCATCCCCAGCTAATTTTGTATTTTTGGTAGAGACAGGGTTTCCCTATGTTGGTCAGGCTGGTCTCAAACTCCCAACCTCAGGTGATCCGCCTGCCTCGGCCTCCCAAAGTGCTAGGATTATAAGTGTGAGCCACTGTGTCCAGTCATAAATATGTATTATGTCAATTGGTGACAAGTGCTATGGAAAAAAATAGATGAATGGATAAGTAATATCATCCTCCACCTCCCCTACCACACACACATATAAATGTATATTTACAGACTCAGAACTGGTTCTGGCAAGAAAATATAAGAAAATAACCATAAGACACTTGAAAACTGACATCTGGCTTGCCTAAAAAAGTTGACACTCAACTTTTTATCCAAAGCAATAGAGTAATAATAATGGTTCAACTAAAGAAACTCAGAATACTGCTAAGGCTAATGCCTAGCTGTAGCCAATTAAGTAATTTCTTTACTTTGCTTTCACATTCAGTCTACAAAAGCCAACTGTGCATGCTGCTACAGCAGAGCCCCCTGAACCCTTCTGGTTTTGGAGTGCTGCCTGATTCACGAATCCTTTAATGCTTAACTATTACATTTATCTGAAGTTTTTCTTTTAATATTCATAGGTCCTAGCAGAGGGTAGAAAATATTTGGGGTGTGACTCATGCCTGTAATCCCAGCACTCTGGGAGGCCAAAGCAGGCAGATCACTTGAGCTCACAAGTTTGAGACCAGCCTGGGCAACATGGTAAAACCCCGTCTCTACAAAAACCACAAAAATTAGCCAGGTGTGGTGGTACGTGTCTGTAGTACCAGCTACGTGGGAAGGTGGCTTGAGCCTGGGAGGCAAAGGTTGCAGTGAGCCGAGATCATGCCACTGCATGCCAGTCTGGGCGATAGAGCCAGACCTTGTCTCAACAAAAAAGAAGAAAAAAGAAAATGTATGGGGTGGATGAAATGCTGAATCACACATTGTGCAAAAGTTTGTCTATTTTATATTTTTCTGGGGGTATGGGGGAGACAGGGCCGCACTCTGTTCCCAAGGCTGGAGTGCAATAGTAGGATCAAGCTCACAGCAGCCTTGAACTCCTGGGCTCAAGCAATCTTCCTGCCCCAGCTTTCTGAGTAGCTAGGACTTCAGGCAAAAGCCACCACCACACCCGGCCAATTAAAAATTTTTTTGGCAGAGATTGGTGGTGGGGCTGGAATGGAGAAGGGGTTCCTCACAATGTTGGAAAGGCTGATCTTGAACTCCTGGGCTCAAGCGATCCTCCCGCCTTGACCTCCCAACGTGCTGGATTACCGGTGTGAGCCACCATGACCAGCCAATTTTTTTTTTTTTTTTTTTTTTTTGAGACACAGTCTCGCTCTGTCACCCAGGCTGGAGTGCAGTGGCATGATCTCGGCTCACTGCAAGCTCCGCCTCCCGCGTTCACGCCATTCTCTTGCCTCAGCCTCCCGAGTAGCTGGGACTACAGGCGCCCACCACCATGCCTGGCTAATTTGTTTTGTATTTTTAGTAGAGAAGGGGTTTCACCATGTTAGCCAGGATGGTTTCGACCTCCTGACCTCGTGATCCGCCGGCCTCAGCCTCCCAAAGTGCTAGGATTACAGGCATGAGCCACCCCGCCCGGCCATGACCAGCCAATTTTATACTTCTAAAAAAACCTATCTCTTGGGTTTACTCATCAGTTTTACTTTTTTTCCCATTAAATGTTGCTTTTAGTGTTATGTTTTCTTTATACTCATTTTGCTAATCTCTTTCAAACACTTGGAAATGACATCTGAATTTTTTAAACATTTAATTGAAATATATATTCACAAAAGAGTAGAATTACAAAGGTAAAACGCATCATTAATTTCTACACCTTGATGCACACATGACACATCTAAATCATTGCCCCTCTTCGCAAATGGAAACTATTCTCACTTCTAACGGTATAGGTTAATTTTGTCTGTTTTTAAACTTTATAAATGAAATCATCTATTCATTTATGTCTAGCTTTTTTGATTCAATATTATGTTTATGAGTCATCCATACTGTTACACATATAGTTCTTTTCCTTTTACCGAAAAGCACTCCATAATACAGGTTGAATATCTCTAATCTGAAAATCTAAAATCCAAAATGCTCCAAAAAACCTTTTTGAGCACAGATATGACACTCAAAGGAAATGCTCACTGGAACATTTTAAATTTCTGAAGTATAATACAAATATTCCAAAATCTGAAGAAATCTGAAATCCAAATGACTTCTGGTCCCAAGTATTTCTGACACTTAACCAGTATAGCATGGTTTATTCATGTATTCTTGTAGACAGACATTTGAGTTGCTTAATTCTGGGCTATTTCAAATAATGATGTTATATGGTCACATTTAAGGGTATATCCTTACATTCAAATTTGGAACACAATGCCAAACTGTTTTTCAAAACATATTTCTACTTTACACACTAAAAGTATACACAAACTCTAGTTTCTCTAAATTCTCTTCAACATCTCGTATTGTAACTCTTTTTGGATTTAGCCATTCTGATATATGTGTAGTGGCAGATTTAATTTCCATTTGCCTGATTATTGATGAGGATAAAAACTTCAATTTTTCATGTTTATTATCCATAGTACAGTCAGTTTTGCGAACAGCCTGCTCAAGCCTCTTAATTTTTCTATTGGATTGTTTGAATTTTTGGAATTAACGTGTAAGAGTTCTTAATGTATGTTGGATATTAGCCTTTTTTTTGGTCAGTTACATATGTAGGAATTATCTCCTCTTATTCTCAGGCTTGTTTCTGGGTGGGGGTGGGGGACAGGGCCCTGTTCTGTTGCCCAGGATGAGGTGCAGTAGGCACAATCTTGGCTCACTGCAGCCCTGACCTCCTGGGCTCAAGCAATCCTCCTGCCTCAGCATCCCAAGTAGCTAGGAGAAGAAGCATATGCCACCATGTCCAGCTAATTCTTTAGTTTTCTGTAGAGATGGG
The DNA here is from genome assembly GCF_028858775.2 of Pan troglodytes. Classification (NCBI taxonomy): domain Eukaryota; kingdom Metazoa; phylum Chordata; class Mammalia; order Primates; family Hominidae; genus Pan; species Pan troglodytes. The sequence goes on along the minus strand of NC_072418.2, from coordinate 12,058,180 downwards.
GTCTTGCTATGTTGCTCAGGTGGGACGCAAGTGATTCTCCTGCCTTGGCCTCCCCAAGTGCTGGGATTACAGGTGTGAGCCACTACGCCTAGCTTCCTTTGGAATTATTTTTAACTTCATTAAAAGAAAAAACACTAGGGAATTTGGCAGGATATAGTTAAATTATATATGTATTTACCCTTTGACTTAGAAGTCCCATTTCTAAAAATCCTCCTGGATGCATAACTCTACAAATATCTATTTTTAAAATGTTCTGGCTGGGCATGGCGGCTCATGCCTGTAATCCTAGCACTTTGGCATGCTGAGGTAGGTAGATTGCTTGAGCCCAGCCTAGGCAACACACGGTGAAACCCTGTCTCTACCAAAAAATACAAATCTTCACCAGGTATGGTAGCACTCACCTATACTCCAAGCTATTCAGAAGACTGAGGTGGGAGCAATACCTGAGCCTAGGGAGGTCAATGCTGCAGTGAACCGTGATCTCACCACTGTACTCCTGCCTGGGCAACAGAGTAAGACCTTGTCTCAAAAATCCAACAAAACAAAAACCAAGATACATTTTCTCATACATTCATATTAGAATGTAGAACTTCCAAGGGTTGATCCTTCTCTCTTAAAACACAAGCCACATAACTAACAAAATCATACCTTTTAAAAATACCTCAGAGAGCCAAGAATGCAGATACACCTAAATAATAAGCTTTGCTAAGAAAGAAGATACCCATGATTTTTCTCAATCTTGGATGAGTGATGAGAGAAAGAATCTGCCACACATGAAGGTATAAAGAAATCATCATTAAATCTTACCAAAATTTGACAGCAGAGTGTGGACTGATTGACCACATTAGAATTCTGAGACATCTCAGTTACAGAATTCACAGTGATGAATCCATCCACAGACTTTCACCAAGTCTTCACCTAATATTAGACCATAGTATATCAAAGGCTGGGATAAGGCAGGATCACTGAGGTGCATGTAGCCTCCCTGATGACCAAGGCAACCATCCCCCCAAGGCAAGTGGCAGGGCAAAGGGGTGAAGATAAATCCATTCAAGGCACTCTGGGCCCTCAGCTATCACAGGCTGGTTGCAGAGCAGAGAGTTAATACAAACCCTCAATAAAATTTTAGCAAAATGAATACAGTGATATATATATATACACACACATACATATGTATACCTCTATATATGAAAAGATAACACATCAAGTTAGAACGTATCCCAGAAATGCCAGATTGATATTCAAATGTAAATTAATTTAATGCAACATATTAGCAGGCCAGAAAATCAGATGATCTCATGAGATGCAGAAAAGGAATTTGACAAAATTCATTAACCATGATTGTTTTTAATGAAGTTCAATAAGCCCAAGAAAAATTTTCAGCCTAATAAAGGGCATCTACAAAAACGCCAAAGCTAACATTATACTTTAAGGTGACAAAAACGATTGCTTTTTAACTGTATTACAAATGAATAACAAAACCATATTGAAAGATAAAAATAACTCATCTAAGTGAATTTGGAAAACAGTATTTTGAACATATAATCTAAGCCTAAATATAAAAGAATGACACAAAAATAACTCAGTTAATAAATCTGTTTTCCACAGGGGTCTGAATTAGCAATTCAGAACTACTTTATTTGTATTTTAAGATTCAATAAGTAATATATCATAGAGAATGTCAGTAAAATGGCAGAGTAGGAAGCCCTACCTCTCTGTTCACTCATGGAAACACATAGTAACAATACTGGAACCAAAATACCTTGAAGAGAAATCCATAATCAAGCTAATAATTGCAAGCAACCCCAGAGGAGCACAAACTGAGAACAGTTGCATGTATACCGGTAAGAACAATTTTCAACTTACCCTCATCAGCCCTTCCCCAAAACCAGCGCAGCTCAGTTGCGTTGACTTTATATCTTTTTGATAAATTGGTCTCTTTATTATTATATAATGCCCTTTGTCTCTTGTCACAATTTTTGTCTTAAAGTCTATTTTGTGTGATGTAAGAATAGGGGCTCCTGCTGTCCTTTGGTTATCATTTGCATGGAGTATCTTTTTCTAACCCTTGACATTTAGTCTGTGCCCCTTAAAATTAAAATGAAGTTAAAAATAATTCCAAAGGAAGCTAGGCGTAGTGGCTCACACCTGTAATCCCAGCACTTGGGGAGGCCAAGGCAAGAGAATCACTTGCATCCCACCTGAGCAACATAGCAAGACCCCATCTCTACAGAAAACTAAAGAATTAGCTGGACATGGTGGCACATTATTTATTCATGGGAAGAAGTGAGATTGGCTACTTGACCTCCTGACCTCTCAGAGGGTTCTCCAAGGGGCCCGTAGCCATCTTGCCTCATACTGAGGTGCTGATCATCTGAGAAAGAAATGAAGCAGACATCCTCTTACATCTGCTCTGTATGACTGAGAAAAATCACAAACAGAGGCTTTTCTGTGGAGAGAGAGAGAAGAGAAGGTGTGCTTGTCATCAACCTTATGGTATACTTCTGTAGGGGTCAGTCCTGATCTTGTCTCATATGGAGCACTGCTAATGGATGAACGTCTTTCCCAGTCAAGACTAAGCCATAAAGACTGAGAGAAATACCTACTACTTCAGTGCACAGACAGCAAAGCAAACCTACAAATAGCATGAAGAATCAAGAAGAAACTATGACACAAAGAAAACAAATATTCAGTAGCCAACCCAAAAGAAATGGAGACCTGTGAATAACCTGAGAAGGAAGTCATAACAATCATCTTAAAGATCAGTGAGTTAAATGACAGCAGAGATACATAACTATAGGTCAGGAAAATAATACATGAATGAAGTGAGAAATTCAACCCAGAGATTGAAATGATAAAGAACAAAAGAGAAATACTGGAGTTGAAGAGCACAATAATTGAACTAAAATATTAACTAGAGGGGTCCAAGAGCAGACATCATCAAACAGAAGAATCAACAAAATAAAAAATAGATTATAGTCAGTCAGAGGAACAAAAAGAAAAAACAATGAAAAAGAGTGAAGAAAGCCTAAAGAACCTGTGGAACTCTGCCAAGTGAACAGAAACATTAAAGAAGTTACAGAGGGAGCAGAGAGAGAAATGAGTAGAAAGCCTATATAAAGAATAGCTATAAATTTTCCACATCTAGGGAGACAGAGGCACCCATATTCATGAATCTCAAAGCCCCCAACAAGGTTCAACTGAAAGAGATCTAAACTAAGACACATTATAGTGAACTTGTCAAAAGTCAAAGACAGAGAATTTTGAAAGCAGCAAGAGAAAAATGACTTACTACATACAAAGGAACCTCCATAATACTACCCATTGATTTATCAGCAGAAACCTTGCAAACCAGGAGAATGGAATATTCAAAAAGTCATCAATCACAAAGGAAGACTGCAAGAAAAGACAGGAATAAAAACTACAGAACAGCCAGAAAACAATGAAGTAAATGGTAATAACAAGTCATCATCTATCAACAATTACTTTAAATGGATTAAATTCCCCAATGAAAAGACACAGAATGGCTGAATATGGTTAAAATAAACAAACAGGTGGGGCACGGTAGCTCACACCTGTAATCCCAGCACTTTGGGAGGCCGAAACAGGGAGACGCCAAGGTTAGGAGTTCTAGACCAGCCTTGCCAATATGGTGAAACCCCGTTTCTACTAAAAATACAAAAATTAGCCAGGCATGGTGGCACATGCCTACAGTCCCAGCTACTCAGGAGGCTGAGACAGAAGAATTGCTTGAACCCGGGAGGCGGAGGTTGCAGTAGGCCAAGATCACGCCACTGCATTCTAGCCTGGGCAACAGAGTGAGACTCTGTCTCAAAACAAACTAAACAAGATCCAACTATCTCCTGGCTACAAGAGACTCGTTTTAATTTTAAGGGGCACAGACTAAATGTCAAGGGTTAGAAAAAGATATTCCATGCAAATGATAACCAAAGGACAGCAGGAGCCCCTATTCTTACATCACACAAATAGACTTTAAGACAAAAATTGTGACAAGAGACAAAGGTCATTATATAATAATAAACGGACCAATTTATCAAAAGGATACAGAAGTTTTAAGTACATATACACCAATATATTTAGGGAGCTCATCATACATAAAGCAAATATTAATGGATCTGAAAGAAGAAAAAGCAATATGATAACAGTAGGGGACTTCGATACTCCACTTTCAACAATGACTGGATCACCCAGACAAAATAGTAATAAGAAAATAGTGACCTTGAAAAACAAAGACTCTCTAACTACAAAAATCAATCATATTGTATATAAATATAAAAGAAATTAAAAACTATGGCACCACATATGCTCAAGGTCATTCCATTTACGAAACAGGAATAATAAACTATGATTTTTAAACAGCTGTATTGGGTAAGCACAAGAATAATAAAGAAAAGTTTAAAACTTCAAACCCCCTAGCCCAAAAAACAAAAAAACACAGCTGCACAATCACCACAAAAAGAACAAAGCAGTTCTAATGACTTTTTTCTTTGAGTTACTGTTGCTTTTTTACACACTGTGAAACTCTGTTCTCTAAAATCAGTTATTAGAAATTTGCTGTTTGAAATTCTACCAGTAAGAAATATCAGAAAGACTGAAATATCCCACTTTCACCTGGAGGGCTTATGTAATATTTTGACACCAAGAAGAAGTATCCATTTACAACCCAGGTGCTGAGTTTCAAAGAAAAGATTTCTGACACAACATTCCACATCTACTCAAATTTACTGTTTCCAAGGAAATGCGACACCGTGTTGTTTGCACCCAGATACGGATGCTGACCCCTTTATACAGCCCTACTTTGCGCTGAGACTATCAAAATGCTGATGCATTTAGGCCAGGCGCAGTGGCTCATGCCTGTAATCCCAGCACTTTAGGAGGCTGAGGCAGGTGGATCACCTGAGGTCAGGAGTTGAGACCACCTGAGGTCAGGAGTTGAGACCAGCCTAGCCAACATGGTGAAAGCTCGTCTCTACTAAAATACAGAAATTAGTGAGGCGTAGTGGCAGGAGCCTGTAATCCCAGCTACTCAGGAGGCTGAAGCAGGAGAATCACTTGAACCCGGGAGGTGGAGGTTCCAGTGAGCCGAGATTGCGCCACTGCACTACAGCCTGGACAAGAGCAAAAACTCCGTCTCAAAAAAAAAAAAAAAAAAAAAGACAAACAAGCCTAATAGTATGTCAAATTCATAATATAACCACACAGAGAAAAAAACTGAGTTCAAGCAAATGTTTTAACTTTATATCCTTAGTAAGGACAAAAAGAAATATAAAGAAACTCAATACTAAATAAAGTAATGGTAGTAATACTAGTCATCTGGTAATGTTGCTACAACAAATAATATATCAGTGTCATTAGGAGTCAAGGTCTTTATTATAAGAGATAAGAGATACAAACATAAGGAAAAACAAAAAACCTCTTAAGTTTGTAATAGGAATATGAGTATAAATGTATGATGTAAGAAAATACATATTCTAGATGTCCACTGTAAGGCCATAGATGTCCACTGTGGGCCTATCACACAGACCTTAGTGTCTAAAAGGAACATGACTTTTTGGAGCAATCATTGATTCCAGGTCTGTAAGAGGAAAATACAAAGTGAACTGGGGTCTGATTTTGCACTCAGATTAGTAGAGTTGTGTCACAAGACACAGAGCCAAATTTAAAAATTACCGTTGGTCAAACTTGGGACAGTTTGAGCATCAATACGAATGACAGGAATTGATTATAATACAGTGAATGAAAAGAAAAAAAATTAGAATAAGTTGTGACATTCCAAAAAAGAAAAAAAGTATAGAGGGCAGTGAAAGTGGTGAAAGAAAGCTCCTCTTCACCTAAGGCTGTCAGCTAAAGAATGGAGGAAGAACGACAGAACTAGGAAAAAAAATTGTTAACCTCTCAATGTAAAAACAGGTTCAGGAGAAGATGACTGAGTGATGTTAAAAGCCACTGGGTGAGGCCAGGCGCGGTGGCTCATGCCTGTAATTCCAGCACTTTGGGAGGCCGAGGTGGGAGGATCACCTGAGGTCAAGAGTTCGAGACCAGCCTGACCAACATGGGTGAAACCCCTTCTCTACTAAAATTACAAAAATTAGCCAGGCGTGGTGACGCACATCTCTAATCCCAGCTACCCAGAAGGCTGAGACAGGAGAATCACTTGAACCGGGGAGGCGGAGGTTGCAGTGAGCCAAGATCACGCCACTGTACTCCAGCCTGGGCGGCAGAGTGAGACTCTGTCAAAAAAAAACAAAAACAAAAACAAAAACAAAAAACCAAAAAAACCACTGGGTGAAAGGCTGTTGGGGAACAGAATATTCCCCTGTGGCCAAAGTATCACTTATAGATTACTATAAGAAAAACATGACTATACAGAGATGAGTACCTTGACCAAATGCGTAGTATCACTAACAAACTTGTAGTATGTGACTACTGATAGGAATATAATATGAAGCCCAGTACATTACCTAGAAAATGGAAGCCTTGGATCTGGCCAGTCTAACTCAACAGCCACTAGCCCCATGTGGCTAGTGCAACTGAGGAAATGAATTCTTAATTTTATTTACTTTTAATTCAACTTTAAAAATAAAATTGTTATTGAAAAACTTTTAAGTATGTTTGGAACAACCTGGGTTTGTTAATCTACTTTTTCAATAGTTAATTTTATAAACTCTAAATACAGATCAAGAATTTCCAATGAAAATTAGCTGTAAGTGTAAAATACATGCAGGATTCCAAAGACTTAGTACAAAAGAAGTGTGAAATGTCTCAGTTTTAAACTGACTACATTAGTCACTAATTTCAAAAACTTATATTGATAACTGGATATGCCGCATTTTTAATATATTAAAAATGATATCACACATACATTTAACATTTTCTAATTTGGCTACTAAAATTTTTAAAAATTACATCTGTGCCTTGCATTATATTTGTATTAGACAGTACCACTGTAACCCCAACATCCACTTTACAAGAAATACAGGACATAAGTAAATCAAATAAAATCACAGGAAAACATCATTGCATGAGAACGGCAGCATTTTACAAGATAATGCTCCTGAAATCTTCAAAGGCCAAAATTTTATTTTTAAAAATTCAGGTGAATGGCGGGGCATGGTGGTTCACGCAGTACTTTGGGAGGCCAAGGCCGGCAGATCACGAGGTCAGGAGTTCGAGACCAGCCTGGCCAACATGGTGAAACCCTGTCTCTACTAAAAATACAATTAGCCGGGCGTGGTGGCACACGCCTGTAATTCCAGCTACTTGGGAGGCTGAGTCAGGAGAATCGCTTGAACGCAGGAGGCAGAGGTTGCAGTGAGCTGAGATCACACCACTGCACTCCAGCCTGGGACAGACAGACTCCGTCTCAAAAAAAAAAAAAAAAAAAAAAAATCAGGTGAATAGTCTAGTTAAAAAACAGATTTAACAGATCTAAAAACATGCAAACAACCTGGCAACTATAATGGTGACTATGGTGACTTTTGGACAGCTAGGGAAATCTGATTTGATTTGGGGGTGGGGATGGACAATGAAGTCTTGTTTTAAGCTTGTCTTCACTTTCAGGAGGTATTTGAGATACACGCTTAAGATAAAAGGGGAAAGTTCATTCACTTCCAATTTAAATGGCTCATGATAAAGTACATATACAAAAAAATGAAACAAATCTTAACAACTAGTGAATGTAGTTAAGGGTTAAAGACTTTTTTTTTTTTTGGAGACGGAGTCTCGCACTGTTGCCCAGGCTGGAATGCAAGGGCGCAATCTTGGCTCACTGCAACCTCTGCCTCCCGGGTTCAAGCGATTCTCCTGCCTCAGGCTCCTGAGTAGCTGGGATTACAGGCGCCCACGCCCGGCTAATTTTTTGTATTTTGAGTAAAGACGGGGTTTCACTATGTTTGGCCAGGCTGGTCTCAAACTCCTGACCTCGTGATCCGCCAGCCTCAGCCTCCCAACATGCTGGGATTACAGGCGTGAGCCACCACGCCCGGACTAAAGACATTTGTTTTACTCGAGCTACAGATGTTCTCTAGATCAGTATTTGTTTTTTTTTCTTTTTGAAACAGGGTCTCACTCTGTTGCCTAAGCTGGAATGCAGTGACACAATAATGGCTCACAGCAGCCTCGACCTCCCATGCTCAAGTGATCCTCGCATCTCGGCCTCCAAAGTGGCTGGGACCACAGACACCACCATGCCCAGCTAATTTTTTATTTTTAGTAGAGACAGAGGCTTGCCCTATTTTTTCCAGGTTGGCATCAAATTCCTGGGCTCAAGCGATCCTCCAGCCTCAGCCTCCCAAAACGCTGGGATTACAGGTGTGTGCCACCTTGCCCCGCCCTCGGTAAGACTTTCAAATGAGTAACTGGGAGAAAACCCACCTGTCAAAAGTTATCTTCGCATTCATTATCAATTCAATCCCTCCTGCTAGTAAATCAGCCTGCACTGTGTTCCTGGGGATGCCCTCGTTTTGAACCTCTGGGGGAATCTACAGGGCGCTAGAGTGAGATCTAGGTGATGGCCTGGAACCACAGTTGAGCAGTCCTGTGTTTTTCCTCGGTGGTAAATTTTACAGTTATGTGCATTCATCCACTCATGCATTCGATGGTATCAGATCCATGTGCTCTCGAACAACCTGAAAAGGTTTCTTTCCAACTCGACACAACTTAAACTTCAAGACCCGACACCCACAGCCAGAACAAGTGCATGAAGTGCTCACCGCGACACGACAGAATTGTCAGGTTGCTGAGACCAGGAGGACACCAAGCGAAGGTCACCGTGAACAGGAAGGCAGAGATGCTGTTCCTTATAGAGAAAAGGCACAACGCTGGATGTGGAGACTTTTTTTTTTTCCATTAGAGATGGTTGGGGGGGGGGGGTCTCCCTATGTTGCCCTGCCTGGTCTTGAACTCCTGGCCTCAAGTAATCCTCCTACCTAAGCCGCCCAAAGCGCTGGGAATGACAGGCGTGAGCCGCTGCGCCGAGCCCTATGAGGCTTCTGCAGAGGGGAGCAGGGAAAATGGAAAGGCCGTGCCCCCCGCCTCCTCCCGGGCCGAGGCCCCAGTGCAGCCGCCTCGACCCCTGAGGACAGACCTGACTGTGGCTCTCAGAGGAAGGGCCGCGACTTGGGAGAGCCCACAGGATGCTCGAAATGCCCGACAGTGCACAGGACAGGCTCCATTTCACTGGGCACCTCCCCTTTCCACCCTTCTACTCCCGCGTGGCTGCACCGGGGCACCGCCGGACGCCGCCCAGAAACAAAAACTTACCTCAGACGCCAACGGGAACGCGCTGTTAAGATGGCGGCCGTTATGCGCATGCGCCCACGCAGACACGCCGCGCACGCGCAAAGGCTAGGACCACCTAGGGGGCGGGGCCTCGGGTTCCCGGGCCCATCAGCTGCTGCAGCTTTTTCCAACCCAGAGCTGAGAGGAAATGCTGTTTACCTCCCCGAAGAGCGCAAGTGTCACCGGTAGGGGGTCTTGACTGCAAGCTGTCCAGGTTACTGGCGTTTTGAACAAAGAATTAGACAAAACGCCCAGCAAAGCAAAGAAAGAATGAAGCAACAAAAGAACAAGAGCTGGGATTTGTTAAAAACGAAAGCATACTCCACAGTGTGGGAACTGGCCAAACGGCAGCTCAAGGGCTCCGAAACAGAATCTTCATGAGTCCCAATACCTCCTAGAATTTTCCCATTGGCCACTTCATGCTCACCTCCTGTAAATGAAGCGGTAGCCCGCGTTCAGTCTGATTGGTTGCAGAAAGCAGCCAACCAGAGTCTGAAGTTACAAAGGTCACACTCCTGTGCAAACATCTGATTGGTTGCAAAAAGCAACCAATCAAAGGCTAGGGTGAAGTTACGAAGTTACAGTTACACTTCTATGCAAATGAAGACTCAACCGGCCATCAGTCTGATTTGTTGCAGACAGCCAATTTCCTATCTGCCGGCAGAAAAGGTCAAAGGGAGTAGCCTCTAGTCCTTTTGTTATTTAGGCGAGGAAAGTGAGGGTTTTCCTTTCAATTTAGTTCTAGGAAGTCGGCCTAAAACAGCCTTAAGTTCCCTGCCTCCCGACTCTATTCAGCCTCACAAGGGCTTGATTTTTGGTCATCTCACACTCAGAGACTAGAATGCTCCTATTGGAATTTGTTCAAAAATTAGCACATAGAGGCTGGGCCTGATGGCTCACGCCAGTGATCCCAGCACTTTGGGAGGCTGAGGCAGGCAGACCACTTGAGCTCAGGAGTTCGAGACCAGCCTGGGCAACATGGCAAAACCCTATTCCTATAAAAAAGACAAAAAAACACAAGAATTAGGACGTAGATAAGAGCATAGATAAGATTCATGCGGACTTCCTAAAAGTGAAAACACCGAGATCTGGGGTCGGGGAATCTAAGGCCAATTCGTGATAATTTCCTAAAGTTAAATCAAAGGAAAAACACCTGGGGCTGGGGGCAGGGCACCTAAGGCCAATTAACACAAACTTCCTGAAGCTAAACCAAAAGGAAAAACCCCATCTCCCCAAGATCAAAGACTACTCTCTCTACTGTAAAAAGTAAAGTAGAGGTTCCTCTTCAATGACTTTCCTGCCCATCTAGTTAGGAATAAATAGTAACTTCTGTTAGAAGCAAAATTTATTCAAAGACCTGTACTAATGTGTCCGGAATTGGTGGGTTCTTGGTCTCACCGACTCCAAGAATGAAGCCGGGGACCCTCGTGGTGAGTGTTACAGATCTTAAGGTGGCACGTCTGGAGTTTGTTCCTTCTGATGTTCGGATGTGCTCGGAGTTTCTTCCTTCTGGTGGGTTCGTGGTCTTGCTGGCTCAGGAGTGAAGCTGCAGACCTTCGCGGTGAGTGTTAGAGCTCTTAAAGCAGCGCGTCTGGAGTTGTTCATTTCTCCCGGTGGGCTCGTGGTCTCGCTGGCTTCAGGAGTGAAGCTGCAGACCTTCGCGGTGAGTGTTACAGCTCATAAAAGCAGTGTGGACCCAAGGAGCGAGCAGTAGCAAGAGTTATTGCAAAGAGTGAAACAACAAAGCTTCCACGGCGTGGAAGGGGATCAAAGCGGGTTACCACTGCTGGCTGGGGCCAGCTTTTTTTCTCTTATGTGGCCCCACCCACATCCTGCTGACTGGTGGAGTCAAGTGGTCTGTTTTGACAGGGCGCTGATTGGTGCCTTTACAATCCCTGAGCTAGACACAAAGGTTCTCCACATCCCCACTAGATTAGCTAGCTACAGAGTGTCGACACAAAGGTTCTCCAAGTCCCCACCAGAGTAGCTAGATACAGAGTGTCGATTGGTGCATTCACAAACCCTGAGCTAGACACAGGGTGCTGATTGGTGTGTTTACAAACCTTGAGCTAGATACAGAGTGCCAATTGGTGTATTTACAATCCTTTAGCTAGACATAAAGGTTCTCCAAGTTCCTACTAGACTCAGGAGCCCAGCTGGCTTCACCCAGTGGATCTTGCACTGGGGCTGCAGGTGGAGCTGCCTGCCAGTCCTGCGCCATGCGCCCGCACTCCTCAGCCCCTGGGTGGTCGATGGGATTGGGTGCCATGGAGCAGGGGGCGGCACTTGTCGGGGAGGCTCCGGCTGCACAGGAGCCCACGGAGGCGGAGGCGGGGGAGGAGGGGGAAGGAGGGAGTGGGGGTAGGGCAGGGGGAGAGAAGGGTGGGGGTGGGGAGGAGGGTGGGGGGGAGGAGGGCGGGGGGAGGAGGGGAGGAGGAGTTGGGGAGGAGGGTGGCGGGGGGAGGAGGGTGGGGGGAGGAGGGCGGGGGGGAGAGGAGGGCGGGGGGGAGAGGAGGGCGGGGGGGAGGAGGGCGTGGTGGGGGGGAAGGCTCAGGCATGGCAGGCTGCGGGTCCCGAGCCCTGCCCCACGGGAAGGCAGCTAAGGCCTCGCAAGAAATCGAGCGCAGCGCTGGTGGGCTGGCCCTGCTGGGGCACCCAGCACACCCTCTGCAGCCGCTGGCCCGGGTGCTAAGACCCTCATTGCCTGGGGCAGGGACGGCCGGCTGCTCCGAGTGCAGGCCTGCCAAGCCCACGCCCACCCAGAACTCCAGCTGGCCCGCAAGCACCGTGCGCGGCCCGGTTCCCGCTAGTGCCTCTCACTCCACACCTCCCTGAAGCTGGGGGAGCCGGCTCCGGCCTTGGCCAGCCCAGAAAGGGGCTCGCACAGTGCAGCGGTGGGCTAAAGGGCTCCTTAAGTGCCGCCAAAGTGGGAGCCCAGGCAGAGGAGGCGCCGAGAGCAAGCGAGGGCTGTGAGGACTGCCAGCACGCTGTCACCTCTCACTAACATTCTTAAATATCTGCTAGCTGTAATAAAGAAATCAGTGTACTTTATGTTCTTAGCTCCCACAATTTAGCCTAAATATTTGCCCTGGCATGCTTATACTGGTCCAAGCAAGCATTAGGTCATAGTCTGTTCCTCTTCCTTATCTGAAGGTGTTTTTACCTTTCTCAGCATCCCACAAGTTACTTCCTCCATCCTTTGTTCTCCTCTGCCTTTGCCTCTTTTAAAAAGTCCTAAGTTGCTAGCCAATCAGGACAAATACAGAATGTAAGGTCCTGTTCCAGCCAATGGAAACTGATAAGCCTCCTCTAATCTCCCCCACCCAGAAAGAAACAAGCAAAGAAATCTCCAAGGTACCACAGCCCCCACCCCCCCGCCGGCTATCGGTTTTGTCCCCTTCAAGCTATAGGGAGAGGGGAATTTGGCCCAACCCGGGTACATGTCCCCTTCTCCCTCTCTGATTTAAAGCAGATCAAGGTAGACCTGGGGAAGTTTTCAGATGATCCTTATAGGTATATAGATGTCCTACAGGGTCTAGGGCAAACCTTCAACCTCACTTGGAGAGATGTCATGCTATTGTTAGATCAAACACTGGCCTTTAATGAAAAGAATGCGGCTTTAGCTGCAGCCTGAGAGTTTGGAGATACCTGGTATCTTAGTCAAGTAAATGATAGAATGACAGCTGAAGAAAGGGACAAATTCCCTATGGGTCAGCAAGCCATCCCCAGTATGGATCCCACTGGGACCTCGACTCAGATCATGGGGACTGGAGTTGCAAACATCTGTTGACCTGTGTTGTAGAAGGACTATGGAGAATTAGAAAAAAGCCCATGAATCATTCAATGAAGTCCACCATAACTCAGGGAAAGGAAGAAAATCCTACCACCTTCCTTGAGCGACTATGGGAGACCTTAAGAAAATATACTCTCCTGTCACCTGACTCTCTCGAGGGTCAATTGATCCTCAAAGATAAGTTTATTACCAAATCAGCCGCAGATATCAGGAGAAAGCTCCAAAAGCTAGCCCTGGCCCTGAACGAAATTTGGAGGCATTATTAAACCTGGCAACCTTGGTGTTCTATAATAGGGACGAAGAGGAACAGGCCGAAAAGGAAAAGCGAGATAAGAGAAAGGCCGCAGACTTAGTCATGGCCCTCAGACAAACAAACCTTGGTGGTTCAGAGAGGACAGAAAATGGAGCAGGCCAATCACCCAGTAGAGCTTGTTATCAGTGTGGTTTGCAAGGACGCTTTTTTTTTTATTATACTTTAAGTTTTAGGGTACATGTGCACAACGTGCAGGTTTGTTACATATGTATACATGTGCAATGTTGGTGTGCTGCACCCATTAACTCATCATTTAACATTAGGTGTATCTCCTAATGCTATCCCTCCCCCTCCCCCCACCACACAACAGGCCCCCGTGTGTGATGTTCCCCTTCCTGTGTCCATGTGTTCTCATTGTTCAATTCCCACCTATGAGTGAGAACACGCGGTGTTTGGTTTTTTGTCTGCAGGGACACTTTAAAAAAGATTGTCCAATGAGAAACAAGCCACCCCCTCACGCATGTCCACTATGCCAAGGCAATCACTGGCAGGCACACTGCCCCAGAGGACAAAGCTTCTCTAGGCCAGAAGCCCCCAACCAGATGATCCAACAACAGGACTGAGGGTGCCCGGGGCAAGTGCCAGCTCATGTCATCACCCTCACTGAGCCTCGGGTAAGTTTAACCATTGAGGGCCAGGAAATTGACTTCTTCCTGGACACTGGCACAGCTTTCTCAGTGTTAAGCTCCTGCCCTGGATGGCTGTCCTCAAGGTCTGTTACCATCCGAGGAATCTTGGAACAGCCTGTAACCAGGTATTTCTCCCACCTCCTCATTTGTAATTGGGAGACTGCTCTTTTCACATGCCTTTCTTGTTATGCCTGAAAGTTCCACACCCTTATTAGGGAGAGATATATTAGCCAAAGCTGGAGTTATTATTTACATGAATATGGGGAACAAGTTACCCATTTGTTGTCCCCTACTTGAAGAGGGAACAACCCTGAAGTCTGGGCATTGGAAGAACAATTTGGAAGGGCAAAAAATGCCCACCCAGTTCAAATCAGGCTAAAAGACCCCACTACCTTTCCTTATCAAAGGCAATATCCCTTAAGACCTGAAGCTCATAAAGGATTACAGGATATTGTTAGACATTTAAAAGTTCAAGGCTTAGTAAGAAAATGCAGCAGTCCCTGCAACAGCCCAATTCTGGGAGTACAAAAACCAAATGGTCAGTGGAGACTAGTGCAAGGTCTTAGACTCATCAATGAGGCAGTAATTCCTCTATATCCAGCTGTACCCAACCCATTTACCATGCTGTCTTAAATACCAGAGGAAGCAGAATTGTTCACTGTTCTGGACCTCAAGGATGCCACCTTCTGCATTCTCCTGCACTCTGACTCCCAGTTTCTCTTTGCCTTTGAGGATCCCACATACCACACTTCCCAACCCATGTGGATGGTCTTGCCTCAAGAGTTTAGGGATAGTCCTCATCTCTTTGGTCAGGCATTGGCCCAAGATCTAGGCTACTTCTCAAGTCCAGGCACTCTGGTCCCTCAGTATGTGGATGATTTACTTTTGGCTACCAGTTCGGAAGCCTCATGCCAGCAGGCTACTCTACATCTCTTGAACTTTCTAGCTAATCAAGGGTACAAGGCATCTAAATTGAAGGCCCAGCTCTGCCTACAGCATGTCAAATATCTAGGCCTAATCTTAGCCAGAGGAACCAGGGCCCTCAGCAAAGAACAAATACAGCCTATATTGGCTTTTCCTCACCCAAAGACATTAAAGCAGTTGTGGGTGTTCCTTGGGATCATCGGCTTTTGCCAACTATGGATCCCCAGATATAGCGAGTTGGCCAGGCCACTCTATACTCTAATCAAGGACACCCAGAGGGCAAATACTTATCTAGTAGAATGGGAACCAGAGGCAGAAACAGCCTTCAAAACCTTAAAGCAGGCCCTAGTACAAGCTCCAGTCTTAAGCCTTCTCACAGGACAAAACTTCTCTTTATACGTCACAAAACTTCTCTTTATACATTGGGAATAGCTCTTGGAGTCCTTACTCAGACTCGTGGAACAACCCCACAACCAGTGGCATACCTAAGTAAGGAAATTGATGTAGTAGCAAAAGGCTGGCCTCACTGTTTATGGGTAGTTATGGCGGTGGTCATCTTAGTATCAGAGGCTATCAAAATAATACAAGGAAAGGATCTCACCGCCTGGACTACTCATGATGTAAATGGCATACTGGGTGCCAAAGGAAATTTATAGCTATCAGACAACCATCTGCTTAGATACCAGGCACTACTCCTTGAGGGGCTGGTGCTTCAAATACACACATGTGCTGCCCTCAACCCTGTTACTTTTCTCCCAGAGGATGGGGAACCAATCAAGCATGACTGCCAACAAATTGTAGCCCAGCCTTATGCTGCCCAAGAGGATCTCTTAGAAGTCCCCTTAGCTAATCCTGACCTTAACCTATGTACCGATGGAAGTTCATTTGTGGAGAATGGGATATGAAAGGCAGGTTATGCCATAGTTAGTGATGTAACAGTACTTGAAAGTAAGCCTCTTCCCCCAGGGACCAGCGCCCAGTTAGCAGAACTAGTGGCGCTTACCTGAGCCTTAGAACTGAGAAAGGAAAAAAGAATAAACATGTACACAGATAGCAAGTATGCTTATCTAATCTTACATGGCCATGCTGCAATATGGAATGAAAGGGAGTTCCTAACCTCTGGGGGTACCCCCATTAAATACCACAAGAAAATCATGGAGTTATTGCACGCCGTGCAAAAACCCAAGGAGGTGGCAGTCTTACACTGCCGAAGCCATCAAAAAGGTGAAGGAGAAAAGGCAGAAGGAAACTGTCAGGCAGACGCGGAGGCTAAAATTGCTGCCAGGCAGAACCTCCCATTAGAAATACCTATGTAAGGACCCTTGTTATGGAACAACCCTCTCCAGGAGATTAAGCCCCAGTATTCTCCGACAGAAACAGAATGAGGACTTTCACGGGGGCATAGTTTTCTCCCCTTGGTGTGGTTAATGACAGAAGAGGGAAAGGTACTCATACCCGAAGCCAGCCAGTGGAAAATACTTAAGACCCTCCACCAAACTTTTCATATGGGTATTGAGAGCACTCATCAAATAGCTAAATCCCTGTTTACAGGGTCAAATCTCCTCTGAACCATCCAACAAGTAGTCAAAGCCTGTGGGGTGTGCCAAAGGAATAATCCCTTGGTTCATTGTAAGGCCCCTCTTGGGGAACAAAGAATAGGGCACTATCCTGGAGAGGACTGGCAATTAGACTTCACCCATATGCCTAAGTCAAGTGGATTTCAATACTTGTTGGTCTGTGTTGATGCTTTTACAAATTGGATAGAAGCCTTCCCCTGCAAGACAGAGAAGGTTCAGGAAGTGGTTAAAGACCTAATTCATTAAATAATTCCTAGATTTGGGCTTCCCCAAAGCTTACAAAGCGACAACGGTCTGGCTTTTAAAGCCACGGTAACTCAGGGAATTTCCAGGGCACTAGGGATAAAATATCACCTTCACTGCACCTGGAGGCCACAATCCTCAGGGAAGGTCTAGAGGGCAAATGAAACACTCAAGAGGCACCTAAGGAAACTAACACAAGAAACTCATTTCCCATGGCCTACTCTGTTGCCCATGGCCTTGTTGAGAATCCGAAATTCTCCACACAAAATGGGACTCAGTCCATATGAAATGCTGTATGGATGACCTTTTCTCACTAATGACCTTCTACTTTATCAGGAAACGGCCAGTTTGGTCAAAGATATAACTTCTTTGGCAAAATATCAATAAAGTCTTAAAAACCTACCCGAAGGATGTCACGAAGACAAGGGAACAGAGTTGTTCCAACCAGGAGATCTAGTGTTAGTCAAGTCCCTCCCCTCTACCTCCTCATCTATGGATTCCTTGTGGGAAGGAACATACTCCGTAATCCTCTCTACCCCCACTGCAGTTAAGGTGGCAGAAGTGGAATCTTGGATTCACCACACCCGAGTTAAACTTTGGAAACCCCCGTTATGAAGGAAAATACCCTTTCCAACTTGTAAATACGCAATCATTAGCCAACTTCCCCATCTCCGATAGGACCAAAAATACCCTAACAGGACGCGCAATCCAGCTTTTATGCTCTTACATTTCCAACTTCATCTATTACATGAGCAATGAAAAACCCATACATGGCCCTGTAACCGCGAATACCATCTTAACTTTCCAAGCCCCTTTATGCATCCAATGGAACCTGTTATCAGGCCTGCCCCTGGGACACTTGCTATCCCATCAGTGTAATTATATCCTACAACTTCAAGCCCCAACTGATCATAGTAACTTCCGAGTCACCCAAACAGCTCCATTCAGATGGCTTGTCTGCTTCTCAGGGCCCCCTAAAATCATCACCTCCTCCCTGCTTAAACAGTTTGTAATGGCAAACATCTTCCCTGCATGACCATTCACCCCTGGAACCCCTGCAGCAGCGCCCCCACCACTAATGAATGCCTTCTCATCCCCTCTTTCAATCACTCTCTTGAATGGTTCCTAGTAGATACAAAATGGTTTTTTCTCTAATGGGAAAATAGAACACAGGGAGCCACTCAGTTTGCTCCCAATACCCCTTTCCAGCTGCTCACTGGAGCTACCTTGACAAGTACTCCGGGAGTATGGGAAAATGAAAAGAACAAACTCACACGCCTTTTTAACATACACAACCATTTCTGTCTACCCAGCCAAGGCATATTCTTCCCATGTGGAACTTCAACCTATATCTGCCTCCCCACCAACTGGAGATGCACCTGCACCTTAGTCTTCCTAAGTCCCAACATTGACATTGCCCTAGGAAATCAGACCCTATCAGTGCCCCTCAAAGCTCAAGTTTGTCAGTGCAGGGCCATACAACTAATACTCCTACTTATAGGGTTAGGAATGGCCACTGCTACAGGAACTGGAATAGCCAGTTTATCTACTTCATTATCCTACTACCTATCTACTTCATTATCCTACTACCACACACTCTCAAAAGATTTTTCAAACAGTTTGCAAGAAATAAAATCTATCGTTACTCTACAATCCCAAATAGACTCTTTAGTGGCAGTGACTGTCCAAAACCGCTGAGGCCTAGACCTCCTCACTGCTGAGAAAGGAGGACTGTACATTCTTAAGGGAAGAGTGTTGCTTTTACACTAACCAGTAAGGGATAGTATGAGATGCCGCCTATCGTTTACAGGAAAAGGCTTCTGAAATCAGACAACGCCTTTCAAACTCTTATACCAACCTCTGGAGTTGGGCAACATGGCTTCTCCCCTTTCTCAGTCTCATGACAGCCATCTTGCTATTACTTGCCTTCGGGTCCTGTATTTTTAACATCCTTGTCAAGTTTGTTTCCTCCAGGATCGAGGCCATCAAGCTACAGAGGGTCTTACAAATGGAACCCCAAATGAGCTCAACTCAGAACTTCTACTGAGGACCCCTGGACTGACCCACTGGCCCTTTGACTGGCCTAGAGAGTTCCCCTCTGGAGGACACTACAACTGCAGGGCCCCTTCTTCACCCCTATCCGGCAGAAAGTAGCCCAGAGCGGTCATCACCCAGTTCCCAACAGCTGTTGGGTGACCTGTTTAGAGGGATAATTGAGAGGTGAGGCCAGCTGGACTTCCTGAGTTGAGTGGGGACTTGGGGAACATTCCTGTCTTACAAGAGGATTGTAAAATGCACCAATCAGCACTCTGTAATATGCACCAATCAGCAGGATTCTAAAAGTAGCCAATCACAGGGAGGATTGAAAAAAGGGCACTCTGATAGGACAGAAACGGAACATGGGAGGGGCCGATAAGGGAATAAAAGCTGGCCACCCCCCCAGCCATCAAGGCAACCCGCTAGGGTCACCTTCCGCGCTGTGGAAGCTTTGTCCTTTCGCTCTTCACAATAAACGTTGCTCACTCTTTGGGTCCATGCCATCTTTAAGAGCTGTAACACTCACTGCAAAGGTCCGCAGCTTCATTCTTGAAGTCAGCAAGACCACAAACCCACCAGCAGGAACCAACTCTGGACACATTATCTCCTTTACAGCTTGGGTCCAGAGAGCTGCCTTAGACTCTCCAGTGAATCTATTCAAACAGCTGCCTCTGTTATCTTGACTCATCTCAGATTTCGTCCACCTGAGACACGTGCTGGTACTAGGAATGTAAGACTGTATGTATGATTTTGGCTTGCTCCAGGTTAGGGAGAAGCCCGTGTGAAGCTTCAACTGACCATATGTTTCATTTCTAGCTTTGATGTCTGGGCACTGATTTCCCTAGATTTAACTATTTGCTCAATGTTAAGGCAGTTTTGTGGAAATTTGTCTGTGTAACAGAAGTGCTGTGCAGGTCTGTCTGTGTGACTGTCATGCAGGCCTGTCTGTGTGATTGTCAGGGAGAATTGACCTGCCACAAATTGGGAGGAAAAGCAGTCTGGATACCATGAACCAATTCTTGGTGTTGCTAGGACCTGGTCTGTCAGTAAAGGAAAAGCAAGGCAAAACATGCTTTGACCACTGTCCTAGTTATAGATTTATTACTTATGCTACAAATTTGTCCTTTTTTTCTGCTTTGTGATAATGGAGATGGGCCTTATAAATATTTCTCTTTTACCCGTTACCAGTGTAGGGTGCTGGAAGACAAGGAAGGAGGAAGAAGCTTCCTTTCCAAGTTTCAGTGTTGAGGTAGAATAGGGTCTATAGGCAGGGAACCTAAGGCCAATTCACGCTGACTTTCTAGAACTAGATCAAAAGGAAACCCCACTTTCCATGCCCAAGTAACAAAAGGACCAGAGGCTATTGCCTTTGCAATCCCTCACCTTTTTTGCATGGCAGATGAAAAATTGAAATTACTTCTGATTGGCAGGGCATGGTGGCTCACACCTGTAATCCCAGCACTTTGGGAGGTCAAGGCAGGTGGATCACCTGAGGTCAGGAGTTCAAGACCAGCCTGACCAACATGGAGAAACTCCATCTCTACTAAAAATACAGAATTAGCCGGGTGTTGTGGCACATGCCTGTAATCCCAGCTACTCGGGAGGCTGAGGCAGGAGGATTGTTTGAACCCAGGAGGTGAAGGTTGCAATGAGCTGAGATTGCACCACTGCACTCCGGCCTGGGCGACAGAGCGAGACTGAGTCAAAAACAAACAATAAAAAAAACCTACTGTTATGCGTACTGTAGGAAGCAGCCCTACTGGGTCTGTGGGTTTTTCTCTTCGTGTGTGGAGACAAGAGATCATAGAAATAAAGACACAAGACAAAGAGATAGACAAAAAGACAGCTGGGTCCGGGGAACCGCTACCACCAAGGTGCAGAGACCAGTAGCAGCCCCAAATGCCTGGCTGCACTGTTATTTATTGGATACAAGACAAGGAGGGAGGGTAAGGAGTGTGAGCCATCTCCAATGATAGGTAAGGTCACGCGAGTCATGTGTCCACCAGACAGGGGGCCCTTCCCTGTTTGGCAGCCGAGGTGGAGAGAGAGAGAGGACAGCTTACGCCATTATTTCTTCTATGCATTTCAAAGACTTTAGTACTTTCACTAATTCCGCTACTGCTAATTAGAAGGCAGAACCAGGTGTACAGGGTGGAACATGAAAGTGGACCAGGAGTGTGACCCCTGAAGCACGGCATCACAGGGAGACGTTTAGGCCTCTGGATGGCTGCGGGCGGGCCTGACTGATATCAGGCTTTCCGCAAGAGGTAGTGAGCAGAGTCTTCTCTAACTCCCCCGGGGAAAGGGAGACTCCCTTTCCCTGTCTACTAAGCAATGGGTGCCTTCCCCAGGCACTGACGCTACTGCTAGACCAAGGTCCGCTAGGTAACGGGCTCCTTCCCAGGGGCTGGCATTACCGCTAGACCAGGGAGCCCTCTAGTGGCTCTGTCCGGGCATAACAGAGGGCTCACCCTTGTCTTCTGGTCCCTTCTCATCATGTCCCTTCAGCTCCTATCTCTGTATGGCCTGGTTTTTCCTAGGTTATAATTGTAGAACAAAGATTATTATAATATTGGGATAAAGAGTAATGCTACAAATGATTAATGATATATACAATCATATCTATAATCTATTTCTAGTATAACTATTCTTATTCTATATATTTTCTTTATTGTACTGGAACAGCTTGTGCCCTTGGTCTCTTGCCTTGGCACCTGGGTGGCTTGCCACCCACGCGTACAAAGAAGGCAGAAAGGAAATACAGAAAATTCAAACACTGCTGGGATTCTGAATGTTGTTTGTTTTTTCCTTATACTTTTCCTTTAAAATAAAAAACTACAATGAGAACATAATGCTTCATAATAGAAAAAGATTTACACTTAAAAAACATAGATGATGAAAGGGAGCTGGCTAGGGCACCAGGGACAGGCATTGGGAAGGTGACCTCAAGCCGCAGTGAAGAAGTAATGAACAACCTAGGGACCAATACAGAAAGGCCACCTGTGGTTCACTTATATAACACATCTCTACCTCATATTATACCAAAATACATTCCCTGAGCAGTAAAGAATTATACGTTTTAAAAAGCAGTACAATTTGGAAGTAAATTAGGAAGTATTTTTATATTTTAGAGTTTGGGGAGACATTTAAAAGCAAACTAGGAAACTCAGAAACCATTTTACTAAAAGTATAGATTCATTGGGGATATATAAAATTGAATATATATATTTTTGAGATGGAGTCTTTCTATTGTCGCCCAGGCTGGAGTGCAATGGCGCGATCTCAGCTCACTGCAACCTCTGCCTCCCAGGTTCAAGCGATTCTCCTTGCCTCAGCCTCCTGAGTAGCTGGGATTACAGGCACCCGCCACAATGCCCAGCTAATTTTTTGTATTTTTAGTAGAGATGGGGTTTCACCATGGTAGCCAGGCTGGTCTTGATCACCTGACCTCAGGTAATCCACCGGCCTCGGCCTCCCAAAGTGCTGGGATTACAGGCATGAGCCACTGCGCCTTGCCTAAAATTAAATATTTTATATGGATATCATATTATAAACTAAGTCAGAGGAGCAAAATTATGTTATCAACTCAATTGTTGCATAAACATTTGATAGTGTTCATAAAAAATTATTGATAAAATATCTTTATAAACCTGGTTTAAAAAGATTAACTTGATAAGAGGTGCAACCTGTTGTAAACAGCTTACTGAGGAACTTTGGTAATCATTACCGACCAAGACAAGAATGCTTAATTTCTTTCCGACTTATAGTTGAGGAAGCCCTAAACAAACAATAAGAAAAAGAAATGACTCTGGGTGTGGTGGCTTACACCTGTACCCCTAGCACTCTGGGAGGCTGAGATGAGAGGATAGCTTGAGCTCAGGAGTTTGAGACCAGCTTCAGCAACATAGTGCGATCCCATCTTTACAAAAAATAAAGAAAATAGCTGGGTGGGGTGGTACGCGACTGTATTCTCAGCTACTTGGGGGGCTGAGATGGGACAATCACTTGAGCTGGGGAAGTCAAGGCTGCAGTGAGCCATGGTCGCGCCACTGCAGTCCAGCCTAGGCGATAGAGTGAGACATTGCCTCACATAAAGAAATGAGTTATACACATTAAAACAATGAAAACATGCAGAGAAAATATTTATATTTGATGGTTCAAATAATAAACTGACAGCTATCAGAATTCAGCAAGTTTCCAGGAAAAAGGTTCTATTTAAATAATTATCAATGGCTTCCCTCTACAGGAGAAGTTATCAATACAACAATGAAAGGGAAAACTAAAAGGCCCAAAAGGACTGAGTGAGTGTAAAGGAGAGTCTGTTTCCTATTAGAGCTGCAAATATATGTGTCCTGTGTACAGGACTGTAGCAACGTGGAGGATAGGTAGAAACCCGATCGATGAGCATCCTGTATCCGTGGTAGCTGAGAACCTGGATGGGAAGCCCTAGCCTTAGCCCCATCCCTAGGCCTTGTCACTTAAGCCCCGCCCAGCCCTCGTCTCCGCCCCCTAGGAATTTCAACCAAGCCCCGCTCCCAATCTGGTTCCACCTTTAGCCCCGCCCCTTGGAATATTTAAAAGGCCACGCCCCTAGGTCTAGCCCCAGTTCCGCCCCTCAGGCCGAGTCATGCAAGTCCAGTCCAGGGTTCTGTTTCTTCTCTGTTTACTCCAAATCATGAAGAAACTAGGATTTCTCATCCACTTGCGGCTGGAACCAGCCTTGGCGCTCCTTTGCATCCCGCTCCTCCCTGCTCCACCCGCTTCACCTCAAGTCCCGCTTCCCAGGCCCCGCCCCATACGCCATTTGCAGCGCCAAAAGAGGAATCAGAAGTGTGCTTCTGCGCATGCGCGAGTCGACAGCCCTGTCACCCTACGCCTCCCCCCGCGTCTGAGGAACATTTTTGCCTCCGTCCACTTCCTGTCCTGCCCTGCTCCGCCCCGCCCCGCCTGCCCCGGGTCGGGTCCGCGGGAGACCGAGGGCTGGGTTTGGGGATCGGCGGTCTAAGGGCTGCCTCCCCGCCACTCCTTGTCCGGACCCCGCGCCCGGGGCCTCCCGCCGCCGCGGCGCCTCCTCAGAGAGCCCGGGTCAGCTGCCCCTGTGGCCGCGGCTGGTCCCAAACTCACTGAATCGGGAACTCTGGTCTGGGTACAGAAATCGGGGTGATTCTGATGCAGGCGAGAGTTGGAGAACCAATGTCGTAGTTCATCAGCCTCCGAAAGCATCCTTTGCTCTCTTTCCAGAAAGGAAGAGCATCTCTGCCATTCGGGTCTCAAGGACAAGCGCTTCAGCCTCGTTCTCTGTGAGCTGATCTGTGGATCGCGGCGTGTCGGGTGAGCACGGGGTGACATTTGCCTCGGCTCGGTCCCCTCCTGTCCCCTCTTTATGCATTAGGTAGTGTTTGGGCCAAGCGCGGTGGTTCACGCCTGTAATCCCAGCACTTTGGGCGGCCGAGGCGGGCGGATCGCTTGAGCCCAGGAGTTTGAGGCCAGCCTGGGCAACATAGCAAGATCCCGTCTCTACCAAAAAAAAAAAAAAAAAGTAATATAAAAGGTGCGCTCCTGTGTTCCCAGCTACTCGGGAGGCAGAGGTTGCAGTGAGCTGAGATCGCATCACTGCACTCCAGCCTGGGCAACAGAGCGAGACCCTGTCTCAAAAAAACAAAAAGATAGTATTTGGTCTCTGGATATTATATTCTGCCTGTGGACATCAGTTTGATACATTATATTCAAGTGAAAGTGAACTGATGCATTTTGTCATTAATGATGCATTTGAATCATTTGTCTATAGATTGGTTAAATTTCACACAGAAAATTTGGTCATCTGTCAGTTTCAATCTTTTCCCTTTTTATTCCTTGCAGTTTCCATTTCTTTTCATTTCTTTACTGCACTTGCCAGGACCTCCAGTACAATGTCCGACAGAATAGCATGTAATTTACATCCTTGTCTTGTTTCTGATTCCAGAGGGAATTATTCTATCATTTCACCATTAAATAGGATGTTTGCTGTAGGTGTTTGTAGGTTTTTTTCCTTTCTTTATTCCTATTTCTTTTTAGAAAATAGGAGTCTCGCTCTGTTGCCCGGGCAGGTCTCGAACTCATGGGCTCTCCGCCTCCCAAAGTGCTGGAATTACAGGCATGAGCCACTGCACCCGGCCTGACCGTGTTTTAAACCGCTGATTTTTTTTTCTTTAATTACGGGGTGTAATCAGGTTTTAGATCACTGCTGGAAAGTTGTACTACTTTCTAGAAATTCATTAATTACCTGTGCATCTTCATATTTATTCCTTAAATTTTTTCTATATTCTCCTTATGATATCTGTAATTATGATTCATTCTTGTTCATATTTTTTGTTGTTTTGTTGTTTATGCCCTGTTGCTCTTAAAATTGCTGAGTCTGTTGCTGGCTGCGGTGGTGCACATCTGTAGTCCCAGCTGGTGGGAAGCTAAGGCAGATGGATCGCTTGAGCCTAGGAAATGAGATCAACCTGGGAACATAAAGAGTCTGTCTTAAACAATAAATTAAATAAAAATTTTTTTAAAAAAGCTGAGTTTGTCAGTTTCATTAGTTTTTCTTTTTGCAAAGGATGCTTTTTTAGCTTTTCTGATTCTGTTTACTATGTTTTAAAAAATATTATTTTCTATTTTCTTTCTAAACTTTTATGCTGGTCGTTATTCAACTTTATATATCAATAGTCTAGCCTATTAATACCGATTTTTTTTTTTTTTTTTTTTTTTGAGACAGAGTCTCGCTGTGTCTCCCAGGCTGGAGTGCAGTGGCGTGATCTTGGCTCACTGCAACCTCTGCCTCCTGGGTTCAAACAATTCTCTGCCTCAGCCTCCCAAGTAGTGGGGATTACAAACAGGCACCTGCCACCATGCCCAGCTAATTTTTTTTGTATTTTTAGTAGAGATGGGTTTCACCATCTTGGCCAGGCTGGTCTTGAACTCTTGACCTTGTGATCCACCCACCTTGGCCTCCCAAAGTGCTGGGATTACAGGTGTGAGCCACCGTCCCTGGCCAGTACTGATTTTTTTTCCTCTAGGAGTTGATAATGCTTATAAATATATAATAGATATACTAAACCCTCTGAAATTCCACCATGATCTGAAATAGTTATTTTAATTTTCTGCTTCTACCCTGCCACATTACCTGTCCTGACTTGCTAAAGATAAATATGTTATGTGTCTCCTTATCCCTATAATGTGCTACATTTTTTATATAGCATGTATCTCTACCTGATGTGTTTTGTTTACTTAGTGTCTTACCCAAAATATTATAACATGCATTTGCTTCAGGATTTTTCTTTTTTATTTTTCTATGCCTTATTCCTTGTGACTTCATGTAGTAGGGTCAGGATAAATGTCACCTAAATAAATATGAAACAAAGGAGGTAAGGGCTATAAGGGAAGCATCATTGCCCAAGACATAGGCCTTAGGAAAAGGAGCTCAAAGATAACATATTTGATTATTTATTTATTTTATTTATTTTGAGACAGAGTCTGGCTCTGTTGCCCAGGCTGGAGTGCAGTGGTGTGATTTCGGCTTACTGCAACCTCCGCCTCCTGAGTTCACACAATTCTCCTGCCTCAGCCTCCTGAGTAGCTGGGACTACAGCTGTGCGCCACCATGCCCGGCTAATTTTTGTAGTTTTAGTAGAGACAGGGTTTCGCCATTTTGGCCAGGCTGGTCTTGAACTCCTGACCTCATGTGATTCCCCCGACCTTGGTCTCCCAAAGTGCTGGGATTACAAGCATGAGCTACCACGCACAGCATATTTGATTAGAATGCTTCATTTGTCCACTCTCTGTAGTGCCCAATAGGGTTCTAGGCTAAATCCTGGTAAAACTAGGGAATAAGGGGCTTAAAAACAATTAAAATTTAAGGTATGTGTTCAAAAATGTACTCACTGGGTGTTTGGGTTTTGAAGACAAATAGGCCTGCATTCATACCCTGCCTCAGCAGCTGTCTAATTGGGTAATATTGAAGATGTGGTTAATTGACTCATTCTAAGATAATTCTAAACTGGTTGTAATAATATTTGATTTGCAGAGCTTCTGTGAGAAATATTCTAAAATGTGGCCATTTCTTTGCAAAGTCATTCTCACATCAGGGTTGTCCAGATGGCATATATTGTTACTAATACAGCGAAGAATGTTACAGTTTTTTATTGGCTTTTTAAAATGCTACTTGTTCCACTGCAGTGGAAGTAACTGTTAACATGTCGTTGTTTGAAATTTGTGAAACAGCACTGCAGATACCACATCAGGGCTGACACAGGTCAAGTGTTTTTTTTTTTTTTTGAGATGGAGTCTCGCTCTGTCTCCCAGGCTGGAGTACAGTGGCGCAATCTCGGCTTGCTGCAACCTCCGCCTCCCGGGTTCAAGTGATTCTCCTGCCTCAGCCTCCTGAGTAGCTGGGATTACAGGCTTGCGCCAACACGCCCGGCTAATTTTTGTATTTTTAGTAAAAGAGGGGTTTCACCATATTGGTTAGGCTGGTTTGGAACTCCTGACCTCGTGATCCATCCACCTCGGCCTCCCAAAGTGCTGGGATTACAGGCGTGAGCCACCGTGCTTGGCCAAGTATTCTTATTCTGCTACTACTGTACTGTGCAGGCAAATTTAGCATGTGTATCACAGCATAGCGGCCTTCTCTGCCTCCAGCATATGGAATTCAATAGGCTGATGCTTGGCCAGGCGCGGTGGCTCACGCCTGTAATCCCAGCACTTTGGGAGGCCGAGGTAGGCGGATCACGAAGTCAGGAGATCGACACCATCCTGGCTAACACGGTGAAACACCGTCCCTACTAAAAACACAGAAAAATTAGCCAGGCTTGGTGGTGTGCACCTGTAATCCCAGCTACTGGGGAGGCTGAGGCAGGAGAATGGCATGAACCCGGGAGGTGGAGGTTGCAGTGAGCTGAGATCACACCACTGCACTCCAGCCTGGGTGACAGAGCAAGACTCCATCTCAAAAAAAAAAATAGGCTGATGCTCTTTCTCAGGTTTTGGGGAACCCTGCAGCTCATGGGGGCAGGGGCAGTGGTCTAGGGCTGAGCAGGAAAGCCTGTTAGCCAGCCAAGGGGTGCAGAAGTAAGAAATATCGGGAGTAGAACTCCCAGAAGCCTGGCA
Organism: Pan troglodytes; assembly: GCF_028858775.2. Taxonomy (NCBI): domain Eukaryota; kingdom Metazoa; phylum Chordata; class Mammalia; order Primates; family Hominidae; genus Pan; species Pan troglodytes. The sequence goes on along the minus strand of NC_072418.2, from coordinate 12,030,232 downwards.
TATAAATCAGTGCTTTCTTGAATTTGAGATGGGGAGTGTTTATTCATGTTTTGGAAGATACTCCCTGATACATTTTATACTTTTTGTTATCATGGGCAGATTGACAGCCAGACTTTTCTAGTCTTCAGTTAACTTACAAAATAGCACTCTTAACCTCTTCTTTATGATCAACAAGGACCAGAGCACTGTTTTGTATCTCTAGGGGGACATAAGTTTGTTCCACTTTCCCACAAGAGCAGGGTATATTTACTTGGGTGTCTTGGGTGTGTGTGTGTGTGTGTGTGTGTGTGTGTGTGTGTTTTGAGGGGAGTTGTTACTTATAATTGATGGGCTGCAACATCCAGGCTCATGAGTGTGGGAATTTTGGGGAGGTCTGGATTCTCATGTCACCTTTTTTAATTCTAACTTCTCAATATCCTGCTTTTCTTCATGAAGGCGACATGGAGGAAGAAAGAAAAACTGCTGAGTTACAGAAAAATAGGATACAGGTAAGTAAAAGGTGATAATTGTCCAAAAGAATATTTCCATTGCACCAGGTCTCCCTCAGTGTTTTAGGGCACAAGCCAGCAATCTCTTTCTGTATTGGACCACATAGTATTTTAGGCACTGAAGGCTATAGTTTTTTTTTTTTTTTTGAGACAGAGTCTTGCTCTGTCGCCAGGCTGGAGTGCAGTGGCACCATCTTGGCTCACTGTAGCCTTCGACTCCCTGGTTCAACCGATTCTCCTGCCTCAGCCTCCCGAGTGGCTGGGACTACAGGCATGCACCACCACTCTCAGCTAACTTTGTATTTTTAATAGAGATGGGGTTTCACCATGTTGGCCAGGATGGTCTCGATCTCCTGACCTCGTGATCTGTCCGCCTTGGCCTCCCAAAGTGCTGGGATTACAGGCATGAGCCACTGTGCCCGGCCGGCCGTAGTGTTTCTATTGCAATTCAGCTCTGCCATTTTGGTGCAAAAGCAGCCATAGACAGTACATAAACACATTTTATTGTGTTCCAATAAAACTGTATTTATGCATTCAAGTGGCAGCTTGGATATAGTCCATGTGCCATAGTTTGCTGACCACTGGCCTAGAATACAAGGAAGTATGACCAGCTGTGGGCCTGGCTTCAAAATTGTGCTTATGCAGTCTCCTGGGCCTCTCAGTTTTGTGAGAGGGGGAAAAAAATGAAAGGCTGCTTTTCTCTCGGTGTATTTTTATTCATTAAAATCCCATCTAGATTTGACCCTGTGTTTAATGTTGTAGTGATTGCTATGGTGGGAATAAAGTAACAGGCGAAGTTATTTCTGTAATAAGGAATCGATGATGTCAATGTGGAAATTATTTCATTTCCAGAGCATTTTTCTCATTTCTTCAATATGTTCTGGACTTTTCTAGGCCGTCATAAGACTGGCATTGGTCACCATCTATGATATTGTGAAATACATATTTGGGGCTGGGCGCGGTGGCTCACGCCTGCAATCCCAGCACTTTGGGAGGCCAAGGTGGGCAGATTGCCTGAGGTCAGGAGTTCGAGACCAGTCTGGCCAACATGGTGAAACGCTGTCTCTACTAAAAATACAAAAAAAAGTAGCTGGGCATGGTAGCACGTGCCTGTAATCCCAGCTACTCCGGGGGCTGAGGCAGGGGAATTGCTTGAACCAGGGAGGTGGAGGTTGCAATGAGCCGAGATCGCGCCACTGCACTCCAGCCTGGGCGACAGAGCGAGACCCCATCTCAAAAAAAAAAAAAAGAAAACAATTTGGTTTTCATCCTATTTCCTAGGACAGAGTTCCTAAAAACCCTTGTAATCTCTAGAGCAATAAGAGGGTCTTTTGTGTGCTCATGAGATGGTTGGTGTCTGGAAGCCCCTAGAGAGACTCAGAATGGGGGCTGGTTCAGAAAGACCCAGGCAAGATCAGAGGATTGGGACTTAAATCAGCCATGCCTGTGATGGAGCCTCCTTAAAAACCCAAAGGACTGGCTTGAGGAGCTCGTGGATAGCTGGACGTGTGGTGGTTCCCGGAGGGTGGCATGCCAGGAGAGGGCATGGAATCTCTGCGCCCCTTCCCAGCATACCTTGGCCTGTCCATCCCTTCATCTGGCTATTTTATCTGTGTACTTCGTAATGACCTTGGTGATAAACCAGTAAACATGTTTCCCTGAGTTCTGTGAGTTGTTCCAGCAAATTAATCAAACTCAAGGAGAGGGTAGTAGGAGCCCTGATTTTAGCCAGTCAGAAGTATAATTGACAGCCTTTTAACTTGGGATTGGCATCTGAAGTGGGAGGCAGTTTAGTGGCACCTCCTGTGGAATCTCCAACCTGTGGAATCTCCAGGTAGATGGTATCAGAAGCAAATTGTAGGATACCCAGCTGGTGTCCACTGGGGAATTGCTTGGTGTTTGCGGAAAATATCCCCCACACATCTGGTGTCAGAAGTGTTCTGTACAGTATTGAGTGACTATGTAAGAGGGTAGGAAAAACACTTTGTTTTTTCCTAGCTCATTGGCATCAGATTGTGGGGACATAAATTTAATGTTTGTTTTTGTTTTTTTTTGTCCAGGCTAGAGTGCAGTGGCATGGTCGTGCTCACTGCAGCCTCAACCTTGTGGCTCAAGCAATCCTCCCACCCACCTCAGCCTCCGGAGTAGCTGCCACCATAGGCACATGCCACCACGCCCAGCTATTTTAAAAAAAATTTTAGTAGAGACTGATTCTCACTATGTTCTGTTGCCTAGGCTGGTCTTGAACTCCTGGGCTCAAGTAGTCCTCCTGCTTTGGCCCCCCAAAGTGCTGGGATTACAGGCTTGACCCAATTTGCCTGGCAATTTAGTGTTTTAGAAGTATTAAATCTATAAGCCAGGATTTGATCAGTGATGAATTATGTGTGGATAGAAAGAGAGATTTGTTGACTGAGCCCTAGAGTAGATGCTGGGATCTTCTGAACTTCCTATGAATTGACTCTCATTTCCTCAATGTTGTGAGCCTCATCTGTCCTCTTGTACACATTGGAGGAATTGTACCTTTCTGAACAGAATTTGTGGTATGTTTTAGGACTCAGTAGTCTTTGAGGATGTGGCTGTGGACTTTACCCAGGAGGAATGGGCTTTGCTGGATCTTGCTCAGAGGAACCTCTACAGAGATGTGATGCTGGAAAACTTCCAGAACCTGGCCTCACTAGGTAAGAATGGCAAGATTCTTTCATGTAGTTGTTTAGAAAGTTATTTTATCTCACTAAATTGACTTTATTCTAGGATTTGGGCTGAGGAATGGGAAGACATTGGTAAGTAAGACAGATATGGTCACTGACCCCAAGGAACTTACAGTCTAGTGGCTTTGCTATGAAAATAAACACCTGGGCCGGGCGCAGTGCTCATGCCTGTAATCCCAGCATTTTGGGAGGCTAAGGCGGGTGGATCACCTGAGGTCAGGAGTTCGATACCAGCCTGACCAACATGGAGAAACCCCGTCTCTACTAAAATTACAAAATTAGCCAGGCGTGGTGGTGCATGCCTGTAATCCCAGCTACTTGGGAGGCTGAGGCAGGAGAATCGCTTGAACCCAGGAGGTGGAGGTTACGGTGAGCCAAGATCGCTCCATTGCACTCCAGCCTGGGCAACAAGAGTGAAACTCTGTCTCAAAAAAAAAAAAAAAAAAGAAAATAAACATCTGTATATTGAACTGATGCTTTTTTTCATGGTTGAAAGCCTTGAGGTTTATTAAGTATCGAAAGTGTGGGTATAAACCTCAGCAATCACTATAGGACACAGGGAGGAGGTTTGTAGTTTGGACATTTTGAGGATTTTACTGCTATCTGTGTCCTTTACCCAAAGACTACCAGAACACACTTACAGTTAAACAAGTTGGGTTTATTTTGCAGTGCAGCAAGCAAGAATACATGCCTCTTACATGTCCTAGTAAGATGGTGTTAGAAAAGACCTATTACAGGATTTGTGCTTCAGTTGAGTGATTTGGGGATGGGTCTATGGAAGCAGGCTGTGTTAGTTTCCTAGACCTTCTGTAGCAGAGTATCACACACTGGTGGCTAAAAACAACGGAAACTTTTTCCTTCACAGCATTTCTGGAGGCTGGGTATCTGAAATCAAGGGATCAGCAGGGCCATGTTCTCTCTGAAGGCTCTGGGGGAAAGACTCCCTTTTCTCTTCCTGGCTTCTGGTGATTGCTGGCAATCATTGGCATTCCTTGACTTACAGATGCATCATTCCATTCTCTGCCTTCTTCTTCTTGCCTGTGTGTCTAAGTCTCTGTCTCCTTATAAGGACACCAGTCATTGGATTTAGGGCCCATCCTAATCCAGTATAACCTTGTCTTGACTGTAAAGACCCTATTTCTAAATAAGGTAACATTTTGAGGTTCTGGGTGGACTTCTCTCTCTTTTTTTTTTTGTAGGCTTTATTATTATTTTTAGAGCAATTTTAGGTTCACAGCTGAATTGAGTGGAAGGTACAGCGATTTCCCTTATAACCTCTGGCTCCCACATGCATAGCCTCCTCTAATAACAACATCCCCCACCAGAGTGGTAAATTTGTTATAACTGATGAAGCTACACTGACACGTCATCATTGCCCAGAGTCCATCATTTACATTAGGGTTCACTCTTGGTATTGTACATTCTATGAGTTTGGAAGAATATATAATGACACGTATCCACCATTATAATATCATACAGAATAGTTTCACTGCTGTAAAAATCCTGTGTGCTCTATCAATTCATCCCTCCTTCCCTCCCTCTTAAATCTTGGCAACTACTGATCTTTCTGTCTCCATAATGATGTTGCCTTCTGCAAAATGTCATATAGTTGGAATCATGCAGTATGTAGCCTTTTCAGATTGGCTTCTTTCACGTAGCAATATACATTTAAGATTCCTCCATGTCTTTTCATAGCTTGAGAGCTCATTTCTTTGTACCTCTGACTAATATTCTATTGTCTGGATGTACCACGGTTTATCCATTCACCTACTGAAGGACTTCTTGGTTGCTTACACGTTTTGGCAGTTACAAATAAAGCTACTATGAACATTGGTGTGCAGGTTTTTATGTGGACTTAAGTTTTCAACTCCTTTGGGTAAAAGGAGTGCAATTCAGTTGCTGGATTTTATGGTAAGAGGATGTTTAATATTATAAGAAACTGCCGGCCGGGCGCGGTGGCTCATGCCTGTAATCCTAGCACTTTGGGAGGCCGAGGCAGGTGGATCACGAGGTCAGGAGATCGAGACCATCCTGGCTAACAGGGTGAAACTCCATCTGTACTAAAAATACAAAAAATTAGCCGGGCGTGTTGGCGGGCACCTGTAGTCCCAGCTACTCAGGAGGCTGAGGCAGGAGAATGGTGTGAACCTGGGAGGCAGAGCTTGCAGTGAGCTGAGATCACACCACTGCACTCCAGCCTGGGCAACAGAGCGAGCATTCCAGCCAGCAATGAATGAGAGTTCCTGTTGCTCCTCATCCTCACCAGCATTTGTTGTTGTGAATGTTCAGGATTTTGGCCATTCTAACAGGTGTGTAGTGGTGCCTTGTTTTAATTTGCATTTCCCTGATGACTTATGATGTTGAGCATCTTTTCATATGCTTATTTGCCATCTGTATATGTTCTTTGGTGAGGTGTCTGTAAAGGTCTTTGGCTCATTTTTTTGTCTTTTTTTTTTTAAACATTGTTGAGTTTTAAGAGTTCTTTGAATATTTTGTTTGTTTTTTTCTGTATGATATCTGCTACAGTCTTTGTATATTTTTGATAACAGTTCCTTCTCAGATATGTTTTTTGCAAATATTTTCTCCCAGGCTGTGGCTTATCTTTCCATTCTCTTAACATTGTCTTTCAGAGGGCAGAAATTTTTAATGTTAATGAAGCTCAATTATTGATTATTTGTTTTATGGATCATGCTTTAGCATTATTATCTAAAATATCATTGCCAGGGTGTGGGGGGCACGCGCTGGTAGTCCCAGTTACTTGGGAGGTGGAGGCTGGAGGATCACTTGAGTCCAGGAGTTTGAGGCTGCAGTGAGCTATGATCACACCACTACTACAGCCTGGGTGATAAAGTGAGACCCTGTCTCTTAAAAAAAAAATTAAAAATGTCAGGCCAGGCATGGTGGCTGACGCCTGTAATCCCAGCACTTTGGGAGGCCGAGGCGGGTGAATCACGAGGTCAGGAGATCGAGACCATCCTGGCTAACACGGTGTAACCCTGTCTCTACTAAAAATACAAAAAATTAGCCAGGTGTGGTGGCAGGCACCTGTGGTCCCAGCTACTCAGGAGGCTGAGGCAGGAGAATGGCGTGAACCCAGGAGGCAGAGCTTGCAGTGAGCTGAGATTGTGGCACTGCACTCCAGCCTGGGCGACAGAGCGAGACTCCGTCTCAAAAAAAAGAAAAAAAATTTAAAATGTCATTGCCAAACAGAAGGTCATTTAGATTTTTCTCCTGTTATCTTCTAGGAGTTTTCTAGCTTTGCATTTTACAGTAAGGTCTGTGACCCATTTTGCATTAACTTTTGTGAAGGGTCTAAGGCCTGTGTCTAGATTTATTTTTTTGCTTGTGGATGTCCAATTGTTCCAGTACCAATTGTGGGAAAGACTTAGCTTTTCTCCATTGTATTGCCTTTGCTATTTTGTCAAAGCAAAATACAGGTCAGCTGACTGTATCGGTGTGGCTCTGTTTCTGAACCCACTGTGCTTTTCCATTGATCCATTTGAACATAAATTTTGAGGGGACATTGTTCAGCCTAGTGACACAGGCAGTCATTTTAGATTGGTTGCTGACAGAAAGTGGATAGTATTGCTGGTTGCTGACAGTATTATTCAATAATACTCTATTATTGAGTATGTTGTGCGTGGCATAAAGTCTTTAGACAAAATTATGAGGTAACCTTATTTTGTTTCATTTTATCATGATTTCAGAGTAACTTTATCCAAGATTAGTATTTTGTGAGATTATTTATATTCTATAGGAGAACAAAATGTCCCGGTTGTGACTGTCTGACCAGCTTGTAATGATATTGAGGTTTAGGTGTGAACATTAGATCAGTTCTGTATGTCAGAAGCTGCTTCCTCCTGCCACCTCTCCTTTTTTTTTTTTTTGAGATAGAGTCTCGCTCTGTCGCCCGGGCGGGAGTGCAGTGGCATGATCTCGGCTCACTGCAACCTCCGCCTCCCGGGTTCAAGCAATTCTCCTGCCTCAGACTCCTGACTAGCTTGGATTACAGGTGTGCTCCACCACACCCTGCTAATTTTTGTATTTTTAGTAGAGACAGGGTTTCACCATGTTGGCCAGGCTGGTCTCGAACCCCTGACCTCGTGATCTGCCTGCCTCGGCCTCCCAAAGTGCTGGGATTACAGGCGTGAGCCACTGCACCCAACCTGCCACCTCTCCTTTAAAAAAAAAAAAAAAAAAAAATTGACATTTTGTTGCAGTTAAACTCACAGTTGTCCATTTTTGGAATATCAGAAGACTAAAGTTTTGTTTCTGTTTCATGGAAATGTTAGTGATTCTTCATTATTTTCCCTCGTGATATGCCTTTCTGCTTGTGCAGGGTATCCGCTACACACACCCCATCTGATCTCCCAGTGGGAACAAGAGGAGGACCTGCAGACAGTGAAGAGAGAACTTATCCAGGGCATCTTTATGGGAGAGCACCGGGAAGGCAAGAACCCTTGGGAGAAACTGTCTTGGTTGGGGGAAAAAATAAACTTAAAGTAAAAAACAAAAACAAACTTTGTTTTATATGAGGAAGCTCATCTTCCACAGATAGCTCAGATGACTATTTTGACTTTTTATCAGTCCTCTCGCATTTTCCTTGTTCTTGGCAAAGACCTTCCACGTTTCCTCTTTGTAAGTTGGCATTTGGTCATGTGCATTTTATCCAATTTCTGTTTTGTTCTCCTAATACTATATTAGTTATGTTAGTTTCAATCTTCATAAAATTATTTCTTAGTTAATTGCTTACCATTTTGACCCTTGTGCCTATTAATACCAAAGTCCTGAAATAGTCACTCTGCTAAAAGTCCTTGGCTCACGGAAGCTTTCACTTTTTTTTGTTTCAGGTTTTGAGACACAACTTAAAACTAATGAATCAGTTGCTTCACAAGATATTTGTGGAGAAAAAATATCCAATGAACAGAAAATAGTAAGATTCAAAAGGAATGATTCCTGGTTCTCCAGTTTACATGAAAACCAGGAGTCCTGTGGTATTGATTATCAGAACAAAAGCCATGAGAGACATTTGAGGTGAGTGCCATTCGTGAGAAAGAGAAAGTGCCTCAGGAGAGAATCTTAAAATTAAAGTCATGAAATTTAAGAAATATGTATATATAAATAAGCCTAGATCAAAGATTGTGGGTTGAGAAAGAATTTTCATGAGTTAATTTTTTCCACAAATGAGACCGGGATTTTGAATGTTTGACACATACTTCAGTTGTAAACAATTATCAGAAAAATCCTGTGAGTCAATAACTCGGTGACAGTATTGGCTGTGGTAGAGCCCTCTGTGAAAACTTTCAGCTTATAACTTGACAGAAGGGCAGAAAACATATACATTCACTGAAATTGGTAGAAATTTATTACTAATAATGTGTCTTTTATTTTTAAAAGAAATCATATGGTAGAGAACATCTATGAATGTTATGAAGAAAATCAAGATGGACAGACTTTCAGCCAAGTTCCAAATCTTGATTCACTCAAGAGAAATACTGAAGTAAAATCCTGTGAATGCCATGAGTGTGGAAAGGCCTTCGTGGATCATTCATCCCTTAAGAGTCACATCAGGTCTCATACTGGAAGCAAACCCTATCAGTGCAAGGAATGTGGGAAGGCCTTCCATTTTCTTGCTTGTTTCAAGAAGCATATGAAAACCCCCACTGAAGAGAAGCCCTATGAATGTAAGGAATGTACCAAAGCCTTCAGCTGTTCCTCATTCTTTAGGGCACATATGAAGATTCACATCGGAAAGACAAACTATGAATGTAAAGAATGTGGGAAAGGTTTTAGTTGTTCCTCATCGCTCACAGAACACAAAAGAATTCATAGTGGAGATAAGCCTTATGAATGTAAGGAATGTGGGAAGGCCTTCAGTTGTTCCTCCTCACTCTCCAAACACAAAAGAATTCACAGTGGAGATAAGCCATATGAATGTAAGGAATGTGGGAAGGCCTTTAGCTCTTCCTCTCACCTTATAATACATATAAGAATTCACACTGGAGAGAAGCCTTATGAATGTAAAGAGTGTGGGAAGGCCTTCAGCGAGTCCTCAAAACTCACTGTACATGTGAGGACACATACTGGAGAGAAACCCTATAAATGTAAGGAATGTGGGAAAGCCTACAATTGTCCCTCCTCCTTAAGTATCCATATGAGAAAACACACTGGAGAAAAACCGTATGAATGTCTGGAATGTGGAAAGGCCTTCTACCTTCCCACTTCCCTTAATACACATGTGAAAAATCAAAGTCGAGAGAAACCCTATGAATGTAAGGAATGTGGGAAGGCCTTTAGTTGTCCCTCGTCCTTTAGAGCACATGTGAGAGATCACACTGGAAAGATACAGTATGAATGTAAGGAGTGTGGGAAGACCTTTAGTCGTTCCTCATCCCTCACCGAACACCTAAGAACTCACAGCGGAGAGAAGCCGTATGAATGTAAAGAATGTGGGAAAGCCTTTATTAGTTCCTCCCACCTTACAGTACATATCAGAACTCACACTGGAGAGAAACCCTATGAATGTAAGAAATGTGGGAAAGCCTTTATTTATCCCTCAGCCCTTAGGATCCACATGAGAACGCACACTGGGGAAAAACCCTATGAATGTAAGGAATGTGGGAAAGCATTTCGTCATTCTTCATACCTTACTGTACATGCAAGAATGCACACTGGAGAGAAACCCTTTGAATGTCTGGAATGTGGAAAAGCTTTCAGTTGTCCCTCATCCTTTCGAAGGCATGTGAGAAGCCACACTGGAGAGAAACCCTATGAATGTAAGGAATGTGGGAAAGCCTTTGTTTGTCCTGCCTACTTTCGAAGGCATGTGAAAACTCACACTAGAGAAAACATATAAATGTAAGGAATATGGGAATGTCTGCAAAGCTTCAGATCCTAGGCAACATGTGAGATCTCATACTGTGGAGACACCCTATGAATGTAAGAAAGTAGGAAATTGTTGCTCATCGTTTTGAAGATTTGAGGACACTTTAGAGAAACCCTGTGTATGTAAATCATGTGCTAAAGCCTTTATGAACATTGCTTATTATGTATAAGAAAATCTCTACTAGAAATGAAGATCAGTGCCTCATCCTTAAAGTAGAATGCTGGCTCGTTGATTACCAGTGTTTTCTGATAGGAACATTGAAGGTGATAAATTTACCTTTCAGCTCTAGCCACATACTTTTTAGTATGAGGTGCTTTAATTTTGGTTCTGATGTAAATATGATTTCCATTACAAAATCTTTTGGATCATGGAGGACACGAAATATTTTTTCTGTATAGGCAGGAGTGGTCTTTTTTAAAAAAGTGGTTTCTAATTAATGTTCATTGTTCTTTAAATGGGTAGTCGTTATAATATTGACAAACCAATATAATACTGACAAACCAAAAACCAAATATTGCTTTTTGTTGATGTTTTGTTTTTAGTCTACATGGCAGATAATGGAACTTGCCCACTCAATATTTTTCTTCCTATTCTTTTTTGCTAAGAGACATTAGAGTTTCTGAGATGATAAATTTTTACTATTAAAAGCTTTTATTGTCTAGTGAGTAATTTCAGCAGAAATTAATTTAATATACTATTTTTATATTTTATTCTTTGTCCTTGCTCGTGGCTGGGAATTGGATCCAGTGTTTTGAGTGTAAAAATTGTGTTACATTAACTACATTTCCCAGAATCACTTTTTTCTCCAGTTCTAGGTTAGACTTGTCTAAAATAAGAGTTTGTATGAGATTTGGAAGGCATAAGGGAAGAAAAAGCTGTTATGCTATGTTTAGTGGGGCCATCAGACAGAGACAGATGTATAAAGGCCTGGTGACCTCTAGTTTTCAGCTCATTTTTCTGACCGTTGGACTCATTGATCAATATTTGCTCAAAACTGAATGTTATAGCTGGACGTGATGGTGCATACCTGTGGTCCCAGCTACTCAGGGGGCCTGAGGTTGGAGGATCACTTGAGCCCAGGAGTTTGAGGCTGCAGTGAACTATGATCATGCCACTGCACTCCAGCCTGAGTGATAGAGTGAGACCCTTTCTCAAAAACAAAACAAAACAAAATAAAAAACCAAACATTAAATGCTTGCTTGACTTCAGTGTCTTCCAAGGCAGCATCTCTAAAGCAATCACCAGATACAGCTTCTTGGATTTTCTAGCAAGCTCTGGCATTGCCATTTTGCTTATGGTGCAGTCTTTCTTACACAGTCCAATCGCATCATGTCGTGCTATTCATGGGGAAAAATATGTTTGCAAGTCTCAAAAGCAAGAGCTGTGGAGAGTGAGGGAAGTTACCCTTGGTAATTGAGGTAAGCATCCACAGGGTGTCATCCTGTTTTAATGGAGGAAGATTTATACTTGACACCTTTAAACAGGAAAGATTTTACTGCTTTTTTTTTTTTTTAAATGTAAGAAGATGAATTGCTTCAGGTACCTTTAGCTACAGTATTATATTTTCCCTTTAAAAGTATAATCTACTACTGTGATATTTCCCTCCTATTATATTTTCTCTTTAAAAGTATAACTCTACTATTTCCCCATAATCACTTTTTATTTTATTATATTATACATATACTAACATGCATGAAGTGTGCTAATCTTCAATGTACAGCTTAATGACATTGCATGTATGTATATGTCCTGGTAAACAGAACATTTCCAAGACTTCAGGAAGTTCTTTCATCCTCTTTCTCAGTGATAATTACTCCACAGGGCAACCACAATTTTGACTCTTACTATAATTGACTTGGTGTGCTTTTCTTGATTTTCATCTAAATGTTAAAATACAATATATACAGTTATGTGTTTTGACTTCTTTTGCTCAACATAATGTGTGGTTTGACTTTTAATTGTTCTTTTGATAGATGTATGGGCTTATTTATCTTGGTATGTGCTATATGCTCAGGAATGAATTTACTGAATCATAGGGTAGACTTTAAGTTTAGTTTTGGTAGGTATTGCAGTTTTCAAGAAATATTGATTCCACTAATAATCCCCAAAACAATGCATGAAAGTTCCAGTTGTTTCACACACCTGTCCAGCTCTTTCTGATTATAGTCATCCAGCAGACAGTGTGCATTTACCTGATGTGTAATGATTTTGAGTACTTTTCGATGTGCTTATTGGCTATTTGGATTTTTTTTTTTTGTGGGGACACCTGTTGAAACATTTCATCCATTTATGATTTCTTTTCTTTTTTTTTTTTTTTTGAGACGGACTCCTGTGCCCAGGTTGGAGTGCAGTGGCGTGATCTTGCTCACTGCAATCTCCGCTTCCTGGGTTCAAGTGATTCTCCTGTCTCAGCCTCCTGAGTAGCTGGGATTACAGGTGTGTGCCACCACACCTGGCTAATTTTTGTATTTTTTAGTAGAGACGGGGTTTCACCATGTTGGCCAGGTTGGTCTTGAACTCCTGACCTCAGGTGATCTGCCCACCTCGGCCTCCCAAAGTGCTGGGATTATAGGCATGAGCCACCGCACCCAGACTTATGGTTCCTTTTTTAAAAAAAAAAAAAATTGAAAGGTTTCCTTCTGGTTACTTGTCCTTTATTGTATGTATGTATATCTATATCTAGGTACACATGCATAGATATGTATAAACCATGTATCATATATTACATATATACATAAAATATGTATATTATATATACATACATTACAGATAACATTTCCCAATCTCTGTCTTGTCTTTTCACTCTTTAAAGGGAATTTGTTGGTTTAAATAATTTATTACTAAAAAGTCCTTGGGTATAACGAGCTTCAGACATGGCTAAATCCTGGGGCTAAAAAAATGTTATCTAGTTGAATTCTGTCTCCCTGTCTTGGCTGTGCATCCTCCTGCATTAGCGTTTCTTCCAAGCAGGTTGTCTCTTCATAGATGGCCCCAGAAACTCTGGCTACTTTCTTCCCAACTTAAAGTCTCAGGGAGAAAAGAGTGATTGTCTTTTTGAGTGGTTCCAAGATGATGATCAGAATTGAATCTCGTTGGCTCTGATTGGCTCACTTGCCCACTGTACTCTAGTCACTGGCCTGGGGAATGTAATACTCTCATTTGTTTAGGGTTAGTGCCTGTTCTTATCCAGAAACTGGATTAGAGTCTGCACTGACTGAATCATAGAGTCCTGGCAGTTTTGGGGCATATGCAGAGGGGAGGAGGAAGGAGTGGGCAGGTAGGATCTAAAAGCAGTGGTAATATTGTTAGCTGTTATGCTGGTCTTAGCAGCAAGTGGGAACTGTGAAGTCTGGGAACTCAGCCAGGGTTAGGTAGTTCCTAGATAGCATTTTAGAAAGGTCAGGTGTCATCCATTAACATGTGTTTAGATGGCTAAAGATTGCTGCTTGGCCAGGCACAGTGGCTCATGCCTATAATCCCAGCACTTTGGGAGGCCGAGGTGGGCGGATCACCTGAGGTCAGGAGTTTAAGCCCAGCCTGGCCAACATGGTGAAACCCTGTCTGTACTAAAAAAATTAGCCAGGCGTGGTGGCCTGTGCCTATAATCTCAGCTACTCAGGAGGCTGGGGCAGGAGAATCACTTGAACCCGGGAGATGGAGTTGCAGGTAGCCAAGATTGTGCCAGTGCACTCCAGCCTGGGCAACAGAGTGAGACTCCGTGTCAAAAAAAAAAAAAAAAAAAGATTGCTGCTTAATCTTTAATGAGCATAAAGATCAACTTGAGATCTGACACCTGTTTAAGAATTATTTGCCTGGACCAAGATAATGAATCTACTCTCCTATGTTTCCTTCTAGATTCTTTATTGTTTTTTTATGTAGGTCTGTGATCTACTTTGAATAATTTTTTGTAGCGCGTGAGGTAGGATCAAGGTGTGTGTATATAGATTTATCAAAGAGACCATGGTTTCCTCTTTGCTGAGGTGATCTCTGCCTCTTGGTTCATTTGTCTTTTCTTGCATCAATACCATACTATCTTAATTTATGTTGCTTTGTAATATTTTTGGAAATCTGGTAGTGAAAGCCTTCCGACTTTTTTATTCTTTAAGATTGTCTTGCCTTCTCTGTTCCCCATGTTTCCTAAATTAATTTTGGAATCTCAGGATTAATTTTCACAAATGAATTTTTGGTACTATGCCTGTAATTGCATTGGTTTTATAAAATAACCTGAGGATAATTGACATCTTTACAATATCGAGTTTTCCAGTTGATGAATATGGTATAATTGTCCATTTACCTAGGTTGTCTTTAACTTTTCTCAAGAGTGTTTTATAGTTTTCATTGTAGAAATCTTGATTTGTTTAATTTATTTCTAGTATATTTTGCTTTGTATTTTTAATTTGTTTTTCAATGTTTTTGGCTAGTACGTAGAATTGCAATATCTTTTTGTATATTGACTTTATAGCTGGTGACATTTATAAATTCAATTACTTATTCCAATACTTTGTGGATTTTGGATTTTCTATATATATATAATCCTGTTAATACCAATAAAAGAAAGTCTTACCTAACGTCTAAACTTTATTTTTTGCTTATTTTTCTTGCCTTATTTCTTTAGAGTAATGAATAGAAATGAATGTGAATATCTTTGCCTTGTTTCTGAACTTAGGGAAATGTGTTTAATATTTCACCATTAAGTATGATACTACCTAGAAGTTTTTATAAATAAGCTTTATCAAATTAAGGGAATTCTGTTTTATTCTTGGATTTTCAAGATTGTTTTGTAAAAATCATGAATGGACATTAGATTTTATCTAGTGCCTTCTCTAGATAAAGAGAGTCTTTATCAGAGTCTTTAAGAAATCCTTGTCAATCCTGAGAGGTCTGGAAAAAAAAATTCTTAAATCTGTTAATAAGGTGAATTATATATTCCTTGATTTTCATATGGTAAAACAACATCTATTACTGGAATAAACCACACTTGGATATGGTTTATTAGCCTTTTCATTTTTGCTAGATTCAATGTTACTTTAAAAAAAGTATTTCTGTGTCTATGTTAATGAGAAGGTTGTCCTGTGATTTCTTTTATCATAATATACTTGTCTGTTTTGTATCAGGTTTATATTCTTATAAAAGTTGAAAACTATTCTGAAAGGTGGTATAAAATCGCAGCTCACTGCAGCCTCGACCTCCTGGACTCAAGTGACCCTCTTGCCTCAGCCTCCTGAATAGCTGTGACTACAGGCACACACCACCATACCCAGCTTTTTTTTTTTTTTTGTAGAGACAGGGTTTCACCATGTTGCCCAGGCTAGTCTTGAGCTCCTAGGCTCAAGTGATCTGCCCACCTTGGCCTCTCAAAATACTAGGTTTACAGATGTAAGCCACCATGCCTGGTTGTGACCTTTCTTTCAATAGATCCTTTTTTTAATTTCTCCTTCAGAAGATGGTTTCATCCCATGGTCCAAGTACTTTGACTTTCACTACCACATTCTAGAAAATTAATGCCCCCATTTCCTCACTCCTTGTATATTCATGCCCTTTGCTATGTGACTTGTTTTGGGCAATGGAACGTTAAACAGTAAAATATGAGCAGAGGCTTTAAACATGCTTGTGTAGTTTGGTTTGCTAACTTTAGCACTTCTGGCACTGCTACAGACACAAGAGTAGCTAAATGGCTCAGTGGAGCCCAATGCAGATCAACTCCCAGATTTGTGAGCTAAATAACATACTTGATGTTTTGCCTCTGGGATTTTTGTGATCATTTGTTAGGCAGCACATTGGAGCAATAGCTAACTGATACACACATTGGCTAACAACTCCCAAATTCAAATCATGGCTCAGACTCCTCCTCTGAGCTCCACACATATATTTGCATGGCTGATAATCATCTTCAAAATAACATACCCCAAATAGAACTTTTCTTTAGCAAGCTACCCTTATCATACCTGTTCCACCCTTATAAATGACACCGTACTTCCAACTCAAATTTATGACTAGTCCTGGATTGCTTCCTTTCCTTTATGGTGACAGACACCTCATAGTGACTCAAACATTTGTAAAATGAATGAGTACAGTTATCTAAGTGTTCTGCTACCAGGATATATGGGACACAGTAGTCTGGTCAGATCTGTCTTCAAATTCACTATCCACACTAAGTCTTTTGAAATGCGATAAGACTTAACCCAGCACCCCACTCTAAGAGGCCCAAAGTACCCAGAGAAGCTTCTCAATTAGTTGTGTTTCTGTTATCTTCCTCAATCATAAAATTTTTGGCTAATATGTAAAAATCTGAAAGGTGTTAAAAAATAAGGAATAAGAACCAGTCTATGTTTAGCCTTGGGCAGATAGATTATCAACATTGGCTATAAATTAAAGCCACTCAGTATCACCAGAAATGCATATAGGAAGTGATACTAGCATGGCTGGGGTGGAAGCAGGGACTATATCCTTTCTGTGGGATCAGAAACACTTCTTCCACTATCCTAAGTTCTTATTTTATTTTTATTTTATTTAATTAATTATTTTTTTGAGATGGAGTCTCACTCTGTCTCCAGGCTGGAGTGCAGTGGTGCGAGCTCGGCTCACTGCAACCTCCACCTCCCAGGTTCAAGGGATTCTCCTGTCTCAGCCTCCCGAGTAGCTGGGATTACAGGCGCATGCCACCACACCCAGCTAATTTTTGTATTTTTAGTAGAGACGGGGTTTCACCATGTTGGCCAGGATGGTCTCGATCTCCTAACCTTGTGATCCACCCATCTCGGCCTCCCAAAGAGTTATTATTATTACTATTATTATTATTTTTGAGACAGAGTCTTGCTCCGTCACCCAGGCTGGAGTGCAGTGGCATGACCTCAGCTCACTACAACCTCTGCCTCCTGGGTTCAAGTGATTCTCCTGCTTCAGCCTCCTGAGTAGCTGGGATTACAGGTGCACACCACACCTGGCTAACTTTTGTATACTTTCTTTAGTAGAAACGTGGCTGGTAACACAAGGCGATATTCACACAAGTGCATAAAATGGTCAGGAGGTAGAGAAAAGACTTTTCTGGGACTCCTTGACATGGGAGCCTCATGTACTCTGGTTCCAAGACCTGGTAATGGAGTCCTAACAGGGGCTATAGTTAGATTGCGAGGATATGGAAATACAATTGTTGATGGGATTATGGTGAATATTTGAAAATTAGTGTTTATTATTATTTTGAGACAGGGTCTCACTCTGTCGCCCAGGCTGGAATGCAGTGGTGTGATTATAGCTCACTGCAGCCTGGAACTTCTGGGCTTAAGTGATCCACCCAAGTGGCTAGGACTACAGGCACACACCACCATAACTGATTAATTTTTTACTTTTTTTTTTTTTAGAGATGGGGTCTTGCTATGTTGTCCAGGCTGGAAGACCTGGATTCAAGTGATCCTTCCGCCTCAGCCTCCCAAAGTGCTGGGATCATAGGCATGATGTGAGCCACCATGGCTGAGGAATTTTCAAGTGTACAATACATTATTATTAACTATAGTCACCATACAGTACAGTCAATGTCCAGAAATTTTCTTCCTGTCTAACTGAAATTTTGCACCCTTTGACCAACAACTTCCCATTTCTCCACCCCATCCTCTAGCCCGTGGTATTAACCATTCTACTCTCTGCTGCCAAGAGTTTGACTTTTTTGATTCCACATATCAGTGAGATCATGCAGTATTTATTATCATTTTTATTTCAATAGGTTTTTGGGGAACAAGTGGTGTTTGGTTAATGAATAAGTTCTTTAGCGGTGATTTCTGAGATTTTGGTGTACCCATCACCCGAGCAGTGTACACTGTTAACCAATGTGTAGTCTTTTATCCCTCACCCCTCCCACCCTTTCCCCCAAGTCCCCAGAGTCCAATGTATCATTCTTATGTCTTCATGTAGTCATAGCTTAGCTCCTGATCATACAGTATTTATCTTTCTGTTCCTGTCTAGTATGTGAGGTGATGGGTATGTTAATTAGCTTTATTTCATCATTCCATAATGTATACATATAACAAAACACATAGTACCCCTTAAATATATACAATTATTATTTGTTGATTAAAAATTTTAAAAAGAGGACCAAAGGTGGAGGCATCACATTTCATGATTTCATTGCTATATTACAAAACTACTGAATCAAAACAGTATGTTAGTGCCATAATAGCAGACACATAGACCAATGGAACACAATAGAGAGCCTAGAAATAACTCCATGTATGTGCAGTCAACTATTTTTCAACAAAGACACTAAGAATACCCAATGGGGAAAGGATAGTCTTTTCAGTAAATGGTGGCGTGAAAACTGGATATCCGTATGCAAAACAGAAAAAAAAGAAGAAATTTGACTCTTATATATAAAAATCAATTGAAAATGCACGAAAAACTTAAATGTAAGACATGAAGCCATAAACCTTCTCAAAAATATATATATAGGGAAAAACTCTTTGACATTGGCCTCAGTAATGATTGTTTGCATTTGATCCCAAAAGCAACATGGAGCTGGGCATGATAGCTCACGCTTGTAATCCCAGCACTTTGGGAGGCCAAGGTGGGAGGATTGCATGAGGCCAGGAGTTTGAGACCAACCTGGGCAACATAGTAAGACCCACATTGCTATTAAAAGTAAATAAATAAATAAAAGCAATATGGTTGAACCTTGAAAACATTATGCTAAGTGAAATAAACCAGATGCAAAATGACAAATATTGTATGATTCCACTTATATGAGGAAACATGAACAGGGAATTCATAGACACAGAAGGAGCAATAGAGGTTGCCAGGGCCTGGAAGCAGAGGAGAATTGGAGGTATTATTTCATGCGTATAGGGTTTCCATTCAGAAATGATGAAAAAGAATGGAAGATGGATAGTAGTAATGGTGCACACCATTGTGAATGTACATAGTGCCACTGAGTCTCCTTTTTTTTTTTTTTTGAGATGGAGTCTCACTCTGTCGCCCAGGCTGGAGTGCAGTGGCGTGATCTCGGCTCACTACAACCTCCGCCTCCCGGGTTTAAGCGATTCTCCTGCCTCAGCCTCCCTAGTAGCTGGGATTACAGGTGCACACCACCAGGCCTGGCTAATTTTTGTATACTTTTTTTTTAGTAGAAACATGGTTTCACCATGTTGGTTAGGCTGGTCTCAAACTCCCAACCTCAGGTGATCTACCCACCTCAGCCTCCCAAAGTGCTGGGATTACAGGCGTGAGCCATCGTGCCCGGCAATGTGCTGCTGAGTCTTACACTTAAAATGGTCAATTTTGTTATACATATTTTACCACAATAAAAATATTAATAAAGGCCAGGTGTGGTAGCTCATGCCTGTAATTCCAGCACTTTGGGAGGCTGAGACAGAAGAATTACGTGAGGCCACAAATTCTAGACAGTCTGGGCAACATAGTGATGCCCTGTCTCTACAAAAAAAAAAAAAATTAGTGGGGCATGGGGGCGCAGCCTGTACTCCCAGCTACTTGGAAGGCTGAGGTGAGAGGATAATTTAAGCTCGGGAATTTGAGGCTGCAGTTAGCTGAGATTGCGCCACTGCACTCCAGCCTTAACAAGAGTGAGACCTTGTCTCAAAAAGAAAAAAAAAGTAATAAAAACTTTATTTATTTTAGATTAATAAAAACTTTAATAAATAAAACTGTTGTAATTTTTTCTTTTTTCTGAGACAGAGTCTCACTCTGTCCCTCAGGCAGAGAGCAATGGTGCAATCTCAGCTCATTGCAACCTCCGCCTCCCAGGTTCAAGCAATTTTGTTTCCTCAACTTCCTGAGTAGCTAGGATTACAGGCGTGCGCCACCACGCCTGGCTAATTTTTGTATTTTTAGTAGAGACGGGGTTTCACCATGTTGGCCAGGCTGGTCTCAAACTCCTGACCTCATGATTCACCCGCCTCGGCCTCCCAAAGTGCTGGGATTACAGGCGTGAGCCTCTGTGCCCGGCCAACTGTTAAAATTTTTTTTTAAAAGTAGATTCTTAGGTCCTCCCTTGGAGATATTGACAAGGTAAGTCTGGGATAGAGTGGGAAGCTATTACCCTGGGATCCCCCAGGGTAGCATGGTGAAACCCTGTCTCTAAAAAAAAAAAAAAGTAAAAATTAGCTGGGCATGTTGGTGCACTCCTGTAGTCCCAGCTACTCAGGAGGCTGTTGTGGGAGGATTGCTTGACCCCAGGAGGTTAAAGCTGCAGTGAGCTGTGATCACACCACTGCACTCCACCGTGGTGACACAGCAAGACCCTGTCTCAAAAACAAAAACAAAAAACTATAGTATTTTTTTTTTTTAAGTAGACTCTTAGGTCTTCCTTTGGAGATCTTGGCAAGGTAAGTCTGGGATAGGGTAGGAAGCTATCTGTTCACAAGATCCCCTCTTTATACCTTTGATAAATCTCAATTTGTAAAGCACTGCCCCAGGACACTCGTTCCCAAAAAGATTGTCCTGGGGACCATCACATCTAGAATGTGTCCCAAATGCAAATTATGACTCAAATTTAGACCTACTGAGACAGAAACTTGAAAGTGGGTTCTAGCAATCTGTGTTTAAACAAGTCCTTGAGGTCATCTGGTGCGGGCTCCCTTTTGAGAACCACTACCTTTTTGTGAATCCTGGGACCCTTTGCTACCCAACTATCTGCCTAATTAGGAAACCTCAAGTCAGAAAATGCCGCCCAGGTGTGGTGGCTCACGACTGTAATTCCAGCACTTTGGGAGGCTAAGATGGGCAGATCACTTGAGGGCAGGAGTTCAAGATCAGACTGCCAGCACGGTGAAACCCCATCTCTACTAAAAATACAAAAGTTGGCCGGGCATGGTGGCAGGCGCCTGTAATCCTAGCCACTTGGGAGGCTGAGGCAGGGGAATCGCTTAACCCGGGAGGTAGACATTGCAATGAGCCAAGATTTCGCCACTGTACTTCAGGCTGGGTGACAGAGCGAGATTCTGTCTCAAAAAAAAAAAAAAAAAAAATTGCTGACAGTTGTCACCAAAGGTGATTCAAAGTAGACTAGAGTGATTCTTCCCAAAGGAGACGTACAGGAAACGGGAATCACAGCTGGCCCCATTGATAGTCTCCCAAGAATAAGGAATTGGCAGTTCAGAGACCTCTTCTTGTGTAGTCCCTGCCCATGAGGAACCAAACTGATCAGGGAATGAATACGCCATTGACCAATTTGTCTAACAAGCTTCAGAGGGGATAGACCACTCCAGGGCCCAACATGCAATTCATCTACTTACAGTCACCCAGGCCCCCAGGCGCAAGGTCCAAGACACTCATGCGTTCTCCAGGAGAAATCATCCAGGCCCCGTACCACCTGCCGGGCTCTGTCTCCCTGCTCTTTTGGGGGGCAGAGCTTCTGTCTTCATCGCCTACTTCCACGAGACAACAAAATTCAGGGGAGGTTGAGAGGTGACAGCGTGCTGGCAGTCCTCACAGCCCTCGCTCACTCTCGGCGCCTCCTCTGCCTGGGCTCCCACTTTGGCGGCACTTGAGGAGCCCTTCAGCCCACCGCTGCACTGTGGGAGCCCCTTTCTGGGCAGGCCAAGGCCGGAGCCGGCTCCCTCAGCTTGCAGGGAGGTGTGGAGGGAAAGGCGCGAGCGGCAACCGGGGCTGCGCGCGGCGCTTGCGGGCCAGCTGGAGTTCCGGGTGGGCGTGGCCTTGGCGGGCCCCGCACTCCGAGCAGCCGGCCGGCCCTGCCCGGCCCGGGCAATGAGGGGCTTAGCACCCGGGCCAGCGGCTGTGGAGGGTGTACTGGGTCCCCCAACAGTGCCAGCCCGCCGGCGCTGCGCTCGATTTCTCACCCGGCCTTAGCTGCCTTCCCGCGGGGCAGTGCTTGGGACCTGCAGCCCGCCATGCCTGAGCCTCCCACCCCCTCCATGGGCTCCTGTGCGGCCCGAGCCTCCCCGACGAGCGCCACCCTCTGCTCCGCGGCTCCCAGTCCCATCGACCACCCAAGGGCTGAGGAGTGCGGGCGCACGGCACCGGGACTGGCAGGCAGCTCCACCTGCAGCCCCAGTGCGGGATCCACTGGGTGAAGCCAGCTGGGCTTCTGAGTCTGGTGGAGACATGGAGAACCTATATGTGTAGCTCAGGGATTGTAAATACACCAGTCAGCACCCTGTGTCTAGCTCAGGGTCTGTGAATGCACCAATGGACACTCCGTATCTAGCTACTCTGGTGGGGCCTTGGAGAACCTTTATGTATAGCTCAGGGATTGTAAATACACCAATCGGCACTCTGTATCTAGCTCAAGGTTTGTAAACACACCAATCAGCACCCTATGTCTAGCTCAGGGTTTGTGAGTGCACCAATTGACACTCTGTATCTGGCTACTCTGGTGGGGCCTTGGAGAACCTTTGTGTCGACACTCTGTATCTAGTTAATTTAGTGGGGACGTGGAGAACCTTTGTGTCTAGCTCAGGGATTGTAAAGGCACCAATCAGCACCCTGTCAAAACAGACCACTGACTCTACCAATCAGCAGGATGTGGGTGGGGCCAGATACCAGAATAAAAGCAGGCTGCCCCAGCCAGCAGTGGCAACTCGCTCGGGTCCCCTTCCAAGCTATGGAAGCTTTGTTCTTTCGCTCTTTGCAATAAATCTTACTACTGCTCACTCTTTGGGTCCACGCTGCTTTTATGAGCTGTAACACTCACCGCGAAGGTCTGCAGCTTCACTCCTGAAGCCAGCGAGACCACGAGCCTACTGGGAGGAACGAACAACTCCAAACGCGCTGCTTTAAGAGCTGTAACACTCACAGTGAAGGTCTGCAGCTTCACTCCTGAGCCAGCGAGACCACGGACCCACCAGAAGGAAGAAACTCCGAACACATCCGAACATCAGAAGGAAGAAACTCCAGACGCGCCACTTAAGAGCTGTAACACTCACCGCGAGGGTCCGCGGCTTCATTCTTGAAGTCAGTGAGACCAAGAACCCACTAATTCTGGACACAAGGTGGCTCCTGTGGTGGGTCCACATTGCCAAACCTGCATAGCTCAGTAAGTGTTGAGGGAAATAGGGAAAAGAGATGATTGAGGGGAAAGGCATTGACTTGTTAATCATAGGGCAGGAGAAACCCTGTGATGTCCACGGAGAAGGGGCTGTTGAGGCTGATTTCTTGGAAGGGAGAATGGCTAGACTACTTGCTTAAATAGCCATTGTATAGTGAGCTTTAACTTTGCCTGTATATTACTTGGGTGGATGACTGATGGAGGTTATAGGAAGGGCTACTCTTTGTTGGCCTGGGGCACTGTTTGATATCTTAGCACTGCCCTGGATCACTCTGTGTGGTCTTAGAGTGACCAATCTGCATTGTACAAATGGATGCTCCAAGGTACTGATAGAGCTGTAGGTGCCTTGCAGTGAAGTCCTGGTCACTTCTAGTTCTTTTCACCTACTACCTGACCCAAGAACTTCAGAGGCCCTCAGCCTAGATCAAGCCTCTCTGAATTCTTCTCTGTGACCCTCACTTGCTTGGAAACATCTCCTGCCTCTCCAGAAAGACTTATCCTTCCCCGTCTTTCTTTACCCTTATCCATGATTCTAAGTAGACACCTTCAAGAGACAAGCGTCTGTGTTCCCTGGAATGGAAGGCCATGGTGTATAACAACTAGGGTAGGATGGGTGAGTGAGGGAAAGTGAAGGGCTCAGGCAAGCCCAACATCCAGTCTCCTCTTGACATCGTATCCTCTGGGGAACACGAGGGAAGCATTGAAACCTGCAGGATTCTTTTCCATAATTCCCTTCATTTCACTTGAAGGTCAAGTCTCGTCCTTAAGCTGAGATTGTTAGCAAGACATTGACCTCATTCCTTTACCTCTCCTGGCCTTTGTTTTGCTTCTGCAAAAATATTCCTGAGTTGTTCCCCTCAATTCCAATGATATGAGGAATCCCCAACCTTGTTCCCTTGTCCTTAGTTTTGCCTGCCCTAAATCCATCTTTCCCTCCAGGCCCCAGGGAGAATTGCAATTCCTATCATGTTACTCCTTTGATTGCGGTTCCTTCACAGCCCCATCCTTTATGGATTATACTTTTCAAAGTTCTTAGACATGTCATCCCTGCCCACCTCTCCAACATCATCCTCATCGTTTCTATCTAACACTTTGTACTTAAGCAGCAGCAAAGGGCTAAGAGAACTCTGTCCCGTGCTGCTTCTTGCTTCTAGGCATATTCCCTTGCTTATATCTCTGCCAGAAATGCCCCTGTGCAACCCTTCACCTGGGTAACTCCTTGCCCAGGTATTCCTTCCTCCAGGACTCCTTCCATGAATGCATTACTCCAGGCTGGATTGAGGGTTCCTCTCTACTCCAATCTGTACATCGTTTTATTTTAGCACTTAATTCACTGTGTTACAATGATCTGTTTCTGAATCCATCTTCTGGAAGGTGGAACCATTAGAAAAAAAAGACCACATCATTAATCTTTGTATCCCCAACAGCTAACACTTAGCCTGGCCCAAAGAAGACCCTCTTGCAGAATGGCTGTTAGCACTTTTTCAGTGATTGACAACCTAGTTGTCAACCTAGTTCAATTCTTCTGTACTTCCCAGCACGGCTCAACAAAAATTATGCACCAGGCCACGTGCTGTGGCTCATGCCTGTAATCCCAGCACTTTGGGAGGCCGAGGTGGGCAGATCACCTGAGGTTGGGAGTTGAAGACCAGCCTGGCCAACATGGTAAAACTAACTAGTTTTTGTAAAAAACTAGCTAGTTAGTTTTGTATTTTTACAAAAACTAGCTGGCCATGGTGGTGCACACCTGTAATCCCAGCTACTCAGGAGGCTGAGGCAGGAGAATCATTTGAACCCGGGAGGCAGAGGTTATAGTGAGCCGAGATTGCGCCACTGAACTCTCCAGCCTGGGTGACAGCTCAAGACTCTGTCTCAAAAGAAAAGAAAACAAACAAAAACCCAACAACAACAACAAAATTGTGCACCAACACTAGACACTAGAAACAGATTAGGACATATTTATTATGTGGATGGAAAAAGAGAATCATATAAGTGTCAAATGACTGTATCTTTCTGGTCTCTAATTTTGAAACCCTGGTTCTAAGGTAGAAAGTTTTTAATGTGCGGTCAACTTCTTAAGATGAATGTTATTACTGGTAATGTCATGACCTATTTGAATCAGAATTTGGCTGCCACCATAATTCCAAGTGGGACTTAAGGCAACAAGTAACCCTTCCTTCCTTCCTTTCCTTCCTTCCTTCCTTCTTTCCTTCCTTCCCTTCCTTCCTTCCTCCCTCCTTCCCTCCTTCCCTCCCTCCCTCCCTTCCTCTTTTCTTCCTTGAAAACCTAAATCCACTCATCTTGCAATATTTTGCCTAGCTATGATCTCTGCTTTCATATTTTCTCACTGCTCAGACATAGTTGTCTGACCTTCTTCAGTCTTAGTTGTGTCTTAGACAAGGAAGATGACCCTGATCTTTTCTTAAGTTCACTGAACCTTATATGTGTTAGAGCAGGTGCAGACCATTTTATCTAAGGTCTAAAGTTGTTCTTAGTAGATTTGATGATTCTAAAGCAGAGAAAAAGGGAATGGGTAAGCCTCTGAGAGGCCAATGAACAGGGGTTAGTCAATGTCATGAAATGTTGCCCATAACAAATGACAGAATGTAGGATTCCTAAGTTTTGCAATTTTAAAGCTTTTGTATCCAATTATTCACCTCAAGAAATAAAAAAGCAGAGAGATTTTGGAGCCTGTTCAGCATCTATTTCAAGTTTCTTCCCTTCCTTAACTGTCTAGCTGATGTGTCAGCAACATGGACTTGGGAAATCAAACAAGAGTTTCAGAATTTTTACTCCTGGGATTTTCCCAAGACCTAGAGGATCAACAGTTGCTCTTTGCACTGTTTCTGTCCATGTACCTGGTCACCGTTCTGGGGAACCTGCTCAGCATCCTGGCCATCAGCTCTGACTCCCACCTCCACACCCCCATGAATTTCTTCCTCTCCAATCTGTCCCTGGCTGACATCGGTTTCACCTCCACCGCAGTCCCCAAGATGCTGGTGAACATCCAGGTGCAGAGCAATGCCATCAGCTATGCAGGCTGCATCGCCCAGATGTATTTTTTCATGGTTTTTGGAGGCATGGACACATTTCTCCTCACCGTGATGGCCTATGACCGGTACGTGGCCATCTGTCACCCCCTGTACTACCGTGTCATCATGAACCCCCGCCTCTGTGGCCTGCTGGTTCTTGTGTCCTGGTTCCTCAGCTTGTCATACTCCCTGATCCAGAGTCTGTTGATGCTGCAGGTGTCCTTCTGTACCAGTTGGGTCATTCAGCACTTTTACTGTGAGCTTGCTCAGGTCCTCACGCTTACCTGCTCAGACACACACGTCAATTACATCCTGCTCTACGTGGTGACCGGCCTTCTGGACTTTGTGCCCTTCTCAGGGATCCTTTACTCCTACACCCAAATTGTCTCCTACATCCTGAGAATCTCATCCACAGATGGGAAACACAAAGCCTTTTCTACCTGTGGATCTCATCTGTTTGTGGTTTCTTTATTCTATGGGACAGGCCTTGGTGTGTATCTTAGTTCCAATGCATCGTCCTCTTCCTGGTGGGGCATGGTGGCCTCGGTCATGTACACTGTGGTCACCCCCATGCTGAACCCCTTCATCTATTGCTTGCGGAACAGGGACATCAAGAGGACCCTAGAAACACTGCTTGGGAGAATGCTGTATGCTCAATGACGGGGACATTGGTCCTGGGCTTCTGAGTTGGCAGAGGTAGCAGCAGTGAGCTAAAGAAATTCTGGACCAGCCTGGGCAACATAGCAAGACCCTGTCTCTACAAAAAAAAAATAAAATTTAGCCAGGCATGGTGGTGTGTACCTGTGGTCCCAGCTATTCAGGAGGCTGAGGTGGGAGGATCCCTTGAGTCCAGGAGGCTGAGGCTTCAGTGAGTCGAGATCATGCCACTGCACTCCAGCCTGGGCAATACAGCCAGACCCTGTCTCAAAAACAACAGCAACTAAAGAAATTCTGCCTGTAGGCCAGGCGCAGTGGCTCACACCTGTAATCCCAGTGCTTTGGGAGGCTGAGACAGGAAGATCACTTGAGACCAGAAGTTCAAGACCAGTCTGGGCAACAAAGATAGTAAAATGTCTCAAAAAAAAAATTCTGCCTCTTAATCTCATGGAATTTGTTTCTCTGTTTCTCTGCCTTTGGTCAACATTACCTTGTGAGTACTGTGAGTACTTTGTATGAGTCTTATACAAAGAGACTTCTCTGTTATCCTTCAGTTCTACCCTTTCATCTCCTCCTTTTACATTTTCCACAATTGCACCTCAGCTTGGTGTTTGTAGATTTGTTTGTGTTGATTCCTGAGGGTTAATACAACAAGTACTCAACTCAGACATTGTTGGATAAAAGTTATGAAATAGTTCATTTTACCATTAACCATTGCTAGCTCTTATCAAGTTCATTCATTTGACGATCTTTTCTTAAACCTTTCTCAATGATCCTTTGACAGTATTTATTGGACCTTATAGTGTGCCAGGCTGTTCTAGGTGCCTGGGATACAGAAGTGAAAATAAATTTTTGCCCCATAGAGTTAAATCTGCAATCTTAGAATGTTATCAGATCATGTTATATGTTCAAACTTAAAATAGATTGATGGGTAAATAATTTATTTCCTTATTAGTGAGGTTGAACATTTCTCCATATGTTTGTTTAGTACATTTCTAAAATAAGCTTTGATAGCCTCTAAAATAAAGAAAATAGGGAGACCCTTTCTTTACAAAAAAAAAAAATAGGCTGGGCGTGGTGGCTCACGCCTGCAATCCCAGCAGTTTGGGAGGTCGAGGCGGGTGGATCACCTGAGGTCAAGAGTCTCAAAAAAAAAAAAAAAAAAAAAAAGCCAGCTATTGTAGTGTTCACCTATAGTCCCAGCCACTTGGGAGGCTGAGGCAGGAAGATCACTTGAGCCCAAGAGTTTGAGCATGTAGTGAGCCGTGATGGCGCCACTGCACTCTAGCCTCAGAGACAGAAAGAGACCCTGCTTAAAAAAAAAAAAAAAAAAAGGCCAGGTACGGTGGTTCACACCTGTAATCACAGCAATTTGGGAGGCCAAGGTGGGTGGATCACCTGAGGTCAGGAGTTTGAGACCAGCCTGACTAACATGGCAAAACCCCATCTTTACTAAAAATACAAAATTAGCTGGGTGTGGTGGCCCGCACCTGTAATCTCAGCTACTCGGGAGGCTGAGGCAGGAGAATGGCTTGAACCTGGGAGGCAGAGGTTGTGGTGAGGTGAGATAGCGCCACTGCACACCAGCCTGGGCAACAAGAACAAAACTCCATCTCAAAAAAAAAAAAAAGAAAGAAAGAAAAAAGAAAATGTATCACCAGAAACAGACAAACCATCTGCCCAGAATTTTAGGTCTGATCGTGCTGTATTTTGTCTAGTTGCCTAATTTCGCAGGTGAATTCACAGAGGCCCAAAACAGGAGTTTAGACAGTAACAGCACCTGGCTGAATGTAGAAACATCTTCAAATATGGTGCCAGCAGCGAGCACTAGCTTATGATTCAGGAGAGTGAGAACTGAATCACAGAGTTGCCAGAATCTAGGTATATAGTGCTGAGCAGCTTCAGATGCTGCAAATCCACTAGGACTACGGGATCTCTTCCTAAATGTTCATTTTAATATCTCCTCCACCATAAAACAAGTACCTTGGTGTAAGGTGAGATTATGGAGGGATATTCCAACAAGAAATTGGATAATATGTCTTTGGATGATGCTGTTTGCCAAGGCACTGTGGCAGGAAAGGCAAACGTAAGTACATAAATAAATATTCATTTCAGTAAAGATGAATTGCTGCCTACCCTGGGGTGCAAAGTGTCTGATGTAATCAACTTGCCACCATGTGGTCCTCGAGGAATATGACTATTTAGAGGCCATATACTGACATCCAAAGATGAGCCCAGCAACTCTTCAATTTCAATGCTCTAAATCTGAAAACAGGCTTAAGTATGAAAACTGGTAGAAGACAAGTTCAATATGCTATTACACCATGTGGTCCTTAAGAAAGTCATGTCATTTTACAATAGAAAAACACTTAAACTATAAGTATGTATTATGAAACAAGGCACAAAAATGAAGTTTTTAAATAAAACCCAAATATGATGTTTAATGTCCTTTTTTTTTTTTTTTTTTTTTTTTGACGGAGTCTTACTCTGTTGCCAGGCTGGAGTGCAGTGGCGCGATCTTGGCTCACTGCAACTTCTGCCTCCTGGGTTCAAGCTATTTCCCTGCCTCAGCCTCCTGAGTAGCTGGGACTACAGGCGCCCACCACCACGCCCAGCTAATTTTTGTATTTTTAGTAGAGACGGGGTTTCACCATGTTGGCCAGGATGGTCTCCATCTTTTGGCGTCATGATCTGCCCGCCTCGGCCTCCCAAAGTGCTGGGATTACAGGCATAAACCACCGCGCCTGGCCTAATGTACATATTTAAAGATTAAATGTGCAGTGATCATTAAAAAACAAGAAAACTAGTAGAAGAATCATGATTTTCAATGGTGGTGGCTGACATCTGACTTCTGCTGACTTGATCATGATATTTTTGGATATGTAGGTCAAACAATACACTCGACGTCTGCTCACCTACAATCTGTTGCCATCACCACAAATCCCTGTGGGTCATGGACCCTGTTTACCATTTTAGACTTGCTGCCTGATAGCCTACCTTGCCTCTCACTTTTAGTGTTGTCATTTGAGCTTGGAACTCAAGATACTAGTAAAAAAATATATACAACCTCTGTTTTAGGCTGGGCGCGGTGGCTTACGCCTATAATCCCAGCACTTTGGGAGGCTGAGGCAGGCAGATCACTGGAAGTCAGGAGTTCAAGACTAGGCTGGTCAATATGGTGAAACCCCATCTCTACTAAAAATACAAAAGTTAGCTAGGTGTGGTAGCGTGCACCTGTAGTTCCAGCTACTCAGGAGGCTGAGGCAGGAGAATCACTTGAACCTGGGAGGCGGTGGTTGCAGTGAATACCTTGGTGTAAGGAGAGATTATGCAGGGATGTCCCAAGAAGCAATCGGATATGTGTCTTTGGATGATGCTGCAAATCATCATCCAATGCAGTGAGATTGCGCCACTGCACCCCAGCCTGGACGACAGAGTGAGACTTCATCTCAAAACAACAACAACGACAATGACAACAACAAGAACACCTCTGTTTTACTATGACAGTTAACGGTGCTATGTTTAAATATCCAAGAGTTGGAACAACAGTTTTGAAAATTCTGATTTTCAATGGACTAAGATGGCTTTAACGTTTTCCTCAGCTTTACAAAACGAGCTAGGTTTCTTCCTGATTACAGAGCCCTGACCTTTTTTTAGAGCATTTACTTTAAAAAACTTGTGATTGCAAATTATTTATCTGCTCCCTTGAAAGGGAGATAAATCATTTTTAAGTCTCATGCCTTTTTTTTTTTTATGAGACTGTCTGTCACTCTGTCACCTAGGCTGGAGTGCAGTGGCATGATCATAGCTCATTGCAGCCTCGAACTCCTAGGCTCAAGTGATCCTCTTGCCTCAGACTCCCAAGCAGCTGGGATTACAGGCATACAGGCCACCATGCCTGGCTAATTTTTTTTTTCCTGGTAGAGATGGGGTCTTGCTACGTTGCCCAGGCTGGTCTTGAATTCCTTGGCTCAAATGATCATCCCACTTTGGCCTCCCAAAGTGCTGGGATTACAGGTGTGAGCCATCACGCCCTGCCACATCCCAGTTGTATAACCCAGGAATGTCTTTCTCAAGGACCTGGTTGCCATCCCTTTGAAATGTAATTATTAATAAAAACAACATCCCTATCTTTCAGCTTCTTTGGGAGGGTAGGAGCCTTCTGTAAGTGACAATTAGTGAACACACATGGCCAAATCACACTGGACAACCTCCTCCCTAACGTCTTCCTGGGCTTTTCCATTAGCTCACTCCAGCATTTGAAAATCCTGTCATTTTTGTTTCAGTAGAGTTGAGTTCAATCTCTTTTCCCTAATGCAATAGTCTTTTTTTTTTTTTTTTTTTTTTTTGAGATGGAGCATCCCTCTGTCGCCAAGCTAGAGTGCAGTGGTGCAATCTTGACTCACTGCAACCTCTGCCTCATGGGTTCAAGTGATTCTCCTGCCTCAGCCTCCTGAGTAGCTGGGACTACAGGCATCCGCCACCATGCCCAGCTAATTTTTGTATTTTTAGTAGAGACAGGGTTTCACCATGTTGGCCAGAATGGTCTCAATCTCTTGACCTTGTGATCCATCTGCCTCGGCCTCCCAAAGTGCTGGGATTACAGGCGTGAGCCACATTGCCTGGCCTCCCTAAGGCAATAGTCTTGACCCTTATTGCAATTGTCTTGAATAAAGTCTTCTTTGCCAGCTTGACCCCATGTGATGTAATTTTTCTTTGACACGATCAATGACTTTCCACACTTCATAGCAAATTTCTACCAACTGATATATGGTTTTGGCGATGGAATTACCCAATGTCTTGCTAGTTTAAATCAATAACATGACATTCTGCAAAGGACTTTGGACTGCAAAGAGATCAAAGCTCACTGTCTTGATGACTTGCATATGTTTAATTTGGAAGAGAATAGCTGAGTCTGATTGCTACAAAGACTTTCCTTTATAGTACTCAAAACGTGTGAGATCACAGAGAAGGTAACGATATTGAAAGAGGAATCAGGCCCGGAGCAGTGGCTCACACCTGTAATCCCAGTACTTTGGGAGGCCGAGGTGGGCAGATCACGAGGTCAAGAAATTGAGATCATGCTGGCCAATATGTTGAAACCCTATCTCTACTAAAAATACAAAAAAAATTACCTGGGTGTGGTGGTGGACGCCTGTAATCCCAGCTACTTGGGGGGCTGAGGCAGGAGAATCACTTGAACTTGGGAGGTGGAGGTTGCAGTGAGCCGAGATGGCGCCGCTGCACTACAAGCCTGGTGACAAAGCAAGACTCCGTCTCAAAAGCAAAACAAAACAAACAAAACAAAACGCAAAAATAAAAATAAAAAAGAAAGAGGAATCAAGACTAACTTGATAGTAGAGCCCACTACACACCTAGTTTCTACGCTATGACCTACTGCTCCTAGGCTACAAACCCGCACAGCATGTCACTGTGCTGAATACTGTAGGCAATAGTAGTGCAATGGTATTTGTGTATCTAAACATAGAAAAGGTACAGTTAAAATATAGTTTAAAGGTACAGTCTAAAAGACAAAAGAAGGTCCACCTGTTTAGGGTACTTACCATGAATGGAGCTTGCAGGACTGGAATTGATCTGGGTGAGTCGTTGAGTAGGGGGTGAATGTGAAGGCCTAGGACATTACTGTACATCATTATAAGACTTTAGAAACACTGTACACTTAGGCTACACTAAATTTGTAAAAAATATTTTTCTGTTTTCAAGAATCAACCTTGCTTACTGTAACATTTTCACTGTTTAAAAAAGGCTTTTGACTGTTTTGTGATAACACTTAGCTTAAAACACAGATTGTACAGCTGTTACAAAAGTTATTTTCTTTCTTTCTATCCTTATTCTATAACTTTTTTCTATTAAGATTTTTTTTTTTTTAGTTAAAATTTTTTTTCTGTTAAAAACTATGACACATAGCCAGGAGCTGTGATTCACACCTGTAATCCCAGTACTTTTGGAGAGTCAGGAAGAGATTCACTTGTGGCCAGGAGTTTGAGACCTGCCTGGTCCACATAGCGTGACACAGTCCCTAAAAAAAAAAAAAAAAAACACCAAAAAATGAAGATACGAACACACATTAGCCCAGGCATACACAGGGTCAGGAGCATGAATACAACATCTCCCACCTCCACATCTTGTCCCACTGGAAAGTCTCGATGCCACTCATGGAGCTGCCATCTATCACAACAATGCCTTCTTCCAAAATACCTCCTGAAGGACCTGCCTGAGGCTGTTTCCAGTTAATTTTTTAAAATATAAAAATAGAAGGACGACATGAATGATAGACTGGATTAAGAAAACGTGGCACATATACACCATGAAATACTATGCAGCCATAAAAAAGGATGAGTTCATGTCCTTTGTAGGAACATGAATGAAGCTGGAAACCATCATTCTGAGCAAACTATTGCAAGGACAGAAAACCAAACACTGCATGTTCTCACTCACAGGTGGAAATTGAACAATGAGAACACTTGGACACAGGATGGGGAACAGCACACACTAGGGCCTGTCATGGGATGAGGGGAGCGGGGAGGAATAGCATTAGGAGATATACCTAATGTAAATGATTAGTTAATGGGTGCAGCACACCAACATGGCACATGTATATATATGTAACAAACTTGCACATTTTGCACATGTACCCTAAAGCTTAAAAGTATAATAAAAAATAAATTAAAAAATAATAAAAAATAGAAGGACAACACTCTAAAATAATGATTAAAAGTATAGTAAATACATAAATCACTAACATGGTCATTTATGATGACTGTCAATCATTACATACTACCTAGAATTATATGTGCTACAGTATTATGTAACTGGCAGTGCAGTAGGTTCGTTTACACAAGCATCATCACAAACGTGGGGAATACATTGTGTTATTGTTATGGGATCTTTAGGGTTTCACTTTTCTGTCTGGAAAGCTCTGTGGCCAGTGGTGCCTTTGCCTGAATTCTTGTCTTGCATCCAGGAAGAATGAGGTACGCAGGCAATTGGAGGGTGAACAAGATGAAGAGGAGCTTTATTGAGTGTTACAACAGCTTAGAGGAGACCCACAGTGGGTAACTGCTCTCTGTAGGCAGGTCTTCTGGTGGAGTGTTCAGCTCTCAGCTGAGATGGGGCCCTGGAGAGGGTGGCTCCTCCCTGCTAACAGGTGGTCTGGTCATCTCTCCATCCTCTGCCCTGCTCTGGCTGAGCCCGGGGCTTTTATGGACCTCAGAGGGGAGGAAGCACATGCTGATCGCTCCACGGGCAGCCATGGGTGGGCCAGAGGAGGCAATACAAGTCCCCACTCCATCCATGAGACTGGCATCATGGTGTCTAGCCTTCAGGCCTTCCATGGCCTGAAGGTAGGGTCTTACTGGGGACCTGCCCCCTTTTATCCAGAACTCTGTATCCCACTGCCATTTATGGTCCCAGAGCTGGTCCCAACCCCTCTCCGAGACTGCAGGAGGCACCAGAAGGGAAAGAGGCCAGGCTGTGGGAGCAGACACTGCCAAGCCTGCAGTGATTGGAGGGTCCTTCCCAGGCCCCCGAGGGTGGAGGCTGCAGATATGCCTGGGTCCTGTGCCTGGGAGGGCAGTGGCAGCTACACCCCGGGAGCTCCTGCCATGCCAACTCGGGAGGGTTGGGGCTCCCACTTGTCCCTGGCTCCTTCCTGCTCCATGGAGTGGGAGCCCCAGGTCTGCAGCTGTGGGTCAGTCGGCTACAGCTGCCCCCGGGAGAGCAGATCCTGTCTGCTCCTGCCCGCCTCCAAGAGCACAGGGAGGCTCGGAACCACAGCCAGATTGGGCAGCTGTAGCCCCACCCAGGAGAGCACAGGCTCCTGCCTGCTCTGTGGAGCTGGAGGCCTGGGTCTGCATCCATGGATTGGGCGGCTGCAACAGCACCTGGGGAGCTCCAGCCCCAGCTCATAAGGGATGGGCGGGGCTCCCTCTGGCTCCATGGAGTTTGCAGCCCCAGCTGCCCCTTTTCTGCTGCAGCTGGCCTGATGGCAGCAGCCACTGCTATCATTATGATGTCACAATGGCTATGACATTACTAGGCTATAGGGATTTTTCAGCTCCCTTAAAATCTTACGGAACCACCACTGTGTATGTAGTCTGGTCATTGAAACATCCTTACGCGGTGCATTACTGAAATCTTGAAACTTGAAATACCCATAATATCTTGGGCAATGTCAGGGAAATGCACTAATGGGAAGGGCAGTCCCCAAACTGTAAACACAAAGAAAAACAATGATGACACATTGTGGACCGGCAAGATGATCCCTTGATAACTGAGTGGAAATCGGAAGCTGCAGGGGAGATTTGTTGTTCTCAGGCATAGAGTGGCTGCGGGTTGGCCTGATGTCAATGGCAGGACTCTACAGGGGTAAGAGAATCCAGGGAGGCTTCTGTGCACTGCTTGGTCAGGTGGGTACTCAATGTAGAAGAAGTTCTGCCCAAGTGCCAGTTTTTCCTTCCAGACATTTTTTTTTTTTTGGAATTTTTTGGTTGTGATCATAGTGGTGTGATGAATTGGGGATTATGCTGGATATCTGCAGAGTGTTGCTGTGCTTAGAGTACAAAACCCTGACAGAGGATGAAGCCTGCGGGTGGCGCCTAAGACCCTTCCAAGGGTCCCTGCCTCCTAGTTTTCATGCCCGAGTGTCATCTCCTCTCCTTGAGTGTGGGCTGGACTCCGTGAGTAGCTTCTGATGACAAGAATATGGGGATCTCTGTGTTCTGATTGAAGGTTGAAACAACAGTAGTTTTTTTTTTAACTGCCACTCTGTGGCCCTGTTGCTTGATGTTTTAGAATAAAAAAAAACTATTATTTATTTTTGCATAATGAAGTATTGAACAATCCATTGCTTGATATTAATGGGAGTTAACTGCTCCATCAAGAGGACTAGAATAGACATTTCTCTAAAGAAGATAAACAAATAGACAATGAGCATACAAAATGGCCGGGTGCAGTGGCTCACGCCTGTAATGCCAGCACTTTGGGAAGCCAAGCTGGGTGGATTGCTTGCAGTCAGGAGTTTCTGTTCTGAAAGAGAAATATATTGATGCATGATGGTGGTGGTTGCGCAACACTGTGGATGTACTTAATGCCAGCAAACTGTACAGTGAAAAGTGGTTAAAATGGTATTGGTTACCATTTTGAAGAGGATAAATGGTAAAATGTTACTTACCATTTTGTATAAACCTATATTTATAATTTTTATATTGAATGTGGTATATTTTGCCAGGATAAAAATATGAAAATTTTAAAAAGATGCATCCTTGAAAAAGAAAAAGAAATGAAAGAAGTGAACGATGAACACAAGCTTTCTCCTCATTAGAGGAAGAGCCCGAAAGTTCCTGGGGACGTTCATTTTTTCTGCTTTATCTTGCATTAATGAGGAAGTCCTTAAAGACTGGGGAACTTGGGCCAGTTTGGCTAATGAGGAGCTCTGTGCCTTGAGCCCCCAAGGCCATAGGATAGTAAATACTCAGCCTGTGCCTCCAGCCCTGCAGTGTGAGCTTCCAGTCCAGTGGGCTCCACACCTGTCGTCTGCATCAGGAGGCTCATGTCTGACCCTGTCTTCCTGCCAGTCCTGAGGACGGAGCCTGAGCCTCCATCGTGCACCACACAGGGAGGACAGCGGACCTGCTCTCCGTGGTCATGGCCCAGCAGAGGGGAAGCGCAGCTCAGTGAGTGCTGAGGGATGGTCGGGAGCCTTGTTTCCTTATCCTCAGGACAAACAGGACAGTGGGGTGGCAGATGGGAGGAAACCCACGTGCAAAATGTCAGTTCAGACGACCGTGGAGTTTATGTTCTGGGTTGTGATTGGTCTCAGAAATCTCATTCAAAGTTTAACTTTTCTTCCACACTGGTTCAACTTCCCAAAGACATCTCACTCGTAATATCATGTTCCCTAAGCATGCCAAAAGGATTATGAAGGTGATGATGAGGATGAGGAGGAAGACGATGGTCACCAGGCTATCATGAACTTTTACTGAGGACTTCTTGATGTTCTATGAAGCCTGTTCTCTTTCATCTGCTTAGTCTTCCCTGAATTATACCTGCCGCATTATTCTTAATTATAGAATAGGAAAGGAGCCGTTTAAGTCCAGACACATGGCATTGGGCCAGGCCTCTCTCTGAGTCCAACCTGCCCTCTCAAATCCCTGTCAGTCCTGGCAGATGCCCTTGCTCACTGTGCCCTTCCCTTGGGGGGGGGTTCCTGGTAGACCACAGCTAGACTAGAGGGTGCTACATTCACAGTATCACGTATAGAAAGGGCAGCTGAGATCACATCAAAGATCCCAGAAAGAACTGGCACAGGATCATTCAGGGTGCATCTCTCCCTTTCCCCCGTTCCTGGCTTTCCTTGCGGCTCTCCACCTCCTCAAAGGAGACATAAAATCAGGGTCTTGGCTCCATTTCTATTCAGGAAGCTGGAACTCGTTTCTAAATGCACCCCAGAAGTGCCTGTAGTTAAGACCTCCCACCTCTGCTTAAGACTTTCTGAGAGCTGAACAATAATGAAGAAGGGTAGTGCCTGCGCCTCAGAGACTGACCATTTAGTTTTGAATCTGCCCATTTCCCTGAACTCTGTGACACGGGGTGAGATCTCTGTGTCTCTGAGACTCAGCACTATCATCTAAGCTGATATCTAGTTGACCCAACTACAGTGAGTGATGATTCAACAGATCATGGGTGTTCTCTGCTGATCTCTATGTGATGGATACATAAAAGCAAAGTGAATTTTGATATTCTTATTACTATTTTAAGCTTAATCTTCATACAATTGAACTGAAATGTCCTCTGGCCTGAAGTTACAGTTCTCTACATCCCTGACAGGACATTTGACATTTGCGCCTATCTAAGTAAGTGCTGAGTATTATGAGAGGAATGTTTGCATCTCTTTCGTTTCTGATCCCCCAGAGCCTATATCTTGCCAGTCCCAAAGGAGGCATCAAAAATAAAGTTCCCCGTTAAATACTGGATAGGCCCTTCCTTGGATCACAAAAAATTGGCTGTGATTAGTGTGACCTCAACACAGTTGGTGGTTTCTTGTCTGTCCTTTCATCCCTTTAGGAATGTCTAATAAAATGAGATACAAGATAACACCTGTTTATGTCTATGTCACAGACACAGGGACCTTAGAATTCCATTTAATAGCATCTGCAATGTTCAAGTACCTAAATACCATCGCAGAGATTTTTGTAGCTATATCAGAATGAAGAAAGGCACAAAGAGAACAGGGCAGGTAGACCTGATTCTCGTGCTTAGACACAATTTTGAGTTTCGCATCATTCCAGGCTAAAATAAAATAAAGAGAAAATGTTATTAAACTTCATTATTATTTAGTGATGACACATGCATTACACATTATCGATAGCTGTGTGGTCGCTGAAGGCCTACGATTATGTGCAACAAAGCTTTCTTATCAAAACCCAAAGAAAACATGAGCCAAGGACAAGAGCTATATATTAAATAAATTTGGAAACATAGCTCCTATATTTGAGTGTGCATTTACTTGTGTGAAGAAATGATGTCAGAAAACCTAAGAATGATAAAAAATATGAAAAGTAATTGGCATGTAAAAAGGTCTTCTGATTATGAACTAGCAGGCCTGTTTTAGTTTCTAGATAATGTGCTCCTAGCTCTTGTATAGTGTTTATAAATATTCTACATCCAAGGAGTTTGTAGCACAGTGTCAGAATAAAATGAATTATATTTCACTGCTTCTTAATTTCTTTTAATTAAATTGGGCTTTTTTTTTCTTAGAGAAGTACATTTCTTATTTTTTTTTCTGAAAAGACTAGGCCATGTTTTATTGCAATCATGGATTTGTTATATATTACGTCCTTGATCTTTTAACATTCTTCAGTGGATTTTCTCTGAAGTAGGTATATACAGAAAGAGTTGAATAGCAAAAAAGTAAATCATGTAATAATTCTGAGATTTTTGGGTTTCTCACAACGGAGAAATATTGCTGAGGGTGTATGGTCTTCAAGTGTGAAAATGTTACTTGTGAATTGCTCGTATCCAAAATATGCACACAGCAGTAAGTGCTGATTTATGTCTTTTATTTTTTCAACCCTCTTTTCTTCTCAAGGTTTCCAAGTTACACAGACTCGCAGAATCTCACAGGTGTCTTAGAATTTCTCTTCCTGGGACTCTCAGAGGATCCAGAACTGCAGCCCGTCCTCGTTGGGCTGTTCCTGTCCATGTACCTGATCACGGTGCTGGGGAACCTGCTCATCATCCTGGCCATCAGCTGTGACTCCCACCTCCACACCCCCATGTACTTCTTCCTCTCCAACTTGTCCTTGGCTGACATCGGACTCACCTCTGCCACCATCCCTAAGATGATTGTTGATATGCAATCTCACAGCAGAATCATCTCCTATGAGAGCTGCCTGATGCAGATGTCTTTATCTATTTTGTGTGTATGAATGACATGGTCCTGACTGTGATGGCCTATGACCAGTTTGTGGCCATTTGTCACCCCCTACGCTACCCAGTCATCATGAATCCCCATCTCTGTGTCTTCTTAGTTTTGGTGTCTTTTATTCTTAGCCTGTTGAACTCCCAGCTGCACAATCAGATTGTGTTACAATTCACCTGCTTCAAGAATGTGGAAATCTTTAATTTTTTCTGTGAGCCATCTCAACTTCTCAACCTTGCCTGTTCTGACAGTGTCATCAATAACATATTCATGTATTTAGATAGTGTTATATTTGGTTTTCTTCCCATCTCAGGGATCCTTTTGTCTTACTATAAAATTGTCTCCTCCATTCTAAGAATTCCATCATCGGATGGGAAGTATAAAGCCTTCTCCACATGTGGCTCTCACCTGGCAGTTGTTTGCTTATTTTATGGAACAGGACTTGGAGCCTACCTCAGTTCAGCTGCGTCCTCTTTCCCCAGGAAGGGTGCGGTCACCTCAGTGATGTACACTGTGGTCATCCCTATGCTGAACCCCTTCATCTACAGCCTGAGAAACAGGGACATTAAAAGTGCCCTGTGGAGGCTGCACAGCAGAACAGTCTAATCTCATTATCTGTTCCATCCTTTCTGTAGTGGGGGCTGAAATATATGGCAAAATCAAACATGTCTATTTGCAAATTCTGTCTCTTTGGTCACATTATTTTTGTTGCTTGTTTGCTTTCGTTTCTCTCCATGTTTCATGTATGAATATTGCTTCCTTTTTTGGGTCTTTAGTTGGAACGGGTGAGTATTCTGGTATCATTTGTTCATCATAAACATCACAAGTGGATCCCATATACCTCAACAGCGTCCTTGTGTCTAGGAGTGTCTGAGCAATGACATTGGTGTCCTGGTGATATCACAACTCACAGCTCCTTTCTGAGCCTCAGATTTCTCTGCAGCAAAGTAAGTGCAATAGCCTTTTTTTCCCCCAAGGCCATGCAATGATTGCGTATCTTTTTATTATTATTATTTTATTTTTATTTTTTTTGAGATGGAGTCTTCCTCTGTCACCCAGGCTGGAGTGCAGTGGCATGATCTCGACTCACTGCAACCTCTGCCTCCCGGGTTCAAGCAACTCTCTGCCTCAGCCTCCCGAGTAGCTGGGATTACAGGAGCCCACCACCACTCCTAGTTAATTTTTTTGTATTTTTAATAGAGATGGGGTTTCACCATCCTGGCCAGGCCGGTATTGAACTCCTAACCTCATGATCCACCCGCCTTGGCCTC
The DNA here is from genome assembly GCF_028858775.2 of Pan troglodytes. Taxonomy (NCBI): domain Eukaryota; kingdom Metazoa; phylum Chordata; class Mammalia; order Primates; family Hominidae; genus Pan; species Pan troglodytes. Next base: position 11,989,739 of record NC_072418.2, on the reverse strand, counting down.
CCAAAGTGCTGGGATTACAGGCGTGAGGCACTGTGCCCAGCCGATTGTATATCTTGTGTCATGAACCAGTCAGAGTAGTTTCCCATCAAATGGTAGCTTCTGGTATCACATTTAAAAAATTTAATTTTATGTGCATATTTCCAGAATATATTAGTAATGATGTTATAAGCTGCATGGCTCAGGGTATGATATAAACCATATTTCTATCGAATGATTAATATTTTATCTGTAGAGCGATAATTGCTTAACTGAGAGGCTGTTTGAGGGGATATAGTCAAATGTACTGGCAAGAACAGTATTACAAGCTAGGTGCAGTGGCTCACGCCTGTAATCCCAGTACTTTAGAAGGCCAAGGCGGGTGGATCACTTGAGGCCAAGAGTTGGAGACCAGCCTGGCCAACATGGCAAAACCATGTCGCTACTAAAAACACAAAAATTAGCTGGGCATGGGGGTACACGCCTGTAGTCCCAGCTACTCAGGAGGCTGAGGCAGGAGAATCGCTTGAACCTGGGAGGCGGAGGTTGCAGTGAGCCGGGATCGTGCCACTGCACTCCAGCCTGGGCGACAGAGAGAGACTCTATCTCAAAAAAATAAAAATAAATAAATAAAAAATTAGCTGGGTGTGGTGGCACATTCCTGTAGTCCTAGCTATTCTAGAGGGTGAAGTTTGGAGGATTGCTTGAGCCCAGGAGTTCGAGGTGACACTGAGCTGTGATTGTACCATTGCACTCCAGCCTGGGTGACAGAGGAAGATTCTGTCTCAAAAAATAAGTATATTCTTTTTTCCAATGTGCTGTCATGCTATGTGTCTCAAGTCATAGACTTCTTTCCCTATTTACCTCTATACACCTGCCATCTGGTCTCCCTCAAATACGCTGTCATTTATTTACACACCACAGGTCAATAACATCCTTTCATCCATATTCAATTTCATCTGGTGTATATGAAAGTGTTCTTTATGTCTACTAAAGACAAATCTCATTTTTTTTTTTTTTCGGAGTCTCACTCTGTCGCCCAGGCTGGAGTGCAGTGGTGCGATCTCGACTTACTGCAACCTCCGCCTCCGGGGTTCAAGGGATTCTCCTGCCTCAGCCTCTCAAATAGTTGGGACTGCAGTCGACCACAACCATGGCTGGCTAATTTTTTTTTTTTTTTTTGTATATTTAGTAGAGACGGGGTTTCACTACGTTGGCCAGGCTGATCTCGAACTCCTGATCGCAGACGATCCGCCTGCCTTGGCCTCCCAAAGTGCTGGGACTATAGGCATGAGCCATCGCTCCAGGCCATAAATCTCATTTCTTTAGAGTAGATATTTCTCAGCCAGGGAGTTCCATTGATAAAATGCAGAAGATGGCAACAGACCACTCTTCACGTGCATCTCACGTGATCTATTAGAAAAAACCCAGGCAGCCAGAAAACACTTTTTATTAGAGTGCTCAAGAGCTGGGAACACACAATGATACTATAGAAGCTATATTCTGGACCGGGTGCAGTGACTCATGACTGTAATGCCAGCATTTTGGGAGGCCTAGTTGGGTGAATCACCCGAGGTAAGGAGATTGAGACCAGCCTGGCCAAGATAGTGAAACCCCATCTCTACTAAAAATACAAAAATTAGCCGGGCGTGGTGGCACATACCTGTAGTTTCAGCTATGTGGGAGGCTGAGGCGGGAGAATGGCTTGAACCCCATAGGCAGAGGTTACAGTGAGCTGAGATCATGCCACTGCACTCCAGCCTGGGTGACAGAGTGAGACTTCATCTTAAAAAGTAAACAAATAAAAGAAACTTATATTCTGAAGCTATTTCAGCCTTTCAAGTGAGCAGAAATCAAAACCCCTGGACATTGCCTAAATTCAGCTACAGAAGGGGGCTACATTGCACTGCATGTCCAGGAGCAGTATGGTGGGGTCCACAGAAGGACCCAGCACAGAGGAAGTTCTCCGTCTCCATTGAATCATGTTGAGATATTGTGGTGTGTTAGATCCTACGCTAGAAAACAGAGGAAACTGAGGGCTGGGCGCGGTGGCTCACGCCTGTATTCCCAGCACTTTGGGAGGCCAAGGTGGGCGGATCACGAGGTCAGGAGTTCAAGATCAGCCTGTCCAACATGGTGAAACCCCATTTCTACTAAAATACAAAAATTAGCTGGGCATGGTGGTGCACACCTGTAATTCCAGCTACTGGGGAAGCTGAGGCAGGAGAATGGCTTGAACCCAGGAGGCAGAGGTTGCAGTGAGCCGATTGTGCCACTGCACTTCAGCCTGGGTGACAGAGCAAGACTCCATCTCACAAAAAGAAAAAAAGAAAGAAAAAGAAAACAGAGGAAACAGACCTGGTTCTTGATGTCCTTGGAGCCCAAAGTCCTGGCAGAAAATGGGGCCTGTGTGATGAGCAGCATCTGAGATGTTCCCAAGGACATCCCAACTCCTGGTTTTCATACCCTTGTGCAATCTGCTCCTATTTAGTGTGAGATGCACCTGGTGACTGATTCCCAACTACGAGAGTGTGGAAGAAGTGACGCGATGTCACTCTGAGAATAGAACGAAGGACCTCAGCTTTTATTTTGCTGCCCCATCTTGCTTTGCATTGATGGAAGCCAAATGCCATGTGGTCAGCTGCTTTATGCAGAGACCCTTAATGCAAGAAATTGAGGGAATTTTCTGTCTAATGTTTCAGAGCAACCGAATCCTGGTAACAACCTTGTGAGTGAGGTTGGAAGTTGATCCTCTACCTTCCAGCCTTCAGATGACTGCCACCCTGGTCAACACGTTAATTGCCACCTTCTGAGAATGTCTTGTATTTCAGTGACGTATCAGTTATCAAATAACTAAAGTTCAATAAGTAAGGAATATACCATTGTATATTCATTTGGACAAAATACTTAGACCCGGAGATTCACTGAAACAAGCATCAAACATAAGTCTCTGGCACATTAAAGGCCAATCCAATGCAAGGGCTAATAGAAGTGAATTAAGACCTTCTCTGTAACTCCAATATTAAATGGAAACCGGGAAATAGCCAGATTCCTCTCCAACCTGTCCTTGGCTGGCATCGGTTTCCCCTCCACCATAGTCTCCAAGATGATTCTGGACATCCAGTCTCACAGCAGAGTCATCTCCTATGCGGGCTGCCTGACTCAGATATCTCTTTTTGCCGTTTTTGGATGCATGGAAGACATGCTTCTGAGTGTGATGGCTTATGACCGGTTTGTGGCCATCTGTCACCCTCTGGATTATCCAGTCATCATGAACCCATGTTTCTGTGGCTTCCTAGTTTTGTTGTCTTTTTTTCTCAGTCTTTTAGACTCCCAGCTACACAACTAGATTGCCTTACAAATTACCTGCTTCAAGGATGTGGAAATTCCCAATTTCTTCTGTGACCCTTCTCAACTCCCCCACCTTGCCTGTTGTGACACCTTCACCAATGACATAGTCATGTATTTCCTTGCTGACATACATGGTTTTCTTCTCATTTCGGGGACCTTTTCTCTTACTATAAAATTGTCTCCTCCATTCTGAGGGTTTCATCATCAGGTGGGAGATATAAAGCCTTCTCCACCTGTGGCTCTCACCTGTCAGTTGTTTGCTTATTTTATGGAACAGGCTTTGGAGGGTACCTCAGTTCAGACATGTCCTCTTATCCCAGAAAATGTGCAGTGGCCTCAGTGATGTATACGGTGGTTACTCCCATGCTGAACCCCTTCATCTACAGCCTGAGAAACAGGGAAATTAAAAGTGCCCTGCGGCAGCTGCACTGCAGAATAGTCTAATCTCATTATCTTATTATCTGTTCCATTCCTTCCGTAGTGTGAGTTAGAAAAGGCAGCAAGGGGCCGGGCGCAGTGGCTCACGCCTGTAATCCCAGCACTTCGGGAGGCCGAAGTGGGCGGATCACGACGTCAGGATGACCGAGACCATCCTGGCTAACACGGTGAAACCCTGTCTCTACTAAAAATACAAAAAAATTAGCCGGGTGTGTTGGTGGGCGCCTGTAACCCCAGCTACTCGGGAGGCTGAGGCAGGAGAATGGCGTGAATCCGGGAGGCGGAGCTTTCAGTGAGCCAAAATCGCGCCACTGCACTCCAGCCTGTGCGATAGAGCAAGACTCCATCTCAAAAAAAAAAAAAAAAAAAAAGAAAAGAAAAGAAAAGAAAAGGCAGCAAGGTCAAATACAAATAATATAAAAGGATGTACACCTGCGTCCGGAATTGGTGGGTTATTGGTCTCACTGACTTCAAGAATGAAGCCGCGGACCCTCGCGGTGAGCGTTACAGCTCTTAAGGTGGCGCGTCTGGAGTTTGTTCCTTCTAATGTTCGGATGTGTTCGGAGTTTCTTCCTTCTGGTAGGTTTGTAGTCTCGCTGGCTCATGAGTGAAGCCGCAGACCTTCGCGGACCCAAAGAGCAAAGGAACAAAACTTCCACAGTGTGGAAGAGGACCCCAAAGGGTTGCTACTGCTGGCTCGGGCAGCCTGCTTTTCTTCTCTTATCTGGCCCCACCCACATCCTGCTGATTGGTAGAGCCGAGTGGTCTGTTTTGACAGGGCGCTGATTGGTGTCTTTACAATCCCTGAGCTAGACACAAAGTTTCTCCACGTCCCCACCAGATTAGCTAGATACAGAGTGTCGACACAAAGGTTCTCCAAGGCCCCACCAGAGTAGCCAGATATAGTGTCCATTGCTGTATTCGCAAACCCTGAGCTAGACACAGTGTGCTGACTGGTGTATTTACGATCCCTGAGCTAGACGTAAAGGTTCTCCACGTCCCCACCAGACTCAGGAGCCCAGCTGGCTTCACCCAGTGGATCCCGCACTGGGGCTGCAGGTGGAGCTGCCTGTCAGTCCCCGTGCTGTGCGCCCGCACTCCTCAGCCCTTGGGTGGTCGATGGGACTGGGAGCCGCAGAGCAGGGGGCGGCGCTCGTCGGGGAGGCTCGGGCAGCACAGGAGCCCATGGAGGGGGTGGGAGGCTCAGGCATGGCGGGCTGCAGGTCCCGAGCCCTGCCCCGCGGGAAGGCAGCTAAGGCCCGGCGAGAAATCGAGCGCAGCGCCGGTGGGCTGGCACTGCTGGGGGACCCAGTACACCCTCCGCAGCCGCTGGCCCGGGTGCTAAGCCCCTCATTGCCTGGGGCCGGCAGGACCGGCCGGCGGCTCCGAGTGTAGGGCCCGCCAAGGCCACGCCCACCCGGAACTCCAGCTGGCCCGCAAGCGCCGAGCGCAGCCCCGGTTGCCGCTCGCGCCTTTCCCTCCACACGTCCCTCCAAGCTGAAGGAGGCGGCTCCCGCCTTGGCCTGCCCAGAAAGGGGCTCCCACAGTGCAGCGGTGGGCTGAAGCGCTCCTCAAGTGCCGCCAAAGTGGGAGCCCAGGCAGAGGAGTCGCCGAGAGTGAGCGAGGGCTGTGAGGACTGCCAGCACGCTGTCACCTCTCACACCCACTGTGATATTAGGGGCAATATCTCCCTAGAATATAAAAAATAGTACCACAGAGTGTACGCACATGGGGTACACCCACTGTGATATCAGGAGTAATATCTTTCTAGGACATACAGAATAATATCAGAGAGTGTACACACATGGTGTATCCTCACAGTGATATTAGAAGCAATATCTCCCTAAAATATTATGAAAAATATCACAGGGTGTACACCCTCATTGATATTAGAAAAAATATGTACCCTGGATATTATGAATAATATCAAGGGTGTAGACACATGGTGTATGTACACCCACTGTGATATTTAAAGTAATATCACCCTAGAATATTATGAATAATTTCAAAGGGTTACACCTCCTGTAACCTTAAGAGTAACGTTTTTCTAGGATATTATGAGTAATATCACAAGGTGTACACCCTTTGTGACATTAAAAGTAACGTCCCACTAGGATATTGGAAATAATAACACAAGGGGTATACACACATGGTGTACACCCCCTGTGGCATAAAGATTAACATCTTCCTAGGATATTACAAATAATATTACAGAAGGTGTAGACACATGGTGCACATTCCATGTGACATTAGGAACAATATCCCCCTAGGATATTAAAAATAATATCACAGTGGTTGTACACACATGGTGTACTCACCCTGTGACAGTAGAAGTAACATCCCCCTAGGATATTACAAGTAATATCACAGGAGGTGGACACATGGTTTACACATTCTGTAAAATTAGGAGTAACATCCCCCTAAGATATTACGAATAATATCACAGGGTGTGTACACACATGGTGTTTACCCCCTGTGACATCAGGTGTAACATCCTTCTAGGATATTATGAATAATATCATAGGGGGTGTACACACATGGTGAACACCCCCTGTAATATTATGAGTAACATCCCTGTAGAATATTACAGAAGGTTTACAGACATGGTGTACACCCCCTGTGACATTAGCATTAACATCTTCCTAGGATATTACAAATAATATCACAGGGTGTACACACCCTGTGACATTCGGAGTAACATCCCCGTAGGATATTATGAATAATATTAAAGAGTGTACACCCACTATGACATTAGGAGTAACATACGCCTAGAATATTACAAATAATATCACAGGGCAAGCACAACCTGTGACATTAGGAGTAACATCCCCCTAGGATATTACAACTAATATCACAGGGTGTACATGCATTGTGACATTAGTAGTAACATTCCAATAGGATATTACAAATAATATCACAGGGCGTACACCCCCTGTGACATTAGGAGTAACATCCCCCTAGTATAAAAAGAATAATATCACAGAGTGTACAACCACTGTGATATTAATAGTAACACACTCCAAGGATATTATGAATAATATCGTGTACAGCCACTGTGACATTTATATTCCTAAAATATAAGGAATATTATAATAGAGTGTATACACACTGTGTATACCCACTGTGATATTAGAAGCAATATGTTCCTAAATTATGAACAATATCACAGAGTGTACACTCTCTGTTATATTACAAGTAATATTTACCCTGGAGATTATGAATAATATCACAGTGGGTGTACACACATGGGGTACACCCACTGTGATATTAGGAATTATATCTCCCTAAGATATTACGAACAATTCAGAGGGTGTACCATGTGCATACTTCTACTGTGATGTTGGAAGTAATATCCTCCTAGGAGATTACAAATAATACCAAGGAATTTACACCACCTGTGACATTAGGAGTAACATTCTTTTAAGATATTACAAATAATATCACAAGATGTACAGCCATTGACATTTTGTACACCCTTTGTGTACATTAAAATTAATATCCCACCAGAATATTTTGAGTAATATCACAGGTGGTTTACACACATGGTGTACACATTTTATGTCATTAGGGGTAACATCCCTATAGGATATTATGAATAATATCACAGAAGGTGTACACAGATGCTGTACACTCCATGTGATATTAGAAGCAACATCCCCCTAGGATATTAGGAATAATATCACAGGACTTGTACATAAATGGGATACTTCCTTTGTGACATTAGAAGTAACATCCCCCAGGCTATTATGAATAATATCACAGGGTGTGTACACATGGTGTGTACACCCTGTGAAATTAAAAGAAGCATCCCTCTAAGATATTATGTGTAATATCACAGGGTGTGTACACATATGGTGTACACACCCTGTGATGTTAGAAGTAACATCCTTCTAGAATAGTGATGGTGAATATCACATTTAATATTAGAAGTAACATCCCCATAGAATATTATGAATAATATCACAGGGAGTGTGCACACATGGTGTACAGTCCCTGCGACATTGTGTACACATGGTGTACACTCCCTGTGATATTGTGTACACATGGTGTACACACCCTGTGACATTGTGTACACCACCTGTGACAATGTACACACCCTGTGACAATTTACACCCCCTGTGACATTGTGTACCCCCCCGTGACATTAGGAGTACATTCCCTATGACATTAGGAGTACACCCCCTGTGACATTCTGTACACCCCAAGTGACATTAGAAGTAACATTAGGAGTACACATGGTGTACATCCCCTGTGACATTGTGTACACCCCCTAAGTGATATTAGGAGTAACATTTTCCTGGGATATTATGAGTAATATCACGGGCGTACACCCACTGTGACAACAGGAGTAATGTCGCCCTAGGATATTATGAATAATATCATTGAGTGTATACCCCCTGTGACATGAGGAGTAACATTTTTCTAGGATATTACAAATAATATTACAAGGTATACACCCCCTGTGACATTAGCAGTAACATCCCCCTAGGATATTACAGATAATACCATAGGGTGAACATGCATTGTGACATTAGTAGTAACATCCCTTTAGGATATTGTGAATAATATTACAGTGTGTACACCCCTGTGACATTAGGAGCTGTTGACCAGGCTGGTCTCGAACTCCTGACCTCAAGTGATCCGCCTGCCTCAGCCTCCCAAAGTGCTGGGATTACAGGCGTGAGCCACCGTGCCTGGCCATTTTATTTTATTTTAGATTCAGAAAGTACATGTGCAGTTTTGTTGTGTTACAAGAAAAGCCTTAGACAAATTAAATTTAATAGAGGGTTTTTTTTGTTTTATTTTTTATTCTTTTTCTGAGACAGAGTCTGGTTTCGTCCCCCAGGCTGGAGTGCAGTGGTGTCATCTCGGCTCACTGCAAACTCCACCTCCTGAGTTCAAGCGATTCCCCTGCCTCAGCCTCCTGAGTAGCTGGGATTACAGGTGCCCACCACCACATCCGGCTAATTTTTTTTTGTATTTTTAGTAGAGACGGGGATTCACCATGTTGGCCAGGCTGGTCTTGAACTCCTGACCTCAAGTGATCCACCCGCCTTGGCCTCCCAAAGCACTGGGATTACAGGCATGAGCCACCACGCCCGGTCAAATTTAATAGAGTTTAATTGAGCAAATACCGATTCGCAAATCGGGTAACCCCCAACCAGAATAGGTTCAGAGAGGCTCCAGTGCAGCCATTTAGGGGAAGAAAATTTATGGACAGAAAAAGAAAAGTGACGTACAAAAGAATGGAAGTGAAGTACACAAACAGCTGGATGGGTTACTGCTCGGCGTTCGACGAATTTGAATACGGTTTGAAAGGCTGGCCAGCTTTGATGGCTCAAACACAGATAATTGGCTCAGGCATAGGGTACAATCTGTTTAAACATCCAGGTAGGTTACAGTTCATATGCATGGAGAAACTTTCAGGCTGAACTTAAAATACGTAAGGAGGGCCGGGCGCGATGGCTCACGCCTGTAATCCCAGCACTTTGGGAGGCCCAGGCGGATGGATCACGAGGTCAGGAAATCGAGACCATCCTGGCTAACACGGTGAAACCCCGACTCTACTAAAAAAAAAAAAAAAAATACAAAAAATTACCCGGGCGTGGTGGGGGGCGCCTGTAGTCCCAGCTACTCAGGAGGCTGAGGCAGGAGAATGGCGTGAACCCGGGAGGCGGAGCTTGCAGTGAGCCGAGATCGTGCCACTGCACTGCAGCCTGGGGGACACAACGAGACTCCGTCTCAAAAATAAATAAATAAATTAATCAGTTTAAAAAAACCTAGAGGAACAAGGAAAGGAAGGAGGGAGAGAATAAGAGAAAGAAGGGAGAAAGGAGGAAGGATAGAAGGGAAGAGAGAAGGAAAGAAGGACAAAAGCAAGAATCACAAGGAATGAAGCAACAGCTCAGGGTACTCCGAAGCACTAATCTCTATGAATTTTATGAATGAACCAGCCTGTGAATCTAGATCCCAGCTTTCAACTTGAAAAGCTCCTGAGTATTTTTATGAAATTCGGGTCAGCAAAGTTAGTAGTGGGGCTGCAGTGTCACACTGCCTGATATAGCCGACCTCAACTCAATCTCTGCCTCTGAGAAATAGAGTGAATGACAGAAAATAACTCAAAGAAAGGTTTTTAGGATGAAATAGTTTATAGATGTAAACTAGTAAGCAGAGTTTTGATATGGTAAGTACTTTGCTTTGAATATTTGATGAATTTCATTTTATTTCTTCCAGGGATAACAAGAGCAAAATCAAATTAAGATGAAACAGTAACATTCAAATGGATCATTTTCGAGGACCTGTGTCAGCATTTGACATGAAGAGTTTTATAATGTCAAGTTAGAAATCTCAGGAATGGCACTAAAAAAATGGATCAAAGATGGAACTTTAAGGACTATGTGCAGAGAAGAAAACTTTAAAAGGAATTACTGAGAGAGCTCTTCAGCAGAAATATATTAGGTGGGTGCAAAAGTCATTGCAGTTTTGGCCATTACTTTTGATGGCAAAACTGCAATGACTTTTGCACCAACCTAATACAAAAACTTTTTTTTTCTTTTTTTTCAGACAGAGCCTCGCTCTGTCACCCAGACTGGAGTGCAGTGGTGCTACCTCGGCTCACTGAAACCTCCACCTCCTGGGTTCAAGCGATTCTCCTGCCTCAGCCTCCAAAGCAGCTGGGACTACAGGCGTGTGCCACCACGCCCAGCTAATTTTTGTATTTTTGGTAGAGACAGGGTTTCACCTGTTGGCCAGGATGGTCTCGATCTCTTGACCTCATGATCTGCCCGCCTCTGCCTCCCAAAGTGCTGCAATTACAGGTGTGAGCCACCGTGCCCGGCCATACAAAAACATTTTAAGCAAAGTCGTAGGTGCTTTGAAAATAGGAAACTGCAACATATATTTTAGGGGAGAGCAAGATCTAGGATATGTGCATTCACATTTGCTTAAGGGACCCATAGCATCCTCTTAGTTCTGAGGTTGTGTCCCGTAAGAGACAAGAGGCTGCCCTGCTAAGGAGTCTCCCCAGGGCCCCCTTCACATCCTTGTTCCTCAGGCTGTAGATGAAGGGGTTCAGCATGGGGGTGACCATGGCGTACATCACTGAGGCCGTGGAGCTGCTCTGGGAAGAATGGGTCACAGCAGAACTCAGATAGACCCCAAGTCCTGTTCCATAGAACAAGGAGACCACACAGAGGTGAGATCCACAGGTGGAAAAGGCTTTGTACTTGCCCTCGGTGGAGGACATTCCCATTAAGGAGGAGACGATCTGAGAGTAGGAGAAGAGGATCCCAGCTACAGGAAACATACCCAGCAGTGCCGTGGCCACATACAAGACAATGTTAATGAGGAGAGTATCAGAGCGGGCCACCTTGAGGACCTGAGCCAGTTCACAGAAGAAATGCGGAATCTCAGTGACTGTGGAGAAGGTCAGCCTCTTCATCAGTAGAATATGAACCAGGGAGACCCAGAAAATGATGAACCAAGATGCCAGAACCAGGAGGCCACAGAGATGGGGGTTTATGATGACCATGTACTGCAGTGGGTGGCAGATGGCCACAAACCGGTCATAGGCTATCACAGCCAGTAGGAAAGTATCCATTCCAGCAAACATCATTAAAAAATACACCTGAGTGAGGCACCCCATGTAGGAGATGTCTTTGCTCCGTGCCTGGATGTTCACTAGCATCTTGGGGACTGTGGTGGAGATGAAACAGGTGTCCACAAAGGACAAGTTGGAGAGGAAGAAGTACATGGGGGTGTGGAGGTGGGAGTCAGAGCTGACGGCCAGGATGATGAGCAGGTTCCCCAGCACCGTGACCAGGTACATGGACAGGAACAGCCCAAAGAGGACGGGCTGCAGTTCAGGATCATCTGAGAGTCCTAAGAGGAGGAATTCTGATAATTCTGTAAGGTTTTCTGCTTCCATGTAGCTGTGTGTCTACCGGGAAAGGAGGAAAAAGCAACATTCAATCACTCTTCAATATCACTCTTGGATGCAACCTCTATAGAGTCCTTCCAAAGATCCTGATTCACTCAGCCATTTGGTAGCCTAATTCCATTTGAAACGTATGGAGTTTCTCAAACTACCTTTAATTTAGCAGTAATCTTTCTCCTTTACCATATACTCATGAGTTTTAATTATTTGATTCAAACCTATGGACAGTAATTTCTTCTTTGATAGGATCCTTCCAAATAACTGCAGACTCGCCATGTCTTTTGATACATCTCCATAGTTCCTTCATGCTAATAGGTGTATAATCATGATTAAGATACGCATTTTCAACTCAGGCAATCTTTTTTTCTGTGACCTGACACTGGTGATGTGACAGTTAATTCTCAGTTCCTTAGTTTTCATGGATACCTCATGTTTTACTCATTTATGGGGGACATGTGATATTTTGTTACATGCATAGAATACATAATAATCACATCAGGGTATCTGAGGTGTCTACCACCTTCAGTATTTATCCTTTCTATGTGTTGGGAACAATTCACGTCCTCTTTTCTAGTTACTTTGAAATATGCAATACAATGTTGTTAACTATAGTAATGTTACTTTGCTCTTGATCAAAAGAACATATACCTTTTATCTAAGTGTACGTTTATTTTTTTCTTTCTAAAAATATGATTGTCAGTATCACTTTGTGAGGTTTTAAAAGTGGCTTTGTGTACAATAAGAGTCTCAGTAAATGATAGCTGTCGATATTATTAAACTCCTTCTTCTTATAAGATAGTTATTTTGGATATATCACTCTTCCAAGGTACAATACATAGGTGTAATTTAGGAAATGGAATCTTGAGGGAGATTTTCTGGAATAGAATTTTGGTCCACCAACTTACTATTGTGTGACCTTAAGAAAGACATGTGGCCAGGCACAGTGGCTCACGCCTGTAATCCCACCACCTTGGGAGGCCGAGGTGAGCGGATCACGAGGTCAGGAGTTCGAGACCAGCCTGGCCAACATGGTGAAACCCCGTCTCTACTAAATATACAAAAAATTGCCAGGCGTGGTGGTGCGCACCTGTAGTCCCAGCTACTTGGGAGGCTGAGGCAGGAGAATTGCTTGAACCTGGGAGGCGGAGGTTGCAGGGAGCTGATATCGTGCCACTGCACTCCAGCCTGGGTGACAGAGTGAGACTCTATATCAAAAAAAGAAAGACATGTAAACCCTCTTAGCTGCAGATAATTCACCTCTAAATAAGAGTAGTAAATATTTTCTGCATGGAAGGATTGAAGAGTGAAATTAAATGAGATGATCCATGTTGTTTTTCTGCTCTGGTTTCTGTGGCATACAACGGCCATATCATAAATGTGAGCTTCCGTTCTTAACATCACAATAATCTGCCTTGCATGAGTGTCATTTCTTAATATCCATCTCAAACTGTGCTGACCATCAAGGATGGAATTCTGGTGAAGATGAATAGAACTGTTACCTCTTTGACTGCCATACAACACTTCTAATTAATGAAGATTCCTGTGACTCCTTCCTTCAGAATGCCTGCCAGGTGATTCTTCCAAGAAGAGAAAAAAGCATGTGGACTACATATATAAGAGGAGGAAACAAAAGCACACAGCCATTAAAATAAAACACAAGTCACGTGTGAGTCTGTTCTCGTGTGTACGTGCTTTCCAGTGGGGTTGCAGCGTACTAAGGTCAGTAGAGTCGATCATCAACATATATAATTCATGGATTTGGTTCAAAATATTCAAAACTTACATAAATCATGTCATCCTAGAAAAAGAAAAGGCAAATTTAAGATTTGAAAATAAATGATTACATTTACCATGGTAGAAAAAGGGCAGTGATACTGATGCCTAGAGATATTTAACTAATCAAAGACCAGAAAAACATCATAGAAGACCAATTTAGTCTGGGAAGTTGGGTTCTGAAATAGGAATCTTGGAGCTAAGAGAAGAAGATTGGGTCATGATTCAAAAGGGGAAGTAAGGAAAGAATAGACAGTGTAGGCTGGGAGGATGAAATGCCTGGTTGCCCGTGACTCAGAGAGCTTAGTAATTGGGACTTGAGAGACCAGTGAGATGGAGAGTGGAGAGTGAGGGTTAGGGGGGTCAGAGTGTGAGCCCCACAAGAGACCATCCTGTGCTCTTTCCTGAGTGCATCTCATGTAGGTAATTTTACGTTTTTTTGTGGATCTGAGGTTGTGTTTTCTTTCATCATTTTTCTTTCCAGAGGTGTACATGGTACCCGTCACTTAGTGAAGCAGTGTCATTCGTTTGGGGTAATACCTGAGGTTCGCTGCCTCACGCCAAGGAAATCAAGGACACAGACAAACAAGGATTGGGTTTAACAGCGGAGGTTTCATAGATGAGAGAAAGAGAAAAGCTCTCTCCGAGGCGCTGCCGAGTGGGTCTTCCAGTTCCATTGTGAAATGCATGGGATTTTATAGATAAGCTTGAGGAGGTGGTGTCTGATTTACATAGGGCACAAAGGACTGGTTGGACCAGGTGTGCCGTTTAAAAGTGCACGAAGAATCTTTTTTTTTTTTTTTTTTGCGACGGAGTTTCGCTCTTGTTGCCCAAGCTGCAGTGCAGTGGCGCGATCTTGGCTCACTGCAACCTCCGCCTCCCAGGTTCAAGTGATTCTCCTGCCTCAGCCTCCTGAGTAGCTGGGACTACAGGCGCACACCACCACGCCCGGCTAATTTTTGTATTTTTAGTAGACACGGGGTTTCACCATGTTGGCCAGGATGGTCTCTATCTCCTGACCTCGCGATCCGTCCACCTCGGCCTCCCAAAGTGCTGGGATTACAGGCGTGAGCCACCAAGCCCGGCCATATAGCCTGCTTTTTAATGCACACACGGTTGACAAAAGGAAGATGGAGCCTCCATGTTGAACACGCCTGGCCCCCAGGTAGCCTTTTCCCATTGGCACAGCTGCCAGCATTCACCCGTGCAAGCTTGCAGCCCGCTTTTCTATGTCTGCAGCTTGATTTTTCAGGCTGCTCGTTGTTAGAAAAGAAATGATTTTGGGGGATGCTTTTTGTTAAAAGGGAAACCCTTGCCAAGGACTCTCTTACCCTCACTAGCTGCCTAAGTAATTTCTTTTTAGCTCCTGTATCATTAGTAGGTGTTCAAGAAACACGATTTTGGATGTGTAATAAAGATTGAGATCAAAACTGACATCCATAACACAAAACAGAAATTTTTATTCATTTCATGCCTGAATATAGACACTAAATTGAACAGTAAAGTTAAATAAAATACGTTTCTGTTTATTTTAAAAGAATCATACACCAGGAACATGTAAGACTCCTATTAATAGGAAACAGGCTTAATATTAGGATGTTTGTTTACATAGTTCATCACAATAATAGGTCAATGAAAAAAAAAACCTTAACCACAAACACAATGCAAAATAATATATTTCAGAAAATCAAACAGCAGCCAGTGCAGAGACTCTCAGGACATGAGGAAAGCAAGGACAATTTTTGTTGTTGTTGCTTTTGTTTTTGAGACAGAGTCTTGCTCTATTGCCTAGGCTGGAGCGCAGTGGCGCAATCTCGGCTCACTGCAACCTCCACCTCGCAGGTTCAAGCGATTGTCCTGCCGCAGCCTCCCAAGTAGCTGGGACTACAGGCATGCGCCACCACGCCCAGCTAATTTTTGTATTTTTAGTAGAGATGGGGTTTCACCATGTCGGCCAGGATGGTCTCAATCTCGTGACCTCATGATCCACCCGCCTTGGCCTCCCAAAGTGCTGGGATTACAGGCATGAGCCACCATGCCCGGCCACCAAGGACAATTTAACCTAGTAAAGGAAACCACAGCCAACAGCATAGTCCATATTAAAACACTACAGCATTTCTCAGGCCGGGTGTGGTGGCTGACACCTGTAATAATCCCAACACTTTGGGAGGCTGAGGTGGGCAGATCACTTGAGGTCAGGAGTTTGAGACCAGCCTGGCCAAGATGGTGAAACCCCATTTCTACTAAAAATACTACAAATACAAAAATTAGCTGGTCATGGTGGTGCAAGCCTGTAATCCCAGTTACCTGGGAGGCTGAGACAAGAGAATCACTTGAAGGTGGAGGCGGAGGTTGCAGTGAGGCGAGATCATGTCATCGTACTCTAGCCTGGGCCACAGAGCAAGACTCCATCTCAATCAATCAATCAATAAATAAACACTGCAGTATTCCTCTTAAATTCATGAATAGGCCAAGGCAGTCTACTCAGCATCAATCGTCTGAGATTCTCCTGAACATTTAAAGACATTGGTAAAAATGAAATAAAGGAAATTGGCCTGAGTTTCAAATGTCAAAAATAATATTATTTTTTACATGGCACTGTGGACACTGAAGTGAAAAAATAGTAATGACAACAACAATGATATAGAATTCTTTAGTAATATTTGAAGTCAGATCTGCCAGCAACATAGTAAAATTATAAAAGAAAATCCAATCATATTAGAAACAAAATAGACAATACCTTGCGCAGGACAGATCTTCAGTGAGTCATTCAGGAAGAGGTGATTGGATTCAGGAAACCTACCAGGAACCTACAGTTTACGGCAGAGAGTGGAGAGGATTTGGAGATCATCAGAAAATCATACATTCAAGTATGGACATTCCTAACTGTTCCCGGAAAGAGGCTTCAGCTTCCAAAAGGAAAGAAAAGGAACAGAACAAGGGCTACAAAAGACTGGTATTGGTGAAAACTAAAGTACCTTTAAAATACAGGAACTTCAAGGCTGGGCGCGGTGGCTCACACCTGTAATCTCAGCACTTTGGGAGGCCAAGGCAGGGGGATCACCTGAGGTTAGGAGTTCAAGACCAGCCTGAGCAACATGGAGAAACCCAGTCTCTACTAAAAACACAAAAATTAGCCAGGCGTACTGGCGCCTGCCTGTAATCCCAGCTACTCGGGAGGCTGAGGCAGGAGAATCGCTTGAACCCAAGAGGCGGAGGTTGTGCTGAGCCGAGATCGCGCCATTGCACTCCAGCTTGGGTAATAAGAGCAAAATTCTGTCTCAAAAAAAAAAAATACAGGAACTTCAGCTTCATAGACTAAATAAATATGGGACTGTCTAGGCTTATTACTCTAAAGTACAGCCCAGTACCCACTCTCTCTCCTCTTACCCCAGCAGCCCTTGTTGGGTCACACTGACTCTGATTGTCACTGATGCTTTCTCTTCTCCATGGTGTGTCCCTGTTAAACCCAATGGTGTTTTTTCCAAGGCTGGGATCAGAGAATTACACTTGAGGGGCGGCAGGGCCCAGTTCGAAGTTTCCATTGCCTCAAGGGTTGAACTCTCAGAGAGCCTCATTAAATAAATTGTTCTATTGTTTTTCCACCCTCCAAATAATTCAGCTCCCTTAGGATACAAAGAAGATAGCAGAATGGAAAATGTTCAGGCAATTTTGCAGCGGTAGTGGGAGATGAATTTATTTTCTCCAAGGAGAAACTCTTTTTTTAGTTGGATTTAAAAGTCACAAGGTATTCCCTAAGGAAAGTTTAATTTCTTTTTTTCTTTTCTTTCTTTTTTTTTTTCTTTTTGAGACAGAATCTTGCTCTGTCGCCCAGGATGGAGTGCAGTGGTGTGATCTTGGCTCACTGCAACCTCTGCCTCCCAGGTTCAAGCGATTCTCCTGCCTCAGTCTCCTGAGTAGCTGGGATTATAGGCACCTGCCACCACGCCCGGCTAATTTTTGTAGTTTTTTTTTAGTAGAGATGGGGTTTCAGCATATTGGCCAGGCTGGCCTCGAACTCCTGACCTCTGGTGATCCACCCGCCTCAGCCTCCCAAAGTGCTGGAATTACAGGCATGAGCCACCATCCCTGGCAGGAAAGTTTAATTTCTATAAGGAACCAAAACTCAGCAATCTTCTCTCTGGAATGTGCCTCCCTTGAAGAAACTTTGGAGATTTTATGGATCCCTTGGTGCCCACAAGGTTATAGAGGCAAAGGGATCTTTTTTTAAAATTTACTTTCCTTATGTTTTAACCACTTTATTGAAGTATGATTAAAATGTAAAAGCTGTAGACATTTAATGTATACACATGATGAGTTTTGAAACAGGCATACATCCTTGAAACCATCACCACCATTATGGCTAGGGACATACCCATCACCTCTTAAAGTTTCAACTGCCTTTAATATTTTAATGTGTGATAACCACACATAACATAACGTCTGCCTTTAAGCACATTTTTCTAAATAATACATTATTGATATCTACAAGCACTGTATTGTATAGGACATATCCACAACTTATTAATCTTGCATCACTAGAACCCTTCGTGGTTTAACCAGCATCTCCCCATTTTCTCCCCTTTTCAGTCCCTGGCATTCACCATCTACTCCAAAGTGGTCCTTCCTGAAGGAAAGCAAATTGGTGAGTAGGTTTTGTCCTGGTGAAAGAACCAACAAAATGAGGACTGAACAATAGTTTTTGACATTTTCTGGTGACATGGAAGCCTTTGTTGATTTTAGGAAGGGCTTCATTTATTACCTCTAAATAGAAGGGTAGGACAGTAATAGCCCATATGGAGTAGGTGAAGAGTGTGTCTAGAGGAAATATAGGTGGCAAATGTACACCAACTATGAAGTTTTTTAGGGAAGGGGAGAGAAGAGAGAAAGTGTAGCCTAAAGGGGGCATGGAGTATGGGAGAGTATTTTGAAAAATGTTTTTAATTGGACAATAGGGGAATGTGTTTAATTTCAAAGAGAATGAAAATAATTAATGTAGGTATTTGAATACACAGATACTGACTACAAAATTGGCAAGATGTAATATACACCATAAGACAAAGAAAAATCATAATGTGCTACATCCCCAATATATAAAATCCATCGGTCCAAAACTCAAGGGTGGACAGTGAGAATGGCTATTATTAAAAACTCAAAAAATAACAGATGCTGGTGAGGTTGTGGAGAAAAAGGAATGCTTATACACTGTCGGTGGAGGTATAAATTAGTTCATTCATTTTGGAAGACAGTGTGACGATTCCTCACAGACCTAAAGACAGAAATACCATTCTACCCAGCAATCCCATTACTGGGTATATACCCAGAGGAATATATATCATTAGTATATAAAGACACATGGATGTATATGTTCACTGCAGCAATATTTACAATAGCAAAGGTATAGAACCAACCTAAATGTCCATCAGTGATAAACTGGATAAAGAAAATGTGGTACATATACACCATGGAATACTATGCAGCCATAAAAAAGAATATCAGGCAGGCGTGGCGGCTCACGTCTGTAATCCCAGCACTTTGGGAGCCCAAGGCGTGTGGATCACGAGGTCAAGAAATCGAGACCAGCCTGGCCAACGTGGCGAAACCCCATCTCTACTAAAAATACAAAAATTAGCTGGGCTTGGTGGCTCATGCCTGTAGTCCCAGTTTCTCCGGAGGCTGAGGCAGGAGAATAGCTTGAACCCAGGAGGCGGAGGTTGCAGTGAGCCGAGATCGTGCCACTGCACTCCCACCTGGTGACAGAGCAGGACTCTGGAAAAAAAAAAAGAAAAAGAAAAAGAATGAGATCAATGTCCTTTGTAGGGACATGGATGGAGCTGGAGGCCATTATCCTTAGCAAAGTAATGCAGGAACAGAAAAGCAAATACCGCATGTTCTCACTTATAGGTGAAAGCTAAATGATGGGAACACATGGACACAGAGAGGGGAACTACACACACTGAGGCCTTTCAGAGGATGGAGGGTGGGAGGAGTAAGAGGATCAGGAAAAATAACTAATGGGTACTAGGCTTAATAGCCAGGCGATCAAATAATCTGTACAACAAACCCCCATGACCCAGTTTACCTATGTGACAAACCTGCACTTGTACCCCTGAGCTTAAGATAAAGTTAAAAAAAATCAAGGGTGGAAAGTAGAAGGGTCCCTGCCTGACGTTCCTCTCAGGGAGCCACTTGGGGACTTTGTGCTTCTGTTCTGAAGTCTGACTTCCGCAGATTTAGAGGTCTTGGCTTCTAAAGGCTGTAAAAGTAAGTAGAGGTTCCTCTTCAAAGACTTTCCTCCTTGTCTAATTGGGAATAAATAGTAACTTCCCTTAGAAGCAAAATTTATTCAAAGACCTGTGCTAACATTCTTAAATATCTGCTAGCCGTAATAAAGAAATCAATGTACTTTATGTTCTTAGCTCTCACAATTTAGCCTAAATATTTGCCCTGGCATGCTTATACTGGTCCAAGCAAGCATTAGGTCATAGCCTGTTCCTCTTCCTTATTTGAAGGTGTTTTTACCTTTCTCAGTATTCCACAAGTTATTTCCTCCATCCTTTGTTCTCCTCTGCCTTTGCCTCTTTTAAAAAGTTCTAAGTTGCTAGCCAATCAGGACAAACACGGAATGTGCGGTCCCGTTCCAGCCAATGGAAACCGGACCCAGCAGTAGGGTGGACACATCAGGTTATAAATGACCTTGTCTCCTTTGTTCAGTGTACTCTCGTGGCAAAACTGCTGGCGAGTGTACCCTTTCTGCAGAAAGTATAAAAATGGCCTGGCTGAGGAAATTAAATTTATATTCAAGTGCTATTTCTTTATGGTACCAGGGAACAAGCATTTCAAACAAGGCTTAGCCCTTCTAGAGAAAGGGCAGAAGTCTCTAAGAACTTCAAGCCATGCTGCTGCCTAGCACTTCAGGGCTCTCATGCCAAGGAGAGGAGCTCCCACCTGGCAGGAGTAATTGACCCAGGTCATCAATGTCATTGTGGACACAGGAAGGAGCATGCACAGGTGCCTTGCTGTGTTCTAGCCGTGATGGGAGCAGCCCAGGAGCAAGCTTGGCACAAACATAGTAATGAATACAAATGGCTCTGGGTCAGTTATGCTCCTACAGCAAGAGAGATGAGTGTTTCCACCATGAATAAAGCAGCCTCCTTCAGCTGAGAGCAACTCTCTAAGGGGATTGAGGCTGCAGGCTGCCATATGGCTACACTCCTTATGCCCTGAAGAACAGGACCTTCATTCTGAAATGGATAAGTAAGGAATGCAACGCAGCATCCATGACCATCCACTCCTTCAGCCATTTGGATAAACTTTTTGTGTACATTCAAGGAGTGGCATTCCCCATGGTTTCCTTTGTGTCGTTTTAGGGAAGAGAGGCCAATAGGATGAAATACTTACAAAAGGAGGGTCAGTGGTTCAAACAGCAGCCTCTGCTGCTGCCTGTCATCTCAAGGTCCCACTGATATAGGTAGTGTCCCCCTCCCTTGTCACCATCCTCAATTCCCCTCTCCTTTTTGTTGTTTTTTTATTCCTTCCTTCCTTCTTTCCTTCCTTCCTTCCCTCCCTCCCTCCCTCTCTTTTCTTTCTTCCTTCCCTTCCTTCCCCTCCTTCCTTCCTTCCTTCTTGAGTTTTGCTCTTGTTGCCCAGGCTGGAGAACAGTGGTGTGATCTTGGCTCACTGCAACCTCTGCCTCCCGGGTTCAAGCAGTTCTCCTGCCTCAGCCTCCCAAGTAGCTGGGATTACAGGCATGTGCCATCACATCTGGCTAATTTTATATTTTTAGTAGAGATGGGGTTTCCCCATGTTGGTCAGGCTGGTCTTGAACTCCTGACCTCAGGTGATCCGCCCACCTCAGTCTTCCAATGTGCTGGGATTACAGGCATGGGCCACCGCACCCGACCTCCCCTCTCCTTGTATAACACTTCTGTTGTTGGGTGATTCAGGTGGTGGGGTGACCTTGACCTTCATCCCTAAGCATTCCAAGTCCTGGTTGTCATTTCTTTTTCAGGTCATGTCTGTTGCATTTGACCATTGATTGTGAAAACTGAGAGAAAGTCTACTGAGAAGTGTTTAAATGGATCACCCACATACCAACATAATCTCCTCTTCTCACATCATACACCCCTATGCTTGGGCCATATTATCTGCTAGATCTATGGTGTTGAAGGTCATTGGTGAACAAAATTCAGAGTGCATCTATGGAATCTCTCTCTCTTTTTTTTTTTGTTTTGACCAAGTCTCACTCCATTGCCCAGGCTGAAGTGCAGTGGCACGATTCTGGCTCACTGCAACCTCCACCTCCCCAGTTCAAGTGATTCTCCTGCCTCAGCCTCCCAAGTAGCTAGGATTACAGGCTTGCACCACCATGCTCAGTTAATTTTTTGTATTTTTTAGTAGAGACAGGGTTTCCCCTTGTTGGCCATGCTGGGCTCAAGTGATCCACCTGCCTCAGCCTCCCAAAGTGCTGGGATTACAGGTGTGAGCCACCATGCCTGGCCATATGGAATCTCTTAGTGGGAAAATCATGATCAGGTTTTAAGGATTCTAGAATGAGGCTATGCCATCCACTGGAAATATTTATATGTCTTTGAAAAATAGTTCCTGGTTTGTTACCAAGTCCTGTAGATATGGGATGCTTGATGACAGGGTACCAATGACCACATATATGAAATTTCCCACTATAACCTGATTCTATGGGCCCTATTAAGTCGTAACATTAGACAGGCCCAGCCCCAATCCATGGTGGAAATGGCACATCTGAGATTGAACCCAAACAGGACCAGAGGCGTGAGAAAGCTGCACGTGTAGAAAGCCAAGACCCCGGCTGGGTGCAGTGGCTCACACCTGTAATCCCAGCACTTTGGGAGGCCGAGGCAGATGGATCACGAGGTCAGGAGATCGAGACCATCCTGGCTAACATGGTGAAACCCCGTCTCTATTAAAAATACAAAAAATTAGCTGGGTGTGGTGGCACACACCTGTTATCCCAGCTAATCGGGAGGCGGAGGCACAATAATTGCTTGAACCCAGGAGGCAGAGGTTGCAGTGAGCCGAGATTGTGCTACTGCACTCCAGTCTATGCCACAGAGCAAGACTCAGTCTCAAAAAAAAAGCCAAGACTCCAGCAGATCCCAATGGCATTCACCATTATTGCACCAACACCACGCCTTTAGCTTGTACCTAGGGTCCATTGGGGAGCAGGAGATGTCCTGTACTATTAGGAAAAAAAAAAAAAAAAGAAGAGAAAAATGCCTGAGTTTGCTTTATAGACAGATTGGCTTGGTATGTGAGTACAATAAAAAATGAACCATGGCTTCATTATAGCCAAGTTCAGGGACACCCTGCAAAAGGGGTGTATAGAAAAAATCTCTGCAAAGGGTGGAACTGCAAGCGGCACATCTGGTCATCCACGTTGTCTGGAAGAAAAAGTCATTTGAGGTGGTGGGACCACCTGGTCATGGGCTTTGAAAGAAAATGATGAAACAGTGTAGACAGGTATGTAGATGGACATAGAGGACTGGATATGATAAATGAAAATATTTGTGTTGTATGTCACATAGGAGGCAGATAGGCATTCATTTTGCCACATAACATTTTCCAGCCTTTATCATTGGCCACCTGATGGTATGATGGCCTGATAAACAGAGTGGCCACAAGGGCTGAGCCTCCCATTTGCAAAGATCCATCGAGCTGGTGCTGCTTCGGAATGTCCGAATGGTCAGCAAGAGACAATAGCAGAGCACCCAGAGGGCCTTCTTTCTTGAGGAGACCAGCCAGCCAGGGGAGCAGGTTGACCACATGGGGCTCCTTCTATCTTGAAAAGACCAGCAGTTTATCCTCACAAGGATGGTGCAAATTATGCAAATTAAACAACAAGAAACATCAAACTCACAGAATGAAGAACAAAAGCCATATGACCATTTCTATAGATGCAGAAAAAAGCATTTGACAAAAATTAACATCCTTTAATGATAAAGACTCAATGAATTAGATATAGAAGGAATATACCTCAACATAGTAAAAACCACACACAAGAAACCCACAGCTAACATCACACTCAATGGGGAACAATTGAAAACATTTTATCTAGGGTCCAGAACAAGACAGGAATGCCTGTTCTCACCACTTCTCCTCAATATAGTACTGGAAGTTCTAGCTAAATCAACTAGGTTAGAGAAAAAAAATGAAAGACATCCAAACTGGAAAGTAAGAAGTTAAGTTGTCCCTGTTTGCAGATGACATGACCTTATGTATAGAAAACTCCGAAGACTGCCAAAAACTGTTAGAACTAACAGAAAAGACTCAGTAAAGTAGGAGGATACATAATTGACATATAAAAATCAATAGTGTTTCTATATACTAACAGCAAACTACTCAAAAAAGAAATCAACAAAATAATCCTATTTATAATTGGTACCCCCAAAAATAGAATGGTTAGGAATAAATTTAACTGAGGAGGTGAAAAATTTGTACACCCAGAACTATAAAACATTGTTGAAAGAAATTAAAGAAGATACAAATAAATGGAAAGATATCCCATGTTCATGAACTGGAAGAATTGCTATATTAAAATGTCCATACTATCCAAAGCAATCTACAGATTCAATGCAAACCCTGTCAAAATTGTAAAAACATTTTTCACAGAAATAGAAGAAAAATTCTACAATTTGTGTGGAATCACTAAAGACACCAAATAGCTAAAGCAATGTGAGCCAAAATAACAAAGCTGGAGGCATCACACTACTTGATTTAAAACTATTTGACAAAGCTGTAATATCCAAAACAGCATGGTGCTGGCATAAAACTAGATACATAGACCAACTGAACAAAATATCAACCACAGAAAGAAATCCATGTATTTATAGCCAACTGATTTTCAACAAAGGTGCCAAAGACTCACAAGGGGGAAAGGACAGTCTCTTTAATAAATGGTGTTGGGAAAACTGGATATCCACGCAGAGAAGAATGAAATTAGGTATTTACTTCACACTATATACAAAAATCCATTCAAAATGGATTAAAGTCTTAAATGTAAAACCTAAAATAGAAAAGCTAGAAAATAACAAAAGAGGAAAACCTCATGACATTGGTCTGAGCAGTGATTTTTTTGGATATGACCTCTGAAGCACAGACAACAAAAGCAATAGACAAATGGAATTACATTAAACTAAAAATCTCCACACAGCAAAGGAAACAATAGAGTGAAGAGACAAACTACAGAATGGAGGAAAATATTTGCAAACTAGATACCTGATATGGGGCTAATATCCAAAATACGTAAGAAGCCCAAACAACTCAATAGGAAGAAAACGACCCAATTTTAAAATGGGCAAAAGACAGCCAGGCGCAGTGGCTCACGCCTGTAATCCCAGCACTTTGAGAGGCAGAAGAGAGCAGATCACGGGGTCAGGAGATAGAGACCACCCTGGCTAACACGGTGAAACCCCGTCTCTATTAAAAATACAAAAAATTAGCCGGGCGTGGTGGTGGGCGCCTGTAATCCCAGCTACTCGGGAGGCTGAGGCAGGAGAATGCCATAAACCCGGGAGGCGGAGCTTGCAGTGAGCCGAGTTTGCGCCACTGCACTCCAGCCTGGGTGACAGAGCGAGACTCCGTCTCAAAAAAAAAAAAAAAAAAAAAAAAAAAAAGGGCAAAAGACCTGAAAGACATTTGTCAAAAGAAGACACACAGATGGACAACATACATTTTTTTTTTTCTTGAGACGAGTCTTGCTCTGTCACCCAGGCTGGAGTGCAGTGGCGCGATCTCGGCTCACTGCAAGCTCCCCCTCCCGGGTTGAAGTCATTCTCTTGCCTCAGCCTCCCGAGTAGCTGGGACTACAGGCGCCCACCACCACGCCCGGCTAATTTTTTGTATTTTTAGTAGGGACGGGGTTTCACCTTTAGCCAGGATGGTCTCGATCGCCTGACCCTGTGATCCGCCCGTCTAGGCCTCCCAAAGTGCTGGGATTACAGGCGTGAGCCACTGCGCCCGGCCCAACATACATTTTTAAAAGGTTTAACTTCACTAATCATCAGGGAAATGCAAATGAAAACCACAATGAGATATCACCTCACTTCATCTCAAATGGCTATTACTAAAAAGACAAAAGATAGTAAGTGCTGGCCAGGATATGAAGAAATGGAAACCCTTCTACACTGTTGGTAGGAATGTAAATTAGTACAACCATTATGGAAAAGAGTATGGAGGTTCCTCAAAAACTTAAAAATAGAACTACCATATGATCCAGCAGTCCACTACTGGGTATATATCAATAAGAAACGAAGTCAGTGTGTGGAAGGGATATCTGCACTCCCATGTTTATTGGAGCATTATTCACAGTAGCCAAGACACAGAATCAACCTAGTTGTCTGCAAATAAATGAATGGATAAAGAAAATGTGGTATATATACACAATGGAATATGATTCATCCATAAAACACAAGGAAATCCTGTCATTTGCAACATGGATGAACTCAGAGAACATTGTGTTAAGTGAAATAAGGGAGGCACAGAAAGACAAATATCACATGATCTCACTCATATGTGGAATCTAACGAAGGTGATCTCAGAGAAATAGAATATAGATTTCAAAGAAGTAGAATGTTGGTTACCAGACCCAGAGTGGTTTGGGGTTGAGGAGTAGTGTTGGTGTTGTGGAGACGTTAGTAAAAGAATACAAAATTACAGCTATATAAGAGAAGTAAGTTCAAGAGATCTATTGTACAGCAGGATGACTTTAGTTAATGATGATATACGATATTCTTTGAAAATGCTGAGAGTGGATATTAAGTGTTCTCACCAGGATAACAACTCTGTGAGATAACGCATATGTTAATTAGATACATTGAATGTCCACAATGTATATATATTTCCAAATATCAAGTTGTACATGATACATACATATAATTCTATAATTTAAAAATATATATAAAAATAATTTGAAAAAATATTTAAAAAGAAAAGACATTTTTGTTTCCATAAATTTTCAACACCAAGGGATCCATAAAATCTCCAAAGACTCTTCAAGGGAGTCACATCGCTTGGAGATGATTCTTGAGTTTAGTTCCTTGCAGAAATTAACCTTTCCTTAGGGGAAAACTTGTGACTTTCAAATTAAACTGAAGAAAGAATTTCTTCTTGGGGGAAATAAATCCATCATGCCCTACCACTGCCTATTTCATCACAAAATTAACTGAAAAATTTCCATTCTATCATCTTCTTACTACTCAAAGGGAGCCGAACTCTTTGGAGAGTGGAAAGAAAATAGAACAATTTATTTAATAAGGTGCTCTGAGAATTCAACTCTTGAGACACTGGAAACTTTAAACATGCCCCTGTTTAAACATCCTCACCTGTAATTCTCTGTTCCCAGCCTTTGGAAAAACCCAGTACGGCTTCCTAGGAACAGATCGTGTAGAAGAGAAAACTTCAGTGATAACCATCAGAGTTAGTGTGACCCAGTGAGGGCTGGTGGGGTAAGAAGGAAAAGAGGAGAGAGAATAAGTACTAGCCTTCCCAGTAATGAGCCTGGAAAGTCCCATACTTATTGAGTCTATGAAGGTGAAGTCCCTGTACTTTGATGGTACTTTAGCTTTCACAGAAACCAGTGTCTCCCACCTTCTGGTCTCACTCCTTGGAATCCAGGGCCCGTCTTTAATAAGCTATTTTCCAAACAGTCTCTAACTCTCCTGTACTCTTTCCTATAAACTTTAGTCTCCTGTTGAATTTCGTACATCGAGTTACTTATTCATTAACTACTCACAGAAGATCTACTATGCTCAAGGTATTGTCTACATGTTCCTAATGTGATTGGATTTTTCTATTATATTCTATATTTTTCCTGGCAGATTATTGGTTACCAGACCCAGAGTGATCTGGGGATTGGGGGGTAGGGTTGATGTGGTGGAGATGGTGACTTATTACAGCACTTACTAGCTGTTATGTTGTTGCTATTTCAACTTAGTATCCATGATATCATATACAAATAATACAATTATTTCTGACATTCAACATGCAGTCCAATTTTTTTTCTCATATTAAAAATCCCTTGGCTGAACGTAGTGGCTCACATCTATAATCCCAGCACTTTGGGAGGCCGAGGCGGGCAGATCACTTGAGGCCAGGACTTTGAGACCAGCCTGGCTAACATGGCAAAACCCTGTCTCTATTAAACAATAACAAAAAAAGAAAGCCTGACACCTTAGCTTATACCTGCAATCCCAGTTACTCGGAAGACTGAGATGGGATAATTGCTTGAACCCAGGAGGCAGAGGTTGCAGTAAGCTGAGACTGCACCCTGCACTCCAGCCCAGGTGACAAAGTGACACCATGTCCCCCTCCAAAAAAATCCCTTTGCATGTTCACCAAAATATCAAAAGATTGAAATTGTAGTAGACGGCCTTTGGTGTGTCCAGGAATTTAAACCCCTTACTGTTTTAACATAGCATATCT
The DNA here is from genome assembly GCF_028858775.2 of Pan troglodytes. Lineage (NCBI taxonomy): Eukaryota > Metazoa > Chordata > Mammalia > Primates > Hominidae > Pan > Pan troglodytes. The sequence goes on along the minus strand of NC_072418.2, from coordinate 11,961,808 downwards.
TGTTGCCTGTGGTATTAAAACAACCATTGTTTATCGGGTTAAGCAATTGTCCTTGGTTTCTTCCTTTATTGAGAGGATCTGCCCTGGTTGATAATCTTTTTCAAATGCATTTTTTCTATTGTGATTTTGTTTATGATTTCTCTTTACTGACCTGTTTTTGTGATGAATTATGCAGACATTCTTACATTAAACCTGCTTCCATTGTTAGAGCTGGTATTACTACTTCATTTATCATTATTTTAAAAGAGATATGAATATATGTTATTTACTGTATTATTAAATTTATGTCTATATTCAAACATGTCTTAAACTTGAAGATTTCTATTTTGTGTTATAGTTGATGCTTTGGTCTCAGTCTTTACAGAACATTTCAATTTGTACTTGCTCAGAATCAGTAATGTGCTGGGCACCACGTAAATCCTTGTTAAATGATGAGACAAAACAATCGCAACCACTGTCTAAAACTAAATATAAGTTGACCAATGTGAAAGGGACAAGGAGGAAGAATATAGGATGTTCCATTTCTAGTCATCAAATACATATCCCACTTTCATTCCCTGCTCCCCATCTCACTGGCCTCTCAAATCCTTTCCTTTACAAGCTCAATGACCCATGGGACAATGTCGAATTCTCTTCTGTCAGCCTAGAAGATTTACCCTTTCCTTTCCTTACTTCCCCTAATTAACAATGATCCAGCCGGGTGCAGTAGCTCATGTCTGTAATCCCAGCATTTTGAGAGGCCGAGGTGGGCAGATCACTTGAGGTCAGTAGTTCGAGACCAGCCTGGCCAACAAGGTGAAACCCTGTCTCTACTAAAAACACAAAAATTAGCTGAGCGTAGTGGCACACACCTGTAATCCCAGCTACTCAGGAGGCTGAGACAGGAGAATCGCTTGAAACTGGGAGGCAGAGGTTGCAGTGAACAGAGATCGCACCACTATACTCCAGCCTGGGCAACAGATCGAGATTCCATCTCCAAACAAACAAACAAACCAATGATCCATTCTTCCTCTCTCAGCCCAAATTTTCCTATCTCAGAGAAGCCTCTTCTATCCACTTTCCAGGACTAAAGTTGGTCTTCAGTGATTATTTTTCCATCTTTAATTAATCAACATTCTCTAGGCATAAATAGTAACAGCCTTTTTTCCATCATGAAAAATGCAAATTTTTTTTCAAACCTCAAAGTTGCCCTTTAGTTTTTTAGGATGATTTGATTTATAGAAATTTTTAAATTTTTATATCAAACTTATCAGTCACATTTCTTGGCAATTCATTGCCCTGATATTAGTCCAACATTGCCACTCAACTGCATGTGTACACAAGCACACATTCTCTCAGGCCTTGTCTTTGATTCTAATGGCTGTGTCCCTTTCTTTTCTCGTCTTGTGTATGTAGTCCACAGGCTTTTGTTACTTCTTGGAGGAATTCACTGGGCAGACATTCTTTGAAGCAGGGAAGCATAGGGATCTTCATGAGTTGAGAGTCCTGTGTGGTGGTCACAAGACGTAACAGACCTGTTGTATTCACAGTGATCAGAATTCCATCCTTGATGGCTGCCCCATGTAAGGGGGATATTGATATTGATAAATGATAGCCATGAAAGACAGATTTATTGTAATGTTAAAAACAAAAGTTCAGGCTGGGCACAGTGGCTTATGCCTGTAATCTCAGCACATTGGGAGGCCAAGGTGGGTGGATCACTTGAGCCCAGGAGTTCAAAACCAACCTGGCCAACATGGTGAAACCCCATCTCTACTAAAAATAGAAAAATTAGCTGGGCATGGTGGTGCATGCCTGTGGTCCCAGCTACTTGGGAGGCTGAGGCACAAGAATCACTTGAACCCAGGAGGCAGAGGTTGCAGTGAGCCAACATTGCACCACTGCACTCCAGCCTGGTCAACAGAGTGAGACTCTGTCTCAAAAAAAAAAAAAGCAAAAGAACAAAAGTTCATATGTGTGAAATATCCATTGTATGACACAGAAATCATAGTAGACAAATGACATGGATAATCTCATTTAATTTCACTCTTCAATATTCCCACATAGGGAGTATTTACTACTCCTACTATGGAGGTGAGGTAGCTGCAGCTAAGACAGTTCAAATAACTTTCTCAATGGTATACAGTAGTAAGTTGGTGGATTCATATAGTTTGGCTGTGTCCCTACACAGTGAACCAGAGGCAGGTCACAGAAGAAATGTGGAATTTCAGTGCCTATAGAGAAGGTCAACCTCTTCATCAGAAGAACATGAACCAGGGAGACCCAGAAAATGATAAATCAAGATGCCAGAACCAGGAGGCCACAGAGGCAGGAGTTCATGATGACTGTGGGGTGCAGGGGGTGGCAGATCTCATCTTGAATTCCCATGTGTAATGGGAGGGACCCAGTAGGAGGAAATTGAATCATGGAGACAGGTCTTTCCCGTGCTGTTCTTGAGATAGTGAGTAAGTCTCATGAGATCTTATGGTTCTATAAGGGGGAGTTTCCTTGCACAAGCTCTCTCTCTTTGCCTGCCACCATCCATGTAAGATGTGACTTGCTCCTCCTTGCCTTCCACCATGATTATGAGGCTTCCCCAGCCACGTGGAACTGTAAGTCCATTAAACATCTTTCTGTTGTAAATTGCCCAGTCTCAGGTATGTCTTTATCAGCAGAGTGAAAACAGACTAATGCATGGATCAGAATTTTATTCTAAAAAGTCTGATTTCAGAAAATATTTTCCAAATCACAGCTCTATGCTGTACCTTGGAAGAATTATATATCTAAGTAATTATCATACAAGGAAAAGATGAATAAGATTAATAGTAATAGTAGCAGTAATGATAGCTATCATTTGTTGATATTCCTACTGTGCATATGGCATTTTTAAACCTCAATAAGAAAGTAATATCAATAATTTAATTTTAAGGAAGGAAGAAAGCCCTGAGAGTTAACTGTCACATCACTTCCAAGCACTGGGTCACAGAATAAAGGTTGTTTGGGTTGCAAATCCACAACTTAATAACTATTGTACATCTATTAGAATGAAGGAAGCATGGGGATTATCAAGGAAAAGACATGACATACCTTTAATTATTTTGGAAGATTCACACCAAAGAAGAAATTGATTTAAGTTCATAGATACAAATGGGGGAATTAAAACTGGTGAGTAAACGAAAAAAAGAGTTTTTTTTGTTTTGTTTTGTTTTTTCGAGACGGAGTCTCACTTTGTCACCAGGCTGGAGTGCAGTGCCATGATCTTGGCTCACTGCAACCTCCGCCTCCCGGGTTCATGCGATTTGCCTGCCCCAGCCTCCTTAGTAGCTGGGATTACAGGCGCACTCCACAACGCCCAGCTGATTTTTGTATATTTAGTAGAGACAGGGTTTCACCATATTGGCCAGGATGGTCTCAATCTCTTGACCTCGTGATCTGCCCACCTTGTCCTCCCAAAGTGCTGGGATTACAGGCGTGAGCCACCATGCCCGGCCAAAGAGAGAGATTTCTAAAAATTAAAGAATGGCTGGATAACTCTACACAAATAGAATAAAAATAGATACCACTTCCTGAGAGATTCATTGTCTTTGTAAGGACTCCAGGAAGGGTGACAAATGTCCATCAAAAGGTGATATTGTAAAGTGATGACAAGCTGAGCTGCCACTTGCTGTTCATTAAACGTTGCTTTTTCCTTCCTCCCCAGCAGACACAACAGCTACATGGAAGCAGAAAACCTTACAGAATTATCAAAATTTCTCCTCCTGGGACTCTCAGATGATCCTGAACTGCAGCCCATCCTCTTTGGGCTGTTCCTGTCCATGTACCTGGTCACGGTGCTGGGGAACCAACCTGCTCATCATCCTGGCTGTCAGCTCTGACTCCCACCTCCACACCCCCATGTACTTCTTCCTCTCCAACCTGTCCTTTGTCGACATCTGTTTCATCTCCACCACAGTCCCCAAGATGCTAGTGAACATCCAGGCACGGAGCAAAGACATCTCCTACATGGGGTGCCTCACTCAGGTGTATTTTTTAATGATGTTTGCTGGAATGGATACTTTCCTACTGGCCGTGATGGCCTATGACCGGTTTGTGGCCATCTGCCACCCACTGCACTACACGGTCATCATGAACCCCTGCCTCTGTGGCCTCCTGGTTCTGGCATCGTGGTTCATCATTTTCTGGTTCTCCCTGGTTCATATTCTACTGATGAAGAGGCTGACCTTCTCCACAGTCACTGAGATTCCGCATTTCTTCTGTGAACCGGCTCAGGTCCTCAAGGTGGCCTGCTCTAACACCCTCCTCAATAACATTGTCTTGTATGTGGCCACGGCACTGCTGGGTGTGTTTCCTGTAGCTGGGATCCTCTTCTCCTACTCTCAGATCGTCTCCTCCTTAATGAGAATGTCCTCCACCGAGGGCAAGTACAAAGCCTTTTCCACCTGTGGATCTCACCTCTGTGTGGTCTCCTTGTTCTATGGAACAGGACTTGGGGTCTATCTGAGTTCTGCTGTGACCCATTCTTCCCAGAGCAGCTCCACCACCTCAGTGATGTACGCCATGGTCACCCCCATGCTGAACCCCTTCATCTACAGCCTGAGGAACAAGGATGTGAAGGGGGCCCTGGAAAGACTCCTCAGCAGGGCCGACTCTTGTCCATGACAAATCAGGGCCTCAGAACTAAGAGGACACACTGCGTACCCCTAAGGCAAATGTTGTGGGTTTAAATATCCGGCTCTTTTTCTCTTTTAAAAAATGTGCTTGATGTGGGATTTTTGGTTGTTGTTATTGGGTTGTTTGTTGTTGTTATTGTTTTTGAGACAGAGTCTGGCTCTGTCGCCCAGGCTAGAGTGCCGTGGTGCAATCTTGGCTCACTGCAACCTCCACCTCCCAGGTTGAAGCGGTTCTCCTGCCTCAGCCTCTCAAGTAGCTGAGATTACAGGTGTCTGCCACCACACCCAGCTAATTTTTGTATTTTTAGTAGAGACAGGGTTTCACCATATTGTTCACACTGGTCTGGAACTCCTGACCTCATGATCTGCCCGCCTCAGCCTCCCAAAGTGCTAGGATTACAGGCGTAAGCCACCATGCCTGGCCAATGTGTTTCTTTCTTTTCTTTTCTTTTAATCAAAAACAACTATGATTTTGCTGTTGTTTTTGTGTTAGTTTCTCCTAAAAACTCCCTCTGTAAGCCCTTTTTGACTTTTCTTCCCTAGATGTTTCCCGTAAAGTTCCATCTTTGATCAGTTTTCTTACCACCCTTTCTGAGACTTCTAATTTGATGTGTATGGCACTCCCAATATCAAGTGCTGACCTGGTTTCCTCGAAAATTATCCTTTTGAATGTTGATGTTCCTCACCTTAGTATAGTTTTTTCTTGTCCTCTGGATAGGAAATAAAATGAAAATCATAGATTAGTCGTATAAAATGTTTACAATATCAGGACAGTGCTTGTTGCTTTACATGTATGATGTTATTCAATCCTGAAAACATTTTGTGAGAAATTTTGTCTCATTCACTGCATTTCTCAAAGGAGGAGACTGAGATGGAGGTAGAGTATATCCTAACGATCTGACACTTTGCCCACACTTCTAACTTTGCCATCCTACTTTCCATAAAAACAGTGATATAAAATTATCGGGGCACAGTGGCTCACACCTGTCTTCCCAGCTACTTGGAGGGCTGAGGCAGGAGAATCACTTGAGCCTAGGAGTTTGAGGATGCAGTGAGCTGTGATCGTGGCACTGCAATCCAGCCTGGGTGACAGAGCAAGACCCTGTCTCAAACCAAAAACAAACACAAAAGCAAAGAATGATAATGTGATTTTCAACTTCAAATTATGACTCTACATTTGAAAGCTGGTTGGGTCAAATGGTTCATAGTAATATACTGGCCAGAATGAGTCTGGCATGCTATCCCTTTGAAATACAAGCCCTATAAGCCCACAGAAATCAGAGCCGTGGAGTCTGGGAGCACAAACCCCTTAGATGTCTCACTACAGGTGATGTTAGGCAGGGCCAATCTTGTTCCAACTCTTGATTTCCGGGCCGTTGTATTCTATATCATAAAGATATTATCATTTTGATAGTATCAAAAGATATTATCATTTTTCACTGATTTGGAATGCATACTAATCCTAATTTGCATCCTGCGAATTTGGTAGCCAGTATTTTCTGTTTATTCAAATACCTGCAATAAATATTTGTCTTTGAAATAAAACTCAGGTGGCAGAGGTTGCAGTGAGCTGAGATTGTGCCACTGAACTCCAGCCTGGGCGACAGAGCAAGACTCTGTCTAAAACATAAAATAAAATAAAATAAAATAAATAAAACAAAATAACTTAGAAAGTATAATTGCATTGTTTGTAACTCTAAAGATAAATAGTTGAGGGATGAATACCTCATTCTCCACGATGTGGTTATTTCACATTGCATTCCTGTATCAAAACGTTTCATCTACCCCATAAATATATACAGCTACTATCTACGCACAAAAATTAAAAATGTTTTAAAAACATTTTTAAAGAAAAATAAAAGTAGAAGAGGAGAAAAGTGAATGACCATTGAAGGAACAGGGCTTCCTCTTCTCATTAAAACCTCTTCTGTCCTCTGAGTTCCCACCACCAAGTTTCAGAGACAGTGACAAACCACATCAGATTTTTTTTAAATTTTGAAATGAAATGGGAGTCATATCTGCAAATCCATTGAATGAACCATGTAAATAAAGAAGAAGCAGGCCTTCCATGAGAAGAATATGTTGCTACTTTTTTTTTTTTTTTTGAGATGGAGTCTTGCTCTGTCGCCCAGGCTAAAGCACAGTGGCACGATCTCGGCTCACTGCAACCTCCATCTGCCGGGTTCAAGCAATTCTCCTGCCTCAGCCTCCCAAGTAGCTGGGACTACAGGCGCACGCCACCATGCCCGGCTAATCTTTTGTATTTTTAGTAGAGATGGGGTTTCACCATGCTGGCCAGGCTGGTCTCAAACTCCTGACCTCCTGATCCACCTGTCTCGGCCTCCCAAAGTGCTGGGATTACAGGCATGACCCACCACACCCAGCCACTACTTTCATTCTTGAAGTTCAGATTTATGTTTCTAAGGAGGACTTTCTATTTTACTTTCTATACTCCTTGCCTGTAATTTGAGATTTTATGCATTGGTAATTTATGTTTTTGCTAAGTTGGATAAGACCCTAATTCTTTCTGTCTGATTGATCTATGTTGGCATGTTAGAAACTGCTGATCTTTGCAGCCTAACTTGGTAACTTTATATATTGCTTAAGCATTTCCCCATATCTAACAAGACTGCAATCAGATGTCAGCCAGGGTTGCAGTCATCTCGTGGACTGACTGGAGAGGATCTGCTGTGAAGCTCACTCACATGGCTGTTTGTAGGGTTTAGGTTCTTGCAGGAGGATGGCCTAAGGCCCCTCAGTTTGTTGCCACAAGGGACTCTCATGGGGCAGCTCACATATGCCAGCTGAGTTCTGTCAGTGCAGGGAAGCAAGGGACAGAGCAACAGAGGCCAGGCCTATCCTTCTACCAGGACGTGGGTCTCTAAGCACCCAAGACCATGGAGATTTCCCTCTGCCTTCCGGTAGAGTTCCTCACCATTCAAGACATTGTACTGTCAGAAAAATTCCATGCTGTAGAACTGGCACATGGACATGTCGCCCTTTCCTCTGCACTGGATATTTCTACAGACTTAACAATGTTCTCCTGGACCTTCAGACAAAATAAGCCACCCTGGTTCTCCTTCGCCACAAGCTCTCAGCCCAACATCACAATAAGCTGCTGCAATTCTGCACCTAAATTCAGCAAGTGTTCCCAGCAGCTTCTGATTGTTGCTCATCAAGAAAGAGCTCATCTCACTTCAGGCAGAGAACTCCCTAGTGTAGACTCTGTGTTGTGTGTGTTGTGTGTGTTGTGTGTGTGTGTGTGTGTGTGTGTGTGTGTGTGTGAGATCACCTAGTAAATTCTTTAATGAAATGTACTTTCTTTTGGCCTGTCTTTATTCAAGTAGATAAAATAGGTTGTATGGAAGTTATGGAGTTTTTGTTTTGTTTTGTTTTGAGATGTCTTGCTCTGCTGCCCAAGCTGCAGTGAAGCAGCTCAGTCATAGCTCACTGCAGCCTTGAATTCCTGGCCTCAAGTAATCCTCCTGCGCCACCATGTCCAGGTAATTTATTTTATTTTATTTTTTTGTAGAGATGGAGTCTTGCTATATTGCCCAGGCTGGTCTTGAACTTCTGGTCTCAAGTGACCCTCCTGCTTCAGCCTCCCAAAGTGGTGAGATTATAGGTATGAGCCACCATGCCCAGCCAGATATTATGGTTCTTTATAAACTTTCACATTCCACCCATGGCTCAGAGGTGAGGTACTCAACAATATTTGTCATTGACTGATATAATAAATGTAAATATATATTCCAACAAGTTGAATGTGGAAGAAAGGATGCTATTTATCAGTGTATCAATAAATACTGAGGTAAATATGAGGGCACAAATGATCAAATGACAGGAATGTAGATGTAGATTGGATCGGAAGATGCTGGGAGTTGGGAGCTTTTAAAATGTTTGGGTAGCAGCAAAAATAGTGTTCTAATCAGTACATTTGATATGTCTCCTCAAACAGACTCTTAGTTAAGTTGTTATCACATCTATACAGATGAACTTGTTCAATAGAAATATGTTTTGTTTTACCTGGGTGCAGTGGCTCACGCCTGTAATCCCAGCACTTTGGGAGACTGAGGCAGGCGGATCACAAGGTCAAGAGTTCGAGATCAGCCTGACCAATATGATGAAACCCTGTCCCTAATAAAAATGCAAAAATTAGCTGGGCATGGTGGCACACACCTGTAGTCCCAGCTACCCAAGAGGCTGAGGCAGGAGAATTGCTTGAACCCAGGAGGCAGAGGTTGCAGTGAGATGAGATTGTGCCACTGCACTCCAGCCTGGGCAACAGAGCGAGACTCTGTCTTTAAAAAAAAAAAAAAAAAGAAATGTTTTGTTTTATACTCAAGGTCACAGTTTGTAATATCCAGTTACTTGTATATTCTGAGAATACCCATTTAAAATTAACTTCTTTTAAATTTTTTAAAAATGTAGTGACAGGGTCTCACTATGTAGCCAAGTCTGGTCTCAAACACCTGCCTTAAACTTTCCTGCCAAATCAGCCTCCCAAAGTGCTGGGATTACAGGTGTGAGCCACCATGCCAGGCCCTAAAATTAACTTCCTCAGTGTAATAACAGGGGCTATCATTTCAAGGGAAACTAACATTTGACTGGTTAATGGCACCATGATATAAAATCATTGCATGGCCTTGGAAGAAAAGACTACTGCAATTAATTTGCTGCTGAGGAACATGGGGTTCAGAAAGGACCTCTGAGTTATCAAAAGTCCCACGTTTAAGAGCCCAATATATGAGTGATGAAGGGTCCATAAATCCCACATTTTTTCTACCATCTGTATATTCTATCCCGATTGAAGTTTGTCACATCGCTTTTGGTTGGCTACTGTGAACCATCCAAACAATCCAAACATTTCCCATCACAAGGTATTAATCCATCATAGCACTCTTCTAAATATTAAAATAAAAGTGCCAACAACAAAGCATTACCAGTGGGGAGAGTCCACCATGTGACATCAAAAAGCAGCATTAGGCCAGGCACGGTGCCTCACGCCTATAGTCCTAGCACTTTGGGAGGCCGAGGTGGGTGGCTCACTTGAGGTCAGGAGTTCGAGACCAGCCTGGACAACATGGCAAAACCCCATCTCTACTAAAAATACAAAAATTAGCTGAGCATGGTGGTGTGTGCCTGTAGTCCCAGCTACTTGGGAGGCTGAGGCAGGAGAATCACTTGAGCCCAGGAGGCGGAGGTTGCAGTGAACCAAGATCATGCCATTGCATTCCAGCCTGGGCAACAGAGCAAGACTCTGTCTCAAAAAAAAAAAAAAAAAAAAAAAAAGGCAGCATTAATGTCCCACTTATCAAATTCTTTGACTATCATTTATGTGAAATAAAGGGGAGTTCATGTTTGCTGGTGACAATGGACTTTTGGTAGCTCAGTGTAAAGTAAAAGAAGAAAACCCTGAAATTATTTATGATGAAATTGGTGATTTAACAATCCCTAGACATCATTAGAGTCACACAGCAACTGGAAATAGGGCACTGCCACTTAAACTTCAGTTGGACTCTCTTCACAAAGACATATGTTTTAAAAGCAGCTTTATTTCATCAGCACATTTTTAAAATATTCCCCTTGCAGACAACTCCAACATACTTTTGTTCCTCAGTCAAGGTTAGGTCAGGAATAGAAACCAGGGCTGGGCACGCGGCTCACGCCTGTAATCCCAGCACTTTGGGAGGCTGAGGCAGGTGGATCACCTGAGGTCGGAAGTTCCAGACGAGCCTGGCCAACATGGCAAAACCCCGTCTCCACTAAAATTACAAAAATTAGCTAGGCGTGGTGGGCGGTCCTTGCAATCCTAGCTATGCAGGAGGCTGAGTCAGGAGAATTACTTGAACCTGGGAGGTGGAGGTTGCAGTGAGTCAGGATCACGCCACTGCACTCCAGCCTGGGTGACAGAGGGAGACTCCATCTCAAAAATAAATAAATAAATAATAGAAACTAATCTAGTTATTTTGAATAACTAATCTACTTATTATGAAGAGAATTGAACAGAGGGAGTTGGCTCGATTGTTACTGCAGGACAAAGGCTAAAGGACACAATGTGGTAACAGAGACAGTAACTGAAGGCAGCAGCCTCTAAACACTGAGGCAGGCATAGGGGTATACTAGAAGGTGGTCGCGAAGTATACCGAACTTTCAGTGTAGTGAAATTTAGTGTTCAAGAAAGTCTGTAACAAGAACACCAGATGGAAAACAGAGCAATAACTTCAACAGCCCCAACCTAGCATGAAAGAGCTGAGTAGAGAAAGGCGGGAAGGGAACAGAAAGACAATGGCTTAGAAACCAGAATAATGAGAACAATACAAATCTTCTCTCCTAGCTACTTTGAAATATGCAATCAATTACCACTAACTAGAATTCCCCTACTGTATTAGGAAACGCTGGAACTTATTTCTTCTATCTAACTGCATTTTTGTACCCTGTAAACATCTTTTCATGCTCCACTCCTTCCTTCCCTTACCAGCCTCTAGTAATTACCATTCTACCTTGTACCTTCACAAGATTCACTGTTTTAGCTCATAGGTATGAGTGGGAACATGCCATATTTGTCTTTTCATGCCTGGCTTATTTCACTTAAATCCATGTTGCTGCAAATGACTCACTTTCATTTCTTAAAGGCTGAATAGTATAACTTTGTGTATCTACCCCACACTTCATAAAAAAAGAAAGAAAACTAAACAAATTTTTAAAAATCAGTTATAGCATGTGAAGTTTTAGGGATGTTGTTACCATGTTATCCTTTTCTATTTTCCCTTTCAGTACGCACAAGAGTGAAATCCAAAGAAAATCTATATGTATATAAATCAACATTTTCAACAAATTCCAAGTGCTTACTAAAAATTCCCGGCATAATGACAATCTGTATATTGCTGAAGAATAATGAATTTGAAGAAGATAGTTGAAGAAAATTACATTGTCTAGTGCTGCAATCAGCTCTTTAGTATCTTACCCATTTGAGCTTGATCCCTTGAAGAACTTCATCGTCTGAACTATCACTGGTGCTTTTAAAACCTCTCAGACCCACACAGGTTCAAGTAAATCAAAATCTCTGGGTAAGAGAGCCCAGCCATCATCATTTGTAAGCTCCCCAGGTGAGGTCAATAAAAGCCAAGGTTGAGGACTCGTGAACAAGTTCATCACACATAGCCTGCTTAAAGTGATTTTACAGATGTAATATGTAAATAATTTCCACACGAACTGTGAAAATTAACTTAAATTTGAAATACAGTAAGTCCTCAATTAACACCCTCAATATGTTTTTGGAAACTGTGAATTTAAGTGAAATGATTTATAATGAAACCGTGTGTTTTTCCTTATCAACAGTATAACTAATGGACTTTGAACAAAACAATTTTACTTGAGGACCTGCTGTACATCATTTCCTTAAGGTTGCAGTTTCCAAGATGCTATTGACTTTTAGCAAGGACTTCTTATATATAAAAACAGGGTTGTGATTTCACCTAGATACCAGGGTCATTGCTCAGAAACTAAAGGAGGCTGTCTAGGTACACTGGATTCAGCCATGAATTTTTGCAATAAACAAAGAATTCCAGAATACCTTCACATTCCAATTAAAGACAAAACAATGGAGACAATATTCACATGTAGGGACCAGCCCCACAGGGTCTGTGGGTCTTTCTCCCCGTGTGTGGAGACAAGAGATTGTAGAAATAAAGACACAAGACAAAGAGAAGAAAAGACAGCTGGGCCCGGGGGACCACTACCACCAAGGCGCGGAGACCGGTAGTGGCCCAAATACCTGGCTGCACTGTTATTTTTTGGATACAAGACAAGGGGGCAGGGTAAGGAGTGTGAGCCATCTCCAATGATAGGTAAGGTCACGCAAGTCACGTGTCCACTGGACAGGGGGCCCTTACCTGTTTGGCAGCCGAGGCGGAGAGAGAGAGGACAGCTTACACCATTATTTCTGCATTTCAGAGACTTTTAGTACTTTCACTAATTCTGCTACTGCTGTCTAGAAGGCAGAGCCAGTTGTACAGGGTGGAACATAAAAGTGAAACAGGAGCGTGACCGCTGAAGCACAGCATCACAGGGAAACAGGCCTCCGCATAACTGCGGGCAGGCCTGACTGATGTCAGACCCTCCACAAGAGGTGGAGGAGTAGTCTTCTCTAAACTCCCCCGGGAAAAGAGAGACTCCCTTTCCCGGTCAGCTAAGTAAGGAGTGCTTTTTCTAGGCACTGACCCTACTGCTAGACCAAGATCCACAAGGTAACGGGGCTCCTTCCCAGGCACTGGCGTTACCGCTAGACCATGGAGCCCTCTAGTGGCCCTGTCCGGGCATAACAGAGGGCTCACACTCTTGTCTTCTGGTCAGTTCTCACCATGTCCCTTCAGCTCCTATCTCTGTATGGCCTGGTTTTTCCTAGGTTATGATTGTAGAGTGAAGATTAATATTGGACTAAAGAGTAATTGCTACAAACTAATGATTAATGATGTTCATATATAATCATATCTATGATCTATATCTAGTATAACTATTCTTATTTTATATATTTTCTTTATTATGCTGGAACAGCTCGTGCCCTCGGTCTCTTGCCTCGGCACCTGGTGGCTTGCCGCCCACATTCACATATGAAACATGGAGAGGAATTGAACCTATCAAGCAATAAATATAATGTAACCAAGGGGGAAGGATTTAAAGGTCTTGATATTTTGTATCAAAGCTCTGCCTTTTCCAACCAATACTACAAAAAAGATGCAACAGATAAGGAGATTACATTATTCTGCCATGCAGCCTCTGCAGGGCACTTTGAATGTCCCTGTTTCTCAGGCTGTAGATGAAGGGGTTCAGCATGGGGGTGACCACCATGTACATCACTGAGGCCACTGCACCCTTCCTGGAGGAAAGGGACACAGCTGAACTGAGGTACCCTCCAAGGGCTGTTCCATAAAATAAGCAAACAACTGACAGGTGAGAGCTGCAGGTGGAGAAGGCTTTATACTTCCCACCTGAAGAGAGAACTCTCAGAATGGAGGAAACAATTTTATAGTAAGAGAAAAGGATCCCTAAGAGAGGGAGAAAACCAAATATGGCACCAATAAAATATACAACCATGTTATTAATGGAGGTGTCAGAACAGGCCAGGTTGAGAAGTTAAGAAGGGTCACAGAAAAAAATTAGAGATTTCTACATCGTTGAAGCAGGTAAGTTGTAACACAATCAAATTGTGCAGCTGAGAGTCCAAAAGGCTAAGAAAAAAAGACACCAAAACTAAGAAGCCACAGAGTCGTGGGCTCATGATGACTTGGTAGTGCAGGGGGTGACAGATGGTCACGAACCGGTCATAGGCCATCACAATCAGGAGCAGACTTTCCATACATGCGAAAAGGATCAAAAAAGACATCTGAGTCAGGCAGCCTACGTAAGAGATGAGTCTACTGTGAGCCTGGATGTCCACAATCATCTTGGGGACAGTAGTAGAGGCAAAACCGATGTCAGCCAAGGACAGGTTGGAGAGGAAGAAGTACATGGGGGTGTGGAGGTGGGAGTCAGAGCTGACGGCCAGGATGATGAGCAGGTTCCCCAGCACCGTGACCAGGTACATGGACAGGAACAGCCCAAAGAGGACGGTCTGCAGTTCTGGATCATCTGGGGGTCCCAGGAGCAGGAATTCTAAGACTCCTGTGAGATTCTCTGGCTCTGTGTATCTTGGACACAATTGAGAAAAAGAGAATTGCAAAAAAGGAAAGAACAAAATCAGCACCCAGCACGGTGTCTATATTTTGGATACAAGCAATTTACAATTAATGTTTTCACATTTGAGGATCATACACCCTCAGCCATATTTCTCAGTTTTGAAAACCCTAATTTTCTTTTTTTTTATTTTAGACTCACAGAATACATATGCAGGCTTGTTACATGAGTAAATAATGTGTCGGTAAAGGCTTGGTGCAGCAATGATCCCAACACCAAGGTAGTGGGCTTAGTACTGGATAGAGAGACTTCCACCCCACACACCTCCACCCTCCCCCATAAAGCAGTCCCCACTGTTTTTCCCATCTTTGTGTCCGTAAAACCCAATTTTCTACAAATCCTTTTGTAATTGATTGGTGTGTTAGTCACCTGATTCTGTAGACACTTACCTTAGAGACCCTTGACTGAACAAAGTGAGAAGAGCAAGAACATTTGAGAAAATTCATGATCACATTAAAATACAGCATACTCTTTTCAGTAAAAATATAAAATAAGAAATATTGGCTAGGCGCGGTGGCTCATGCCTGTCATCCCAGCACTTTGGGAAGCCAAGGCGGGAGGATCACTTAAGCTGAGGAGTTTGAGACCAGCCTGGACAACATGACAAAACCCTGTCTCTACTAAAAATACAAAAATTAGCTGGCGTGGTGGCATGTGCCTATGGTCTCAACTACTTGGGAGGCTGAGGTGGGAGGATCACTTGAGCCCAGAGGTGGAGGTTACAGTGAGCCAAGTTCACACCATTGCACTCCAGTCTGGATGACAGAGTGAGACCTTGTCTTACACACACACACAAAAAGTAAAGAAATATCTTTCCCCATTTAAGAAAAGAAATCTTTGTAATTAAAAGAAACCAAAGACATTCAAATATGCCTTATTTCATTCTAATTCAATGCTACAAATTCCTTTGATTTACAATATTTAGAAATATTCTGTAAGACCTAGGACCACGTTATTTCAAAGGTAAATTAAAGTTGACAGTTCATAAGCAGACAACATTTTCACATTCCAGTTCTGTTCTAGTGTTTTCATTGTCTTCATGGTTTCTGACTTCACTTTCCTGTGGAAGCAAAGTCTCCCTCAAATATGTGGGTTCTCTTTTGAAATTCATTTAATATTCAACTCCTGTCCTTGCTTAGGTGGACTCAGAGTTTTGATAAGTAAGGTTTAGTTAAATGCGCATAATCAAACCCATCAGTGACTACAAGTTGTCTGTAGTGCGCAAGGCACCTGTGGATGTTTGAGCATTAATAAAAGTGTTTTTTTTCTTGAGATAGAGTCTTGCTCTGTCGCCCAGGCTAGAGTGCAGTGGCGTAATCTTGGTTCACTGCAACCTCCGCCTCCTAGATTCAAGAGATTCTCTTGCCTCAGCCTCCTGAGTAGTTGGGATTACAGGCGGGTGCCACCATGCCCGGCTAATTTTTTGTGTTTTTAGTAGAGACGGGGTTTCATGTTGGTCAGGCTGATCTCGAACTCCTGACCTCATGATCTGCCCGCCTCGGCCTCCCAAAATTCTGGGATTACAGGCGTGAGTAATGCAATTTTAAGAACACTTTTGCATTACTTTCTGTGAGGCTAGGAAGACGTGAAAGTCTAAAATGTGTTTCTGTCTAAGCAATAATGTTTACCTTCCCCTCTTCTTTCTGTCTCTTTCTCTCTTTTTTTTCTCAGTATTTCCAGAGATTTTTGGCTTTAAGTATTTATTTTATTCTGTGTATATAATTTTTTTGTGAAATGTTCCAAGAAATCAAGGGAATGTACATAATATGTATGTACTTTAAAAAAAAAAGAACAATAATGAAATACCCAAGTACCTATCCCACAGTTTAACAAATGCAATAAAACCAATCTTTGGGCCGGGCATGGTGGCTCATGCCTGTAATCGAAGGACTTTGGGAGGCTGAGGCTCAGGATCACTTGAGGTCAGGAGTTTGAGTCCAGCCTGACAAAGACGGTGAAACTTCGTCTCTAATACAAAAACTAGCCAGGCGCGGTAGGGCCTGCCTGTAATGCCAGCTACCCGGGAGGCTGAGGCAAGAGAATCACTTGAACCTGGGAGGCGGAGGCTGCAGTGAGCCAAGATCGTGCCACTCCAGCCTGGGTGACACAGCGAGACTCCATCTCAAAAAACAAAACAAAACAAAACAAAAAAACAATCTTTGGGCCAGGCTCGATGGCTCATGCCTGTAATCCCAGCATTTTGGGAGGCCGAGGTGGGCTGATCACTTGAGGTCAGGAGTTCGAGACCAGCCTGGCTAACATGGTGAAACCCCGCCTCTACTAAAAATACAAAGATTAGCCGGGCGTGGTGGCACACAACTGTAATCTCAGCTACTCGGGAGGGTAAGGTATGAGAATCATTTGAACTCAGGAGGCAGAGGTTGGAGTGAGCCGAGATTGCACCACTGCACTCCAGCCTGGGTGACAGAGCAAGACTCAGTTTCAAAAAACAAACAAACAAAAACAAAACAAAACAAACAAACAAGAAAAAAAAAGCACAATCTTCGAAGCCGTGCATCCTTCTATGGTTCCAGGCACCCCAGCCCTACGGCACAGGTAAACTCCAATGTGAAATTTGAGTTAATCTCTTCTTTCTTTATACTCTACATATATATATATATATATATATCCCTAAGTAATGAATCATTTAATTTTGCTTTCTTAAATTTTATGTCAACGAAAGTATAGAGCAGGTATTACTCTGTAGCTTGCTTTTTCATTCAGTATTTCTGTAGAGTTATATCCACATTTACACACATAATTATACATCATTTTCTTTTTAAAAAATATTATGGGTACATAGCAGGTGTATATATTTATGAATGACATGAGATATTTTGACACAGGCGTACAAGGCACAATAATCGCATCAGGGTAAATGGGGTATCCATCACCTCAAGCATTTATCCTTTCCTTGTGCCAAACAATACAATTACTGTTAGCTATTTTAAAATGTACAATAAATTATTGTTGATTACAGTCACCTAATACTGGATCTCATTCATTGTCTCTAACTACACTTTTGTGTTGCTTAACCATCCTGCACTTTCCCCCCACCCCCACTCCCCTTCCCAGCCTCTGATAATCATCCTTCTACTCTCTATCTCCATGATTTCCATTGTTTTAATTTTTAGATCCCACAAATAAGTGAGAATGTGTGAAGCTTATCTTTCTGTGCCTGGCTTATTTCATTTAAATTGATGGCCCCCAGTTCCATCCAAGTTGTTGCAAATGACAGGATCTCTTCCTTTTTTATGGCTGCATAATGCTCTATTGTGCACATGTACACAATTTCTTTGTCCATTCATATGTTGAACGGATGGTGAACGCTTAGCTGCTTCCAAATCATGGCTATTGTGACTAGTGCTGTAATAAACATGGGAGTGCAGATATCTCTTCAATATATGGATTCCCTTATGGGGGGGGGTATATACTTATACTTAGCAATGGAATTGCTGTATCTTTTGTTTGTTTGTTTGTTTGTTTTGAGATGGAATCTCGCTCTGTCGCCTAGGCTGGAGTGCAGTGGCGCGATCTTGGCTAACTGCAACCTCTGCCTCCCAGGTCAAGCGATTCTCCTTCCTCAGCCTTCCGAGTAGCTGGGACTACAGGCGCCCGCCACCACGCTCGGCTAATTTTTTGTATTTTTAGTAGAGACAGGGTTTCACCATGTTAGCCAGGATGGTCTCGATCTCCTGACCTCGTGATCCACCCGCCTTGGCCTCCTAAAGTGCTGGGATTACAGGCGTGAGCCACCGCGCCCGGCCCGGAATTGCTGCATCTTATGGTAGCTCTATTTGTAGTATTTTGAGGAAACTCCAACTCGTTCTCCATAATGGATGGACGAACTTGCATTCCCACCAACAGTGTACAATTGTTCCCCTTTCTCCACATCCTTGTGAGCATTTGCTATTGCCTGACTTTTTGATAAAAGCCATTCTAAATGGGGTGAGATGATATCTCCTTGTAATTTTGATTTGCATTTCTCTCTCTTTTTTTTTTTTTTTTTTTGAGACGGAGTCTTGCTCTGTCACCCAGGCTGGAGTGCAGCGGCACGATCTCAGTTCACTGCAACCTCTGTCTCCCAGGTTCAAGTGATTCTCCTGCCTCAGCCTCCTGAGTAGCTGGGATTACAGGTGCCCACCACCATGCCCAGCTAATTTTTGTATTTTCAGTAGAGATGGGGTTTCACCATGTTGGCCGGGCTGGTCTCAAACTCCTGACCTCAAGTGATCCACCCGCCTCAGCCTCCCAAAGTGCTGGGATTACAGGCATGAGCCAATGCGCCTGACCTGCATTTCTCTTAAAAGAGATTTTTATTTTTGATGCCTCCTCTGTGTCAAGCAGGATAGAGACTCTGGAGAATTAGAGATGAAAGAGACTCAGTTGTTTCTGTCACAATAATCAGTACTTAATTATATAAGGACAAAAATAAAATGTCCTGTGGGAAGTACAGAAACAGTAACTTCAGGTCACAGGATATTTCAGTTGAGTGATATAAAGATTAATCTTAAAATATTAATAACAATTTCTAGAATACATGTTGCCTTTACTTTATGCATCCATCACACATAGATCCCACAGGGAGCCCCCATGATCTGCTTAATCAATACTGAATGTATCTGTGTCAACTAGAAATCAACTCAGGTGGCAATGTTGAGTCTCAGAAACACTAACCTCTTGCCCCCTGCCACACAGATAAGTGGAATGAACAGGATTAAAAAAAAATTATAGGTTGATGCAAAAGTAATTGAGGTTTGTGCCATTACTGTTGTCACCAACCTAATAAATGATCAGTCTCTGAGTCTCAGGCATGAACCTTTTTTATGTTTCCCAGCTATCAGAAAGTTGTAAGCAGAGGTAAGAGGTCTTAACCACAGGCACATCGGAGGTGCATTTTCAAACTGTTTCCAGATTCCTGAGTAGGAATGAGGCCAAAACTCTGATTTTATTTCTCCTTTCAGGAGGTGGAGAGCTGCAAGGAAAGCCAGGAACAGGGACAAGGGAGAGATGCACCCTGAAGGATCCTGTGCCAGTTCTTTCTGGGATCTTTGATGTGATCTCAGCTGCCCTTTCTATACTTGATACAGTGAACGTAGCACCCACTGGTCTAGCTGTGGTCTACCAGGAACCCCCTGGTAAGCAGTGAGCACACCAGGGGTCCAGAGTGACAGGGATTCGAGAGGGCAGGTTGGATGCAGGAAGAGGCCTAGCCAAATGCCATGTGCAAGGATTTAGATGGCCTGATTCAAACATGGCTTTACTCCTGTCTACTTCATGAAATACTACAAGTTATATAAAAATGCACAGCTCCTTTCCTCGTGCAAAATAATAATAATGTGTGCACTTATGGATTGCAGAAGGCTATGCAGATAAAATGAAACAAACCACATAGAACACAGAACTGGGCGCCTGGCATTCAGGAAGCCCTCAGGAAAAGTTCATGATGTCATAGTGACTGTCCTCTTCCTCCTCATCCTCATCATCAGCTTCATAATCCTTTTACAGTGTTCATGGAATAGCTTAGAGAGACCTATTTTTTCCTAGCTTCAGTGAGATGTCTATAGCAAGTAGAACCAGTGGAGGGAGAAAGTAAAACTTTGAATGAGATTTCGGAGTCCCCACCACAATCAAGAACATAAACTCCACAGTTGTCTGAGCTGATATTTTGCACATTGATGTCCTCCCATCTGCCACTCCACTGTCCTGTTTGTCCTGAGGATGAGGAAAGAAGGCTCCCCACCATCCCTCAGCACTCACTGAGCTGCGCTACCCCTCTGCTGGGCCATGATCATGGAGAGCAGGTCCGCTGTCCTCCCTGCGTGGTGCACGATGGAGGCTCAGGCTCCGTCCTCAGGACTGGCAGGAAGACAGGGTCAGACATGAGCCTCCTGATGCAGACGACAGGTGTGGAGCCCACTGGACTGGAAGCTCACACTGCAGGGCTGGAGGCACAGGCTGAGTATTCACTATGCTATGGCCTTGGGGGCTCAAGGCACAGAGCTCCTCATTAGCGAAATTGGCCCAAGTTCCCCAATCTCTAAGGACTTCCTCATAATAATTCAGGAAGAAGAAGAGAAAAATGAGTGTCCATAGAAGCTTTTGGGCTCTTCTTCTAATCAGGAGAAAGCTTGTGTGTATTATTCGCTTTTTTCTTTTCTTTGTAAAGATCCAAATGCTTCAATTTTCATCTTTTATTGTGGTAAAATATACCATGTGTAAATATTAAAAAGTATAAATATATATTATTTTATATATAAGGGTCAATATAAACATTTACAATTTCCACTATTTTGAAGTTTACAGTTTAATGACATTAAGTACATTTGTATTGTTTAGCAACCATCACCACCATCATCTCCAGAACATTTTTATCTTTCAAAATGGAAATTGTGCCCATTCAACAAACTCTCCATTCCTCTCTCTCGCCCACCCCTTGGGGCCACCATTCTGTTTTCCAACTCTATGAGTTTAACTACTCTAGATATTTGATATCAGTGGAATCATACTGTGTTTATCTTTTTTTTGAGACAGAGTCTCATTCTGTCACTCAGGCTGGAGTGCAGTGGCGCGATCTCGGCTCATTGCAACCTCTGCCTCCCAAGTTCAAGCGATTCTCCTGTCTCATTCTCCCAAGTAGCTGGGATTACAGGCATGTGCCACCATATCTGGCTAATTTTTGTATTTTTAGTAGAGACGAGCTTTCGCCATGTTGGCCGGGCTGGTCTCAAACTCTTGACCTCAAGTGATCCGCCTGCCTCGGCCTCCCAAAGTGCTGGGATTACTGGTGTGAGCCACTGAGCCCAGTTGTGTTTATCCTTCTGTGATTTATTTACTTCAGTGATGATAATGTCTTCAAGGTATATACTTTTGTATAAAAACCAAAGAGTTGGCTGGGCGCAGTGGCTCAGGCCTGTAATCCCAGCACTTTGGAAGTCTGAGGTGGGCAGATCACGAGGTCAGGAGTTCGAGACCAGCCTGGCCAATATGGTGAAACCCTGTCTTTACTAAAAATACACAAATTAGCCAGGCGTGGTGGTGTGCACCTGTAGTCCCAGCTACTCAGGAGGCTGAGGTAGGAGAATCTCTTGAACCTGGGAGGCGGAGGTTGCAGTGAGCCAAGATTGCGCCAGTGCACTCCAACATAGGCGACAGAGTGAGACTCCATCTTTAAAAAAAAAAAAAAGAGTTATGTTTGTGCAGTAGAATGAATCATTTTCTTTCATCTTTTCCTAATTTCCCCTCACACGAAGAGTCCACTTAATGGAAACAGGAGGATACTATTTTCTGAGTTTTTTTTTTTTAATGTGCAACTGAAAAATGTCTACCATCACTTTTTAACGTATTAACCTTTATTATTTGCAGAATCTTTCAAAACCTTTCCTTTCTTATGTGATTTTTTTTTATACTTTAAATTCTAGGGTACATGTACACAACGTTCAGGTTTGTTACATATGTATACATGTGCCATGTTGGTGTGCTGCACCCGTTACCTCGTCATTTACATTAGGTACATCTCCTAATGCTATCCCTTCCCCTCCCCCCACCCCACAACAGGCCCTGGTGTGTGATTTTCCCCTTCCTGTGTCCAAGTGTTCTCACTGTTCAATTCCCACCTATGAGTGAGAACATGCGGTGTTTGGTTTTTTGTTCTTGCGATAGTTTGCTGAGAATGATGGTTTCCAGCTTCATCCATGTCCCTACAAAGGACATGAACTCATCCTTTTTTATGGCTGCATAGTACCATGGTGTATATGTGCCACATTTTCTTAATCCAGTCTATCATTGATGGACATTTGGGTTGGTTCCAAGTCTTATGTGATTCTTTATCTGTAAATACTGTTTAAGAAATCTAGATCCCATTCAACGGTTCTGATCAAACACTAACAAACCATATGTTTTGTTTCCAAGGAGTTCTCTGTATAGGAGGAATAGGGCTTCAGTGAGGAAAGAAAATATGGTATGAACAGATATCAAATTGCCTTCACTCTCATAAGTCAGTGTATAATTACTTCATTGTTATATGAAGGAGAGCTGTCCTCACTGTGCAAGGTTGTGAGTATATAGATAATGATATTCATTCTCTGCCCTTGTGTAAATATAAAAAAGAGACAGTCCGTCAGCCATCCAGGATAATGAACAACAGGAGTTCAAATAATTTACTTGAAATGCATTGATCTAAGTGTAGATGATGACAATGATATCTACATTTACTAATTTCTTATCAGGTAAATACATTATCTGTTTAATCCTAGAGTTCCTCAAGCTGAACATCATTAAAAATGATGAATTAGAGGATGTGGAGTTAATAAATATGTTCTGGTCCAGTCAGCAAATGACTTAGATGAGCTAATGTTGAAAATCAAACTTCAACCCTTAAAACCCATATGTTGGGCCAGGCGCAGTGGCTCACACCTGTAATCCCAGCACTTTGGGAGGCCGAGGTGGGCGGATCACAAGGTCAGGAGATCGAGACCATCCTGGCTAACATGGTGAAACCCTGTCTCTACTAAAAATGCAAAAAATTAGCCAGGTGTGGTGGTGGGCGCCTGTAGTCCCAGCTACTCGGGAGGCTGAGGCAGGAGAATGGCGTGAACCTGGGAGGCGGAGCTTGCAGTGAGCCAAGATCTCGCCACTGCACTCCAGCCTGGGCGACAAAGTGAGACTCCGTCTCAAAAATAAAACAAAACAAAAAAACACATATGTTCAACAATACACTAACCAATAATACATTGATTATGACAGTTTGGCCTTATTGTTCCATTACTACCTATTAAATAGTTATCTAATTAGAGATATATTTCATTATATCTCCCAGCCAGCCTCTCAGATAGACCATTATCACAGTATTAGATGAACTAGTGTAATAGAAATATGTTTTGTATTGCATACAAGGTTATACAGTTTGCAATAACAGTTTGCTTATGAATTCTGCAATAACAATTTGCTTATGAATTCTGGAAATTTTCATAAAATTGACTTCTTTTATGTAATAATATATACTAATAATATATACTAAAAATATTTGATGGAAAACTACCTTTACTGGTTCATGATACCATTATATATGATCATTGCATGATCTTGGAAGGAAAAAAAATGATTGTACTTAATTTGCTACTGAGGAATCTGAGGTTCAGAAAAGAGCTGTGAGCTGCCAAAGGTCCCAAATTCAAGAGCCAATGTATGGTTGATGAAGTAGCTACAAATCTGACATTTTTTTCTATTATCTGTGATCTCCATCCAAATCAAAGATTGTCATACTAATTTTAGATGGCTATTCTGAAGCATCCAAACTTCTGCCATGTAAGGTATTAGTTCATCATAGCTCTCTTCTAAATATTGACATAAAGAGCAAAGGACAGAGCATCACCTATGGGGAGCGTCTACAATGTGATTTCAACAGGCAATATTAATGTACCACTTATCATGTTCCTTGACTATTAGGTGACAAATGAAGAGCTCACTTTTATTGGTGACATATACATTTAATATCTTAGGATAAAGTTATAGAAGAACATGATTAAATTATTTATGATGAAATTGGTGGCTCAATAATCCTCAGACATCAGTAGAGCCACACAGCAACTGGAAGTAGAAAACCAGCATTTAAACCTCAGTTAGATGCCCTTCACAAAGACATATGTTTTATAACCAGCTTTATTTCTTGAGCACATTTAAAAATATTCCAATTGTAGAGAACTACAACATACCTTTGTTCCCAAATCAAAGTTCAGGAATAGAAGTCAATCTAGTTATTTTAATGAAGAGAATTGAATATAGGGAGTTGGTTCAATTGTTACTGCAGGACAAAGGCAAAAGGAAACAATGTAGTAACAGAAACAGTAACCGAAGGTAGCCTCTAAACTCTGAGGCTTCGGGGAGTGAAGGTGTTAGTGAAGTACACTGAACTTTCAGTGTGATGAGCCTTAGTGACCAGGAGTGGAATTACATAAGAAAACTACATGGGCCGGGTACGGTGGCTCACGCCTGCAATCCCAACACTTTGGGAGGCCATGGTGGGTGGTTGGCTTGAGGTCAGGAGTTTGAGATCAGCCTGGCCAACATGGTTAAACCCCATTTCTACAAAAATACAAAAATTAGCTGGGCGTGGTAGCCTGTGCCTGTTATCCCAGCTACTTGGGAGGCTGAGGCAGGAGAATTGCCTCAGAGGTTGCAGTGAGCTGAGATCATGCCACTGCACTCCAGCCTGGGCAACAGAGTGGGACTCCATCTCAAAAACAAACAAACAACAACAAAAACAAAAAACCCACATGGGAAATAGAACAGGGTTTCGAGAGTCCCAACCTGGCAAAAGATGAGTACAGAAGAATGACATCAGAACAGAAATACTATAGGTTAAAGACCAACATAATAAGAACCACACAAATCGTATCTCCTTGCTATTTTGAAATATTCCACATTATTGTTAACTAAAATTTCTCTACTGTACTATTAAATACTCGAATTTAATTCTTCTGCATGGACCTTTGGACCCATATACCAACTTCTCTTCAACCCCCTCCCCATTTTTACCACGCTCTGGTAGCCAATATTCTACTGTCTGCCTTCACGAGATTAACTTTTCAGCTCCTACGTATGAATGAGAACATGCATTTTTGTGCCTTCACCATTTCACTTAATGTAATGACCTACAGTCCCATCAAAGTTGTTGCAAATGACAAGATGCCATTTGTTTTACAGCTGAATCATATCTCATTGTATACGCATACACCACATTTTCTTTATTAGAAAGTAAAAATAACACATATTTTAAAGAACCAGTCTCTGAATGGGAAGTCTAGGGATATTGTACCATGTTATTATTTCCTATTTCTCTTTTTATGTATGCACAAGAAGGAAATATGATAAAAATCTATATACATGTAAAACTACAGTTGCAGTAGAAAAAATAAAAATTCTAAGGGGTGAAAATAACCCAGCATAATGACAGTCGGTTCAGTGTTGAAGGCAATGCATTTGAAGAAATCACATTGCCTGGTGGTACAAAAAACTCCTTTGTAACTTACATTGAGTTTAATCCCTTTGGGAACTTTACCATCTGAACTCTCTCTGATGCTTTGTAATATCCTCATACCCACACAAGTCTAAGTAAATCAGAATCTCTGGTAATGAGACCTGGGCATCAGCACTTGTAAGCTCTCTGGGCAATTTCAATCTAACTCAAACTCGAGGACCAGTGACATGGATCCTCACATATAATCTGCCTAAATAGATTTTATAGATGCAAAGTGTAAATAAATTACAAATGAACAGTGAAAAGCAATATAAATGTGAAGTACAGTAAATTCTCATTTAAGGTCTTCAATAGATTTTTGGAAACTGCAACAATAAGAAAAATGATGTATAATGAAACCAGATTCTTTTTCTCAACAACTTTATAGCTAAACAATGTTAAAGGAAATGACATCATTTGAGGACCTCCTATAATTCATTTTCTTAAAGTCACAGTTTCCAAGAACCTATCAACATTATGCGAGGACTTAACTGTATATAAGAAGAGAGATGTGGCCAGGTGCGGTGGCTCACGCCTGTAATCCCAGCACTTTGGGAGGCCGAGGCAGGTGGATCACAAGGTCAGGAGTTCGAGACCAGCCTGGCCAAGATGGTGAAACCCTGTCTCTACTAAAAGGCATGTGGTGGCACACACCTGTAATCTCAGCTACTCAGGAGGCTGAGGCAGAAGAATCACTTGAACCCGGGAGGCGGAGGTTGCAGTGAGCCGAGATCACTCCACTGCACTCCAGACTGGGAGACAGAGTGAGACTCCGTCTCAAAAAAAAAAAAAAAAAGTGCCTTATGTTCACTATTCAGGTAATTGGTACGCCAAAAGCTCAGACTTCACCCTTATGCAAATGCATGTTAAGAAATCTGCATTTGTACTCTCAAAGTATAAAAACATTTTTTTAATTTTAAAGAGTAAGAATTTCAAAATAAAACATTTTTGCCATTGGTGCTCACAAAACTTCTTAGTCCTGGGGCCAAGGGATCCATCACAAACAAGAGGCTGCCCTGCTGAGGAGACTCCCCAGGGCTCCCTTCACATCCTTGTTCCTCAGGCTGTAGATGAAGGGGTTCAACATGGGGGTGACCACAGTGTACATCACCGAGGCCACGGAGATTTTCTGGGAAGAGTGAGTCACCGCAGAAGTGAAGTGGACCCCAATGCCTGTCCCATAAAATAAAGAAACGACGGAGAGGTGAGACCCACAGGTGGAAAGTGCTTTTTGTTTTCCCCCAGATGAGGACATCTTCCTTATGGATGAAGCAATTCGTGAATAAGAGAAAATGATCCCAAGGAGGGGAAAAACGCCCAGCACACCCGTCATAAAGTATATCAACGTGCTGTTCAGGAAGGTATCAGAGCAGGCCAGCTGGAGGATGTACGTCAGTTCGCAGAAAAAATGTGGAATTTCAAAATCTTTACAGAAGATTAGATGCATCATCAGAGAAATATGGAGGAAGGATGTCGTGACACCAATGAGCCAGGTGACGAAAACCAGGAGGCCACAGAGGCGGGGGTTCATGATGATCATATAGTGCAGAGGGTGGCAGACAGCCACAAACCGGTCATAGGCCATCACGGTCAGGAGTAGCGTGTCCAGAATAGGAAAAAACATGGAGAAATAGACCTGTGTGAGGCAGTCCATGTAGGAGATGGCTTTGTTCTCGGTCTGGATGTTCACCAGCATCTTGGGGACGATGCAAGTGCTGAAACAGATGTCAACCCAGGACAGGTTGGAGAGGAAGAAGTACATGGGGGTGTGGAGGCGGGAGTCAGAGCCGATGGCCAGGATGATGAGCAGGTTCCCCAGCACCGTGACCAGGTACATGGACAGGAACAGCCCAAATATGAACGGCTGTAGTTCTGGATCCTCAGAGAGTCCGAGAAGGATAAACTCTAAAAATCCTGTTTGGTTTCCTGCTTCCATGTAGCTGATGTATCTACAAAAGAAGAGGTCATTAGCCAGGCATGGTGGTGGACACCTGTAGTCCCAGCTACTCGGGAGGCTGAGATGGAAGGATCACTTGAGCCCAGGAATTTGCAACTGCAGGGAGCTATGTTTACACCACTGCACTCCAGCCTGGGCAATAGAGGGAGACCTGTCTCAAAAAATAAAAATAAAAAATAAAATAAAAACAAAACTATGTACATATGTATTTATTTTAAAATATACATATTTATTTAAAATTATATTTATTTATTTATTTAAAAGGAAGCGGTAAGAGAAACATCAGTTAACATCCAATGGGCATCCTTCATATAATAGAAATGTTGTCCATACTATTTACTTGTGATTTATGGACTCATTTTGTCTAATCTTTCATACGTAAATGGAATTCTAAAAAATGAAGTCTCTCATCTCAACCACCCATATATTTAATTATTTAAAAATTAATTATATTCTGTATATTCAACGTATACTATATATGTTATGAGATACATACAGATAGTAAAATGGTTACTGTAGTGAAACAAATGAACATATCCATCATCTTACATAGTTACCCATTTTCTTTATAGCAAGAACAGCTACAGTCTACTGATGTAGCATAAATCTGGAATACTACACACTGTTATTGACTATAATTTTCATGGGTACACTGGACCTCTAGACTCGTTTATCCTATATATCTGCTACTTTGTATCCATTATCCTACATCTTCTTCATTTCCTCCCCCAGCCGCACCCCTCCTCTGGTAACCACTGTTTTATTCTCTCTCTATATTTGACTTTAAAAAAAATATTCCACATAGAAGTGAAAAAATGCAGTATTTTTCTTTCTGCATCTGACTTATTCCACTTAACATAATGGCCTCCAGATTCATCCATGTTGTGGCAAACGGCAGGATCTATTCCTATTTTATCAATCAGTGGAATAATATTCCATAGTGTAAAAATATATATACACACACATACACATACATATATATACACACACATACATATATATACACACAATGGAATATATATACACAAATATATACACACACACAAATGTACATATACATATATATCACATTTTCTTTAGCCATTTCTCCATCAGCAGACACTTAGGTTGTTTCCATATCTTGACTTTTGCAAGTAATGCTGCAATGAACATGAGCATGCAGATATCTTTACGAGTGGCAATTTCATTTTCTTTGGATACATATCCAGGGGAGGGATTGCTGGATCATATTTAATTTCTTTTTATTTTAAATTTCTTTTATTTTAAATTTATTCTTCTTTTTGATTTCTTTATTATTTTTATTTTTTGAGAAAGAGTCTCAAAATTTTAATTTCTTTTTCCTTTTTATTTTTTGAGACAGATTCTCTGTCGCCCAGGCTGGAGTGCAGTGGCGTGATCTCAGCTCACTGCAACCCCCACCTCCCAAGTTTAAGCGATTCTTGTGCCTCAGCCTCTTGAGTAGCTGGGATTACAGGTATGTGCCATCACGCCTAGCTAATTTTTGTATTTTTTGTATTTTTTCTTTTTTTTAGTAGAGACAGGGTTTCACCTTGTTGACCAGGCTGGTCTTGAACTCCTGGCCTCAAGTGATCCACCCGCCTTGGCCTCCCAAAGTGCTGGGGATTACAGGCGTGAGCCACCACACCCGGCCTCTATTTTTAATTCCTTTAGGAACCCTCACACTATTTCCCATAATGTCTGCTCCAATCTACATTACCACCGACAGGGCACAAGGGGTTCCCTTTTCTTCACACCCTTGCCAACTCTTGTCTTTTTAATAATAGTGAATAGTTAGTTAATAGTTAGCTAATAATAGAGCCAATTGTTAGCTAACCGCTAGTAATGGTTAATAATTCTAAGGTCAGGCATGGTGGCTCCCGCCTGTAATACCAGCACTTTGGGAGGCTGAGATGAAAAGATTGCTTGAGGCCAGGAGTTCAAGACCAGCCCGAACAACACAGTAAGACTTGCTCTCTACAAAAAAATAAACCAAATTAGCTGGGCATGGTGGCATGTGCCTGTAGTCCCAGCCACTCAGGAGGCTGAGGCGGGAGGATCGCTTTGAGCCACAGTGTTCGAGGATGCAGTGAGCTGAGATTGTGACACTGAACTTGAGCCTAGGTGACTGGGCGAGACCATGTCTTAAAAAAAAAAATTACACGGATCTCCCACCAGTCACAGAAAGCGGCTCTGACCCAGCTGAAGTAATTCTTTCCACTGCCCCAGAACCCACCCACGGGAGCAGGCAGCTGGGTTGGCAGGGCGGGGTGGGGCGGCCTTGGAATAGGGGCTGTGGCAGTACACAGAGACCCTGCTGCGCTGGCTGTGGGGCTGACGAGAAACTACTAAAGTTCTTGGGGAAGCAAAGTAGAATTTCGTAAGAACAAAATGGATGGCGAGAAGAAAACCTACGGTGGCTGTGAAGGCCCTGACGCCTTGTATGTCAAATTGATATTATCTGACGGCCACGAATTTATTGTCAAAAAAGAACGTGCATTAACATCGGGCACGATAAAAGCCATGTTGAGTGGCCCAGGTCAATTTGCTGAGAACGAAGCCGATGAGGTCCATTTTAGAGAGATCCCTTCACATGTGCCATCAAAAGTATATGCATGTGGCCGGATGCGGTGGCTCACGCCTGTAATCCCAGCACTTTGGGAGGCCGAGGCGGGTGGATCACCAGGTCAGGAGATCGAGACCATCCTGGCTAACACAGTGAAACCCCGTCTCTACTAAAAATACAAAAAAAATTAGCCAGGCGTGGTGGCGGGCTCCTATAGTCCCAGCTACTCGGGAGGCTGAGGCAGGAGAGTGGCGTGAACCCGGGAGGCGGAGCTTGCAGTGAGCCGAGATCTCGTGACACTGCACTCCAGCCTGGGCGAGAGAGCGAGACTCCGTCTCAAAAAAAAAAAAAAAAAAATGATAATAAATAAATAAATAAATAAAGTATGCATGTGTTTTATGTACAAGGTTCGCTACACTAACAGCTCCACTGAGATTCCCGAATTCCCAGTTGTGCCTGAAATTGCACTAGAACTGCTGATGGCTGCGAACTTCCTAGATTGTTAAATACAATAAATTATAATAAACTGTTAACTCATTTCAGTATTTAATACCTGTAGTTCAGTTAGTAATTTTTTCATATATAGCATGTTGCCTATATGCAGCTGAACTGTATAAAGTTCATTGAAAAGCAGATTATCTTCTGGTTTTGCATAGCAATCAAAGTTGAAATTTGTTTGCTACCTCAACAAATTAAGGGCATTTTCACAAACTGATAAATAAACAAAAATGCCAATTCATAGGTAAAAGAATAATAATAATAAACAATTCTAACAGGTGTGAGGAAATATCTCATAGTTAACCACCCATATTAAATATCCATTTTATAACGTCCCAAACAAAATAGAATTCTAGAAAATGGACTCTCTAATCCCAACCATCTATCTTAACACTGATTTTATAGCACCCCTATTACATGGTCAAGGAGATGCTTAATGGGACATAATAAACATGTGCTTTCTGATAGGATTCACTGGAAACAGCGAAACATCATTTCTGTGGGATTCCTGCCAAAGACGCAGAACTTTAAAGAGTAGGGAACATCACACAAACTGAGCTTGAGGGGCACAATATCTCACTTGTGCTCTTAAAAAATGTCAGTGCCATAAAATACAAAGAAATGCCAGGCATGGAGGCTTACACTTGGGATCCCAGCACTTTGTGAGGCTGTGGGAGTATCGTTTGAGTTTAGGAGTTTGAGGCCAGCCTAGGAAACATAGTGAAACCCCTTCTCTACAAAAATTAGCTGGGCATGGTGGCACATGCCTGTTGTCCCAGCTACTTGGGAGGCTGAGGCAGGAGAATTGCCTGAGCCCAGGAAGTTGAGGCTGCAGTGAGCTATGATTGCACCACTGCAACCCACCCAGCCTTGGTGACAGAGCAAGACCCCATCTCAAAAAAAAAAAAAAAAAAAAAAAGTCTAGGAAATGTTCCAGATTAAAGGAGGCAAAAAAGACATGTCAATCAAATGTAATGGATGACTTGAGTCTTTCTTTTGCTATAGATGACATTATTGGGATAATTAAAATACAAATGAGAAGAAATAAAAAAATATAAATGAGCTCTGTAAATTTTATAGTATTATATTAATGCTATATACTAATTACTATATTAATAATATAGTATATAGCAAATAGTATATTATATATCTATAATACTATATATAATATGGTATTAATGCCAATTTCCTGATTGTGATCATTGCACTGTAGTTATGTGAAACAATTTTTTTTTTTGACAGGGTCTGGGTCTGTTGCCCAGGCTGAAGTGCAGTAGCATGATCATAGCTCACTGCAACCTCCACTTCCTGGGCTTAAGCGATCCTCCCACCTCAGCCTCCTGAGTAGCTATGACTACAGGTGCTCGCCACCACACCCGGCTAATTTTTATATTTTTAATAGAGATGGGGTTTCACTATGTTGGCCAGGCTAGTCTCAAACTCCTGACCTCAGGTGATCCACCCGCCTCAGCCTCCTAAAGTGCTGGGATTACAGGCGTGAACCACTGTGCCCAGCCAGCATTATTTTTTACTTAACTATTTAGACAAATACACCATGAAGCCTGACAAACCTGAAGTTTCTTTGTGGCAAGTCCAGATCACATTCTAGAAAATTTTACTTTATCCAGATATTCCCCAAGGCTTTGTACTCATCATGGAAAGCTGAATGAAGGTAAAAAAAAAAAAATCGCATATAAGACAAACCAGAAATCTGCAAATTAATCTCATGTTGACAACAGATGCAAAAGCCTGAAAGGGGAGTGAAATGAAGTTATCTTTTGGATAAAATAACACACTCCATTACTAATGAATGTTTATCCTAAGAGTGTAAAAAAATTAATATCGGCAAGTCAGATAACAAAGTATATGCATGAATAGAGCAAGGCAGAAAAAGAAACCATGGTTTTAACATAAGCTAAAATTCATTTAATAAAATGTAACAGCCTGGCTGGGTGCTGTGACTCCTGCCTGTAATCCCAGCACTTTGAGAGGCTGAGGCAGGAGAAATTCTTGAGGCCAGGAGTTTGAGACCAGCCTAGACAACAAAATGAGACACTTGCCTCTACAAAAATAGATTTTAAAAAAATTAGCTACTTGGGAGGCCGAGGCAGGAGGTTTGCTTGAGCGCAGAAAGACCCTGTCTCAAAAAAAAAAAAGTCAACTTAAACACAATTAATTACAACTAATCAGTGTCATCAGCTTTCTTATGTATCTGCAAACAGCCATGAGAAAAAATAAGAGGAAAAAAAGTCCATTCACAGTTGCAGTGACGATATATGTAACATCTGGTGCAGAGTGAGCATTTAGTACATACTTGTTTTGTTTTGCTTTGCTTTGTTGATTTTTTTTTTAGACGGAGTTTTGTTCTTGTTGCCCAGGCTGAAGTGCAATGGCGCAATCTCAGCTCACTGCAACCTCTGCCTCCCAGGTTCAAGAAATTCCCCTGCCTCAGCCTCCCAAGTGGCTGGGACTACAGGCACACACCACCATGCCCGACTAATTTTGTATTTTTAGTAGAGACAGGGTTTCACCATGTTGGCCAGGATGGTCTCGATCTCTTGACCTTGTGATCCACCCGCCTCGGCCTCCTAAAGTTCTGGGATTATAGGCATGAGCCACTGCACCCGGCCGAGAACTATTATATTATACTAGAGAAGAAAAAGGAAGGTGTTAGCAGGTAGACTGAAAGGAATGCACTCAAGGTAGTGCCAGTTCCTACTGACATTGAGAAAGTCACTAGTTTCCAGAATGAAAGGCCATCAGAGGTGGAGGTGACAGAAACAGTTGCAATAGAATCTTTTTTTTTTTTTTTTGAGACAGCGTCTCACTCACTCTGTCACCCAGGCTGGAGTGCAGTGGCGTGATCTTGGCTCATGGCAACCTCTGTCTCCCGGGTTCAAGCCATTCTCCTGACTCAGGCTCCCGAGTAGCTGGGATTACAGGCATCCGCCACCATGCCCAGCTAATTTTTGTATTTTTAGATGAGACGGGGTTTCACCAAGTTGGCCAGGCTTGTCTTAGACTCCTGGCCTCAAGCGATCCGCCTGCCTCAGCCTCCCAAAAGTTGCAATGCCTTAAGACATCTATAACCAGGTAAGGGAATCCTAGAGACATTTTAAAAATCATGAGACGTTATCAACCCTGTCACCTCCATCTCTGTTCCTCCCCACACTACTTTTTAAATCCTTTTCACACACGGTACTAACAAGGATAGTGTGAGTCACTCAACTGACATTGCTTGAAAAAAAAAAATGCTGGTATGTCTTCCCTGAAGACAGAATCTAGCAGGGAAAGGCGGGGAGATGGAACTTGTCATGAAGTCATCCTGACTCTCCTCTCTAAGATGCACGAGTGTGGCGTCAGGAAACTGTCCAGGTGAGGTGTTCTAGGGAAGTATTTATGGTTTCTCAAGCCCCAGGGAGCTGATGTCTCATCCTTCCTCATTAAATCCACTGTTCCAGTGATGTTCTACTCTCCAACCCATTCGGCTCCCTTGGGATCAAGAGCAAATGGCAGAAAGGTATGATGTGTTCTAATTCTGTTTCCAAGAAGGCAGCTCTGAAGCCAGGTGGCTCTCTCTGCACCTCCCACCCTCTTGGGGCCTCTTTATTCTTGGAAGAGCTTTCATCACTATTGGTTTGGCTTTGAGATAAAGAGGTTTTTCCCTCTGGAATGTGTCGCAGAAGCTACAAAGACCCATCTCTCTGTAATCCCAGTGCCTAAGGGTGTCAAGGTAACACAGAAGAAAATAGAGATGCAACTATTTCCGTGAATCCCTTGTGATCGCGTTGGCTACAGGGCGTTAAACAGGCTGTGGACATGTCGTAAGTCCTGTTTCAAGAGAGGGAGAGTCAACCATTGTGAGATACAGCAAGGTTTCTCTTCAAACAGCCTGCTTAGCTTCTTATTCTCTAATTCCAAGTACCTCCCACACACACTTTCTTCTCCTTTTCTTCTTTCTGATTTTGCTGCATGCCCAGATATGCCACCGTCCCAGCTCACATTTCTTTCCTTATTTAAGAATAGACTAGCTGTCTAGTCCTCTGTAGAAGACCCCTTCCTCCTCTCCCCTCTCTCCCATCACACACCCACCTTATCTAAGACAGTTTAAATGTGTAACCAATCAAGTCTAGTTTAGATTGTGCTGTCCGACCCCAGCCAATGGGGAAAGGACACAAAGTCAAGAGTCGCATTAAGAATAAAAGTTTCTACTCTCCTTTGTTCAGGGTGCTCTTGTAGCAGCCAACCCTACGAGAAGCACCCTTCTGAGCAGAAGTAAATTTGCTTTGCTGAGAAATCCTTTGTTTGAGTGCTCATTTTTCTTTATGACTCCAAGATTTATTTCTAACAACCATGTAAAATGATGCTATAGGGCCAAGCAAAATAAAGGCTGAAGAATATCCATCACATTTAATGGCATGGAAAACATTAGAAACAGCGATCTGGGTAGAGTGATGGGGAAAATTTCGTTGATGGCAAGTTTGGGAGGAACTGAACAATAAGAAAAAAGTTTTTTTCAATTTTTAAAATGATGGTAAAATATACATAACATACAGTTCACCATCTTAACCATTTTAAGTGTACTAAGTGGCATTAAGTATATTCACAATGTTAAGCAGCCATCACTATCCTCCATATTCAGAATCTTCTCATCTTCCCAAACTGAAACTCTGTCCCGTAACACTCATCCCTCATTCACCCTCCCCAGCCCCTAATGAACCACCATACCACTTTCTGTCTCTATAATTCTGACTGTGGTACCTACTTCATAGACGGAAGTATACACTGTTTGTCTTTTTGTGACTGACTTATTTCACTTAAGTGAAATATTGCCAAGGTTCATGTATGCTGTATATGTGTCCGAATGTTCTTTCTCTCTCTCTCCTCTCTTTTTTTTTCTTTTTTCTTTTTTGTCAGGGTCTTACTCTGTCACCTAGGCTGGAGTGCAGTGGCACAATCATAGCTCATTACAATCCCAAAGACCTGAGATCAAGCAATCCTCCCACATCAGTCTCCCAATTAGCTAATTTGTTTTTTATTTTTTGTTGTTTTTCTATTTATTATTATTATTTTTTATATTATTATTTTGAGACAAAGCCTCACTCTTGTCACCCAGCCTGGAGTGCAACTTCCACCTCCAGGGTTCAAGCGATTCTCCTGCCTCAGCCTCCCGAGTAGCTGGGATTACACGTGTGCGCCACCATGTCCGGCTAATTTTTGTATTTTTAGTAGAGATGGGGTTTCACCATGTTGGCCGGGCTGGTCTCATATTCCTGCCCTTGAGTGATCCTCCCGCCTCAACCTCCCAAAGTGTTGGGATTATAGGCATGAGGCACCATGCTCAGGAGAATGTTCTTTGTTAAGGCCACAAAATATTTCATTATATTATATGTATATACGCACATTTTGTTTACCCATTAATCTGTCAATGGCTGACAGATCTTTTAAAATTAAAATTAAATGTACAAAAATCTGTGTGGTTTGCAGGAATAAATTTTGATTATTTCAAATATACAACAAAATGTGCTTGGCCGGGTGTGATGGCTCACGCCTGTAATCCCAGCACTTTGGGAGGCCAAGGTAGGTGGATCACCTGAGGTCAGGAGTTCGAGACCAGCCTGGCCAACGTGGTGAAACCCTGTCTCTGCTAAAAATACAAAAAAAAAAAAAAAAAAAAAAAATTAGCTGGGCGTGGTTGTGGGCGCCTGTAATCCCAGCTACTTGGGAAGCTAAGGCGAGAGAATTGCTTGAACCCAAGAGGTGGAGGTTGCAGTGAGCCGAGATTGCACCATTGTACTCCAGCCTGAGTAACAAAAGCGAATCCCTGTCTCAAAAAAAAAAGTGGTAAATATTTTTCTGAAATATAATTTTTAATATAAAATTATTAACACATTATTTCATTTTTTTTCATTTGTTTGTTTTGGTGCAGTCTCACTCTGTCACCCAGGCTGGAGTGAGCGGTGCAATCTCAGCTCACTGTAACCTCTGCCTCTCGGGTTCAAGTGATTCTCCCACCTCAGCCTCCTGAGGCGTAGTAGCTGTGATTACAGGCATATGTGCCACCACACCCAGATAATTTTTGTATTTTTAGTAGAGATGGGGTTTCACCGTATTGGCCAGGCTAGTCTCAAACTCCTGGCCTCAAATGATCCACCCACCTTGGCCTCCCAAAGTGCTGGGATTACAGGCGTGAGCCATGACGCCTGGCCATTTAGGGGTAATCTTTTTAACTGAACAGAAGAAATTGAAGTAATTTGCAACTCGACTGGACAAAAATCATTTGCAATTGATTAATTCCCTGTGGGTTGGCAATAACTTCACAGAGTCCAGGTCTCAAGCAAACAAACGAACATTGCCTTGAGAAGGAAAGAACTAGGTAGGCCCGTCAGACAATGCTTCAGCGTG
This sequence comes from Pan troglodytes, assembly GCF_028858775.2. Taxonomy (NCBI): domain Eukaryota; kingdom Metazoa; phylum Chordata; class Mammalia; order Primates; family Hominidae; genus Pan; species Pan troglodytes. Next base: position 11,924,984 of record NC_072418.2, on the reverse strand, counting down.
ATACTGAACAGAAATGCGGTCATCCTTTTGCCTTATTTAAAAGGTTTAGGTAATTTGCTTCTTAATACAAAGGATGGATTAGAAGACAGGAGGGTGATGGAACAAGAGATGGAGTTGGAGCAAAAAACAGGAGTCAGATCATGGAGGACACTGGAGTTTAGGTTTCCTTCTGGAGTGGAAGTAAGAGCACCGGGTGTTAAAAAAAATGTGTACAATGATGTTCCCCTGCAGAATGGGCAGGAAGGGTGCCAGGCTATCTACAGCCCAGATGACAGATCATGTGGACTTGAATCAAAGCAGCATTGGTGGATGTTCTAAAAAAAAAAGTCTATTAAAATGGCATCTAATTCTTGCTATATATATATATGTATATATATAATAATAAATATATATAAAAATAAAATATATATAATAAAAATATATAAAAATATATATATTTTTGAGATGGAGTCTTGCTCTGTCATCCAGGCTGGTGTGCAGTGGCACAATCTCGGCTCACTGCAACATCTGCCTCCTGGGTTCAAGCGATTCTCCTGCCTCAGCCTCCCAAGTAGCTGGGATTATAGGCACACGCCAGCATACTGGACTAATTTTTATATTTTTAGTAGAGACAAGTTTTCACCGTGTTGGCCAGGCTGGTATTGAACTCCTGACCTCAGGTGATCCTCCCCCCTTGGCCTCCCAAAATGCTGGGATTACAGGTGTGAGCCACTGCACCCAGCCCTCATTCTCTTTTCTATCAGTTATTTATTTAGGAATTAAAAAAAATTTTTTTCCAGTTTTCTAGTTTCCTAAGCACTTTTTTTTTTTTTTACATAATTTGCCTTTTCTGACTTGACTTGTGATATGTCTGTATTATGAACTAAATTCTCATATTGATGTTGGTGAATAGAATCAAAGTCTGTAAAATATTTGAAGAGATTTATTCTGAGCTAAATATGAGTGACCGATGGCCCATAACATAGCCCCAGGAGACCTTGAGAACATGTGCCCCCAAAGTGGTCAGGCTATAGCTTGGTCTTACACATTTTAGGGAAACATCAATCAATACGTATAAGATGTACATTGGTTCGGCCGGGCGCAGTGGCTCACGCCTGTAATCCCAGCACTTTGGGAGGCTGAGGCGGGTGGATCATGAGGTCAGGAGATCGAGACCATCCTGGCTAACACGGTGAAACCCCGTCTCTACTAGAAAAAAATACAAAAAATTAGCCGGGCATGGTGACGGGTGCCTGTAGTCCCAGCTACTCAGGAGGCTGAGGCAGAAGAATGGCGTGAACCCGGAAGGCGGAGCTGGCAGGGAGCCAAGATGTGCCACTGCACTCCAGCCTGGGCAATAGAGCGGGACTCCGTCTCAAAAAAAAAAAAAAAAGATGTACATTGGTTCAGTCCGGAAAGGTGGGACAACTGGAAGTGGGGCTTCCAGGTCATATGCAGATTCAAAGTTTTTCCAATAGGCAGTTGGTTGAAAGAGTTTTTCTATCAGACCTGGAATCAGGCCGGGCACGGTGGCTCATGCATGTAATCCCCGCACTTTGGGAGGCCGAGATGGGAGGATTGCTTGAGCTCAGGAGTTCGATACCAGCCAGGGTCGCATGGCAAAACCCCATCTCAACAAATAATACAAAAACCAGCCAGGCATGGCGGCATGTGTCTTGTAGTCCCAGCTACTCAGGAAGCTGAAGCAGGAGAATCACTTGAGCCTGAGAGGTTGAGGCTGCAGTGAGCCATGATCGTGCCACTGCACTCCAGCCTGGGCAACAGGGTGAGACTCTGTCTCAAGAAAAAAAAAAGTTTCCAGGGAAAGTATTATGATAAGACAGAGAGAAGGGAATTGATCAGGTTGTATACTTTAAATATGTGAATTTCGGCCGGGCACGGTGGCTCACGTCTGTAATCCTAGCACTTTGGGAGGCCGAGGCAGGCGGATCATGAGGTCAGGAGATCGAGACCATCCTGGCTAACATGGTGAAACCCCATCTCTACTAAAAAAAAATACAAAAAAAATTAGCCGGGTGTGGTGGTGGGCGCCTGTAGTCCCAGCTACTCGGGAGGCTGAGGCAGGAGAATGGTGTGAACCCGGGAGGTGGAGCTTGCAGTAAGCCAAGATCACGCCACTGCACTCCAGCCTGGGCAAAAGAGCGAGGATCTGTCTCAAACAAACAAACAAACAAACAAACAAATAAATATGTGAATTTCCCACATGTTCATCACTTCTCAATAAAGATGTTCCCCTTACTTAGACTCTTGCAATAATACACTGGCCTTGTGGCCAACTGCAGAAAAGAATGGCCACTGTGTCTTTTCTTCCCTATATCCAAGCCCCTTTTGTGTAACTGAGTGCCCTTCCACCTTGGGCTCACCCATGATTGCACTGGCTGATGGGGCATAGGCATTCCCAATACAAGCTCTGCTGGAACACTCCAGCAATGTGTGAACAGGCCTTACCTGGATGACTGGAGGAATGAGACCTTGAATGAAGAACAATAAACCCCACCCCACCTAGAGAGTGACTGCAGAAGCCAGTCAAGAGAACTCTCAGGCTAAGCACAGCCCAAATTGTCGACAAACAAACCCTAAATAAAAGGTGGTGGGGTGTTGTTGTTTGAGAGAGGGGATTTCACCATGTTGCCCAGGCTGGTCTTGAACTCCTGGACTCAAGTAATCCTCCTGCCTGGCCCCCAAACTGCTGGGATTATGAGACACTGAGCCCGGCCTGGTGGTTGCTTTAAACCACCATGTTTTGGGTGGCTATGAAACAAAAGCTCATAGAAACAGGACCCTTCATTCCATTCTGCAATTGGGAACCAGTTACCTTGCTCAACTGCAAACTTCATTAAATATCAATTGGTTTCCATCGATTTCCAACTAACATTTACATTGAAACTAGTAGACTAACATATAGATATATGTGTGTGAGCCAGGCACAGTGGCTCATGACTGTAATCCCAGCACTTTGGTAGGCTGAGGCAGGAGGATTGCTTGAGCCCAGGAGTTTGAGACTAGCCTGGGCAACATAACAAGATTGTGTCTCTACAAAAATAAAAAAAATAGAATTAGTCAGGCATGGTAGTGTGTGCCTATAGTCCAGGTACTTAAGAGGCTGAGGTTGGCAGATGGCTTAAACCCAGGAGGTTGAGGCTGCAGAAAGCTATGGTCATGCCACTGCACTCCAATCTGGGTGACAGAATGAGACCGAGTCTTTAAAAAAAGAGAGAGAATAAAGGAAATGTGTGTGTTCTCCAATCTGTCCCATATTACCTTTCAAGTCTGCCTCTTACTCCAAAGATTGTCTTTTATCTACAGAATGTAATATACTGTCATTTTTTCAGTGCCTTTGCACTCAGGATTAGCATGCTTATTTGATTCTGCTCCTGAACTCTTAATGAGCCTTCTACAAGGCAGGCTCGGTGGCTCATGCCTGTAATCCTAGCACTTTGGGAGGCCGAGGCGGGCAGATTGCCTGAGCTCAGGAGTTTGAGACTGGCCTGGGAACATGATAAAACCTGTCTCTACTAAAATACAAAAAATTAGCCAGGCATGGCAGCGTGTGCCTGTAGTCCCTGCTACTCGGGAGGCTGAGGCAGGAGAACCGCTTGAACCTGGGAGGCGGAAGTTGCAGTGAGCTGAGATCGCACCACTGCACTCCAGCCTGGGCAACAGAGCGAGACTCCATCTCCAAATAATCATAATCACAATCATAATCATCCTTCTACACTGAGCTTGCATCATCTCTTCTACTTAGATTTTCTTGATGGCCCCCAGTTCAACATCTTCCTCATCTGGGGCCTCCCAGATGGATTCACCTGCCATACTAGGTGTCTTATTTACTGTTAATATCGCTCTTCTCCTAGACCTTTACTTTCTTAAGGGCAGTACTTTGTCTTATTGATCTTTCTTCCCAAAACCTAATTAAAAGTGTAAGGCACTTAGCTAATATTCATTGGGTATATACAATAGGTTCCCCAGCAGGGAAGAATTCCTGAGTGGATTGGATGTTACCCAAAGGTTACACAAGACAGAGATTGTCCCTGCTGGAGAGGGTCCAAGAACTGAAAACAAGACTCAGACAAGCAGACTGTGTTCCTGTAATTAGAAGTTCCCTCCAGAGACTGTGTGACACTTTCTTTCTGAGAACTGGCAGGGAAGTGCAATGAGAGGCAACTGTCATGGGCCACTGAGGTTATCCATGGAATTCATTATCGGGATGGAGAAATTGGGCACAAAGGGACCAGTTATGCCGGTTCCCAAGGCTCATTTAAAAAATGGCCGATTTTACTCAATGCTGAGAGAAAGTACTCTCTTCCCCTTGGGCCCGGCCTCTAGGGTACACATTCTTTTTCTCAACCCTGGCAATAGCCAGTGAGTAATTGCTATTTCTTCACTAATGAGCCTAGGAAAACTTTTGACCAAGGCTTGCTGAACGTTCAGCATTTTCACTTGGGGATGTAAACTGCCCCGACCACACACTCAAAGTCCTGCGTGGAAGCACTGCCAGGGGAAAGGAAGGGATTTCAGGAAGCCAAGTGGAACACCACAAGCCCCTTTGTCATGTGCTCTGAGCCCAACAGATCCACTGGTTGATGCAGGCATGAAAGGGGTCAAGAGGTGAAACAAGAGCTGAATGTCAGAGTAAGCACTTGACACTAGTCCCAGTTTCCAGCTGGTAAGTTGACTCTTTGACCTGTCTCTTTCTCTGCAGAAAGTAAATGACTGGCCTCCAGTGTTGTTGGGAAGACTGGTCAATCTACGAAAAAAGTGCTCCAATCCGCCATCTTCTTGGTTGAGGTAGAGAAAAATTATCACCAATGTTAGGTCAAAATAACTGTCAAGGGCCCAGCATGGTGGCTCACGCCTGTAATCCCAGCACTTTGGGAGGCCGAGGCAGGCGGATCACCTGAGGTTGGGAGTTCGAGACCAACCTGACGAACATGGAGAGACCCCCGTCTCTACTAAAAATACAAAATTAGCCGGTCATGGTGGCGCATGCCTGTAATCCCAGCTACTCAGGAAGGCTGAGGCAGGAGAATCACTTGAACCTGGGAGGCAGAGGTTATGGTGAGCCAAGATCGCGCCAGTGCACTCCAGCCTGGGCAACAAGGGCGAAACTCCATCTTAAAAAAAAAACAAAAAACTGTCAAGTCCCAAGGCTGGTGTAATCCCAGCACTTTGGGAGGCTGAGGTGGGCAGATCACTTGAGGCCAGGAGTTCAAGACCAACCTGGCCAACATGGCAAAATTCTGTCTAGTAAAAATACAAAAATTTGTCAGGCATGGTGGTGGGTACCTGTAACCTCAGCTACTCCTGAGGTTAAGGCAGAAGAATCGCTTGAGCCTGGGAGGCAGAGGTAACACTGAACCGAGATCGTACCATTGCACTCCAGCCTGGGTGACAGAGCAACACTCTGTCTCAAAATAATAACAATAAATAATAATAATAATAATCAGCTTTTATTCTGAACTCAAGAAAGTAGCATCGGGCTAAAGACAAATCAAGGAACTCATGTTGCTTAAATGTAAGGGTTTTCTTGGGCAAAAGATTAAGACCTTGGAGGCCAAACCAGATAGAAATGAATGGACTGGAAGAAAATGCAGATCAAACAGTCCTTGAAAACAGAAACAACCGTCGAGTTTTGACAAGTGTTCTTCAAATCTTGCAACCTGAAAACCAAATACAGTGAGAGAAGCAGGGTCTCATGGAGCAAGCTGGAATTGCTCTTGTCATGACAGAAAGAAATGCTTTGATGATTCCTCAGTAAGCATTCCCAGCCCTGTTCTGTTTTAGGAGAAACTGAAATGTACAGGAAAGCTGCCTCTTGAGGATTTCTGTGATGATTTTGTTTCCTAAAAAGGTAAAGTGGCCAAAAATGAGTGTACACCCCTGTCTCTACTAAAATACAAAAAAATTAGCGGCGCGTGGTGGCAGGTGCCTGTAGTCCCAGCTATTTGGGAGGCTGAGACAGGCGAACCGCTTGAACCCGGGAGGCAGAGGTTGCAGTGAGCCGAGATCGTGCCACTGCAGTCCAGCCTGGCGACAGAGCGAGACTCCATCTCAAAAAAAAAAAAAAGAGTATACGCTGTACACTGCACAGGTTGAATGGGTCAATCCCATCTGTCTGTTCCCCTCCTCAACTTTACTTTTCCTTACAGCATTTATTCTTCTCCACATTTACTTTTCTTCCTAGTGTTTATTTATTTGCTTGTACTCTGGCTCCAAAGTTTAACGTCAAGATTACTATGAATGGGACCAGTTTTGTGTACTGCTGCCTTGCCAAAGCCTATAAATACCTGGACAAGAAAGTCATTAGTTAATTCCCAGTATTTATGAGAATGTAGTATGACATTCCTAGCATTTTAATGTAGCTGATAAAAGTCATTTCGTAAGTGATGGAGGTAAAATGAGTTATCCATTCTGACAAGATCTCTAAGTACAACATACCCTGCCACCAAACTGATGGCAATTCTTAGACCTTCTCAAGAGACACAAATACCCTCATACTCACACCTCCAAAGGGACTAGGGATCTCTGGTCTAAAAAAACCCAAATCCAAGCTGAGACACACACTTAACAGTCCCCCAAGGGCTTTTACAAAGAAGAAACTTAGCACAATACATAATAAATATATATATATTTTTTGTTTTTGTTTTTGTTTTTTTTTTGAGACAGAGTCTCGCTGTGTCACCAAGGCTGGAGTGCAGTGGCAAAATCTCGGCTCACTGCAACCTCCGCCTCCCTGGTTCACGCGATTCTCCTGCCTCAGCCTCCCAGGTAGCAGGGAATATAGATATGCACCACCATGCCCAGCTAATTTTTTTGTATTTTTAGTAGAGACGGGATTTCACCATGTTGTCCAGGCTGGTCTCGAACTCCTGACCTCATGTGATCCCCCAGCCTCGGCCTCCCAAACTGCTGGGATTACAAGCATGAGCCACTGTACCTGACTGATACGTAAATATTTTGCAAGTAACCTGCCTGACTGCAAACCCTTGGCCTCTCTACTCCTAACTCCAAACCCAGGTTTCCCAGGACACAAATATTAGGAATGCATGGATGTGTTCACTCAGGTGAGGAACGATGCCCGCAATGGCCAATGTGTGCAGAATAACAATGTAAGGCCAGGCGCAGTGGCTCACGCCTGTAATCCCAGCACTTTGGGAGGCCAAAATGGGAGAGGATCACTTGAGGTCAGGAGTTCGAGATCAGTCTGGCCAACATGGTGAAGCCCCGTCTCTACCAAAAATGCAAAAATTACCTGGGTGTGGTGGTGTGTGCCTGTAATCCCAGCTACTTTGGAGGGTGAGGCAAGAGAATCCCTTGAACCTGGGAAATGGAGGTTGCAGTGAGCTGAGATCGTGCCATTGCACTTTGGCCTGGGTGACAGAGTCAGGCCCTGACTCAAAAAAAGAAAAAAAAAAAAAAAAAAAAGAGGGAAATGGAGAAATTGGAGAAAAGAGAGAGACAGAATTTTAAAAATCTAGAGAAAGAAATATAAAGAGAGAGAGAGAGATGGAAAGGGAAGAAAGTAAAACCACTTAGCTAAGGAAGCTCAAAAATGAAAATGTGGAAATGGGAGAGGGTAGAAGGCTGTTGGAGAGGGAGTCTGAGGCCCTCAGAAGAACCAAGCATGTAAGGAAGAAAATTAAGGAATAAAACTGTCCCGAATGTCAAAGTCAGAGTCCACCACTCGTAGGCTCCCACCCTGGAAACACACTAGGTCTTCTGTTGTGCTGAATGGCGGTAGCTGCTTCTCCACGTGGCAGAAAGGCGGCTGAGCAGACCATGTGAGAGCACAAACACTATCTCCAGCAACACAGGAGTCCAGGGTCTTCACACCCATGAGGTCCCCGCCGGGCCTCCAGGCTTAATCTCAATCTTGCCATTTTCCTTCCTGGTAACTAAAAACAATGGCCAAAGTTCCATCATGGAGCTTGGATTCCTGTGCAATTGGGTTCTGCTTGCAACAGAAGGTGGTTTGAAAACAACCTTTTAATGGCATCAGACCCACTTGTCATCACTGCATGGCTGCTGATGGGTACCTGAGACACCTTTTTTGTAGGATTTCCTTGTTCCTTGGTAGGGTTTCTAATGAAATAACAGGAGGTGGAGGGGAGGGCATGTGTGGGGGGTGTCAGTTACTACATGTTTGGTTTTTTTTTTGACCGAGTCTCACTCTTTCGCTCAGGCTGGTGTGCAGTGGTGTGATCTCAGCTCACTGCAACCTCTGCCTCCTGGGTTCGAGCAATTGTCTTGCCTCAGCTTCCCAGTAGCCGGGACTACAGGCACGCACCACCACGCCCAGCTAACTTTTGTATTTTTAGTAGAAACGAGGTTTCACTATGTTGGTCAGGCTGATCTCGAACTCCTGGCCTCGTGATCCTCCCTCCTTGGCCTCCCAAAGTGCTGGGATTACAGACATGATCCACTGCACCCGTCCCAGTTACTGCATCTTGAAGAAATCAGGCTTGGGGATGGGAGCAGGAAAACACATCACCCTTTTCAGTTATTACACAAAGCTGTGCACAGCAAGGCTTATTACCACTACACCTACCTCTCCCTTCATTCCTCCCTGGGTGGCCAGGGCAGGCCAGGAGGCATTGTGTTATCGGCTTAGGGGACCACCACATTCAGAGCAAATTCAAGCTACAACGGGGAGAAGCACCTGTTTTCCTAAGGACCTCAGACATCTGGATTTTAAGGAGTCACTACATGGATTCCACAGATGAAGAAGACAGAAGAGTTAGTGAACTTTAAGATATATCAGTAGAAGTCATACAAACTGGAAAACAAACACATTAGAAAAATGAAACAGGAACTTCAGAGTCCTGTGGCACAGCTGGAGTCCCAAAAGGAGAAAATGAGGAAGAAAACAACTTCGGAAAATTCCTGAGAATTGAAAGCAGGAACTCACACAGACACTTGCAAACCAATGTCCATATTGTAGGGGCAACAAGATTTCACCTTCATCATCTTAGGATCCTTGCTGGGCCTGATAATTGCACTGACATATGATTAGGTTAACAAGATAAAAGCATACACATGTATTTGTTTAATGAAAGTTTTATGTGGCATGGGGGTCCTCATAAGGAAACAAGCCAGAAAAGCAATTAAGAGCCAAACACTTATATGCTGAATTGGACAGACAAGTAAACTGCGCTAATGGGATAAAACCAAGGGTGTGGGCTAGGGTGGTTAATCAGGTAGAGAAGTGGCTCAGAAGCCATAGTGTAATGAGGCTGGTTTGGATAGATCTCCTTTGCCTCAACTTTGCATCCTTCATGCTAAGAATGCTGTCTTCAGGCTGGCCGCAGTGGCTCACGCCTGTAATCCCAACACTTTGGGAGGCTGAGGCGGGCATATCACCTGAGGTCAGGAGTTCAAGACCAGCCTGACCAACATGGTAAAACTCCATTTCTACTAAAAATACAGAAATTAGCCGGGCATGGTGGCAGGCTACTCGGCGAGTACCCAGCTACTTTGGAGGCTGAGGCAGGATAACTGCTTGAATCCAGGAGGCAGAGGTTGCAGTGAGCCCAGATCGTGCCACTGCACTCCAGCCTGGGCAACAGAGCAAGACTCCATCTCAAGAAAAAAGAAAAAAAAATCATCAATATCAGTATGATTCACAATAGCCAAGAGGTAGAAACAGCCCAAATGTTCATCAATAGATGAATGAATAAAACGTGACACATACATGCAACAGAATTTATTAAGCCATAAAAGGGAATGAAATTCTGATACATGCTACAACATGGATAAGCCTTGAAAACATTACTTTTAATGAAATAAGGCGGACGCACACAAAACAACGTATTTTATTATTCTACTTCTGACAAAATTCATGGACACTACCTACAAGTTACCAGGGGCTGAAGATAGAAGTGTTGAGGAGTGATTGCTTAATGGGTACATAATTTTTTGGAATGAAGAGAAAGATCTGAAAATGGATAGTGGTGGTAGCCAATATTGTCAATGTACTTAATGCCACCGAACAGTACACCTAAAAAATGATTAAAATGGGGCTGTGCGCGGTGGCTCACACATGTAATCCCAGCACTTTGGGAGGCCAAGGCAGGTGGATCACGAGGTCAAGAGATCAAGACCATCCTGGCCAACATGGTGAAACTCCATTTCTACTAAAAATACAAATATTAGCTGGGCATGGTGGTGCGCACCTATAGTCCCAGCTACTCAGGAGGCTGAGGCAGGAGAATCGCTTGAACCCAGGATGTGGAGGTTGCAGTGAGCCAAGACTGCACCACTGGACTCCAGCTTGGGCAACAGAACGAGACTCCGCCTCAAAAAACAAAAACAAACAAACAAAAAAACCCAGTGAATTTCATGTTATGTTTATTTTACCACAATTAAAAAATTATGAAGAAATAATGGCCAAATACTTCCTTGTGAAAGACAATGACTCACGTATCTAAGAATCTGAAGGATCCCCAAGCAGAGTAAATACACAGGAAACTGCACCAAGACACAGAGTCAAACTGTTGAAAACCCAAGATAATTATCTGAAGAGGAGCCAGTGACAAGCAACACATTACTTACAGGGGAGTAATGTTAAGAATAACGCTAACTTTTAGTCAGCAACAATGGAGGCCAGAAGACAAAGAAATGACCCCTTTAAAGCATATCCAGGCCAGGCGTGGTGGCTCACACCTGTAATCCCAGCACCTTGGGAGGCTGAGGCAGGCAGATCACCTGCGGTCAGGAGTTCAAGACCAGCCTGGCTAACGTGATGGAACCTCAACTTTACTAAAAATACAAAAATTTGCCAGGCATGGTGGTGCAAACCTGTAATCCCAGCTACTCAGGTGGCTAAGGCACAAGAATTGTTTGAACCTGGGAGGTGGAGGTTGTAGTGAGCTGAGATCATGCCACTGCACTCCAGCCTGGGCGACACTCTGTCTCAAAAAATAAATTAAAATAAAATAAAATAACATATTCAGCCAAAGTATCTCCAAAAACTAAAGTGAGGAGACTTCCAGGTAACTAAAAACAATGGCCAGTGAGTGGTAAGCAACCTCCCCAAATCTCCTCTCAAATGCTGTGAAGTAACTCCACACCTATGAATCTTCTACACAAAACTATACCTTCAACAGTGCCTTTAAGATATAGAGAATGCCAAAATTGCAACTTAACTATGAGTAAAATGAGAAAAAGCATTAAATCTTAGCACCACGGTCCCACACATGCCCACCCCAAGGCTCTGTTAGGTAAACTGCAAGAAAGAGGGACAGCTGATGGGGGGCCTGAGACAGAGCTGGAGCAAGACCCTCAGACTCATCTACCCTTAATTTGAAAATGCAAAAAAACAAAACAGAATCAAAACCCTGGCCAATCATAGGAGAACTGCAGGAAACAGACTTAAAACTATGTGTCATTTATAGGCCGGAGCAACTGTGTCTCACACTGCTAATAAAGACATACCCGAGACTGCCTAATTCATAAAGAGGTTTAATGGACTCACAGTTCCACATGGCTGGGGAAGCCTCACAATCATGGCAGAAGGTGAATGAGGAGTGCTGTCTGAATAGCCCACCCCTTAATTTGCATGTAATTAAAACTGGGTATAAATACTGCTAGCCAACAGCCCATATGCTGCTACCCTGGGTATACTGCCTATGAGTCAGCCCTGCTCCACAAGGGGCAGCCACCCTGCTGTGCCCTGCTGCTTCAATAAACCCAATTTCTTTTACTGCTGGCTGCCTCTTGAATTCTTTCCTGAGCAAAGCCAAGAACCCTCCTGGGCTAACCCCCAGTTTGGGGGCTCATCTGCCCTACATCATCAGCAGAAAAATAGAAACTCAAAGAATCAGAAGGAAAGATCAGAAATCAAAGCCACCATAAAGAAATGGAAGAATGCCTTTGATAGGCTAATCAGTCATCTGAACATGGCCGGGCGCGGTGACTCACGCCTGTAATCCCAGCACTTTGGAAGGCCAAGGTGGGCGGATCATGAGGTCAGGCCATCAAGACCATCCTGTCTAACACGGTGAAACTCCATCTCTACTAAAAATACAAAAAAATATTAGCCGGGTGTGGTGGCGGGCGCCTGTAGTCCCAGCTACTCAGGAGGCTGAGGCAGAAGAATGGCATGAACCTGGGAGGCAGAGCTTGCAGTGAGCCGAGATCGCGCCATTGCACTCCAGGCTGGGTGACAGAGCAAGACTCTGTCTCAAAAAAAACACCAAAAAACAAAAAACAAAAAAAAACACAACTCACCAATGACCAGGTGTATGGGCTCCAGGCAGCATCCAGCTGGGTGTAGAAACTCCCTCCCACCAATAAATAAATGAAATAGAAAAACAAGCTGGGTGTGGTGGCACATGCCTGTATTCTCAGCTATTTGGGAGACTGAGGCAAGAAGATTGTTTGAGCCCAGGAGTTCGAATCTAGCCTAGGCAACATAGGGAGACCCCCATCTCAAAATAAATAAATTTAAAAGAAAAACAATGAAATATCCATAGCAGCTTAAACCAATAATCAGTTTTATTTTTTCTCATGTGATAGAAGTCTGGAAGTCCAGGGCTGGTGCAGACACTCAAAGAGGCCACAGGGGAGGCCAGGGTCGCTGTGAGCTTTCTGCAGTCACTTCCTTAGACTGTGGTTTTCATATGCACGGTCGTTAAGGTGGATCTTCCAATACTAGGTACTGGATCTCTTTGCAAGGTGAAAAGTAAAGCAAAGAACAAAACATACAGGGAGGAATTCATGTTTAAGAACGATCCCCGTTCAAGAGCTTTCTCAGAAGCCCACGTGGTGACGTCTGCTGATCTGTCAGTGGCCAGGGCTGTGAGACATGGATGGTACTAGCTGCAAGAAAACCTGTAAGAGATTTTTTAAAATTTAGATTAGCACACCTTACTAATCTGACAGAACCTGGATTCTCTTGATATTGGAAGAAGATGAGAGTGGATACCGGGGAAGTCACTAGAAGTATCTGTCACTCTTGGCTGGACAGCAGGCTGCAAACATATTACCACTTGATGGAGGCATCATGCTCTGGTCGCAATCCGTGTGCATCAGGTACCAGTAACAAACTGGTACTGAGAAATATCCTCATGTCACACAGATCTCAATATGCCATTGGTCAAGGAGGTTGTCCAGAAGGAAATTAGGATGTTATCAAGGATGAAGCTATAGTAAAAATACTATAAACAAACCTTTCTTGATGAGGCTTAAGGGTTATTTAGAGGAGTGTAACCTTAAAAATAAAGATGAAAAATTTATGAGCGGGGCTCTGTTTTCATGATGAGAGAGTACGTGCAATCCCGTATTCACCGGAAAATCTCATTGGGGCTTCTCTCGGGGGTCTGTTTCCGTGATGAAAGAGTAAGTGCAATCCCGTATTCACCGGAAAGTCTTGCTGGAGCTTCTCTCTGTGAGAACATTCACATGCTCAAGTGAGGGGACCATGGCTGGAATCATTTCCACATAGGAATTATCAGCACTAATTGTATTTTAAAAGTTTTGTAAAAGAAATTTCTCCTAGCGTAAGTGCTCACAAGATTCATAAAAATGGAGGAGGTGCTGCAGGCAGTAATTGAGGAATGACTGCATGATTATTTTCAACCTCAGCAACAGTGACGTTTGGGGGCACTAACTCTTCATTGTGGGGGGCTCCTGTGTGCTGGAGCCGACTTAGCAGCATCTCTGATGTCTTCTTATTGCAAGTCAGGAGTATCTTCCTCCCCCATTCTAACTACCAAAAATGTCTCTAGACATTGCCAAATGACGCCTAGACAGCCAAATTGTCGCCCGACTGAGAACCCGTGCTGTAGACCAAGGGTCGGCCAAGTTTTTCTGGAAAGGGGCAGATGACAGGAAGTATTTCAGACTTCATTGGCCACAAATTTTCTCCATGAAACATTCTTCTTCCTTAAAGATGGAACCACTATTGTTAGCTGGCAAGCCATACAAAGACAAGCAGCGGGCCGTGGTTTGCGGCCCATTCATGACCTTCCATGTTCCTTACTTCACTGATTTCTCTCTTTAGTGTGATTTCCGTCATGAGGAATCAAGTGAGACTAGGAAGGGTTTCCCCAGCCACTGTGTTTACAGAGATGCTCCCTAGTGTGCTTATGGGCCCAGAAGGCTAGAAGTGGTCTGAAGTCATTTTGACATTAAATGCCACGCTTGGATTTTGACATTAAATGCCAAGCTGCCATTAAGTCCTCCTGTGTTTGTTAAGAGCCGAATGTACCCTGAAGGCTTCTCCATGCTACAGACGTACATTTTCACCCCCGGCGTGAGTTCTCACAAACCTCCTATGGGATGAGAACGCCTCGTCTTCCCAGTTTTTACAGGAACTGGACTTCTCCCAAGTTCCGTGGATTCTTTTGCACCCAGTAAGGTGCGAGCTCACAGAGGCTTCCTCTTACACCCACGAGGTCTGTTTCCGGTCTGAATCATCCTGTGTCTCTAAAGCAGGCGCGCTCACTGGAGCCTTTTCCACACGGATGACACAAAGAGCTTCTCTCCTCGGTGAGTTTTCACGTGGCTCCTGAGGGATGAGTGGTCGCTGAAGGCTTTCCCGCAGACAAGGCATTCGTAGGGCTTCTCCCCGGTGTGGATCCTCCTGTGCACATTCAGGTTGGAGCCTATGCTGAAGGCCTTCCCACAGTGATCGCATTCGTACGGTTTCTCCCCCGTGTGGCTTCGCATGTGCGTCTTCAGCGTTGACTGGTTCCTGAAGGCCTTGCCACACTGCCTACACTCAACTCGTTTCTTTACAAGGTGAATGCTCATGTGCCTCCGCCGGGATAAATAGTCACCGAAGACTTTCCCGCAGGCGGCGCATTCGTAGCGTCTCTCTTGCGTGTGTATCTTCCTGTGTGCGGTGAGGTTTGAACTCGCGCTGAAAGCTTTCCCGCAGAGATCGCACCCGTATGGTTTCTCTCCAGTGTGAGAGTTCATGTGAGTCTTAAGGATGGACTGGTTTCGGAAGGTCTTCCCGCACTGCCGACATTCCACGGGTTTCTTGACGATGTGAATCCTCATGTGTTTCCTCCGGGACACGAGATCGCCAAAGGATTTCCCGCATTCTTTACATTCGTAGGTCTTCTCCACCATGTGGTTCTTCTTGTGCAAATTAAAGTTGGACTTCCAGCGGAAGGCTTTGCCGCACTGCGTGCACGCGTAGGGCTTCTCCCCCGTGTGATTCCTCACGTGCTCTTTGAGGTGGGAGGGGTGCTGGAAAGCTTTCCCACAGTCGTGACACTCGTAGGGCCTCTCTCCGGTGTGCGTTCTCTTGTGTGCGATGAGGTGGCAGCTCCGGCCGTAAGCCTTCCCGCACTGATCACACTTGTAAGGCCTCTCGCCAGTGTGAACTCTCATGTGGATTTTCAGGGCCGAGAGGGTCCGGAATGCATTTCCACACTGACTGCAGTCAAAGGGCTTCTCTTTGAGGTGAGTTCTTGCGTGGCTCCTAAGGGCTGAAGGGTCGTTGAAGGCTTTCCCGCAATCGCTGCACTCGTAAGGCTTCTCCCCGGTGTGGATTCTCCTGTGCCGTGTGAGGGACGCGCTCGTGGTGAAGGCTTTTTGGCACTGATGACATTCATGCATTTTTCTCCCGTCGTACATGCTCATGTGCTGAGTGAGGTGCGGCCTGCCCTTGAACGCTACCCCATAGTCGCGGCGGTGATAGGGCCTCTTGCCAGCGTGCCTTCCCATTGGCTGAGTGAGATGAGGGTCCATGCCAAAGACTTCGAACAAGTGAGCGTATTCAGTGGACTTCTCTCCAAGACCGGCTCTTTCCTGTTGGTTAAGACATAAGTGCTGACAAAGGCAATTCTCATATTCATTGCAACCCTAAGCGTCATCCCCACATACACTGCTATGAACAGATAGAAGCACATTACTATGACTAGAGCTGTCACCATCTGCCGTGCAGACGTGCTGTCCCTGCCCCATTTGAGCTCCATCAAAGACAATAGGTGAATGCCAGGCCATAAGGCTCCACGTGTGTTACTTTTCCAAAGCTTTTTGCATATAGCATTTCTTCACTGCTTAAAATGGAATTGAGGCTGGACAAGGTGGCTCACGCCTGTCATCCCAGCACTCCGGAAGGCCAAGGCGGGTGGACTACCTGAGATCAGGAGTTCGAGACCAGCCTGGCTAACATGGTGAAACCCTGTCTCTACTAAAAATACAAAAATTAGCTGGGCATGGTGGTGCACACCTGTAATCCCAGCTACTCGGGAGGGTGGGACAGGAGAATCACTTGAGCCTGAAAGGTGGAGGCTGCAGTGAGCTGAGATCGTGCCATTGCACTCCAGCCTAGGTGACAAGAGCAAGACTGTGCCTCAAAACAAACAAACAAAGAAACAAACAAACAAACAAACACCACTGAATTGAGGCTGGGCATGGTGGCTCAAGCCTATAATCCCAGCACTTTGGGAGACCGAGGCTGATGGATCTCTTGAGGCCAGGAGTTCAAGACCAGCCTGGGCGACATGGTGAAATCCTGTCTCTGCAAAAAATATAAAAATTAGCCAAGTGTGGTGGCACATGCCTATAGTCCCAGCTGCTCAGGAGGCTGAGGTGGGAGGATGGCTTGAGCCTGGGAGGCAGAGGTTGCAGTGAGCCAAGATGTTGCCCACTGCACTGGGCAACAAGAGCGAGACTGTCTGCCCCCCAAAAAATAAACACCACCAAAATTGAATTGATAAGTAAGTGTATAGCATAAATATAAAATAAAACAAAAACTGCATTGAGCCTCAGCACTCAATATCTGAGACACAGCTATAAAAATCTTCACTCAGAGACATTCTAGGTGAAGTAGCTTGAGGTTAGGTTTAGGGTTGTCTCCATCTTGGTAATACCCAGTGTCTCTGAAACACAGTCTCCTCTGAGGGAAGCTGCTTGCCCTGGTGTTGAACTGCTTTTCTAACCTAGGCTGCCCTAGTCTCCTCAGATGTGGAAGGAAGATCCAGAATTATCCCACGGTAATCTTACCATCGTCACACCACTGGGCGTTTCCTTCCCAAAAATATCTTCCATAAGAAGTGACCACTTGGTTTTAGATGGAGTCTCCCAATCTGAAACAAATTGGAAAAGTATTAATTGTTGGAAAAGGAAAATGGTGGGATGATGGCGACAATGACAGGTGGATTTCTTGGCAGATCCTAAGGCTATGTAAGGAAAAGTGGTGCAAAAGCAATTGTTAAAAAATCTGGTCATGTGAGATATTTGGCAATGCCAGGGGTAGAAATTTAAGTCAATTCAGGCCTGGCGCAGTGGCTCACGCCTGTAATCCCAGCACTCTGGGAGGCCGAGGTGGGTGGATCACCTGAGGTCAGGTGTTCGAGACCAGCCTGGACAACATGGTGAAACCCATGTCTACTAATACTAAAATTAGGTAGGCATGGCGGCATCGTGCCTGTAGTCCCAGCTACTTGGGAAGCAGAGGTTGCAGTGAGCCGAGATCATGCCACTGCACTCCAGCCTGGCAACAGAGTGAGACTCCGTCTCAAAAAAAAAAAAAAAAAGAAAAAAAGAAATTTAAGGCAATTCAGATGATGTTGATAATGACAGAAAGAGGATGATCAGGAACATCAAATATGAAAGAATGGGACAAAGAGCCCAATAATGGGAATGTGAAAGTCAAAGATGAAGGAGTGTGTGGACCAAAAGATTTGTCAGAGAATGGATGGGCAAAAAGAGGAAAGGAGCATCTCTCAATTTCCCTGGGTGACACTCCCTAACCTACCTCCCTCCACCCCAGTCACTGAATAGAGGTAGAGTCACAGCACCGCTCTTTGACTGGGGCTCGCTCACCTGCACAAGCGCCCTGGTGAGCGCCCCTCTCCTCTGTCCTCGGCTCCTCCTCCTGCTCCAAGTGTGAGATGAGGCTGGGTTTGCCGACCTGATACCCTACACTCACGGGAAAGACACAGGTTGAGGGAGGGCCATGCAGAGGACAACCCCTTCCAGTAGCCTGGGCTCAACACTTGGGTCTTCAGTGTTCTGAGGGTGGACAAGTCTGACTTAGGAGCGGCAAAATGGTGGTGCCAAAATTTCTAAGGAACACAGTAAAAGTTTTTGACTGATAGAAAAAACCACAGGCAAAGCATGGTGGCTCGTGCCTGTAGCCAGGAGTTCAAGATCAGTCTGAGCAACATAGTGAGAACCCTTCATCACCAAAAATAAATTAAAAAAAAAAAAGAAATAGGAAATAAGATCACAAGTACCCACACACTGACCCTCCAAAAGAATGGGGATTTTGTATTTCAGAAGCCCATGCCAAGCTCAGACACACACCGGAGAACCACCATGGTCCCTGCAATAGATGGGCCTCGATACCCAGGAGAGACCCCATTAAGCATGGGTGCTGGGGCTGCTTGTTCACAGCTGTGTTCTGAACCGCTGCATAGTTCCTGGGTCACAGAACATACTCAAACAAAAACATCTAATTCATGAATGAATAAGTGGAGAAATGGCACTGGCCTTACCCAGTGAAGTGAGGTTGCTGTAGTTCTCCAGCATTACATCTTTGTACAGTTTTCTCTGAGAAGAATCCAGCAAGGGCCACTCCTTCTCGGTAAAGTCCACAGCGACATCTTGGAAAGTCACCGATTCCTGGAACGCCACACAAACTTGGGGTCAGTGAGGAACCAGCCTAACGATGTTCATGGTAAGATGGCTGAGGTTGAAGACCGGGCATGAGAGACCCAACACAGGATTTCCAGATGGCCTGCTACGGGGCTCAACATTTCCTCCAGGCGTCAGTCCTCAGACATCCTCTCTCCCCAGTGAGGCCATCTTGTCCTGTGCCGTCGCTTCAGATGCAACCCTGACAAGGGACTAATCTCCCTCCAGTTCTAGCCCACTCCGAGAGCTTTTCCCTTTATTTCCCCCCGTCTCTGGGGCTGAGCATGGGCCTGAGATTTTGCAAGCATGAGGGAAACAGATGCTACATAAATCACTTCCCCTAACTTTCCCAACACCAGGACAGCCCCAGTATTCCTTGGCTCTCTCTTGGGCCCTGTTCTGGCATCCATTGGCTGAGATGAAGCTCTGCAAGAATTCCAGCATGCACTGGTGGGGTCTTCCAGGAAGTGCCTCTCCTGCTCTAGGGACCCAGAGATCTTAGTGCACCTGGGAACCAGCACTGGGTGTGTGAGGCTCCAGACCACTGCACGCGAACAGGTCCAAATTCTGGGGACAGGAACGGTCTTTTGAAGAAACAGGAAATTCTGAGTCCTGGAGACAGGTAGAATCCTGGGTGGGCGTGGCTGGAGGAGAAAAGAGGGTTCATGAGAATCAGAGCCTGCCCTGCCTCATAATACAAACTTGTAAACCAGGAAACTGCTCCGCACTGATTCTGAGTGTTCACATCCTCCAACTGCTCCACACTGATTCTGAGTGTTCACATCCTCAATCCTCTCTCTCTCTTCCTTCCCCCACCTCTCTTGCACACATCAGTTTCATAACAAGTCAGAGCAGCCCTGTTCCACCAAAAACATAAAGAGGGTGGTGGGCTACATACTCATAAGAAGTGACATAGTTCCAACCTAGGAGTGAAGAAATGCAAGTTCTGAGAGCTAGAGTTGTGACCTTGCTGAAAGTGATCAAAATAATAAATGAGATAACTCAGGGTTACCCATTACCTGCACCCTCTTCACGCATGAATGGTAAGGACACTGGCCCGCTCCCAGACCCACCAAGACCCTCAGCAGACACAGTCACTGGGGTGGCTGCTGGGGCTCTGTTCCCACCCCTTTTCCACTTGCCCATCCTCTCCCAGCAGCCCTCTATGGTGTACGTATCTTTCACCCCATCAAGTGGCAGGGGCCACTTGCACTCACTTTCTCAGGGCACGCACTGACCCAAGAACTTACCAAATGTGGGGGACAGAGCTGCCATCCTCAGAGAATGGCAATCAGTTTGCCTGAGCAGGGCACCGGGACAACCAGAAAGCTACTCTCTTGCTCTCACGTGACTCTCCAAGCTGGCATCTGTAGCAAATGAAAGAACATCGGGAGTAGTGAAAGGCTATCTGTCTCTCCTGCTTGCCAAAGAAAACTCTGAGTTTTGTTTTTTGGCATTTCCTCTTTTGAGCAGCAAGATCTGCCTGATCCTGGACTTTTATCTTACTTAGGTAAACTCTCTCAGCAATGTGGTGATGTGGTGGGGGGACAGCCCCTGATCTGCTATAAGTGGGTTCAGAATTACTCTTCCTAAGTGATTTGCCACCAAGTACAACTCTGTTAAACCCCCTCACTCATTAAATACTCTGGTCCTAGACTTCTGCTCTTCCTTCACCTTCAAGGCCTGCGATCATTTAGGATGGCTCTATCCATGAAGATGGTCCACCCAGGACCAACCATGAGTTCCAAACTCCAATGCCCTTTGCACCCACACTCCACACCAATATATACATCCTTGGGCCATGGCCTGGACTGCATCATCACTAGAATCAGCCTCACCTCACAGGCAATGATTTGGAAATCTGCTCTCTGGGCAAAGTCTCCTGTGCAACCTTCTCACATCAACTCTCATTTTAGAGATTCACGACCACCTATGCTTCTGCCACCTCCTCCACCCACTGAATTCAAATTTAAACATCTTTTGAGATGAATCAGAAACTTAAAAATTCATAGAGAACAGCTGCAGTGAGCTACCATCATGCACTCCAGCCTGGGCAATAGAGTAAGATTCTGTCTCTAAAAACAAAAAAAGAAAAAGAAAAAAGGAAAATGAACAGTGAACCACGGATTGGGAAAAAAATATCTGCAATGCATACACCTGAAAAAGAATTCGTATTCAGATTAAAGAACTCCTACATAGGAGTGCAAAAGGCTTACTGGAAAAAATAAAAAGAACTCCTTCAAAACAGAAAGAAAGAAAGAACATCAACCCAACAAAAAGGGCAAAAGACTTTAATTAATAAACAGACATTTCACAAAACCAGTAAGAATCACATCGAATGGTGTTGAACATCATAGTCATTAAAGAAATGCAAATTAAAACTAGAGCAGCCAAAATAAAAAAGACTACCAATACTAAATGCTGCTGAGTTTGGGGCACACTGGCACCTCTCATATCCTGATGGTAGGAGCGTGAAATAGTTCAACTACTTTGGAAAACACTTTGGCAGTTTTTAACAAGCACACTGACTATCTGATCCAACAATTCTGCTCCTAGATATTTACATAAGAGAAACTGTAAACAATTTATATCCACAAAGACTCATACAAAAATGTCTGTAGTAGTCTGATTCCTAATAGCCAAACACTGTAAACAATCTAAACATCTATCAACCAGAGAATGGATATACAAATTGCAATGTTTACAGAATGGAATACTACTCAGCAATAAAAAGAAACCATGCAGACACACTACATGGAGAAATCCCTACGATGCTGGCCAAAAGAAACTGGACACATAAGAAACGCTCTGATTCCAACAATATAATGTCCATGAATAGGCAAAACGTAATTAAGTTGATAGAATTGAAAAAAAAAAAGGGGGGGGGTTTCTTCAATGGAGGATCACAAGACAGGGATAGACTGAAAGAAGCAAAAGGAACTTTCTAGGATGATAGAAACGTTACCTATTTTCAGATGTACAGTGTACACAATTGTCAAAAATTCAAACTGATCACCTAAGTAGGACCTATGCATTTTCTTGAACATATATTAAACCCTGCTTAAAAGAAAGAAAAAAAATGAGGCTTTCTTACCTTCTTGCTTCTAGTTATTTAAATATTCTTCTCACAACTGATCTATGACCTCCTCCTTTCCTTTTATGACAGACAAAGAGATGTCTGCCCTCCCTTCTCAAGGCAATCCTTTCAAATCTGCTCCAGGCCCATCCCCTTCTCTGGACCCTCGCACTACCTGGCTCTCCTTTACTTTCAGCCTCATTTGTCGCCCTGCTAGACAATTTCCTATGCATGGACACATGCTCAGGTCTATTCCATCTTGAAACCAATGCCTGCCCTCGCTCCCCTTAGTGCCCCCTTCCGAGCAAAAACTTAGGAGCAGTCTACATTCACCATCTCCCAGTTCAGTACACCCAGCATCCACTACCATCATCCCCATCCTCACAGAAAATACAATTTACTCCTGTGTCAGTGAATCCAGTAAATGCACTTCAGTCTTAGAGTCTCACGAAAATGTGGTATCTATTTTCTTTGAGAATCATTCTCTATTCTCGGCTCCTCTACCACTGTCTTCTGGTTCTTTCCCTGCTTCTCTGGATCATCTGGACCATCCAGAGGTCCTCTTTCACCACTAAAGGCTGATTCTGCTCAAGAGCCATCCTTTACCCATTCCTTCGCATGCCTCATGCTTTGCCCAGGTAATCACATCCACTCATTTAACCTGAATCCCCATCTCTAACACTTAGGTTCCAGTAGGAACTCGAGATCTTATTCCCTTTGCCTAGGAAAAGCCACCAGTAAGACATCTCATACAAAAACCAGTTCCAGCCAGGTGCAGTGGCTCCTGCCTGTAATCCCAGCACTTTGGGAGACCAAGGTGGGTGATCACCTGAGGTCGGGAGTTCGAGACCAGCCTGACCAACATGGAGAAACCCCGTCTCTACTAAAAATACAAAGAATTAGCTGGGCATGGTGGTGCATGCCTGTAATCCCAGCTACTCGGGAGGCTGAGGCAGGAGAATCGCTTGAACCCAGGAGGCGGAGGTTGAGGTAAGCTGAGATCGTGCCATCACACTCTAGCCTGGGTGAGAGAGCGAGACTCAGTCTCAAAAAACAAACAAACAAACAAACAAAAAAAACTACCTCGACACACTAAACCTAGGGAAAGCAAAAGTAAAGAAATAAAGATTAAAGCAGAGACAAATGAAATAGAGAATAGAAGGAGAATTAATGAAAACAAAAGTTGGTTCTTTCAAAAAGATCAACAAAGGTGACAAAACTACAGCTAGAATTACTAACAAAAAAAGATGCAAGTAACTAAAATCATCAGTGGAACTGGGACATTACTACTGACATTACGGAAATTCAAAGGGCTGTAAGAGAACGCCATGAACAATTATGCACCAACACATTAGATTATCTACACTAGCAGTCCCCACCCAATTTGGCATCAGAGACTGGTGTCATGGAAGACAATTTTTCCATGGATGGTGAGGTGAGGGGGGATGGTTTTGGGATGACTTGAGTGCATTACATTTATTGTGCACTTTATTTCTATTATTATTACATTGTAATATATGGTAAAATAATTATACAACTCACCATAATGTAGAATTAGTGGAAGCCCTGAGAGTGTTTTCCTGAAACTAGATGGTCCCATCTGGAGGTGATGGGAGACACTGACAGATCATCAGGCATTAGATTTCCATAAGGAGTGTGCAATCTAGATCCCTTGCATGTGCAGTGCACAATAGGGTTTGCGCCCCTATGAGAATCTAATGCTGCTGATGATCTGACAGGAGGTGGAGTTAAGGGGTAATGTGAGTGATGGGGAGCCACTGTAAATACAGATGAAGCTTCACTCACTTGCCCTCTGCTCACCTCCTGCTGCAGGGCCTTGTTCCTAAAAGGCCAGGGACCGGTACCTGTCTGTGGCCCAGGGCTTGGGGATCAATGCTCTAGGTGTATCAAATTCCTTGAAACATACCCAAACAGGCTCTAGAAGAAAAAGAAAATTGAGAGACCTATAACAAGAGACTGAGGCAGTCATCGAAAGCCATTAAATAAAAAGTCCAGGACCGGCTGGGCACGGTGGCTCACGCCTGTAATCCCAGCATTTTGGGAGGTCGAGGCGGGTGGATCAGGAGGTCAGGAGATCGAGACCATCCTGGCTAACATGGTAAAACCCCATCTCTACTAAAAATACAAAAAATTAGCCAGGCGTGGTGATGAGCGCCTGTAGTCCCAGCTACTCGGGAGGCTGAGGCAGGAGAATGGCATGAACCTGGGAGGCAGAGCTTGCAGTGAGCCGAGATCGTGCCACTGCACTCCAGCCTGGGCGACAGAGCGAGACTCCGTCTCAAAAAAAAAAAAAAGTCCAGGACCAAGGGGCTTCACTGGTGAACCCTACCAAACATTTAGAATTAACATCAAGGACATTATCAAGAAAGTGAATGAGACACAGAATGGTAGAAAATATTTGCAAATCATGTATGTGATAGGGATTTAATATCATTATAAACTCAACAACAAAGACAACCCAATAAAAAAAGTGGGCAGGAGACTTGAACAGAACAGACATTTCTCCAAATTTACAGAAATGAACTGTAAACACATGAAAAGATGATTAACAACATCAGTCATTATGGAAATAACATCAAAACCACAATACATTGGTGAGGTATGGTGGCCCACACCTCGGGAGGGGATTTAATTTGCTTTGTATGAACATGTCTCCTCTCTCTGGTTTCCACTGCGACTCTCATGACAGCACTGACGTAAGAACCGTGACGCTGCTACTTTAACATCTAACTCAGATCAATAATCAATATTACCACTTTTAAACATTACCAGGGTTATAACAATCTTTTTCAACATCAATTAGTATTTCTGCTATTGGAATTGTTTTAGATATTCAGAAACATTTCAAAACAATAATATAGGAAGTGTGTTTTAACATATAAACTCTGCCTTGGGGATTCATTATTCAACACCAAATTTGATCTTGGGCCAACTCAAAGATGCATGATGCTTTCATTCTTTTTACAAAGCCCTTTTCTAGTCATTGTGCCTTTGGGTTCTGACATTAAGTCACTACTGAGGAAGGGGAGAGAGGGTGACAGAGGCTCAGTTCCTGAGGCACAGTATCTCCATCCTCACCTACCATTCATTCGTTCATGCTCAACTAACAAGCTTCTGCAGGTCCCATTCCACATTTCCCCACCAACATTAATGCCAATTCTACACATAACGACATGTGTAGTGTTTACAAGGTATGAGACATTCTCCTGAGTCTTTCCAGGGCCACTCCTATTTAATCCTCACAACCTCCCGGAATTATTCTCAAGTACCCAGAGAATAAGGCACCAAGGGTCTGAGACACTTGGTCAAGGTCATAGGTGGAAGTTGTGAGCCCAGCTGACGTGACTGCGGAGCCACATCTTGTTGCCTCTCAAAGTGACCTATGTCACCTGTACTGTCCCCTATGTGGGAACTCCTTGACACTACATCTTGACCCTTCCTTTGCCTGACCTCCTGACACATCATCTTGCTCACTATGAATCTATCTCCCTCTTCCTGGGAATGCCACTGCTCTTGCAGCCATAGCCCCCTCATCCCAGTCTGTGCTCACATCTCTGGTTGCTCTTTTGAAGACTCTGGCTTGAGATCCCTCCTGTGCCCGGCCCCTAAAGGTCAGGGTTCCCCTGGGCCCCTCTCCCCCATCTCCCACAGGTCCACATTGTGAAACACCCCCACCATTTGGAGGTGCTGACACCCAGGTTCTGATTGCACTTCTGTGAAGGTCTCCCTGTCCCTGAGGCCTCAGTAGACTCCCCTTTAATGCAAGCCCACAATTCTGCTCATTCCCCTCCCAAGAGTCAGTTCATCAAAACTCAGTTTTCTCATCTGGAAACTGAAGACTTTAACACTGGGTTATGTATGGAACTCTATAGGCTCAGTAAACAAACATTCACTCTAAAATGCCATTATCATTAAAATAAAATGACCACTGACGATTTCACAATTACTTCACAGAATTGTTCATTTCTAGTGGGTGCCACTCTCCGCTCCCTGGCACCTGCCCCACCCAGAATGACTCAGAGTGAGTGGCAGCCAGGTGGCTACTTAGTATCCCTACTGCAACAGCCAACAGGATCCCACATTAAACACCTACAACTGTGCTGCCACCAGCCTCCCCACGTTGATGGCAGCCTCCACGTTGACTTGAGCCTCCCAGGGGCTCAAGTCAAAAGCCTTGCTCGTCATCACCTTCAACTCTCCTCTTTCTTTTCCATAAACGACACCTGCATCACCAGCAAATCCTGCCAGCCTTATCTTTAAAACTTAATACAAAAATCTGGTTGCTTCTCACCACCTACACTGCTACTGCCTTGGCATAAGGCATCGCTTCTCTTCTAGAACATTCCAACTGCTTCCTAACTGGTCTCCCAGCTGCTGTGCCTGACTTCCCTTAGCTTCCATGACAGCCGTAACTTTATGGGTAAAATGAAGATCACATCGCTCCTCTGTTCAAGATCCTCTGATGGTGTCCCATCTCACTCAGACCAAGGGCCCAGGTCCCTGCCGCCTCACCCACAACTCGCTCTGCCACTGGTCCCTCACCCAAGCCACATAAGCCTCACTGCTGTGCATCAGGCCCTGCCAGCCATGCTCCCACCTCAGGGTCTGTGCACCTGCTGCTCCTCTGCTTGAAATGTTTCCCCCACATTCTCAGTGTGCCTGGCCCCCTCTCATCCTTCAGATCTTTATTCAACTTTACCTGTCCTGATCTGGCATTCACTAGCCACTCTTTTCTTTTCTTTTGAAATGGAGTCTCGCTCTGTCGCCCAGGCTGGAGTGCAGTAGTGTGATCTCAGCTCACTGCAACCTGCGCCTCCCGGGTTCAAGTGATTCTCCCGCCTCAGGCTCCCAAGTAGCTGGGACTATAGGTGTGCCACTATGTCCGGCTAATTTTTGTACTTTTAGTAGAGACAGGGTTTCACCATGTTGGCCAGGCTGGTCCTGAGCTCCTGACCTCAGCTGATCCGCCCGCCTTGGCCACTTTTTAAAATGCAAACCCCTGCTTCTTTCAATCCCAATTCTCCACTCCTTTTCTTTTTCCCCAAAGCACTAATTTCCAAGTAATGTTCTGTGTAAGATTAGGCTCTATTTTTTACTGCAAAAACAGACAAACCCAAATCTCAATGACTCAATAAAATGGAAAGTTTACGCCTTGCTCATGTCACTTGTTCAACCCAGGCTGATGTCAAAAGTTTTCCTGTTGTTCAAGGATGCCACTTGTCTCTGAACCAACTGATACCCTTGGCCATGTTGGTCATAGATGATGAGCAGGAAGCTGGACAACTATGCATTCTGTCGTCTATATTTTGACCCTGAAGCACTTGCAGCCCATTGGCCAGAACTAGTCACATGCCCCTGCCAGCTCCAAGGATCCTGGGAAATGTAGGACAGGACACAGAACACCAGGTAAGCATTATTATCTCTCTGCTGTCTCCTCCATGCACACTATGTAGTTTACTTGTTTTGATTTCCTGTGTGCCCAACTAGAAAATACATTCCAGGTGAGTAGAGATTTTTTACTTTGATGATATTTCATTCACCATTCCAGTGCCTGATATAAATAAGACAATAAGTAGGGAATGAAAGAATGAATGGATGATGAGCAAGCTGATCTACATTTGCCTTCATACTGAGACAGCCACCCAGGGGATGCCACCTTGGGAGACCATAAAGGAGGGGCCTATGGAATGTAGCGGGTCTGGGATCTCCTCAGAAGGTCCTGTGAAATTAAACAGTAATCCAGGTACTAGGACACAGCCCTATGGCTTAGCCCAACACCCTGGGGCCAACATTCACCACCACCCTCCATGAAGGACAAAGTGTCCAGAGGGCTGGAGCTTAGAGAGCGCACCCACATCAATTCAGTCTGTGGAACCTTGTCGATGTTTTGCAACGATGCAAAGCAGAGCTCAGAGTGGAGCTTCTGGCCAAGTTCTCACCTGAGTGATTCTATCACTTTCAGGGGTTGTCAGTGCTGGGTGATGGTGTATTAGTCCATTCTCGCACTGCTATAAAGAAATACCTGAGACTGGGTAATTTATAAGAAAAGAGGTTTAATTGGCTCACAGTTCTGTAGGCTCTACAGGAAGCACAGTGCTATCTGCTTCTGGGGAGGCCTCAGGAAGCTTCCAATCATAGCAGAAGGCAAAAGGGAAGCAGGCAAGGCATATGGTGAAGCAGGAGCAAGACAGCAAGGGTTGGGGGGAGGTGCCGCACACGTTTAAATGACCGGATCTCAGGAGAACTCACTCTCACGAGGACAGTACCAAGGGGGATGGTGCTAAACCATTCATGAGAAATCTGCCCCCATAATCCAATCGCCTCCCACCAGGCCCCACCTCCAACATTGGGAATTACATTTCCATATGAGATTGGGGGGCGGGGGGCGGATACACATCCAAACCGTATCAGAGAGTCTCAAAGAACTGGTGGCCATGAATACAAATAAAGCAGGAAGATTTCAGCATCTAAGCGACCCCAGCAGGATGTGGAGCAGGGTGTCTAGAACAGCTGTAGGATCTATGAACTCAGAGACATTCTGTCCCGTTTCTGCATGATACATGAAACAAAACCAGGATCAGCCGGGTGCGATGGCTCACGCCTGTAATCCCAGCACTTTGGGAGGCTGAGCCAGGCGGATCATGAGGTCAGGAGATCGAGACCATCCTGTGAATGGTGAAACCCCATCTCTACTAAAAATACAAAAAATTAGCCAGGCGCGGTGGCAGGCGCCTGTAGTCCCAGCTACTCAGGAGGCTGAGGAAGGAGAATGCTGTGAACCCAGGAGGCAGAGCTTGCAGTGAGCTGAGATTGCGCCACTGCACTCCAGCCTGGGCGACAGAGCGAGACTCCATCTCAAAAAAAAAAAAAAAACAAAAAACAACAACAACAAAAAAACCCAGGGTCATTGGAATGCTGTCACTATGGATGAGTTAGAACGGACAGGTTAATTTTTCAGAGCTGTTGGGGTTGCTTAATTTCTCTTTTAATTTTCTTTACAGCATGGTGAAAGCAGTTCTATTTTTCTATTTCTACATATCTTATTCTATTCTCATTGGGATCTGTTTTTCTCCTCACCAGGGCCAGGACTGGGATGAGGCAACCAAGGCTGCTAGACAAGAGTGTGGTATTTAAGGAAGTACTTCTGGTGTCAGACAAGCACAAGGTTGGCTCAGAGTGAGTGGCTCCCTGGCTCTGCACTCACAAACCTCACCCTTGCTCCAGCCCTGCTCCTCAGTTTTAGAAGATCTGCCTCCTCCATCAAGTTTGTGGTCCAAAACAAATGTTGCCCAAAACTGTTCCATTATGAGCTTTCTCAGGACCATAATTCTCCCAATATTTGATTTTATCCCCATATTCAACTTAATCACAGTATCCCAGGATATTCAGAATTTGCAGATGTAAATACTGTAGAGAGAATAATTCTTTTGTTACTTTTACTGACTGGTATTTCTGCCCTTGCTAGAACCCTTTCTACCACTGTTATTCACGTAAATATAGGCCCAGCATGGTGGCTCATGCCTGTAATCTCAGCACTTTGGGAGGCTGAGGCGGGCAGATCATTTGAAGTCAGATGTTCAAGACTGGCTTGGCCAACATGGTGAAACCCTGTTTCTACTAAAAATACAAAAAAATTAGCCAGGCATGGTGGCACATGCCTGTAGTCCCAGTTACTTGGGAGGCTGAGGTGGGAAGATTGCTTGAACCTGAGAGGCGGAGGTTGCAGTAAGCCAAGATCATGCCACTGCACTTCCAGCCTGGGTGACAGAAATGAGACACTGTCTCAAAAAAAAAAAGAAAAAAATATATATATATAAATAATATATACAATATATATATAGCGAGAGACAGAGAGAAGGCAACAAAGGTTGTGAGAACATCATATGCCATTTTCTTGGTCCAGAAATGCATTACATTAGTAAATCAATATACCCTCCTTTCAACCAGCTAGATGAGATGTCCCAGGGGGTGGGGAGCAGGGTAGGAATTCTGTTTCCAACAAGCAACCTAGGTGCCCCAATTAAACCTTCCATGCATAACTATTTCAAATGCAACACAAAGTACAGACAGATGATATGTTTCAAATTTATGTGCTGGCAAGAAATTAACATTCAGAAAATTAAAAATTTATGATTTCTAAAGGGCAATTACAATTGCTAAAAAAGAAAGCAAAATGGAAACCCACAACAAAAGCCCTAAGTAAATAGCTTTTAGATTACACACAGCCAATAATAATAATAATAATAATAATAATAGTAATTTGTTTCTTAAATATAGTCTGCTGCATAAGCGTCCCCTGGAGCACTTTAAGTAACTCTGACACCCAGATCATATCTCAGTTCAATTCTCTTTGGGGTGGGCTGATGAATCAGTATTTTAATAAACTCTACATGAAATTTTTATGAAAGCTGAAGTTTCAAAGCCAGTTGTAGCAATAAATGCAAGGGAAGCACAGAAAAAGAGTTGAGGAACATAAATACAGCTAAGAACCATGCGGGGGCAGAAGATAAGGAATTGTACCATTTCTAACTGGAGTTACTGATGAGAGACAGAGAAGGAGCCTAAGCAATTACTGCAAAATATAATGGCTGTAGATTTTTCATTTTGAAGGAAAATATAAACAGATTGAAGAGAGATAAAATCTTAAGCACAATGAACCAGATAATACCAATGGTAAAAAGAATATCTGAACAGCAGCCAGAGGAGAAAAAGACAGGTTACCTTTTAAGCAATAGTTCTCAAACTTTAAGTTACATGGGAGTCACCTGGAGGTCTTGTTAAAACACACCGTAAATATCTCTCTATTAAGAAACAAAGCAAGCCTGGGCATGGTGGCCCACACCTGTAATCCCAGCACGCTGGGAGGCCAAGGCAGGTGGATCACTTGCACGCAGGAGCTCGAGACCAGCCTGGGCAACATACCGAGACCCTGTCTCAAAACAAAACAAAACGAAAAACTCACATTTCTAGGCTCCTAAAACCGCTGCCTGGCCAACATGGTGAAACCCTGTCTTTACTAAAAATACAAAAATTAGCTGGGTGTCATGGCCCATGCCTGTAATCCCAGCGACTCAGTAAGCTGAGGCAGGAGAATTGCTGGAAACCAGGAGGCAGAAGTTGCAGTGAGACGAGATTACGCCATTGCACTCCAGCCTGGGCAACAAGAGTGAGACTCTGTCTCAGAAAACAAACAAACAAACATTAGACTGACAGCTGACTTCTCATCATTAACAAGTGGAAGCCAGAAGATAATGGAACATCTTCATAGTTCTGAAATATAAAATTCTATTACCACCAAAAATGTCCACTGAGAAAGAGGGAAAGAAGTGTTTTCTGAGCACCAAAAAACAAAGTTCCTGTGGGCTTGCAACCCACAGAAAAGAGACATCATCAAAGACATACCTCAGGGAGAAAGAGGTAATTAAAGAACCAAAGCAAACAGTGGAAGAATTACACCAAAAAGTGTAAGAACCAACTAAAGTGCTCAGAGTGACAAACATGTGAGTATAATGAAACAAGAAATGATGGTATGCAATAGCAATAATAATTTCTTCTGAGGTTTAAAAAAAGAACTCAATATGTGCAACTATGATATATCAATACAGAAAGAATGAAAATGCATAAGAAAACCATGTAAATCAGGAGAGTAACATATGCAAATCTAGATTTAGTGAACAAGCATGGGTAAGAATTATTTAGAACAACCACTGAAATAATAGAGTAAATAAATTCAAAATGTACAGAAAATAAAAAAGGAGAATGACAAAAATACACAAAAGAAGCTAGAGAAAAAACAGAAGACAAATGTAACATTCAAATATATTAATACAGAAGATGCTAACAGAATAAATGCTTTAACTAAAATACTAAATTCACAGAATAGATTAATCCAATTATATGCTACGTACAAGAGATATCTTAAATATAAGAATACAATAAGAGCTGGGCGCGGTGGCTCATGCCTGTAATCCCAATGCTTTGGGAGGCCAAGGCAGGTGGATCACCTGAGGTCGGGAGTTCGAGACCAGCCTGACCAATATGATGAAACCCCATCTCTACTGAAAATAAAAAAATTAGCTGGGTGTGGTACCATGCGCCTGTACTTCCAGCTACTTGGGAGGCTGAGACAGGAGAATCACTTGATTCCAGGAGGTGGAGGTTGCAGTGAGCCAAGATCACGCCATTGCACTCCAGCCTGGGCAAAAAGAGTGAAACTCCGTCTCAAAAAAAAAAAAAAAAAAAGAAAAGAAAAAAGAGTACAATAAGAATGGAAATAAAAGGATATATAAGGCAAGTTAAAAAAAAAAAAAAGAAAGCTGGTTTGAATGTTAGTGTCAGACAGAATA
Organism: Pan troglodytes; assembly: GCF_028858775.2. Classification (NCBI taxonomy): domain Eukaryota; kingdom Metazoa; phylum Chordata; class Mammalia; order Primates; family Hominidae; genus Pan; species Pan troglodytes. Next base: position 11,892,944 of record NC_072418.2, on the reverse strand, counting down.
GATTAAGGCAAAAAAGCTCATAGAGAAAAATGAAGTATTACATAATAAAAAGTTATAAATCCAAAAAGAGGTGTGTGTGTGTGTGTGTGTGCCTGTGTGTACAAAACACAGCCTCAAAAAAAGGGAAAACACAAAAATTAAAAAAAAAAAAAACAAAAGGGGGACAGAACTCTAAGGAGAAATGGATGAAGCCACCACCAGAGCTCTCACAAATCCAGTTTAAGCAGGCAGTTCAATAACTACATGCAGATGGAACATGATAAAACAGTATTTCCTAACTATAAAATCCAACCACTCATGGGGCCATGTTTGTCTCAGAAAATGCTTGACCACAGAGCAATGCAGTTGGCAAACAATGACCAAAAGATAACCAGAAAAAAAGTCACAGAAATGAAAATTAAAAGAAAAGAATTCTAAATCTGCATGCCAAAGAAGCCATGATATTTGATATTATAATTAAAATACAATAAAATATGATACTGCAATTCTTTGGGATGTGACAGGCATTCAACATAAGAAACTGGAAAGAAACATCCCAAAAGGAAGAAAATGATAACAATCAGAAAGTTATAAAATAGAAAACATATATATCATAAAGTGGTTCAATCAAGCCAGAAGTTCTTTAAGAAGAAAACTGACAACATTCTGATGGAATTTATTTTTGTAAAAAGCAACATATAATTATTACAAATAAAAAAGTGGATAACATTACAAATGTAGCAAGCATTAAAAATTTGAGTATGTTATGAACAACCCTGACTATACAATTTAAACCTCAGATGGAATAAATAAATTCCTAAAGAAATTTTACTCATCATAACAACACAGAAAACTTGAATGCCCCACAAACCTTAAAAGAACAGAAACAATAGCTTTAAAACTTTCCACAAAGAAAACTCCAGACCCAAATGGTTTTTCCAGGTACCACTCCCGTTCTAAGGAACAAAAGATTCTATTCTTATGCAAAACATTCCAGAGTTTAGAAAACAGAACACTTCTCATCCCATTTTATGAGGCTGGCATAAATCTGAAACAGAAAAGGAACATTTCACTCAAGCATAGATCCAAAAACACCAAACAAAGTATTAGCAAACCGAAGCCAAAAGTAACAAATAGTAACGTCCTTTCCAAATTATTTACCAATACAAATTCAATGTAACAAGAGAAAATCAATTGGTTTAATTTGCCACACTACAGGATAGAAAATAAAATTAGATTATTCACTCATTAATTTGTTACACAGCAGTACTGAGTGCCATAATTTAAGGTACTAGAAATGTATCAATAAACAGATACAAAACTATCAATATAGATTTTGTATCAAACAGATACAAAATGTATCAATAAACAGATACATAATGGCAAAAAAAAAAAAAAAAAAATCACTTGTTAAAAGCCTGCAGCAATTCACAAGAAAAACTCAAGTAGGAAAAGAGGGGAGCTTCCTTGATCTAATAAAAACTCTTCGAAAGAAAAGCCTTCGGCAGACACAAATGACAATTCCCTTTAAGATCAGAAAATAAACAGGCCTGCCTAGAGTGTGCCATCCAAACTCCAGTCAATGACAATGGAAGTCCCCATCCAGTCCAGCACAAAAAACAAACAAAAAAGACAATTTATCGTCTGTATAAAATAAATATTTGTATTTTCCCTTTGACTTGTACACATTTTCTTTGTCTACAAAGAACATCCAACAAACTACACAAAAGTTAGACTTTTCTGAGCACCAAAAAACAAAGTTCCTAAGAATAAATATAACAAAAACAACCTAAATCCTTTTTGCAGGTACTTATAAAACTTTACTGAGCCTGACATCGTGGCTCTCTCTTGCAATCCCAGCACTTTGGGAGGCCAAGGCGGGTGGATCACCTGAGGTCAGGAGATCGAGACCAGCCTGGCCAACATGTTGAAACCCCATCTCCACTAAAAATACAAAATTTAGCTGGGTGTGGTGGTGGGTGCCTGTATTCCCAGCTACTCGGGAGGCTGAGGCAGGAGAACCGCTTGAACCAGGGAGACAGAGGTTGCAGTGAGCGGAGATTGTCATTGCACTCCATTCTGGGCTACAAGGGTGAGACTCCATCTCAAAAAGGAAAAACAACAACAACAACAACAAACATTTTATTGAAAGGCATTAAAGAAGATGTAAATAAATGATGTAAATCAATTAACTGCAACTCAATGGCATAAAAATGACAATATTCTCAAAGTTCAAATATAGATTCACCACAACTTGAAAACAAAAGTCCAGTATGTGGAATTTGGTCAACTGACTAGAATTTAAGCCATGACATTCCTGAAAAAGAATGGCTAGGTGTAAGTACTTCATCTACAAGATATTTAGAAATCTCTAAATTACAAAGGTGTGCTTGCATCAATACAGAAAAAGATTGTTTCCAAAAATACTGAAGCGCCTGAGTTCATTCACAAATAATTACCAAAATTTAGGAAATATATTTTCTGGAAAAGATGTATACGCAGTCAAATCCACGGAGAAAGTATTGGTGGGAGAGGAGGACGCAGTTTAGAAGAGGTACACAGCTTTCTGAGATTTAATAATCTCTTTCTTGGCCTGGTTTGTAAATTCGCTTTACTGTTGTCCTTTTAAGTGTGTGTAAGTCTGCGTGTGTGTGTAATCATACTTTTTTTGCATGTATGTCCTATTTTCCAGTGTTAAAATATGTGCATAGAAAAGGACACACCACAAAATAAGACGGTAAAATTCAATGGAAAATATTAATAATCACGATAAGTATAACTGGACTAACTCAAGTTAATTAACAAAATGTTGAACTGAATAGTAAATATACATATAGGCTATTTACAAGAGAGTCCACTAAAATTAAAATAAATAAAAAAGTGCAACCAGAAGGACTTAAAAATATAAAAGGTACTCAAGGTAAGTGCTAAAAAGAACACCAATGTGCTGACATTCACGAGATAAAATTGACTACAGCGCAGAAAGAAGGTGATTTCTCCTCGCGATGTCCAAATCCTGACGCCCCCCAATCTCCTGAACTGCCCCCAAACTCTTGAATTCACTTCAGCCGGGCTTTTCCGCCCCCACCAGAGACTCAGGGCTTTTCAGGATCAGGTGACCAATGCTTCTCTCATCACTAGCTGCAATGGTCCAATTTTATCCTTCGCGTCCCCAGCTTTTCATATCGCTGATCGCGAGATCTAAACGCACCCCTCGTCTGGATGCCTAGCTCTTTAGCCCCCGACCCTCGTACCCTCTTAGTCCTCACCGCCAGATAGGCCTCCCGTGACCCCAGGAACTGAGGGGGAGAAGGGTTAAGGAAAGCAGGGCTTACACGACTGGGAGTAGGATCGGGGGAGCGGAGGTGACGGAAGCCGCCGCCGATGCGAAGAGAAGTTCATACGGGAGGTCCAGTCTGGCGTGGGGACGCAAGGGGTCCCCAACAGGCCGAAAGAATTCGCCGCTGACCCCTCCTTGGCCCATGTGTCTCGGGGCAATAGCCTCCAGAGAGTAATGGCTTCCGCTTCACTGCCGCCTTCCAATTCTCGCGGGACTTCATTGGCTGCGTCTAATACGGAAGCGGGGCGGAGAGGATGCTGGGAATTGTAGTTTTGAAGTTTGGATTGGCATGGCGGCCGTGCCCCGGTGGAATCTGACGGTCCAGCATGTTTCTCCAATTTCTACTCAAGACTCAAATTTTCAACTACAACCCACAGCATTTTGTAGCCATCATAGTGGTAAAGGTTGAATCAGGCAAGAATTGTCATCTATATGACACAACTGGGGGACATTTGCATGACGAGCAGATATTTGAATTGCCTTAAATGCCTCTCTATAAACTGCTCGTATGTTGGAATGGAGAAAAAGTAATAGAAATTGTACAGCGAAGAAATTGGACAACATCTGGACCAGGTGATCTAATCAATATCACCAGTGAGGGTCAGATGGAGACCACGTGCCTCTGAATGACACCTTGGGAGGGGCGTAAAATCACCATCACCTGTGTGGTGTTCATCCTGCATATCTGCTATTTTGTGTTTTTTGACCCACATCTCCCCATTTCCTTCCCCAACTGTTTCATTCTTTATTTCTGTGTATTTGAGCTGTCTCTCTTGATTAAAAAAAGTTCCTCATGTAAGTGACGTCATGCAATATTTTTCTTTTTGTGTCTGGCTTATTTCACTTAGCAAAATGTCCTCCAGGTCCACCCATCTTGTGATAAATGTCAGGATCTCCTTCTATTTCAAGGTTGAATAATATTCCGTTACATATATTATATGTTTTATACAATGGAATATATATTATATCATATTTATTATAATTATGTACTATGTGTATTATTACTGTATATTATATAATATATGCTAAAATAATATATGTATGTATGTTATATATATTATGGAATATATATTATATATAATATATATTATTTTAGCAGGAGGAGTCTGCATATACAAAATTCCAGAATCAGACTTGGTACAGTGGCTCACACCTGTAATCTCAACACTTTAGGAAACCAAGGCTTCCCATGTAACCAGTAGGGGCAGAATTATATAGGCAGGAGAGACAGATGGTTAGTATTATCCAGGGCAGGTATTATAAAAGACAGAGAGAAGGAAATTTGAGGTTTTGGAAAATATATTATTGAGGGGATGGACCATGGTGCATATATATATATACACACACATATAAAATGTATATATGGAATATATATGGATATAAAATATTCATATATAATATATAATCTATATTACATAATGTAATATAGATTTCATAATAATATATACACCATAATATATAGCATATATACATATAATAATACATATAATATATAGTATGTATTTCATATAGTATATTATATACATATATTACATATAATATATTACATGATATATAACATATAATGGGAATATCTATTATGTAATGGGTATGTATATACAACATATTATATTAATATAAATATTATATTAATTAATATTTAATATAATTTGAAATATATATCAATATTATATGATATTAATGTTGACATCATATATAAATACAAAATAGATATAATAGAATATTATTCAGACTACATAGCTGCTATTTTATATTTCGTATTCATGTGAGCATCAATGGACATTGAGGTTGTTTCTGTAACTTGGATATTGTAAATAATGCTACAATGAAAATGAGTGCAGACATCGTTATGAGGTGATTATTTCATCTCTTTTAGGCATATATTCAAAAGAGGAATTCCTGGGTCATATAGTAGTTCTGTTGTAGATTTCTTTAAGAGCCTGAATACTGTTTTCCACAAAGGTTGTACCAATATGCATTCCCACCAACAATGTACTAGGGTTCACTTTCCTCCATGCCCTCGCCAACATTCATCTCTCATCTTTTTTTTTCTTTTTTTTTTTTCTTTTTGCAATGGAGTTTCGCTCTTGTTTCCCAGGCTGGAGTGCAATGGTGGGATCTCAGCTCACCGCAACCTCCGCCTCCCGGGATCAAGCGATTCTCCTGCCTCGGCCTCCCGAGTAGCTGGGCTTACAGGCATGCACCACCACGCCCAACTAATTTTGTCTTTTTAGTAGAGGCGGGCTTTCTCCATGTTGGTCAGGCTGGTCTCGAACTCCCGACCTCAGGTGATCCGCCCGCCACGGCTTCCCAAAGTGCTGGGATTACCGGCTTGAACCACCGCGCCCGGCCTCTCCTATCTTTTTGATGATAGTTCTCCTTAAGGATGTGAGGTGATATCTCATAGTGGTTTTAATTTGCATTTCCCTGATGATTAGTGATGTAGAGCACCTTCTCATATACCTGCTGGCCTTTTTTATGCCTTCTTTGGAAAAACGTCTGTTCAGACCCTTTGCCCATTTAAAAATCAGGTTATTTGTTTTTCTGCTATTGATTTATAAGAGTTCTTTATAAATTTTGGATATTAACCCCTTATCAGATATGTGGTTTGCAAATATTTTTTCCCAGTCCGTGGATCGCCGATTCATTCTGTTGATTGTTTCCTTTGCTATGCAGAAGGTTTTTAGTTTGATGTAGTCCCGTTTGTCTACTAATTTTTGCTTTTGTAGTCTGCTCTTTTGGTATAATATCAAATATATATATATATTTGGTCTTTTATCCATTTTGAGTTGATTTTTGTGTATGGCGTAAGATAAGGGTCAAATTTCCTTCTTTTGCATGTGGAAATCTAGTTTTCCTGGCAGCATTTACGGAAGAGGCTATCCTTCTCCCATTTTGTCCTCTTGGTGCCCTTATTGAAAATTAGTTCACATATATGTTTGGATTTATTCCCAGGCTCTCTGTTCTGTTCCTTTAGTCTATGTTTCTGTTTTTATGCCAGTATCATGCCTTTTTTTTTTTTTTTCTTGAGACAAGTCTTGCTCTGTCACCCAGGCTGCAGTGCACGGCTCACTGCAGCCTCGATCTCCCGGGCTCAAGTGATCCTCCTGCCTCAGCCCCCCAAGTAGCTGGGACTACAGGTGCATGCCACAGCGCCTGGCTAATTTTTGTATTTTTCATAGAGACAGGGTTTCACTATGTTTGCCCAGGCTGGTCTTGAACTCCTGGGCTCAAACAATCCACCTGCCTCATCCTCCCAAAGTGCTGGGATTGCAAGCGTGAGCCACCACGCTGGGTCCCTTTTTTTTTGAGACTGAGTTTCACTTTTGTCGCCCAGGCTGGAGTGCGATGGTGCGATCTCGGCTCACTGCAACCTCCGCCTCCCGGCTTCAAGCAATTCTCCTGCCTCAGCCTCCCGAGTAGCCAGCCTCCCGAGTAGCTGGGATTACAGGCATGAGGCCTGTAATTAGCCATCATGGTTGGCTAATTTTGTATTTTTAGTAGAGACAGGAGTTCACCATGTTGGTCAGGCTGGTCTCGAACTCCTGACCTCAAGTGATCCACCAGCCTTGGCCTCCCAAAGTGTTGGGATTACAGGCGTGAGCCACGGCGCCCGGCACGTTTTGATTCTTAACAAGGACAATTGTGCCACCTATGGAGACGCCTTTGGTTTTACCACTACCCGGGATACTACTGACATCTAGTGGTTAGAGTATAGAATGCCCTACTCCCTCTAACAGAAATATCAGGTCCTGAATGTCAGTCGTACCAATGATGAGAAACCCCTGCATAGAAAAGTAGGAGATGGCCGAGCGCGGTGGCTCACGCCTGTAATCCCAGCACTTTGGCCGCGGCGGGTGGACCACGAGGTCAGGAGTTCGAGATCAGCCTGGCCAACATGGTGAAACCCCGTCTCTACTAAAAATACAAAAATTAGCCGGGCGTGGTGGTGCGTGCCTGTAGTCCCAGCTGCTCAGGAGGCTGAGGCCGGAGAATCTCTTGGATCCAAGAGGTAGAGGTTGCAGTGAGCGGAGATTGTGCCACTGCACCCCAGCCTGGGTGACAGAGACTCTGTCTCAAAGAAAAAAAAAAAGCAGGAGATACTGGCTGTAGATAAGAAGGCAGACATCTCATTGCTTGCAGAGTGAAAGAAGAAAGAACTGGTGATGTTACTGGACTACTTTCGCACTAATGTCAAGAAGGTGAGAAATCTCTCGAATCTAGGATAAGAGAAAAAATAAAGAAGGTGAGAAATCTTTGTCATGGTCGTTACTATTTCTCTCTGCAGTAAGTTGTAAAATCATTTGTTATTAAACAGGGAAGTTGTGGCCGGGCGCAGTGGCTCACGCCTGTAATCCCAGCACTTTGGGAGGCCAAGGAGGGCGGATCACGAGATCAGGAAATCAAGACCATCCTGGCCAACATGGTGAAACCTCGTCTGTACTAAAAAAATACAAAAATTAGCTGAGCGTGGTGGCACGTGCCTGTAATCCCAGCTACTCGGGAGGCTGAAGCAGGAGAATAGCTTGAACCAGGGAGTTGGAGATTGCAGTGAGCTGAGATGGTGCCACTGCACTCTAGCCTGGGAACAGAGCAAGACTCTGTCTCAAAAAAAAAAAAAAAAAAAAAAAGGAGGGAAGTTGAGACGGTGTGAATTCAAAATCCTGGAGAAATCATGAAAAGATCTTTGCCCATTGGAAATTTCCTGAAGTGTCGAAGGCCCCTTTAGAGTAGGTGATCTCAAATTTTTAGCGCTTCCCATATCACCGCGTGGGGGCAGAATTATGTAGGCAGGAGAGACAGATGGTTAGCATTTTCCAGGGCAAGTATTATGACAGGACAGAGAGTAGGGAATTTGAGGTTTTGGAAAATATATGATTGAATCTCAGTTACCTAGTTAAAGAAATGAGGTTGGCCAGGCGCGGTGGCTCACGGCTGTAATCCCATGACATTGGGAGGCCAAGGTGGGTGGATCACCTGAGGTCGGGAGTTCAAGACCAGCCTGACCAACAAGGAGAAACCCCGTCTCTACTAAAAATACAAAATTAGCTGGGCATGGTGGCGCATGCCTGTAATCGCAGCTACTCAGGAGGCTGAAGCAGGAGAATCGCTTGAACCTGGGAGGCAGAAGTTGCAGTGAGCCGAGATCTTGCCATTGCACTCCAGCCTGGGCAACAAGAGCAAAACTCCATTTCAAAATAAATAAATAGAATGCAAAAAGTAGCTGGGCATGGTGGCGGGCACCTGTAGTACCAGCTACTCAGGGAGGCTGAGGCAGGAGAATTGCTTGAACCCAGGAGGTGAGTGTTGCAGTGAGCTGAGATCATGCCATTGCACTCCAGCCTGGGCTACAGAGCAAGATTCCATCTCAAAATAAATAAAAATAAATAAATAGCAACATGGTTGAAGAATAGATGGCTTGGAGGCCTCTATGCATTAGGAGAGGAGATGCAGTAAGGCCGAAATGGTGAAGAAGTTGGGGCCGCGTGCAGTGGCTCATGCCTGTAATCCCAGCATTTAGGGAGGTAGACGGATCACTTGAGGTCAGGAGTTCGAGTTCAGCCTGGCTAACATGGTGAAACCCCATCTCTACTAAAACATAAAAATTAGCCAGGCATGGTGGCACACACCTGTAATCCCAGCTACTCAGGGAGGCTGAGGCAGGAGAACTGCTTGAACCCAGGAGGTAGAGGTTGCAGTGAGCTGAGATTGCACTACTGCACTCCAGCCTGGGTGAAGGAGCAAAACTCTGTCTCAAAAATAAAAGAAGAGAAATTATCCTGAATCATGGCATAGCTGGGTGTTTAAAGAACAGGAGTCGTGCCAATGACTTGAATGCATTAGGTCTCTGTGTTGATGCCAATTCAGATGAGAAGCCAGAGATGTGTCAGGGCAGCATGGGATTTTTGATAAATGGTGAGCAATGCAGTTCAATAATGTGGATACACATTAGGGATAGAGCAGGTAAAAAACGTTCACCATATTGCTTTGAGGTCGTACATGCCACACAAAATCAAGACCCAAGATCAAAAACACCTTGAATCCAGAAGGAGAAGATACTGGATGGGTCATGATGGAACTGCCTTTGGTGCAACAGAGAAACAGAAAACTTGTGAATTCTCTTTTTCATATGTCTTGATTTTAGGCTGGGCATGGTGGCGAAACGGTGGCTATCCCAGCTACTTCGGAGCCTGAGGTGGAAAGATCAAGTGTTTGAGACCAGCCTGGGCAACATAGTGAGTCCCCATTTTTGCACACACACAAAAATAGCTGGATGTGGTGGTGCATATCTGTAGTCCCAGTTAATTGGGCGGCTGAGGCAGGAGGATTCCTTGAGTCCAGGAATTCAAGGCTGCAGCGAGCTATGATGGCATCACTGTACTCTTGCCTGGACGACAGAGCAAGACCCTGTCTCTAAAAAAAAAATAGAAAAGAGAAAAGAAAAACTTAAGGGGAAAGCAGAGAACATTTACTATGAGTTTCCTCATATAGCTTCAGCTTTCCCTATCTTTCACTTTTTACCTATCATTTCCTACTTAGGATCTTAAAGACCTGTCTTCTTTCTGACACCCAGGCTTGAGTGTGGTGGCACGATCTCTGTTCACTGTAACCTCCACCTCCCAGGTTCAAGCGATTCTCCTGCCTCAGCCCCCCAAGTAGCTGGGATTACAGGCACCCACCACCACACCTGGCTAATTTTTGTATTTTTAGTAGAGACGGGGTTTCACCATGTTGGCCAGGCTGGTCTCAAACTCCTGACCTCAAATGATCTGCCTCTTCGGCCTCCCAAAGTGCTGGAATTACAGGCGTGAGCCACCACGCTTGGCCTTTTTTTTTTTTTTAAAGAACTGTCTTCTTAAAGACCTGTTCTCCTTAATATTTACGTTGGAAGCCATTGTCTAATTCTTTCTCATTTTTCATACATAATAGCTTTTGCCTGTCAATGTAATTTCCAATCGTAATAGAATCATTCCTTAGTAAACTACATAAAATACCAAACGATGGCAGTATCATTCCTTTGATTATGAATGCAGACATTTTCCCCCTTGTCTTCCCAAGTTTAGGGTCAATAATTAAAGAGAAACCCACACAGGCCCCATTTTTTGTCACCATCACTGCACCATTTCATACTCTATCAACTTCAGGTTTTGTTCTTCATTTGTTTCAGACTGGGTTTGGGCTTTATCTGCATGTTGTCAACATTATGTCACCATTTCTTTTCCAAAAACTTACTGTACTAAGCCATTATTGTGTTGGTATAAAGAAATACCTGACGCCAGGTACGGTGGCTCATGCCTATAATTCCAGCACGTTGGGAGGCCGAGGTGTGTGGATCACTTGAAGTCAGGAGTTTGAGACCAGCATGGCCAACATGGTGAAACCTCGTCTCTACTAAAAATATAAAAATTCGCCAGGTGTCGTGTGTGCCTGTAATCCCAGCTACTCTACTCAGGAGGCTGAGGCAGGAGAATCGCTTGAACCTGGGAGGCTGAGGTTGCAGTGAGCTGAGATCGCACCACTGCACTCCAGCCAGGGGGCAGAGCGAGACTTGGTTTGAAAAAAAAAAAAAAAAGCAATTTCTGACTCAGAGAAAGCTGGGATTCTGTCTAAGGAGGATTCCACCAGCTCCCTAGGGGTCCGATCCTAGGATCCAAGAATGAGATACCCTTGGGGTAAGAGGAAATGTGGTAGGAAGAGAATGACATACAGCTTGTCCCTTGGGGTCAGAAAGTCAACCATCCAGAAATTCCCCCTTTGTGCTCACGTCTGATCTGTGCTCATTAAGGATTTGAGCTGCCTTAGGGGAAGAAATGACAGTACTGTACACATTTAGCTAATGAGCAGCTTTGAAAATTGAGCTCCTAGGGGCCACAGAGACTGCAAATAATCTACGGGTGACCACTCCACTCAACAGCCCCGCTCATGTTAGGAAACATCACACCTGAGTCTTGCTCCAGAGATGATCCCTCTTGCCCAAGAGTGCGTTGCCTTACTTGGTTCATCTGCCCTTCTTGGGGATAGATCTTCCATTTCATCTTACAATTCTCCAAGAAAAAAAATGGAGAATTCCTCACTGAAGTCTTCAAGGTAATCTGAAATGCTCCCAATAAATGCTGTGAGAAACTGAACAAGTTTTTTATTTTATTTTTGCTCCCATCTTATCTGGAGGACAACCATAAGGTAAGAGACAATTCAGCAGAATTGTTATAAGTGAGATTCCAAACTAATCGGTGACCCTTTTCTTGATATATTTACTTCCCCTGTTTTCTTATAATTTATAATCAGATTTCATTATTTTCAGCTCTCATTCTGTCTTCTAAATCCCAGGGACTCCTTCCTTACCTAAGTATGAATTAGTCCCTTCAAAAAGGAATCTGGCCAAGTGCGGTGGCTCACGCATGTAGTCCCAGCACTTTGGGAACCAAGGCGGATCAATCACCTGAGGTCAGGAGTTCAAGACCAGCCTGGCCAACATGGTGAAACCCCATCTCTACTAAAAATACAAAAATTTAGCCGGGCATGTTGGCAGGCACCTGTAATCCCAGCTACTCAGGAGGCTGAGGCAGGAGAATCGCTTGAACCCGGGAGGCAGAGGTTGCAGTGAGCTGAGATGGCACCACTGCATTCCAGCCTGGTGACAGAGCAAGACTCTGTCTCATAAAACAAACAAATAAACAAAAGGAATCTACAGTTCTCTGGTTTTCCACATTCTTTTTTTTATTTTTTGAGAAGGAGTCTCGCTCTGTCACCAGGCTGGAGTGCAGTGGCTCAATCTCAGTTCACTGCAACCTCTGCCTCCTGGGTTCCAGTGATTCTCCTGCCTCAGCCTTTTGAGTAGCTGGGATTATAGGCACCCACCAACATGCCTGGCTAACTTTTGTATTTTTAGTAGAGATGGGGTTTCACCAAGTTGGCCAGGATGGTCTTGATCTCTTGACCTCGTGATCCGCCCGCTTTGGCCTCCCAAAGTGCTGGGATTACAGGCGTGAGCCACCATGCCCGGCCCCATGGTTTTCCTCATTCTTTTGACTGCAGATGGGGCTTTGATGAGATGCATCTGGCTTTTCAATCGTCACCATGTCTGTTGCCAGATTTCACCCTTAAATAACTTGACTCTTGTCCCCATCTCTTGACCGTGAGAAACTCCAGAAGAGGAAGTTGAGACCCACTCACCTACATTTCCAGTCTTTCGGTTTCTCTTTTAAAACCCCAAAACAGGCCAGATGTGGTGGTTCATGCCTGTAATCCTAGCACTTTGGGCTTACAGGCATGGGCAACATAGCAACATAGCCTGGGCAACATAGCAAGAGCTCATCTCTGCAAAAAAAATTTTTTTTAAATTTTAAAAATAGATTTAAAATACTAAATATAATAATAATAACAATAAAGTATAACACTTATACATGAAGTCCTCTTGATTTCTTTTTATTCCTCTCCTTCCCTTCCTGGGGACCACCACTCTCTGAAATTGGTGGGCATTCACTATGGTTAAGTTAACACTATTATTACATGTAATAATAGTGCCACAATTTGTGTATCTATCCCCATACTGATGTTTGTTTAGCTTCTTTCTTTCTTATTTTATTTTGAGACAGGATCTCACTCTGTCACCCAGACTGGAGTGCAGTGGCTCAATCACGGCTCACAACAACCTCGACCTCCCGAGCTCAGGTGATCCTCCTACCTCAGCCTCCTGAGTAGCTAGGACTATAGATGCATGCCACCATGCCTGACTAGTTTTTGTATTTTTTGTACAGATGGGGTTTCACCATGTTGCCCAGGCTGGTCTCTAACTCCTGGGCTGAAGTGATCCGCCTGCCTCTACCTCCCAAAATGCTAGGATTACAGGCGCGAGCCACTGCGCCTGGCTTTTTCTTTTTTCTTTTTCTTTTCTCTGAGACAGCATCTTGCTCTGTCACCCACGCTAGATAGAGTACAGACACACAACCCAGGCTGGTCTCAAACTCCTGGGCTCAAGCGATCCTCCCACCTCGGCCTTCCAAAGTGCTGGGATTACAGGCTTGAGCCACTGTGTCAAGCCCAGTTCTTTCTTTTCTGTACCTCATTACACTAGGAGAACCCTCAGTGGGATTTTGAGCACATGCCTTCTTTGCTCAGCCCTAAGACATTCTTCTTCTTTTTTTTTTTTTTTTTTTTTGAGATGGAGTCTCACTCTATCACCCAAGCTGGAGTGAAGTGGCATGATCTCAGCTCACTGCAACCTGCACCTCCCAGGTTCAAGCAATCCTCTTGCCTTAGTCTCCAAGTAGCTGGGATTACAGGCATGCATCACCACACCTGGCTAATTTTTTAATTTTTTTAGTAGAGACAGGGTTTCACCATGTCAGCCAGGCTGGTCTCAAACTCCTGACCTCAGGTCATCTGCCCGCCTCAGCCTCCCAAAGTGCTGGGATTACAGGTGTGAGCCACCGCACCCGGCCTGACATTATTCTTGGGATATCTTCCCTGCTTCTTCCTTTTGCACCCCATCTCACCCCCATGTCCCTGAGGCATCAAGCATTGTCCACAGCTAGAAACAAAAATGATAGGAAAGGTCATTGCAGGCCAGGCGTGGTGGCTCACGCCTGTAATCCCAGAACTTTGGGAGGCCAAGGTGGGCAGATCACCTGGGGTCAGGAGTTTGAGACCAGCCTGGTCAACATGGTGAAATCACGTCTCTACCAAAAATACAAAAAGTAGCTGGGCATGGTGGTGCACACCTATAATCCCAGCTACTCAGGAGGCTGAGTCAGGAGAATTGCTTGAACCCAGGAGGCAGAGGTTGCAGTGAGCCGAGATCGTGCCACTGCACTCCAGCCTGAGCCACAGAGCGAGACTCCATCTCAAAATAAATAAATAAATAAAAGGTTATTGCAGGACCCCTGAGCACTGTGCTAGGATACACCTATCCTAACATCTATTCATTTTTCATCCCTGCAACACCCCTGCACATTTTTATACCAGTTCCCATCGGAGAAGTGAGAAACTTGAGTCTGCTCAGAGAGGTTCAGGGACCTTCTCATGTCACGGATCCATGTCACAATTGAGGCATACATGACGGAACTGACAACTGTCTGAGTCCAAGTTTTATGCACCAATGGTTGAAGCTTTTATAATCATTTGTCTTTCTCCAGTAAAAGCCAGCTCCTGGTTGGGGGCCTGAATTTTGTTTTTGTTTGTGTATTTGGTTTTTTGTTTGTTTGTTTGTTTGAGACAGAGTCTCGCTCTGTCGCCCAGGCTGGAGTGCAGTGGCAGGATCTCGGATCACTGCTAGCTCCACCTCCCGGGTTCACGCCATTCTGCCGCCTCAGCCTCCTGAGTAGCTGGGGCTACAGGCACCCACCACCATGTCCGGCTAATTTTTTGTATTTTTAGTAGAGACGGGGTTTCACCATGTTAGCCAGGATGGTTTCGATCTCCTGACCTCGTGAACCGCCTGCCTCAGCCTCCCAAAGTTCTGGGATTACAGGCTTGAGCCACCACGCCCAGCTTGTTTGTGTATTTGTTTTAAGAGGCAGAGTCTTGCTCTGTTGCCCAGGCTGGCATGCAGTGACCCTATGAAAGCTCACTGCAGCCTCCAACTCCTGGGTTCAAGTGATCCTCCCAACTCAGCCTCCCGAGTTGCTGGGACTACAGACACATACCACCGTGCCTGGCTAATTTTTAATTTAATTTAATTTTTAAAAAATGTTTAGTATAGATGGGTCTTGCTACTTTGTTCAGGCTGGTCTCAAACTCCTGGCCTCAAGCGACCCTTCTGCCTCAGCTTCCCAAAGTGCTGGGATTATAGGTGTGAGCCACTGTGTCTGGCCAGGAACTCAATTTGTGAAGCAAAGGGCTGAGATGGGCTCACTGCACCATTCAACTGTTCACATGCTGTGATTCTATAATATGTTTGCCCCAACTCCTGAGTCATCATTACAGAATTTCCTTAACTTATGGGTTTATGAGAACAGCAGGCTGATGTTTTGACATTGCCGGCATACATCAATTCTTTACTTCCTGCTTTGGGGGCCCCAGAATCAATTTCTCAAGGATCTGGATAAGCCAGAAGGAATAGGGAAGGTTTGGCGCTGACTCACACAGGACTCCTCCAGGAATCAGTGCCAAGGCTCAGGGGTTGCCTGAACCAGGGGCTGCACCAGTAATAATAGGAAGGGTGGGTGCAGTGGCTCAAGCCTGTAATCCCAGCACTTTAGGAGGCTGAGGCGGGTGGATCACTTAAAGTCAGGAGTTCAAGACCAGCCTGGCCAACATGGTGAAACCCTATCTTTGTTAAAAGTATAAAAATTAGCCATGTGTGTTGGCACACACCTGTAGTTCCAGCTACTTGGGAGGCTGAGGCAGGAGGATCGCTCAAACCCGGGAGGAAGAGGTTGCAGTGAGCTGAGATCACACCACTGCACTCCAGCCTGGGTAGCAGAGTGAGACTCCATCTCAAAAAAAAAAAAGAAAAGAAAAAAATAATGGAAAGAGGGTCTGATGCATGGCTTACTCTTAAAATTTTCTTTATTAACATTATCTGTGATACAAATGAAAGACAGATGAAGGCAAATAAAAATAGTGGGAGGGGCTTATGCTGCTAGATAAAGAGGGCTTAATTTTTATTTTCACAAACTGTAATAAGAAAGGGAAATTGGTGGGTGAGAAAGACACTGATAGGGTACCTAGGAAGGAAGTAAAGAACAGGCTGGGCATGGGGGTTCATGCCTGTCATCCCAGCTATTTGGGAGGCTGAGAGAGGAGGATTGCTTGAGCCCAGGGGGATGAGGCTACAGTGAGCTATGATCATGCCACTGCACTCCAGCATGGATGACAGAGAGAGAGACCCTGCAAAGAAGAAAGAAGGAAAGAAAGAAGGAGGGAAGGAAGGGAGGAAGGAAGGAAGGAAGGAAAGAGAGAGAGAGAGAGAAAGGAAGGAAGGAAGGAAAAGAGAGAGAGAAAGAAAGAGAGAGGGGGGAAGGAGGGAAGGAAGGAAGGACAAAAAGAGGAGGGAGAGAGGGAGGGAAGGAGGGAGGGAGAGAGAGAAAGAAAGGAAAGGAAGAAAGAAAGAAAAAGGAGAAAGAAAGAAGGAAAGAGAAAAGAAAGAAAGAGAAAGAGAAAAAGAAAGAGGAGGGAGAGAGGGAGGGAGAGAAAGAGAGGGAGGGAAAGAAAAAGGAAGTAAGAAGAAAGAAAGAAAGAGAAAGAAAGAAGGAGGGAGAGAGAGAGAAAGAAAGAAAGAGAGAGAAAGAGAAAGAGAGAGAGGGAGAGAGAGAAAGAAAGAAGGAAAGAAAAAGAAAGGAAGGAAGGAAGAAAGAAGGAAGGAAGGAAGGAAAAAGGGTCTATAACTTATAACTGGTTTGGTTTTGATAATATTGACAAGATCAAGACTCATCAACAACATGAAAGCAGGAAACTTCTCAGACACTCCAGAATTCTTTCTCTTGGGATTGTCAGGGGATCTGGAGCTGCAGCCCATCCTCTTCGTGCTGTTCCTGTCCATGTACCTGGTCACGGTGCTGGGGAACCTGCTCATCATCCTGGCCGTCAACTCTGACTCCCACCTCCACACCCCCATGTACTTCCTCCTCTCCATCCTGTCCTTGGTCGACATCTGTTTCACCTCCACCACGATGCCCAAGATGCTGGTGAACATCCAGGCACAGACTCAATCCATCAATTACACAGGCTGCCTCACCCAAATCTGCTTTGTCCTGGTTTTTGTTGGATTGGAAAATGGAATTCTGGTCATGATGGCCTATGATCGATTTGTGGCTATCTGTCACCCACTGAGGTACCATGTCATCATGAACCCCAAACTCTGTGGGCTGCTGCTTCTGCTGTCCTTCATCATTAGTGTCCTGGACGCTCTGCTGCACACGTTGATGGTGCTACGGCTGACCTTCTGCATAGACCTGGAAATTTCCCACTTTTTCTGTGAACTAGCTCATATTCTCAAGCTCGCCTGTTCTGATGTCCTCATCAATAACATCCTGGTGTATTTGGTGACCAGCCTGTTAGGTGTTGTTCCTCTCTCTGGGATCATTTTCTCTTACACACGAATTGTCTCCTCTGTCATGAAAATTCCATCAGCTGGTGGAAAGTATAAAGCTTTTTCCATCTGCGGGTCACATTTAATCGTCGTTTCCTTGTTCTATGGAACAGGGTTTGGGGTGTACCTTAGTTCTGGGGCTACCCACTCCTCCAGGAAGGGTGCAGTAGCATCAGTGATGTATACCGTGGTCACCCCCATGCTGAACCCATTCATTTACAGCCTGAGAAACAAGGACATGTTGAAGGCTTTGAGGAAACTAATATCTAGGATACCATCTTTCCGTTGATGTCTCTGCTTCTTGGGCTTACACTGCTGGGATATGTCAGGGAGAAAGAAGTAATGAGGTCTTGAAAGCCTGACTAATGTTTTTGGGGTTTTCTGTTTTTGTTTTGTTTTTTGTTTGTTTTTGTTTTTGTTTGTTTGTTTGTTTTTTGAGATGGAGTCTCGCTCTGTTGACCAGACTGGAGTGTAGTGATGCAATCTTGGCTCACTGCAACCTCCGCCTCCTGGGTTCAAGCGATTCTCCTGCCTCAGCCTCCGGAGTAGCTGGGATTACAGGCACATGCCACCAAGCCCAGCTAATTTTTCTATTTTTAGTAGAGACGGGGTTTCACCACATTGGCCAGGATGGTCTCGAACTCCTGACCTCAGGTGATCTGCCCGTCTCGGCCTCCCAAAGCGCTGGGATTACAGGCATGAGCCACTGTGCCCCATCTAACCAATGTCTTTGAATACATGAGACCAGAGATCAGATGGTTCAGGGTGATAGTTTTGGAATCGGACCACCTGGACTTGAATTCTTTTTGGATTGATTGACTGACTAATTGATTTTTGAGACAGTCTCTCACTTTGTTGCCCAGGCTGGAGTGCGGTGGTGTGATCACAGCTCACTGCAGCCTCGAATTCCTGGGCTAAAGCGATCCTCTGGACTCAGCCTGCCGAGTAGCTGAGACTGCAGGTGCATGCCACCACGCCTGGCTTTTTTAAAATTTTTGTATCAATGCATAATAGATGTACATTGTTTCAGGATACATGTGATAGTGTAATACATTTGTATAATCTGCAAGGATTTGTTACTTTAGATATCCATCACCTTAAATATTTGTCTTATCTTTATGCTCCAACCATTCCAATTGTTCTCTTCTAGGTATTTTGAAATATACAATGGATTATTTTGAACTATAGTCACCCTACTGGTCTATCCAATACTAAGTCTTTTTTTAAAAAAAATTAAATTTAATTAAAAATTTAAAAACTTATTTATTTATTTATTGAGACAGAGTCTTGCTCTGTCGCCCAGTCCAGAGTGCAGTGGCACAATTTCGGCTTACTGCAACCTCCACCTCTGGGGCTCAAGCAATTCTCCTGCCTCAGCCTCCTGAATAGCTAGGATTACAGGCGCCTGCTACCGTGCCTGGCTCATTTTTGTATTTTTAGTAGAGACAAAGTTTCACCATGTTGGCCAGGCGGGCCTTGAACTCCTGACCTCAGGTAATCTGCCCGCCTCAGCCTCCCAAAGTGCTGGGATTACAGGCATGAGCCACCATGCCCAGCTAGCTAATTTATTTTTAATTTAAAAATTAAGTAATTTATTTACAATTTAAAAATTAAGTAATTAATTTTTAATTTTAATATTAAATGATTAATTTCTTTTTTAGAGAGAGCCTTGCTCTGTTGCCCAGGTTGAACTACAGTGGTGTAATTACAGCTCACTGCAGCCTCAAACTCCTGGCCTCAAACAATCCTTCTGCCTCAGCCTTCCAAAGTGCTGGGATTAAGCAGTGTGAGCCACTGTGCCCAGGTCGCCTATAATTTAAATCATTTCTACATTACTTATATTACCTAGCATAATGTTAATCCTATGTAAATAGTTGTATTACTTAATATTGTATTTTTGTAATATTCTTATTTAATATTTTTAAATATTTTCTTTAATATTTTTAATATTTTTGATCCACAGTTGGTTGAGTCCATGAATGTGGTACTGGCAGATATGGAAGGCTGACTGTACTTGTGTATATATATTGTTAAAATTGTCAGAATCAAAATGGAGTCACTTATTTTAAAAAAAAAAAGGCTGGGTGTAGTGGCTATCAAAAAAGTCTGCACTTTGATAGGCTGAAGTGGGCGGATCACAAGGTCAGGAGTTCGAGACCAGCCTGGCCAACATGGTGAAACCCCATCTCTACGAAAAATACAAAAATTAGCCAGACGTTGTGGCGCATATCTGTAATCCCAGCTACTCAGGAGGCTGAGGCATGAGAATCACTTGAACCTGGGAGGCGGAGGTTGCAGTGAGCCGAGATCGCACCGCTGCATTCCAGCCTGGGCGACAGAGCAAGACTCCATCTCATGAAAAACAAACAAGCAAACAAAAACAAAACAAAACAAAAACACCCTGACAAGTAAAGCTAGGGAAGGCCATGAAGAGATTTATTTCACTTGCATGCCTAATAACAAAAACTATCACAAGACAACAAAAACCACAACCTTGCACAAAAGGCTGTTGCAACCTTACACAAAAAATATTTCTGCAAGTACATCTGCCCAGCAACTGCCTGTCTAGCTTCAGACTGGCATCACCCTTGTTATTAGTTATTACTGTGAAGGATAATTATTTCAAAACAATTATGTAACCTTCCTCATTTTTCCATTAAAAAACTTTGTCTTCCTTTACCTCCTTGAATGCATACATAGTTTATGATGGCACGCGTATCGCTATTGCAATGCTTTCTTTGGCAATAAACATCATTTTCTTTTAGATAGCCTCTCTCTGTTATTTAGGTTGACTATCTATAGTTATATTGATTTATGTTTGTGCTGTTGAATTTCAAAGGAATTGAAATCAATATGCTGAAGAGATATCTGCACTCTCATGTTCATTGCAATATTAGTCACAATAGCCAGGAAATGTAATCAACCTGAATGTCCATCAACATATAAGTGGATAAAGAAAATGTGGTATGGCAGGCACCGTGGCTCACGCCTGTAATCCCAGCACTTTGGGAGCCTGAGGTAGGTAGATTACTTGAGGTCAGGAGTTCAAGACTAGCCTGGCCAACATGGTGAAACCGTGTCTCCACTAAAAATACAAAAATTAGCCAGGCATGATGACGTATGCCTGTAATCCCAGCTACTCAGGAGGCTGAGGCAAGAGAATCACTTGAACCCAGGAGGCGGAGGTTGCAGTGAGCCGAGATCGCACCACTGCACTCTAGCCTGGGCAACAGAGTGAGACTTTGTCTGGAAAAGAAAAAGAAAATGTGGTATATGATAGAGTACTATACACCCTTTAAAAAGAAGGAAATTCTGTCATTCGCCACAACATGGAGGAACCTGGAGAACACTATGCTAAGTGAAATAAGCCAGGTACAGAAAGACAAATACTGCATGATCTCAACCATGTGTAGAATCCAAAAGAGCTGATCTCATAAAATCAGAATAAAATAATGGCTACTGCGGTCAGGCACGGTGGCTGATGCCTGTAATCCCAGCACTTTGGGAGGCCGAGGTGGGTGGATCTCGAGGTTAGGAGTTCAAGACCAGCCTGCCCAACATGGTGAAACACTGTCTCTACTAAAAATACAAAAATTAGCCGGGTGTGGTGACGCTTGCTTGTAGTCCCAGCTACTCAGGGGGCTGAGGCAGGAGAATCACTTGAACCTGGGAGGTTGCAGTGAGCCGAGATCGTGCCACTGCGCTCCAGCCTGGGTGACAGAGGGAGACTCTGACTCAAAAAAAAAAACCCAATAAAAATAAATAAATGAAAATAACTTTCTGGTCTATTTTGCAACTTGCATATTTGGTGATATTCTTCTCTCTGGGGTCATGTTTTCTTATTCTCAAATAGCCTTGTCTGTTTTGAGAATGCCGTCAGCAAGTGGAAAACATAAAGCTTTTTTCACCTGTGAGTCTCACCTCCCATTTGTTTCCCGATTCTACAGGGCGGGTTGGGGGGTGTACATTAGCTCTGCCGTTTCTGACTCTTCAAGGAGGACTGCGGTGGCTTCAGTGATGTACACAGTGGTCACACCTATTATGAACCCCTTTATCTACAGCCTGAGGAACAGAGATATGAAGAGAGCCTCGGGGAAACTCATTGGTAGGATAACTTCTCTTCCTGATTATGTTGTCCACTTTGGACTTGGGATTCAAAATGGGTCAAAGACACAGAAATACTGGTGAGCCAGAATGCCTGACTGATCTATCACTGAGTTTTCTAAAATGATTAGATAACATAGTGGGTAAGTACATTTTAACTTGGGGTTGAAACATCACTTGTTCTTTGTGTGTAGCTCTGTGATTTTACGAAAATGAGTTCCACGGCCGGGCGCGGTGGCTCACGTCTGTAATCCCAGCACTTTGGGAGGCCGAGGCGGGAGGATCACGAGGTCAGGAGATCGAGACCATCCTGGCTAACACGGTGAAACCCCGTCTCGAATAAGAATACAAAAAATTAGCCGGGCGTGGTGGCGGGCACCCGTAGTCCCAGCTACTTGGGAGGCTGAAGCGGGTGAATGGCGTGAACCCAGGAGGCGGAGCTTGCAGTGACCTGAGATGCCGCACTGCACTCCAGCCTGGGCGACAGAGTGAGACTCCGTCTCAAAATAAATAAATAAATAAATAAAAATTAAAAATAAATAATAAAAAAATTAGTTCCATTCTCCAAGCTCAGTTTTTCTCTTTTTCTTTTTCTTTTCTTTTTTTTTTTTTTTGAGACAGAGTCTGTTCTGTCACCCAGGCTGGAGTGCAGTGGTGCAGTCTCGGCTCACTGTAGCCTCCGCCTCCTAGGTTCAAGCAATTCTCATGCTTCAGTCTCCGGAGTAGCAAGGATTACAGGCAAGCATCACCACGCCCAGCTAATTTTTTTCTATTTTTAGTAGAGACGGGGTTTCGCCATGTTGGCCAGGGTGATCTCAAACTCCTGGGATCAAGAGATTCTCCCGCCTCGGCCTCCCAACGTGCTGGGATTACAGGCCTGAGTCACCAGGCCGACCACCACCACATTTCTTATCAACCCTGGGACAACACGTTCTACCCTTAACGCTACTTCATTTCCTGCTCACTTTCCACAGAGTCAGCAAACTTTCCCCAAGGTGGTATCTGAACACTTGCCTCATGACTTTTCCCTTTCTGAGTCTCTGAACATTTCTATTTTTTCTTTATTTTGGTTTTAGAGACACAATCTTGCTGTGTTGCCCAGGCTGGAGAACCAGAAATAGAAATAAAACTAATTTTTGTGACTTTCAATGTGATAAAGCAATCAGATGAGAAAACTTTTATTAATTTCTGGTTCAAAGACATATTTTAGTGTGACATAATCATAAATATTCATGTAATAGTAGTGCCAGTAACAACCAAGAAAAAAACAGAGAAAATTTATCAAAAAATAGCTACAACCAAAGGCTCACATCCAAGAAGCAACTGAAGTAGCTTACACACCTCCAGAAAAAGATTTTACTCTCTTTTAAAATGATTTCTAGAAATAACTGTTTTTTAAAAATCCTGAATAGCCAAGATAACCCTATGCAAAAGGAACAAAGCTGGAGGCATCACACTATCTGACTCCAAACTATACTACAGGGCTACAGTAATCAAAACAGCATGGTACTTGTACAAGAACAGACAAATAGACCAATGGAACGGAATAGAGAACCCAGAAATAAGACCGCACACCTTCAACTATCTGATCTTTGACAAACCTGACAAAAACAAGCAATGGGAAAAGGATTCCCTACTCAATCAATGGTGCTGGGATAACTGGCTAGCCATATGCAGAAGATTGAAACTGTACCCCTTCCTTAAATTATATACAAAAATTAACTTAAGATAGATTAAAGACTTAAATGTAAAACCCAAAACTATAAATACCCCAGAAGACAACCTAGGTAATACCATTTAGAACATAGGCACGAGCAAAGATTTCATGATGAAGACACCAAAAGCAACTGCAACAAAAGCAAAAATTGGCAAATGGGATCTAATTAAACTAGAGAGCTTCTGCACAGTGAAAGAAACTATCATCACAGTGAACAAACAACCTACAGAATGGGAGAAAATTTTTGCAATCTATCCATCTGATGAAGGTCTAATATCCAGCATCTATAAGGAACTTAAACAAATTTACAAGAAAAAAAAAAACCATTTAAAAAGTGAGCAAAGAACATGAACAGACATTTTTCAAAAGAAGACATATAGGCGGCCAACAATCATATAAAAAAAAGCTCAATATCACTGATCATTAGGGAAATGCAAATCAAAACCATAGTGAGATATCATCTCACATCAATCAGAATGGCTATTACTAAAAAGCCAAAAAATAACAGATGCTGGCAAGGCTGTGGAGAAAAAGGAACACTTATACACTGTCAGTGGGAGTGTAAATTAGTTCAACCATTGTGGAAGGCAGTGTGGGAATTCCTCAGAGACCTAAAGACAGAATACCATTAGACCCAGCAATCCCATTACTGGGTATGTACCCAAAGGAATATGAATCATTGTACTATAAAGACACAAGCACACATTATGTTCATTGCAGCACTATTCACAATAGCAAAGACATGGAACCAATCTAAATGCCCATCACCGATAGAATGGATAAAGAAAATGTGGTACATACACACCATAGAATACTATGCAGCCATAAAAAAGAATGAGATCATGTTCTTTGCAG
Organism: Pan troglodytes; assembly: GCF_028858775.2. Taxonomy (NCBI): domain Eukaryota; kingdom Metazoa; phylum Chordata; class Mammalia; order Primates; family Hominidae; genus Pan; species Pan troglodytes. The sequence continues at coordinate 11,868,917 of NC_072418.2, read as the reverse complement.
GAAAATGGATGGAGCTGGATGCCATTATCCTTAGCAAACTAGTGTAGGAACAGAAAACCAAAGACCACGTGTTCTCACTTATAAGTGGGAGCTAAATGATGAGAATATATGGACACATAGAGGGGAAAAACATACACTGTGGCCTATTGAAGGGTGAAGGGCTGGAGGAGGCAGGGATCAGGAAAAATAACTAATGGGTACCAGGCTCAATACCTGGGTAATGAAATAATTGGTACAACAAACTCCCATGACACAAGTTTGCCTATGTACAAACTTGCATATGTGCCCCTGAATTAAAATAAAAATTAAAAAAATAAAATAGACTGGGCATGGTGGCTCACGCCTATAATCCCAACACTTTGGGAGGCAGAGGTGGGTGGATCCCCTGAGGTCAGGAGTTCCAGACCAGCCTAACAAACATGGTGAAATCCCATCTCTACTAAAAATACAAAAATTAGCTGGGAGTGGTGGCAGGCGCCTGTAATCCCAGCTACTTGGGAGGCTGAGGCAGGAGAATCGCTTGAACCCAGGAGGCAGAGGTTGCAGTGAGCTGAGATCGCGCCACTGCACTCCAGGCTGGGTGAAAGAGCAAGACTCCATCTCAAAAAAAAAAAAAAAGAAAAGAAAAAGAAAAAAAGAAAAGTGGATGATGTACACTTGGCCTCTAGGGTCAGGACAGCAGCCATCCTGAATTTCTCCCTTGTTCTGCAAGGATTTAAGCACCCTGGGATTACAGTGCCAACACAAATTCCTTGGCTAATGAGGAGCTTTGGCAATTGAGCCACTAGGGAGGCAGAGACTACAATGTACCAGTGACCACCGCATTCATGAGCCACTGTGCCCAGCCAGAAGCTTTTATTTCTTATAAGAGAAAGAAACTCTGACTATAATTTACATGAATAAGAAACAGAGTTATTTTTTATGACAAGAACTTCAGGGGTAAGAAATGCATGGGAGCAGTAGTGTGGGGATTCATGCAAGCCTCGGGAAGATGACTCCACATCTGTGCTGATTTTCCTCTTGCAAACAGATGTCTGCAGAAATGTAGGCATCATATTCAGACATGGTGCTCAGAGAAAACCGACGGTCTTTCTGTAGGTCTGCTGTGAAGAGAGTCTATTTGTAATAGAAATTTTCTTTTAAAATTTTATTTTTATTTACTTGTTTATTAGAGACAGGGTCTCACTCTGTCACTCAGGCTGGAGTGCAGTGCCACAATCATGGCTCACTACAGCCTTGAACTCCTGGGCCTCAGCGACCCTGAGTAGCTGGAACTACAAATGAGTGAGTGCCACCACACCTGGAGATATATATATATATATATATATATATATATATTCCTCTATATGTATAATTATATGTATATTACACAAATATATTCTAATTGTATCATTGTAGGATTAGCTGTAGTCTCAGTGCTCCCGTGCAAAACTGTTTAATGTGTCTTCACTAGGAAGATTACTCTGTAGAGAACTACTTTCATTTGAGAAGGAGATGTCGAGTGTAAGACAAGACAGGAGAAAAGGGAAGTTGGCAAGATTTTGGGGCATAATTTTTTTCTATAAGCACACACACACACACACACACACACACACAGCAGGATCATCAGTCAGAATTATCTCTCTAAGTGTGAGGAGCAAACAATGGAGGTGTCAAAAGAGAATCAAAGGAGTGGGTGGAGAGTCTTCTGTTGCAGCTGTCTTTGGAGCTTGAGGAGCTGGCTTTATTTTCACCAAAATATCTGGGAAGCCAGGCATGGTGGCTCGTGGCTGTAGTCCCAGCTACTTGGGAGGCTGAAGCGGGAGGATTGCTTGAGGCCAGGAGTTTGAGACCAGCCTGGGCAACATGGCAAGATCCTGTCTCTAAAAAACCCCCAAAACAAAACAAAAAGCTCTTACATATCTGGAACGCAGCTCCTATTCTGGCACTCATAGAGTCTCCTAGGACTGAGATTCCTCTGTTAGTGTCCACAGAACAGACACAGAGAGGAACCACCCGAGACATTTCCTCATAGAGAAGGTTCTTGGCCTTGCCCGAGAACTACTGGTGTTAAATCTCTGAGAAATGTGTGAGGTGTGAGAATTTTTAATAAGCACTTTGAGAGATGCTGATAACCTCTGAAGCCTGATACTCATAACTTTAATATTAGGAGAACATGAGGAAACATATTTAGGGTTAGAAATATGAAGGGTCTTTCTTTAATCGTACTTGTTACATTATCATATACAAAGTAATGCATAAAGTCTATCTATCTGTAGGTAGTGTAGAGCACAGTGGCTCACGCCTGTAATCCCAGCACTTTGGGAGGCGGAGGCGGGCAGATCACAAGGTCAGGATATGGAGACCATCCTGGCTAACGCAGTGATACCCGTCTGTACTAAAAATACAAAAAATTAGCCGGCCGTGGTGGCGGGCGTCTGTAGTCCCAGCTACTCAGGAGGCTGAGGCAGGAGAATGGCGTGAACCTGGGAGGCGGAGCTTGCTGTGAGCCGAGATCGTGCCACTGCACTCCAACCTGGGCGACAGAACGAGACACTGTCTCAGGAAAAAAAAAAATCTATCTGTAATTCTGAGAGAATAGTAACATGATAAAATCGCATATACCTATCTGGCATTAAAAATAAGTTAATGTCATCACCATAGAACCTACCTGTAGGATTTTCTACTCAAATCACCTTGTTTTCTTCCAGCAACAAATACACTATCCCGAATTCTGTAGTTACCATTTTCTTTGAAAACAGGATGACTGTTATAAAATTCTCTGTAATTTACTTGCAGTCTTGTGGGGGAGAGGAGGTGAGCAGCTTGCTAAACTTCACCTTATCTTCACTTTCCTGTGGTGTTTTTATTTATTTTTTTTTTTATGGAGTTTTGCTCCATTGCCCAGGCTGGAGTATAATGGCATGATCTCGGCTTACTGCAACCTCCGCCCCCTGGGTTCAAGTGATTCTCCTTTCCTGGTTCTTGACACAGCTTTGTATTATTTCTGTTGGCTGGCGTGAAGTCTCTGGGGGTCCAGACAGAGTCTTCCAGCCGTTTTCCTGGTATGTACTTTGTTTTATTTTATTTATTTTTTGTTTTTTCATTACCAAATATTTTTAATAATCAGAACAGCAGAGTGGTGGCACATGTCTGTAATCCCAGCTACTCAGGAGGCTGAGGATGGAGAATCGCTTGAACCTGGGAGGCAGAGGTTGCAGTGAACCAAGATTGTGCCACTGCACTCCAGCCTGGGCAACAAGAGTGAAACTCCATCTCAAAAAAAAAATGATGAGGCTGGGCGTGGTGGCTCACGCCTGTAAACCCAGCATTTTGGGAAGCCAAGTCGGGCAGATCACTTGAGGCCAGGCATTTGAGAGCAGCCTGGCCAACATGGCAAAACCCCGTCTCTACTAAAAATACAAAAATTAGCCAGGTGTTGTGGCAAGCATCTGTAATCCCAGCTACTTGGGAGGCTCAGGCAGGAGAATTGCTTGAAACCAGGAGGCAGAGGTTGCAGTGAGCCAGGATCAAGCCACTGCACTCCAGCCTGGCCACAGAGCAAGACTCTGTCTCAAAAATAAATAAATAAATTTAAAAAATAAATAAATAAAAATAAAAAATGATGACCCCTTAACCATTTCCAGAATTAACAATTATCGATGCTGTGCTGTATAAGCTTCAAGTTTTGTAAAAGCAATAAAGTAATATCAATACAAAAGGCAACACTTATTTATTTTCTTCCCTTAGAATCCACCCCTTTTCAAGATGGTGTTTGCCTCTGGTGACGTTGCTCCCGCAGTCTAGAAAACACATTTGATTGTCTAATCATCCTATTTTTTGATCATCAAAAACATGGGACCCAGAAACCAAACAGCTGTTTCAGAATTTCTTCTCATGAAAGTGACAGAGGACCCAGAACTGAAGTTAATCCCTTTCAGCCTGTTCCTGTCCATGTACCTGGTCACCATCCTGGGGAACCTGCTCATCGTCCTGGCTGTCATCTCTGACTCCCACCTCCACACCCCCATGTACTTCCTTCTCTTTAATCTCTCCTTTACTGACATCTGTTTAACCACAACCACAGTCCCAAAGATCCTAGCGAACATCCAAGCTCAGAATCAGAGTATCACTTACACAGGCTGCCTCACCCAGATCTGTCTTGTCTTGGTTTTTGCTGGCTTGGAAAGTTGCTTTCTTGCAGTCATGGCCTACGACCGCTATGTGGCCATTTGCCACCCACTGAGGTACACAGTCCTCATGAACATCCATTTCTGCGGCTTGCTGATTCTTCTCTCCAGGTTCATGAGCACTATGGATGCCCTGGTTCAGAGTCTGATGATATTTCAGCTGTCCTTCTGCAAAAACGTTGAAATCCCTTTGTTCTTCTGTGAAGTCGTTCAGGTCATCAAGCTCGCCTGTTCTGACACCCTCATCAACAACATCCTCATATATTTTGCAAGTAGCATATTTGGTGCAATTCCTCTCTCTGGAATAATTTTCTCTTATTCTCAAATAGTCACCTCTGTTCTGAGAATGCCATCAGCAAGAGGAAAGTATAAAGCGTTTTCCACCTGTGGCTGTCACCTCTCTGTTTTTTCCTTGTTCTATGGGACAGCTTTTGGGGTGTCCATTAGTTCTGCTGTTGCTGAGTCTTCCCGAATTACTGCTGTGGGTTCAGTGATGTACACTGTGGTCCCACAAATGATGAACCCCTTCATCTACAGCCTGAGAAATAAGGAGATGAAGAAAGCCTTGAGGAAACTTATTGGTAGGCTATTTCCTTTTTAGCGATATTTGTCCTCTGCTTTGAACTGGAGCTTCTAAAATAAATCATCATGACAGGATTCCTTGGTAAGCCAGAGTGCCTGACTCTTGCATCAAGATTTACTTTTTTTTTTTCGAGGCAGAATCTCGCTCTGTCGCCCAGGCTGGAGTACAGTGGCATGATCTCGGCTCACTGCAAACTCCGCCTCCTGGGTTCATGCAATTCTCCTGCCTTGGCCTCCCGAGTAGCTGGGATTACAGGCACACACCACCACACCTGGATTTTTTTTTTGTATTTTTAGTAGAGATGGGGTTTCACCATGTTGGCCAGGCTGGTCTCGAACTCCTGACTTCAGGTAATCCACCCACCTCGGCCTCCCAAAGTGCTGGGATTACAGGCATGAGCCACCATGCCTGACCTACTTTCTTTTTTGTGATCTTTGTGCTCTGCTTTGAACTGGAGCTTCTAAAAGGAATCAACATGACAGGATTCCTTGGTAAGCCAGAGTGCCTGACTCTTGCATCATGAAGATTTTCTTTTTCTTTCTTTCTTTTTTTTTTTTTTTGTGACAGAGTCTCACTCTGTCACCCAGGCTGGAGTGCAGTGGCACGATCTCCGCTCACTGCAATCTCCGCCTCCTGGGTTCACGCCATTCCCCTGCCTCAGCCTCCTGAGTAGCTGGGACTACAGGCGCCCGCCACCATGCCCGGCTAATTTTTTGTATTTTTTTAGTAGAGATGGGGTTTCACCGTGTTGGCCAGGATGGTCTCAATCTCCTGACCTAGTGATCTGCCCGCCTTGGCCTCCCAAAGTGCTGGGATTACAGGCATGAGCCACCGCGCCCGACCTTTCAAGATTTTCTTAAAGTGACTAGTCTGCATCACGGATGTGTATGTTTTGTTGTTGTTGTTGTTGAAATCTTGCCTCTTTTGGAGCTCTGTCATGTGTCAAAAATGAATTCTATTCTCAAAGCTCAGTTTCTTTGCATGTGGTGTTTAAAAAGTTAACCTGTGGCAAGTGTTACAGTGATTTGGTTGGTAAATATTCTCAGAGGAAGAAAAGCAGGAGGCGTCTCATAGGTCAGGGCAAAAATCCAAAGAAGGCTGTGTTCGCAACACAGAATTGATATTGCCTGATTGAATATTTAGGGCCATATGAAATGCATGCCAGAGTGAAACCTATTGTGCAAAATGGGAGCTGATTGTTGATACCAGAATTCTGTAATTTTAGAGCCCAGTCACTACTAAACTGTCTGTCTGTGCAGGTCAACATCAACGTCTACTTACTACCCTCAGTTTTATCATCAATAAAATTGCTATCATTAGGTTATTTCAGTGGTGAGATATTCTTTCTTTCTTTCTTTTTTTTTTTTTGAGAGACAGAGTCTCGCTCTTGTCACCCAGGCTGGAGTGCAGTGGTGCAATCTTAGCTCACTGCAAACTCCACCTCCCAGATTCAAGCTATTCTAACCTTCCAAAACCATCTCCCTGGCATTCCTATAACCTCCCCTTTCCATACTTCCAGAGGAATCACACCCATGGAACCAGGAAACCAAACCAGTGCATCTCAATTCATCCTCCTGGGACTCTCAGAAAAGCCGGAGCAGGAAACACTTCTCTTTTCTCTGTTCCTCTGCATGTACCTGGTACAGTCCTGGGGAACCTGCTCATCATCCTGGCCATCAGCGTAGACTCCCACCTCCACACCCCCATGTACTTCTTCCTGGCCAACCTGTCCCTGATTGATTTCTGTCTGGCCACCAACACCATCCCCAAGATGCTGGTGAGCCTTCAAACCGGAAGCAAGGCCATCTCTTATCCCTGATAATGCAAACATTCCTGGGCTCTTTATGGGGAAGCTGCGGCCCTGTGCCTGACCCCAAGGCACTGGGAGAGAAAGCCTTTCCTGACCCCAAGGTGTTACAGGAAAGGGGTCCAATCCAAACTCCAAGAGAGGGTTCTTGGATCTCAGGCAAGTCCATAAAGTGAAAACAAGTTTTTAGGAAAGCAAAGGAATAAAAGAATGACTACTCCATAGACAGAGAAGACCCGAGGGCTGCTGGTTGCCCATTTTTATGGTTATTTCTTGATGATATGCTAAACAAGGGGAGGATTATTCATGCCTCACCTTTTTAGAGCATCTGGGGTAACTTCCTGATGTCGCCATGGCATCTGTAAACTGTCATGGTGTTACCAGTAGAAGGTGTCCAGGTTCTTGGCATCCCAAACAAAGAATTGGACAAAACACACCAACAAAGCAAAAGCAAAAGCAAAAGCAGGCGTGAGCCACAGTGCCCGGCCTCGAGCTGACATGATATTAAGCAGAATGGCTTTGAATAATCAAACCTCTGATTTATTTGTGTTACTTTTCTTCCAAGAGAATTAAATTTTAATTTCTCAGGTGAACAAACAGACCTCCAGATGTGGCCCTGCTGTAGATTTCTATAAGTAAGTACACAGGTTGGAAAGATGAAGAAAATCTGCTTTCTGGTGACTATTCTGGTGAATGAAACACAGAATTTGACCGGGGATGGTGGCTCATGCCTGCAATCCCAGAACTTTGGGAGGCCAAGGCAGGTGGATCATTTGAGATCAGGAGTTAGAGACCAGACTGGCCAACATGGTAAAACCGCATCTCTACTAAAATACAAAAATTAACTGGGTGTGGTGGCGGGCATCTGTAATCCCAGTTACTTCGGAGGCTGAGGCAAGAGAATCACTTGAACCCGGGAGTCGAAGGTTGCAGTGAGCTGAGATGGTGCCACCACACTCCAGCTTGGGTGACAGAGCAGGACTCTGGCAAAAAAAAAAAAAAAGAATGGCCAGGTGGCACGGTGGCTAACACCTGTAATCCCAGCACTTTGGGAGGCAGAGGCAGGCGGATCACCTGAGATCAGGAGTTTCAGACCAGCCTGGCCAAGGTGGTGAAACCCGGTCTCTACTAAAAATACAAAAATTAGCCAGGCGAGGTGGTGCGCACCTATAATCCCACTTACTTGGGAGGCTGAGGCAGGAGAATCGCTTGAACCCGGGAGGCGGGGGTTGCAGGGAGCCAAGATCTCACCACGGCACTCCAGCCTGGGCTACAGAGAGAGACTCCATTTCAAAAACAAAAACAAAAACAGAATTTAAGATAATTGGAAGTTGGGAGGATTGCTTGAGCCCAAGTTCAAGGCTGTAGTGTGCAATGATTATGCTTGTGAATAAACACTGTGCTCCAGGCTGGGCAACATAGCAATACCCTTGTCTCAAAAAAAAAATTAAACTAAAAAAATAAAGTAAGCCTTGGCGCAATGGCTCATGCCTGTAATCCCAGCACTTTGGGAGGCTGAGGCGGCTGGATCACGAGGTCAGGAGTTCAAGAGCAGCCTGGCCAATGGTGAAACCCTGTCTCTACTAAAAATACAAAAAAATTAGCCAGACATGGTGGTGCACACCTGTAGTCCCAGCTACTCGGGAGGCTGAGGCAGGAGAATCGCTTGAACCTAGGAGGCAGAGGTTGCGGTGAGCCAAGATCATGTCACTACACTCCAGCCTGGGCAACAGAGCGAGACTCCATCTCAAAAAATAAAATACATAAAAAATAAAATAGGCCAGGTGCAGTGGCTCACGCCTGTAATCCCAGCAGTTTGGGAGGCCGAGGCAGGTGGATCACCGGAGGTTGGGAGTTCGAGACCAGCCATGACCAACATGGGGAAACCCCGTCTCTACTAAAAATACAAAATTAGCGGGGCATGGTGGTGCATGCTTATAGTCCCAGCTACTAGGGAGGCTGAGGCAGGAAAACTGCTTGAACCCGGGAGGTGGAGGTTGCGATGAGCCAAGATCATGCCATCGCGCTCCAGCCTGGGCAACAAGAACAAAACTCCATCTCAAAAATAAATAAATAAATAAATAAATAAATAAATAAATAAATAAAAATAAAATAAGATGAGAGTTTGCCATGGAGAGTCCATGATTCTGGTCAGGGCCTTTTTGGAGTAACCAGAAACCATGGGAAAGCGAAACTACAGCTCTCTCTCCTTGCAAGTTCCCTACACTCTCTTGCCATAGGCACGCAGGCGATTACCGTGCTGATTGACAGAAGGCTGGAATTGCCAGAGACTTGGGAAGTTATTACAACCTGGGGGCTGCTAGAAATTTGGGGAAAGCCCTCCCTCTGTATCCAGCTTGAGCTGAAGCATTTATTTAGACCCCTCCCTCCCCTGTGAAATGAGAAATGCCTCAGGCACCAATAAATCTCTTAAGATTCTGTCAGCCAAACAAAAAGATCTCCAACTTGCTCTGTGTTAAGAAATAAAGGTTTCCTAAAGTGCTGGCTCTGCAGGCATGAGCCACCATGCCCAGCAGAGGTGGGTAGATTGCTTGAGCCCAGGAGGTTAAGACCAGCCTGGGCAACATAGTGAGATCCCATCTCTACCAAAAAAGAAAAAAAAAAAAGTAGCCAGGCCTGGTGGTGCACACCTGTAGTCTCAACTACCTGGGAGGCTGAGGAAAGAGGATCAGCAGAGGCCGGGAGGTCCAGGCTGCAATGAGCCATAATTGCACCACTGTACTCCAGCCTGGGTGACAGAGCAAGATGCTGTCTAAAATAATAATAATAATAAACTTAAGGCCGGGTGTGGTGGCTCACATCTGTAATCCCAGCACTTTGGGAGGCTGAGGCGGGCAGATTACCTGAGGTCAGCAGTTTGGGACCAGCCTGGCCAACATGGCAAAACTCCATCTCTACTAAAAATACAAAAATTCACCAGGCGTGGTGGCGGGCGCCTGTAATCCCAGCTACTCGGGAGGCTGAGGCAGGTGAATCGCTTGAACCCAGGAGGTGGAGGTTGCAATGAGCCAAGATCACACCATTGCACTCCAGCCTGAGCGGCAGAGAGAGACTTCATCTCAAAAAAAAACAAAAACCTAGACTTGGGTTACTGCAGTTCCCAATGGAGACACACGAGGGCAGAAGAAACACGCAGCGAGGACGTCTCAGGTGCTCCAGTCCCTCGGGCACTTTTCACAGAGAGCATCTCCCGCCTAGCACAGACATTTTGCTTAATCCTGGTCCCTTTCCCCACCTGACCTCAGTGCCTTTTGCCACTGGGGAGCCAGAAGCCTATAGCCCAGGGGCTTCCCAAGTTAAGGCACACTGGGAAAGGGTTGAAAGTAGCCTTACGTTTTCCAAATTTCCCACCCCAGCCCCTGGGCTCGGTGAATATCTTCCCACCTAACCCAGGACTGGGGTCATCTGGTTTCTGTTGTCCACAGAGAGATACTGAAGTTATGCAAGAAAAAGAGAGAGAGAAGACCGGACCTGGTGGTTCACGCCTGTAATCCCAGCACTTTGGGAGTCCGAGGCAGGTGGATCACCTGAAGTCAGGCGTTCAAGACCATCCTGGCCAACATGACGAAACCCCGTCTCTACTAAAAATACAAAAATTAGTCCAGGCGTGGTGGCTCAAACCTGTAATCCCAGCACTTTGGGAGGCCGAGGTGGGCAGTTCACGAGGTCAGGAGTTCGAGACCAGCCTGACCAACATGGTGAAACCCTGTCCCTACTAAAAATACAAAAATTAGCCGGGCATGGTGGTGCACGCCTGTAATCCCAGCTACTCGGCAGGCTGAGGCAGGAGAATCACTTGAACCTGGGAGGCGGAGGTTGCAGTGAGCCGAGATTGCGCCACTACACTCCAGCCTGGGCGACAGAGCGAGACTCCGTCTCAAAAAAAAAAAAAAAAAAAAAAAAAATTAGCCAGGTATGGTGGTGTGTGACTGTAATGCCAGCTATTTGGGAGGCTGAGGCAGGAGAATTGCTTGAACCCGGGAGGTGGAGATTGTAGTGAGCCGAGATCACACCATTGCACTCCAGCCTGGGCAACAAGAGCAAAACTCTGTCTCAAAAAAAATAAAAAATAAAAAAAAGAAAAGAAAAATGAAAGAGAGAGACAGAGAGAGCGCTACAGAGAGAGAGAGAGAGACAGAGACAGAGAGATACTGCAGTTATGCAAGAAAAAGAGAGAGGGAGGGAAAGAGAGACAGAGAGATACTGTGACAGGCCAGGTCTCACTAACACAGGCCTCTCTAACAACTGTTTCAGCACTGACTGCGTGGTTAAGTTAAATATTTAAAGATGATAGTGCCAGTGCGCTTAGACAAAGGCTGGAACGTAACAAAAGCACACCAAGAGTTTTGCCCAGGCCTTTCCTGGGCCTTGAAGCATGACAAGATAATGAAGGAATTCTTAATGGACCTGTTTAGGATTAAACAAGTTTTATTGGGAGTCTGAAGAAACTCTCCAGACTCTAAAATTTAGCAGGAGACAAGATAAGGGTAACTACCCCTGGCACCTGGACCCATCTAGATTAAGTAAATTTACTGAGGCTCAGAGGAAGGTCTTCAGGACTCAGACCTTAGTTACAGATTAGGAGAAGTTAATTGGCCTGGTGCAGTGGCTCACGCCTGTAATCCCAGCAGTTTGGGAGGCCAAGGCAGGCAGATCACTTAAGGCCAGGAGTTCAAGACCAGCTTGGCCAACATGGCGAAACCCCATCTCTACTAAAAATACAAAAATTAACCAGGCATGATGGTGCACGCCTGTAATCCCAGCTACTCGGGAGGCTGAGGCAGGGGAATCGCTTGAACCTGAGAGGTGGGGGTTGCAGTGAGCCGAGATTGTGCCACTGCACTCCAGACTGGGTGATAGAGCAAGACTTCATCTCCAAAAAAAAAAAATAATAATAAAATAAATAAATAAATAAAAATTAAACTACAAGCCAGGCACGGTGGCTCGCACCTGTAATCCCAGCACTTTGGTAGGCCGAGGTGGGGGGATCACCTGAGGTCAGGAGTTTGATACCAGCCTGGCCAACATGGTGAAACCCTGTCTCTACTAAAAATACAATAGCTGGGCATGGTGGTGCACACCTAGATAATCCCAGCTACTCGGGAGGTTGAGGCAGAAGAATCGCTTGAACCTGGGAGGCAGAGGTTGCGGTGAGCCGAGATAGCGCCACTGCACTCCAACCTGGGTGACAGAGTGAGACTCTGTCTCGAAAATAAATAAAACTACAGCAGCCACAAGCACTGACAGAGTCAAGTATCAGGCACCCACAGGACAAGGTGGGACACAGTGTCTACTCATCTGCAGAGTGGGGACCAGGGCAGGATTGGGAGAAGAGAGCCAGGGTAAGGGGGAAGAAACAGTATTGACAGAATAATTCTGAAAGATTCTCCCCGAGGCCTGAAAACTTGGGAGGATAAACTTGGGGGGATGAATAACTCCTCCCTTCTCAGGCCCAGTCCCAAGGTGCAAGGCTACTTGCCCCAGCAGCGTGCGCCAGCAAGATAGCAGAAGCAGGAAGAGAGATGGCCGGAAGACATCTACCCTGGCCGGAAGACAGCTACCCTGGCCGGAAGACAGCTACCCTGGCCGGAAGACACGTACCCTGGCCGGAAGACATCTACCCTGGCCGGAAGACAGCTACCCTGGCCGGAAGACAGCTACCCTGGCCGGAAGACATCTACCCTGGCCGGAAGACAGCTACCCTGGCCGGAAGACATCTACCCTGGCCGGAAGACAGCTACCCTGGCCGGAAGACACCTACCCTGGCCGGAAGACACGTACCCTGGCCGGAAGACATCTACCCTGGCCGGAAGACACATGCCCCTGAAGATCAAGAGATGGGCCATCCGGGTACCATGTAGCAGTTACGTCAGACTGGGACACTTGCTGTTTACGGGAGACTATAAAACCCCTGCCCCGTCTTTACTTGGGGCTGACGCCATTTTAGGCCTCAGCCGTCTGCACCCAGGTGCACATTAAAACAGCGTGTTGCTCCACACCAGCTCATGTTGTTTGTTGGCTTGCTCTCGGGGTTCGAACCGACACAAGAGCCTTACAAATTCCATGCTTGGCTCACTCGGCATTTCCTTAACAGATGTTCATTCAGTGCCTGCCTGCTTGACAAGCCCCAGGTCTGAGAATACAACGGATCAGTGAATAAACCAACATGCAAAAATCCCTGACATTCTAGTGTTAAGAGTCTACAGGTAGAATAAATAAGTAAATTTAAAAAGATGTTAGATCCCTTTTCTTTTTGAGACAGGGTCTTGCTGTGTTGACCAGGCTGGAGTGCAGGGGCACAATCATAGTAAGGGAGGACACCACCCCTCATATTATGCCCAATTTCTGCCTCCAAAGAAAGAAGAAGTAAAAACTAAATGGCAGAAATCAAATCCATAGGCAGACAGCCCGGCACCGCACCCTGGGCCTGGTTAAAGATCGACCCCTGACCTAACCGGTTGTGTTATCTATATATTCCAGATACCTCAAGGAAAAGGTAATATTTGATTCAAGACCTTCAAAACGAGGCCAGGTGTGGTGGCTCACGACTGTCATCTCAGCACTTTGGGAGGCCAATGCAGTAGGATCACTTGAGGTCAGGAGTTCGAGACCAGCCTGGGCAACACAGCAAGAACCTGTCTCTTTTGAGTATTTTTGTTTGTTTGTTTGTTTTGTTTTTGAGATGGAGTTTTGTTCTTGTCGCCCAGGCTGGAGTGCAATGGCATAATTTCGGCTCACTGCAACCTCCACCTCCTGGGTTCAAGTGATTCTCCTGCGTCAGTCTCCTGAGTAGCTGAGACTACAAGCGTGCACCACTACGCCTGGCTAATTTTTTTGTATTTTTAATACAGACGGGGTTTCACCATTTTGGCCAGGCTGGTCTGGAACTCCGGACCTCAGGTGATCCACCCACCTCGGCCTCCTAAAGTACAGAGATTACAGGCATGAGCCACCGCACCCGGCCAAGACCCTGTCTCTGAAAATAATTTTTAAAAATTAGCCAGGTGCCTACGGTCCCAGCTACTCAGGAGGCCAAGGTTGGAGGATCGATTGGGCCCAGGAGTTGGAGTCTACAGTAAACTATGATCGCATCACTGCCCTTCACCTAGGGGCAGAGTGAGACCTTGTCTCAAAGAAGAAAGACCTTCAAAAATGAAACAGGGAACCAGAAGGAGGGCAAGGTGGCAGCCAGGGCAAAATCCCTATGATGAGGGCATGCGGCTATGTGCAAGGAATTGCTCTGAGAATAAAGATGGGGACATTCTAGCCGAGCTAAGAATGATCCATTTACTTATCATTGTAAGAAAATTGGAGCCGTTCCCAGAGATGACTAAGACCTAGGCCTGCAAAGTGTGAAGCCTGCAGGGAGGTGGGGGAAGGAGGCGAAGAACAAAGAACGCAAGGGGGGCCGAGTGAGTCATGGGCAGTGGGAACGGCGGTGCGGTGCATGGCTGGGTGCAGATGTTACCCTCGGGTAGCAGCCAGGCCCAGGTGGGGTGGGTGTCAGCAGGAGATGGACAGAGACCTCCCTCCGCTTCAGAAAGTGAAACCGGTGCTGCCCCAGCCTGGAACTCCCCCGGGAGAGTTGGAATCCTGCCCATCCCCTCCCCTCTTCCTCCAGTCTTTTCTTCCAGCTCAGGCCTGAGCTTTAAAAATCTTGCTTCCCAGCCACGGCCAAGACACGTCCGTCCCTGCCTCCCCCAGCAGAATGCAGGTTTCAGGTGTCATTCATGAACTATTTAAGGGTTTCTGGAATGTTAGATTTGCCTGCTAGTCTGGGAGTCTTGGAGGGGGAGACCAGCTGTCACACGTCCTGCCCATGGCTGTGATTGGAGCACCCGGCAAGCTTAGGAGACAATGTTCACGTGGACAGACTTTCTCTCTGAATGCCTTTGTCAGAGATGTTTAAACCAGAGCGACTCCATCTTGTGTAGGGGCTGGGTAAAATAAGGCCAAGACCTGCTGGGCTGTGTTCCCAGACAATTAAGGCATTCTAAGTCACAGGATGAGATAGGAGGTCAGCACAAGATGCAGGTCATAAAGACCTTGCTGATAAAACAGCTTGCAAAAAGAAGCCAGTCAAAACCCACCAAAACCAAGATGGCCCCAATAGTGACCTCTGGTTGTCCTCACTGCTACACTCCCATCAGTGTCATTGAGTCAGGAAAACAGGGTCTGGAGGCCAAGAATATAAGGTCGATTCACACTTCACCTATGGCAGGAAGGGCGGAAGCCAAGTCAATGACTGTAACCTTACTTCATCCTCTCCATTTACATAGGGCGTACCCCAAGTAGAGGGTATTTAAACTCCGAAAAATTCTGTAATGGGGCCTTTGAGCCCCTATGCTCCGGCCCACTCCCACACTGTGGAGTGTGCTTTCATTCTCAATAAATCCCTGCCTCTGGCTGGGGCGCGGTGGCTCACACCTGTAATCCCAGCACTTTGGGAGGCCGAGGAGGGCGGATCACCTGAGGTTGGGAGTTCACCTGAGGTTGGGAGTTCGAGACCAGCCTAACCAACATGGAGAAACCCCGCCTCTATTTAAAGAAATACAAAATTAGCCGAGCCTGGTGGTGCATACCTGCAATCCCAGCTGCTCGGGAGGCTGAGGCAGGAGAATCACTTGAACCCGGGAGGTAGAGGTTGCGGTGAGCCAACTCCAGCATGGACGACAGAGGAAGACTCCGTCTCAAAAAAAAAAAAAAAAATCCCTGCTTCTGCCTTCCTTGCTTTTGCTTTGTTGGTGTGTTTTGTCCAATTCTTTGTTTGGGATGCCAAGAACCTGGACACCTTCTACCGGTAACACCATGACAGTTTACAGATGCCATGGCGACATCAGGAAATTACCCCAGATGCTCTAAAAAGTGGGGGCATGAATAATCCACCCCTTGTTTAGCATATCATCAAGAATTAACCATAAAAATGGGCAACCAGCAGCCCTCGGGGCTGCTCTGTCTATGGAGTAGCCATTCTTTTATTCCTTTACTTTCCTAAAAACTTGTTTTCACTTTATGGACTTGCCTGAGATCCAAGAGCCCTCTCTTGGGGTTTGGATTGGGACCCCTTTCTTGTAACACCTTGGGGTCAGGAAAGGCTTTCTCTCCCAGTGCCTTGGGGTCAGGCACAGGGCCACAGCTTCCCCATAGAGAGCCCAGGAATGTTTGCATTGTTAGGAGAGAGTCAGGTTTCAGCGAGAATCTAAGGAAAATCCTCCAGAGAGTATCTAAAACGAGGCGAGGAAAGGGGAAAAGGCATTTTCCTTTAGGAGGAGCCTGAATTCCTTAGGATACAGCTGGTGAACAATAACATCTGTAACTCCCTCCTAGGTTTTTCAAAGGGAAGGAAGGAAGGTAGAAGGCCCTCTTGAGAAATGTCTTTTTTTTTTTTAAGGGACCAGGTCTCCCTCTGTTGCCCAGGCTGAAGTACAGTGGCGCTATCATAGCTGACTGCAGCCTCGAACTCCTGGGCTCAAGCAAATCCTCCAACCCCAGCCTCCCAAGTAGCTGAGACTACAGGCAAGTGATTCTCCTGCCTCAGCCTCTCAAGGATTGCAAGCACCAGCCAAAAAGCCCAGCTAACTTTTGTATTTTTTGTAGAGATGGGGTTTCACCATATTGGCCAGGCTGGTCTCGAACTCCTGACTTCAGGTGATCCACCCTCCTTGGCCTCCCAAAGTGCTGGGATTTTCCCTTAACAAGCATCTATGGGTCGGGCGCGGTGGCTCACACCTGTAATCCCAGCACTTTGGGAGGCTGAGATGGGAGGATCACTTGAGCCCAGGACTTCAAGTTCATCCTGGGGAACATATATAGTGAGATTCGGTGTCTACAGAAAATTTTTTTTTTTTTTTTTTAGACAGAGTCTCACTTTGTCGTCCAGGCTGGAGTGCAGTGGCACAATCTTGGCTCATTGCAATCTCTGTCTCCCAGGTTCAAGAGATTTTCCTGTCTCAGCCTCCCAAGTAGCTGGGATTACAGGCACGCGCCACCACCCCCAGCTAATTTTGTATTTTTGGTAGAGATGGAGTTTCACCATGTCGGCCAGGCTGGTCTCAAACTCCTGACCTCAGGTGATCCGCCCGCCTTGGCCTCCCAGAGTGCTGGGATTACAGGCGTTTGCCACTGCACCCGGCTTCTACAAAAAAATTTAAAAATTAGTCAAACGTGATGGCACATACCTATATAGTCCCAGCTACTCGGGAGGCTGAGGTGGGAGGATGGCTTGAACCCAGGAGGTAGAGGCTGCAGTGAGCCACTGCACCCCAGCCTGGGCGACAGAATGAGATCCCATCTCAAACATATAACCATAAACTTTGGATGTTAAGCATTTGCTCGAAAAAAAGAAAAAAGATAAATTAAAACAAAAAAATCCCCCATAAACTAAATGCCATGATATTTAAATACAAATCAAGTAATTCTGATGAAAATTATGGCCAAGACATTTTACATTCTTTTTTTCAAAATCAGTCTTCAAAATCTCATCTCATGTGTATTTTACATGCACCACACATCTCTTCTGGTTTTTGTTTTGTTTTGTTTTGTTTTTGAGACAGAGTCTCTCTCTGTTGCCCAGGCTGGGGTGCAGTGGCACAATCTCAGCTCACTGCAACCTCTGCCTCCCGGGTTCAAGCGATTTTCCTGCCTCAGCCTCCCAAGTAGCTGGGATTACACACATGCGACACCATGCCCAGCTAATTTTTGTATTTATAGTAGAGATGAGGTTTTGCCATGTTGGTCAGGCTGGTCTCCAACTCCTAACCTCAGGTGATCCACCTACCTTGGCCTCCCAAAGTGCTGGGATTACAGACGTGAGCCACCGTGCCCGGCCATAATAATACTTTTTTTTTTTCATTAAAAAAAAAACAAAAACTAAAAACAAGAAGGCTGGGCACGGTGGCTCATGCCTGTAATCCCAGCACTTTGGGAAGCTAAGGCGGGCAAATCACCAGGTCAGGAGTTCGAGACCATCCTGACCAACATGGAGAAACCCCATCTGTATTAAAAATACAAAAATTAGCCGGGCGTGGTGGCACGCGCTTGTAATCCCAGCTACTCGGGAGGCTGAGGCAGGAGAATCACTTGAACCTGGGAGACGGAGCTTGCAGTGAGCTGAGATTGCGCCACTGCACTCCGGCCTGGGCGACAGAGCGAGACTCTGTCTCAAAATAAATAAGAAAAAAGAAAGAAAACTGAGGCTCAGAGAGGTTAGGTGACTTCCCCAAGGTCACACAGCAGGATGGAAACCCACACCTTCCTGTCCCTTGTCCACTCCCCTAGGCTTTGTGCCTCACTGGCTTCAGGGAGAGCAGCCATGTCATAAAAGAGGTTCTGCCATGGGCCCTCAGCCTGGTTGTCCATGACACCAGCACTGACTGGAGGCCTGGATCTCTGAGCCCCAGTTTGCTTTCGTGCAAAATGACTTTGCAATAGGCTGTGCCTTCCCTTGGGTATGGTGAGAAATTAAATTGTTAAATAAATTCCCAGGAATACGGACAGGAAGTGTCCTTTCTTTTCCTTCTTTTTTTTTTTTTTTTTTTTTTTCTGAGATGGGGTTTCACTCTTGTTGCCCAGGCTGGAGTGCAATGGCGCGATCTTGAGTGGTCTGGTCTGATGGTCTGGGGGGTGTCAGCTGATCCATCGAGTGCAGGGTCTGCAAACTATCTCAAGCACTGATTTTAGGTTTTACAATAGTGATGCTACCTCTGGGAGCAATTTGGGGACGTTCAGACTCTTGGACCCAGAGGCTGCATGACTCCTAAACTGTAATTTCTAATCTTGTAGCTAATTTGTTAGTCCTGCAAAGGCAGACTGGTTCCCAGGCAAGAAGTGGGTCTTTAGGGGAAAGGGCTGTTATCAGTTTTGTTTCAGAGTCAAACCATGAGCTGAATTCCTTCCCAAAGTCAGTTTGGCCTAAGCCCAGGAATGAACAAGGACAGCTTAAAGGTTAGAAGCATTTTAGAACTTTAAAGAGGGCCGGGTGTGGTGGCTCACGCCTGTAATCCCAACACTTTGGGAGGCCAAGGAGGGCTGGTCACCTGAGGTCGGGAGTTCAAGACCAGTCTGACCAACATGGTGAAACCCCGTCTCTAGTAAAAATACAAAAATTATCTGGGCGTCGTGGTGCACGCCTGTAATCCCAGCTACTCCGGAGGCTGAGGCAGGAGAATCGCTTGAATCTGGGAGGTGGAGTTTGAGGTGAGCTGAGACCATGCCATTGCACTCTAACCTGGGTGACAAGAGCGAAACTGTCTCAAAAAAAAAAAAAAAAAAAAAAATTAGGCCGGGCGTGGTGGTTGAAGCCTGTAATCCTAGCACTTTGGGAGGCTGAGGCGGGTGGATCATCTGAGGTCAGAAGTTCAAGACCAGCCTGGCCAACATGGTAAAACCCCGTCTCTACTAAAAATACAAAAATTAGGTGGGCACAGTCGGGGGTGCCTGTAATCCCAGCTACTAGGGAGGCTGAGGCAGGAGAATCGCTTGAACCTGGGAGGTGGAGGTTGCAGTGAGCCGAGATCGTGCCACTGCACTCCAGCCTGGGCGACAGAGTAGGACCTTGTCTCCAAAAAAAAAAAAAAAAAAAAAAAGGAGGTTTCAAACTCTGGCACCAGGCTCCAGAAACTGTACGCTTAACCACTGGGCTTATTTGGTGGGGGGTGGGGGGGCGGCTATGATGTAGGCAGTACATGCATTAGAATTTGTGGCGACCACCCAAACCCGGGGTATCCATTTCCCTTTGGCCTGACCCTGGGGTCCCAGCTTATGGAACACAGAGCAGGTGTTTACTTCAGCAGGAGCTGAGCAGTCCCAGCACCCCTCCTCCTCCTCCATTCTGAGCACCTCTCCTCCACCCTCCAGGACCTTTTCTGTGATCACCGGGAGAAGACAATGGAATGGCAGCTTAGGGACAAAGGGAGAGCTCAGTTACTAATGCCACTTCTGGGCAGGGTTCCTGCATTCCTTAGGGGGGAAGGGAGCAACCGCTGCTGGATTCCCCGTGGGTTCAAGGAGCTGGAGGACCCAGGAGCCTAAATCTCTGCTCAGATCCTCTGAGCTCTGAGTCTGGTTTTCCCAAAAAACTAGATGGTTTTCCTTAAAAAAAAAAAAAGTTACCGGACACAAGTCAGCCGTGCCCCCGGGAGCTGCCTTTGAAAAGAGGAACCTGGCCAGGAGCAGTGCCTCACATCTGTAATCCCAGCGCTTTGAGAGGCCAAGGTGGGCAGATCACTAGGTCAGGAGTTCACGACCAGCCTGCCCAACATGGTGAAACCCCATCTCTACTAACAATACAAAAATTAGCCAGGCTTGGTGGTGTGCGGCTATAGTCCCAGCTACTCAGGAGGCTGAGGCAGGAGAATCGCTTGAACCCGGGAGACAGAGGTTGCGGTGAGCCGAGATCGTGCCACTGCACTCTAGCCTGGGTGACACAGCGAGACTCCGTCTCAAAAAAAAAAAAAAGAAAAAAGAAAAGAGGAGCCTGGTGGCCAAGGTGCTGTCTCAAGCTTTGTAATCCCAGCATTCTGGGAGGCTGAGGCAGAAGGATGGCTTGAGCCCAGGAATTCAAGATCCAGCCTGGAGCCGAACTCACACCTGTAATCCCAATACTCTGGGAGGCTAAGGCAGGCAGATCACCTGAACTCAGGAGTTTGAGACCAGCCTGGCCAACATGGTGAAACCTTGTCTCTATCAGAAATATAAAAAAAAAAATTAGCCAGGTGTGGTGGCGAGCACCTGTAGTCCCAGCTACTTGGGAGGCTAGGCATGAAAATTACTTGAACCCGGGAGGCGGAGGTTGCAGTGAGCCAAGATCACACCACTATACTCAAACCTGGGTGCCAGAGCAAGACTCGGTCCTCACCCCCCACCCACCCACCCCCACATAAAAAAAAAACAAAAACCCTGGGCAACATATCCAGACCCAGTCTCTACAAAACAAAAAAGTATAAATCAGCTGGGCACGGTGGTACATGCCTGTAGTCCCAGTTACTCAGGAGACTGAGGCAGGTGGATTGCTTGGGCCCAAGAGTTTGAGGCTGCAGAGAGCTATGATTGCACTACTGCACTCCAGCCTGAGGAACAGAGTGAGACCCTGTCTCAAAAAAAAAAAAAAAAAAAAAAAAGGAAAAGAAAAGAAAAAGAAAGAGGAACCTGGTGGACAATTGTTTATTTTAAAATTTTCTTTATTTAAAAAGTTTAATGACAAATAATAATTGTATCTATTTATGGGGTACAATCTGATATTTTGATATTTGTATGTATATCTTGTGGAATTATTTAAGAAGCTAATTAACATAGCCATCAACTCACCTACTTATCGTGTGTGTGTGTGTGTGTGTGTGTGTGGTAAGAGCATTTAAAATAAACTTTTTTTTTTTCTTAATAGCGACGTCGCTATGTAAAATAAACTCTTTTTAGCAATTTTCAAATATGTGGGCCGGGCATGGTGGCTCATACCTGTAATCCCGGCACTTTGGGAGGCCAAGGCAGGTGGATCACCTGAGGTCAGGAGTTCAAGACCAGCCTGACCAACATGGTGAAACCTCCGTCTCTACTAAAAATCCAAAAATTAGCTGGGTGTAGTGGCGTGTACCTGTAATCCCAGCTACTCAGCAGGCTGAGGCGGGAGAATTGCTTGAACCTGCGAGGCAGAGGTTTCAGTGAACTGTGATTGGGCCACTGCACTTCAGCCTGGGTGACAGAGCGAGACTCTGTCTCAAAAAAAAAAAAAGAAATATGTAATACATTATTTTGACCTATAGTTACAATAGATCACTAGAACTTATTCCTGCTAACTAAAACATGTGTCCTTTGACCAACTAACTCTCTTCAGTCTTCCCACTTCCCCAGCCCTGGTAACCATCTATATATATATATACACATCTATATCTCTCTCTCTCTATATAGATATGGTATATATATATACCATCTATCTATATATATATATGGTAACCATATATATATATATACACACACATTTTCTTTATCCATTTATCCATCGATAGAGACCCCAAATAGCCAAAGCCATCTCAAGCAAAATGAACAAAGCTGGAGACATCACACTCTCTGATTCCACATTATATGGCAAAGCTGGTGGGCAAATTTTAACTGGAAGGTTTTGAATACCTCCTGTGGGTGGTCCTCCTTGATTTCTCTCCACTCAAAGCCAACTCTATTTTCATTTTTTTTTTTTTTTTTTGAGACGGACTCACTCTGTCTCCCAGGCTGGAATGCAGTGGCACGATCTCGGCTCACTGCAACCTCCGCCTCCCTGATGCAGGCAATTCTCTGCCACAGCCTCCCAAGTAGCTGGGATTACAGGTGCCCACTACCACGCCCAGCTAATTTTTTGTATTTTTAGTAGAGACAGGGTTTCACCATGTTGGTCAGGCTGGTCTTGAACTCCTGACCTTGTGATCCACCTGACTCAGCCTCCCAAAGTGCTGGGATTACAAGTGTGAGCCACCATGCCCAGCCCACTTATTCTTTAATTCACATATTTATTCATTTAGCAAGCATATTCTAAGTTGATAGGTGCTGCAGATAAGCAATAAGACTTAGATGACCAAGTGCAGTGGCTCATGCCTATAATCCCAGCACATTGGGAAGTAGAGTCGGGAGGATTGCTTGAGCTCAGGAGTTCGAGACCAGACTGGGCAACATGGTGAAACCCTGTCTCTACTAAAAATACAAAAATTAGCCAGATGTGGTGGTGCACACCTGTAACCCAGCTACTCGGGAGACTGAGGTGGGAGGATCACTTGAGCCTGGGAGGTGGAGGTTGCAGTGAGCCATCGCACCAGTGCACTCCAGCCTGTGTGACAGAGCAAGACCTTGTCTCTCAAAAAAAAAAAAAAAAAAAAAAAAAAATAGGCCGGGCGTGGTGGCTTAGGCCTGTAATGCCAGCACTTTGAAAGGCCGAGGCGGGCAGATCACCTGAGGCCAGGAGTTCGAGATTAGCCTAGCTAACATGGTGAAACCCTGTCTCTACTAAAAGTACAAAAATCTACTAAAATTACAAAAATGGTGGCACTGCCTGCAGTCCCAGCTACTCAGGAGGCTGAGGCAGAAGAATCACTTGAACTCGGGAGGCGGAGGTTGCAGTGAATCAAGATCGCGCCACTGCACTCCAGCCTGGCGACAGAGCAAGACTCCATCTAAAAAAAAAAAAATTACCCGGGTGTAGTGGCGTGCACGTGTAATCCCAGCTACTTGGGAGGCTGAGGCAGAAGAATCGCTTGAATCCTCCTGAGTAGCTGGGATTACAGGTGCCCACCACCACACCCAGCTGATTTTTGTATTTTTAGTAGAGATAGGGTTTCTCCATGTTGGTCAGGTTGGTCTCGAACTCCCGACCTCAGGTGATCCACCCTCCTCGGCCTCCCAAAGTGCTGGGATTACAGGCATGAGCCACCACGCCCAGCCTGAAAACTGTTGCTGAATGCAGTCACATCGGAAGTAAAGGCTTCAACTTGTGAATTTGAGGGGGATACAATTCAGAGCGTCACAGAGAGAGAACATGAGGCTGCTGTGGAATAGCAGAGACTACCGCTTGCAGCAGGACCAGAGGCATGATTTGCAGGGTCCAGTGCAAAGTGAAAATGGGGGCCTCTTTGCTCAAAAATTATTACAAATTATAAGACATTTAATGTTTTATTTGCCAATCATTCTTCAATAAAGCTGGGGAGGGAGGAATGTAAGTATAGGCTGGGTGCTGTGGCTCACGCCTGTAATCTCAGCACTTTGTGAGGCCAAGGCTGGCAGATCACTTGAGATCGGGAGTTCGAGACCAGCCTGACCAACATGGTGAAACCCTACCCTGTCTCTACTAAAAAATACAAAAATTAGCTGGGCATGGTGGTGTGTGCCTGTAGTCCTAGCTACTCGGGAGGCTGAGGTACAAGAATCGCTTGAACCGGAAGGTGGAGTTTGCTGTGAGACAAGATGGCACCACTGCATTCCAGCCTGGGCAACACAATAGGACTTCTTTTCAAAAAAAAAAAAAAAAAAGTAATGGGTAAATTGCAAAAGTGATTGTGGCCCATGAAAGTCGCAGTGCAGCTCTGGGTCTGGGGAACATTCTAGGGAGACTTTTCCTGACACCCGCAGCTGAGCCTGGCAGCTGAAACTCCCGCTCCCCTCAATGCCCATGGAGCCTGTCTTCCTGGGAGCCCAGACAGGCAGAACCAAGGGCCCAGGGAGCCAATCAGGGCCTGGGAATAGGCGAGGGGATCCTTCCCAGCCCCGCCTGGCCTCGCAGGGATTAGGCTGACTGGGCACATTTGATACCCGCCAGATCTTAGGCAACTGGCCGCCCGGGGCTGCTGGACATGTCTCTGGGCTTGGCTGGGGGGCTGGAACGAGGGCAAAGAGCAGCCCCCAAGTCTTCCTGAAGCCGTGAATGGCCGGCCTGTGGCAGGGTGCCCCTGGAGGCCGGCGGTGGGCCCTGGTGTTACTAATGCTGAGATACCTGCTGCCCACAGGTAAGGGGATCTCTTGCTCCTTCTGGTCCTCTGGGGAGGAGGGAAATGAGTCCACAATGTCCCAGCCCATTCTCAAATGGCCTTGCATGTCAACCCCACTCCTTCCTTCCTTCCTTTTTTTTGACAGGATCTTGCTCTGTTGCCCAGGCTGGAGTATGGTGGCACGATCACGGCTCACTGCAGCCTAGACCTCCCAAACTCAAGTGCTTCTCCCAATTCAGCCTCCCAAGTAGCTGGGACCACAGATGTGTGCCACCTAGCTCAGCTAATTGTTTTTAAATATTTTGTAGAGACGAGGTCTCCCGGTGTTGGCCAGGTTGGTCTAGAACTCCCAGGCACAAGTGATCCTCCCGCCTTGGCCTCCCAAAGTGCTGGGATTACAGGCATGAGCCACTGCACCCAGCTTCCACTTTGTCCCCCTTTCCAGCTTGAGTCCCTACCCAATTGTCACCTCTTCTGTGTCCCCAACCACCCTCTTCCTTTCCTTCTCCCCCTTTACTTTCTGTTTCTTTTTTTTTTTTGAGACAGAGTTTTGGTCTTGTCGCCCAGGCTGGAGTGCAATGGCGCGATCTCAGCAATTCTCCTGCCTCAGCCTCCGGAGTAGCTGGGATTACGGGCGCTAACGTTTTTGTATTTTCAGTAGAGATGGGGCCTGCAGGCTTGGTCTTTCTGAGCCTCACTTTTCCCCATCTGCAAAAAGGGCATCATGATAATGATAATAGCATCTTGCTTGAGGGGCCTGTTGGGGCGATGCAAGATGGTTATTCAGCTCTTGCCTGGCACAGAGGAAGTTTCAATGAGCAAGTGACCTTTGCTTTTATGAAGTGGGAAGGTCACAGATGGCTTGAGGGACACAGAAGGGATCCTCTCTGTGTGGCACCCAAGAGAAACCTTATTTTTCATGCAAGCCTGGGGTGGGGGACATGTAGGATTCACAATCCCACAGGGAGCTTAGAGATATTGGCTGATGGTCTGATGGCCCCGTTTTATGGAGGAGCAAACTGAGGTTCAAAGGGTTCAGGATTTTCCCAAGGTCCTGTAGCAGGAGACATGGGGCCAGTACCCAATCTCTTCTCTCTTTCTCTCTCTCTCTCTCTCTTTTTTTTTAAATAATTTTTATTTTATTTTATTTATTTTTTGTCGAGACGGAGTTTTGCTCTTGTTGCCCAGGCTGGAGTGCAATGGTGCCATCTCGGCTCACTGTAACCTCCGCCTTCCTGATTCAAGCAATTCTCCTGCCTCAGCTTCCCTAGTAGCTGGGATTACAGGCGTGTGCCACCACGCCCAGCTAATTTTGTATTTTTAGTAGAGATGGGTTTTCACCATGTTGGTCAGGCTGGTTTCAAACTCCTAATCTCAGGTGATCCACCTGCCTCAGCCTGCCAAAATGTTGGGATTACAGGCGTAAGCCACCACACCTGGCCAAGAATTTTTTTTTTTTTTTTGGTTGTTGTTGTTGTTTTTGAGACAGAGTCTCACTCTGTAGCCCAGGCTGGAGTGCAGTGGCTCTAACTCGGCTCACTGCAAGCTCTGCCTCCCGGGTTCACGCCATTCTCCTGCCTCAGCCTCCCGAGTAGCTGGGACTACAGGCGCCCGCCGTCATGCCCGGCTCATTTTTTTTTTGTATTTTTTAGTAGAGACGGGGTTTCACCATGTTAGCCAGGATGGTCTTGATCTCCTGATCTCATGATCCGCCCACCTCAGCCTCCCAAACTGCTGGGATTACAGGCGTGAGCCACTGCGCCCAGCCCAAGAATTTTTATAAAAATAGAGAAAGGAGGCTGGGCACGGTGGCTCATGCCTGTAATCCCAGCACTTTGGAAGGCTGAGGTGGGCGGATCACCTGAGGTCAGGAGTTCGAGACCAGCCTGGCCAACATGGTGAAACCCCGTCTCTAAAAATACAAAAATTAGCTGGGTGTGGTGGCAGGCGCCTGTAATCCCAGCTACTCAGGAAGCAGAGGCAAGAGAATCGCTTGAACCCAGGAGGCGGAGGTTGCATTGAGCCGAGATCATGCCATCGCACCCCAGCCTGGGGGACAAGAGCAAGACTTCGTCTCCAAAAAAATAAAAAGTAAAAATAAATAAAAGTAGAGAAAAAGGGTCTCCCTATGTTGCCCAAGCTGGTCCTGAACTCCTGGACTCAAGCAATCCTCCTGCTTCATCTTCCCAAAGTGCTGGGATTACAGGCATGAGCCATCGCACCCGACCCCAGTCTCTCTTCTTTAACTGGCTCGTGTTTCTTCTGCCTCCCCTGGGAGGATCATGTAGTCAGTGAATGGGCATTTGTACATTGAGCCCCTGCTATGTGCCCCTGCAGGCTTTGAGGACTTACAGGACACTGGAGAAAAAGTAGACAAGACACTCAGAGGGAGCGATGAGGGATTTGGAGGTTGCATTAGTTTTCTGAGGCTGATATAACCAAGTACCACAGACTGGAGGCCTCAACAACAGAAATGTATCGTCTCTCCGTTCTGCAGGCCGGAAGTTGGAGATGAAGGTGTCTGCAGGTTACCATGGTGGTTACCAGAGGCTGGGAAGGGTGTTGAGGAAGATGGATGAGGAGAGGTGGTAAAAAGATACATAATTACAGTTAGATGGGAGGAAAAAATTCAAGACATCTATTGTATAGCAGGGTGACGATAGTTAATGACAGTTTATTGTAGTCTTGAAAAATGCAGGCCGGGTTAGGTGGCTTATGCCTGTAATCCTGGCACTTTGGGAGGCCGAGATGGGCAGATCACCTGAGGTCAGGAGTTCGAGACCAGCCTGGCCAACATGGTGAAACCTCATCTGTATTAAAAATACAAAAAAAAAAATTAGCCAGGTGTGGTGGCTCACGCCTGTAGTCCCAGCTACTTGGGTTGCTGAGGCACAATAATCGCTTGAACCTGGGAGGTGGAGGTTGCAGTGAGCCAAGATCACGCCACTGCACTCCAGCCTGGGCAACAGAGTGAGACTTGATCTCAAAAAAGAGAAGAGAGAAAGAGAGAGAGAGGGAGAGGAAAGAAAAGAAGAAAAGAAAAGAAAAATGCAAAGAGAGGCCAGGCGCAGTGGCTCTTGCCTGTAATCCCAGTACTTTCGGATGCCGAGGTGGGAGACTCGCCTGAGCCCAGGAGTTCAGGACGAGCCTGGGCAACATTGTGAGACCCCCATCTCTACAAAAAAATTTTTTTTAATTAGCCAGGCCTGCAGTCCCAACATTTTGGGAGGCCAAGATGGGAGGATCACTTGAGCTCAGTAGTTTGAGAACAGCCTGGGCAATACAGCAAAACCTTCTCTACTAAAAATAAAATAAAAATTAGCCAGGCATGATGTTACGTGCCTATAGTCCCAGCTACTCAGGAGGCTGAGGTCGGAGGATCACTTGGGTCCAGGAGGTTGAGGCTACAGTGAGCTATGATTGTTCTGCTGCACTCCAGCTTGGGCAACAGATTGAGACTCTGTCTCAAAGCAAAAAAAAAAGGACAGAAAGAAAGTAAAGGCAGACAGCCAGGCATGGTGGCTCACGCCTGTAATTCCACACTTTGGGAGGCCAAGGCAGGCGGATCACTTTAGCTCAAGAGTTCAAGACTAGCCTGGCCAACATGGCGAAACCCTGTCTCTACAAAAAATACAAAAATTAGCCAGGTGTGATGGTGCACCCTTGTAGTCCCAGCTACTCAGGAGGCTGCGGTGGGAGGGTGACTTGAGCCCAGGAGGCAGAGGTTGCAGTGAGCTGAGATCATGCCACTGCACTCCAGCCTGGGTGACAGAGCCAGATCCTGTCTCTAAAAAATTTAAAAAACTAAAAAGGAATTAGCCCAGTGCCTGCCACATGGCCAACAGGATATGTTAGCTTTTATTGTAAAGGTAGGCCTCATTTCATTGTTACTAAGATAGGAGCTTGGCATGGTGCTGGCCCATTGAGTCTCAGCTATCCTAAAAGCAAGGTGGTTATTACTATTAACTAAAATTGTTTGATCTGGGCTAGGATCTGTATTAAGCTCTTTGTCATCATTAGTCCTAGCAATGACTCTCCAAAATAGATGCTGTCAGATGTAACCCTAATTTACTAGAGAGGAAACAGGCAGAGTTTGAGTGGCCTATCCAGGACCACACAGGATTTGAACCCAGGACTGATGATAGAGCCCACTGTGTTTCTCTAAAATTATAGCAACAGGCCAGGCGCCGTGTCTCATGCCTGTAATCCCAGCGCTTTGGGAGGTCGAGGCGGGCAGATCAACTCAGGTTGGGAGTTCGATACCAGCCTGGCCAACATGGTGAAACCCTATCTCTACTAAAAATACAAAAAAATTAGCTGGGTGTGATGGTCAGTGCCTGTAATCCGAGCTCCTCAGGAGGCTGAAGCACGAGAATCACTTGAATCCACGAGGCAGAGGTTGGAGTGAGCGGAGATTGCCATCACTGCACTCCAGCCTGGGGCAACAGAGTGAGACTGTGTCTCTAAGTAAATAAATAAGAGCAACCAACTAGGGCCTCTCTGGCTTCCTGAAATTCAGGCTGGCTGGGCAGATTAAAAAAATGTAGGACGTGCTGATGTTGTGGAAATACAACTAAATGCAAGAATCTTCTCTCAACTCAGAAAACCTCTCCACAAAAGTAGAAGGGAAAGGAAAAAAATACCCCTTAATGTTATCACTGAATAAGCATTCATCCAGAGTGTGGTGCACATCGTAGATAAGGCCTAGGACATTGCAAAGGCAGAAAGAAATCTCGCCCTTTTTCATTTATTTTATTTATTTATTTTTTTGAGACAAAGTCTTGCTCTGTCGCCCAAACTGGAGTGCAGTTCAGTGATCTCAGCGCACTGTAAGGTCCGCCTCCTGGGCTCAAGCGATTCTCCTGCCTCAGCCGCTTGAGTAGCTAGGATTACAGGCAAGAGACACCATACCCAG
This sequence comes from Pan troglodytes, assembly GCF_028858775.2. NCBI lineage: Eukaryota > Metazoa > Chordata > Mammalia > Primates > Hominidae > Pan > Pan troglodytes. The sequence goes on along the minus strand of NC_072418.2, from coordinate 11,839,963 downwards.
CTAATGTTTTGTTTTGTTTTTGAGAGAGTCTTGCTCAGTCGCCCAGGCTGGAGTGCAGTGGCACAATCTTGGCTCACTGCAAGTTCTGCCTCCCGGGTTCACGCCATTCTCAGGCCTCAGCCTCCCGAGTAGCTGGGACTACAGGCGCCCACCACCACGCCCGGCTAATTTTTTTTGTATTTTTAGTAGAGACGGGGTTTCACCGTGTTAGCCAGGATGGTCTCGATCTCCTGACCTTGTGATCCACCCACCTCAGCCTCCCAAAGTGCTGGCATTACAGGCGTGCGCCACTGTGCCCGGCCTTGTTTTGTTTTTGAGACGGAGTCTCGCTTTGTCACCCAGGCTGGAGTGCAGTGGTGTGAACTTGGCTCACTGCAACCTTCCCCTCCCCGGTTCAAATGATCCTTCCACCTCAGCCTCCCGAGTAGCTGGGATTACAGGCGCCCGCCACCACATCTGGCTAATTTTTTTATTTTTAGTACAGACGGGGTTTTGCCATGTTGGCCAGGCTGATCTCAAACTCCTGAACTCAAGCAATCCGCCCACCTTGGCCTTCCAATATGCTGGGATTACAGGCATTTGAGCCACCATGCCCGGCCTTCATTTTTGTATTTTTAGTAGAAACGGGGTCTTACCATGGCTGGTCTCAGACTCCTAGCCTCAAGTGATCCGCCTGCCTCATCCTCCCTAAGTGCTGGGATTACAGATGTGAGCCACCATGTCCAGCCTGCCTCTCACCCTCTTTCTTTTTCTTTCTTTTTTTTTTTTTTTTGAGACAGAGTCTTGCTCTGTCGCCCAGGCTGGAGTGCAGTGACGCAATCTCGGCTCACTGCAACCTCCGCCTCCCGGGTTCACGCCATTCTCCTGCCTCAGCCTCCCGAGTAGCTGGGACTACAGGCGCCCGCCACCTCACCTGGCTAATTTTTTGTGTATTTAGTAGAGACGGGGTTTCAACGTGTTGCCAGGATGGTCTCGAGCTCCTGACCTCGTGATCTGCCCACCTCGGCCTCCCAAAGTGCTGGGATTACAGACATGAGCCATCGTGTCCAGCCTACATCTCACCCTTTTTCTATAGCCAAGCAGATAAACCTGTCACCTTCATGCCTCATGATAAATAATCATTAGTTCTCCAGTAACAGAACTTGACAGCACCGTTTATCAAATGCATAGTTCATCCTGGAGCCACCTAGTCATTGTGACGACGGTGTGAGCTAATTGGCTTTATCCAGGGGAAAAACACATCTTTCATCATGACAGGAGGGAGTTTTGCAATTTGGAGCAAGGCATCCACTGAAGTTATATTTTGACCCTCCCCCGAAACCAGAATACAGGAAGAATTAAGCCTCTTGTTTCTCGTTTTTCTTTGTCTTTACACAGACTAGTCCAGGATATAAAGTCAAAGGGGAGGTGCTTAAATATACAGCAGAGGGGAAAGAGTTGGGGTAATCTGCCTTGTTGTTGTCATTCAGGGGCAGCAAAGACATCACAGAATTAGATCTTGCAGGACAGGATTGATAAACATCCTAGAGGTAGGACAGCTGGGACGTGACGCTTTTACCAACCCCACCCCTGGAGTGCTCGTAAAACGGCCACCCGGTCCCTGCTGTGCTCCTAGAATCCTGTCCTACTGGGGATAAAACCCAAACCAGCCTGGGCAACATAGCAAGACCCTGCCCCTACAAACAATACAAATATTAACGGCTGGGCACGGTGGCTCATGCCTGTAATCCCAGCACTTTGGAAGGCCGAGGAGGGCGGATCACCTGAGGTCAGGAGTTCGAGACCAGCCTGGCCAACATGGCGAAACCCCGTCTCTACTAAAAATACAAAAAATTAGCCAGGCGTGGTGGCAGGCGCCTGTAATCCCAGCTACTCGGGAAGCAGAGGCAAGAGAATCGCTTGAACCCGGGAGGCGGAGGTTGCAGTGAGCCGAGATCACGCCATTGCGCTCCAGCATGGGCAACAAGAGCAAAACTCCATCTCCAAAAAAAAAAAAAAAATTAAAGCTGGGCACGGTGGTTCACACCTGTAATCCCAGCACTTTGGGAGGCTGAGGCGGGTGGACCACCTGAGGTCGAGAGTTCAAGACCAGCCTGACCAACAAGGAGAAACCCCACCTCTACTAAAAATACAAAATTAGCTGGGCATGGTGGCACATGCCTGTAATCACAGCTACTCAGGAGGCTGAGGCAGGAGAATCACTTGAACCCGAGAGACGGAGGTTGCAGTGAGCCGAGATTGCATCATTGCACTCCAGCCTGGGCAACAAAAGCAAAACTCTGTCTCAAAAAACAAACAAACAAACAAACAAAAATAGCCAGGTGTGATGGCACATGCCTATAATCCCAGCTACTTGAGAGGCTTGAGGTGGGAGGATGGCTTGACCCGGGAGGTGAAGATAGGCAGTGAGCTGAAACTGCACCACTGCACTCCAGCCCGGGAAACAGAGCCAGAACCTGTTTCAAAAAAGAAACAACGAAACCCGAACTCCCGCTGTGGCCTGAAATCATCATATCCTGCTCTGTTGCCTCTTGTCTCTTCCTTCCTGCTACTCTGACGTCTGCTGCTTCCAAATCTTTTTAAGTGGTTTGGACCACAGGGCCTTTGCACTTGCTTTTTACTCTGGGTGTTCTCTCTGCAGCTCTTCTGAAGGTTGGTTCCTTCTCATCCTTCCAGGGATGACCAGGAAAATAATACTGGAAATAACCTGATGTAGAATCTTTAGAGCATTTAAATATCTGAATTACCTTGTTTGTGTAATTATCATGTGTACCGCACCAGACTGTATGTTTTTCATGAGAGTGGCAAGCTGCAAGGTGGTGAAGAGCACCCATCATTGTGGGTTCAAATCCCAGCTCAGCCATACGACTTGGGAGCCTCTCTGAACCTCTGTATCCTCCTCTATAAAGTGGGAGACGTAGAAGGGTTTTTATTTATTTATTTATTTATTTATTTCTGAGGCAGGGTCTTGCTGTGTCACCCAGGCTGGAATGCAGTGGCAAGGTGATCTCAGCTCACTGCAGCCTCAACCTCCTGGGTTCAAGCAATGCTCTCACCTCAGCCACCCAAGTAGCTGGAACCATGGAGGTGCATCACTATGACTGACTAATTTTTTGATTTTTTTTTCTTGTAGAAATAGGGTCTTGCTACATTGCTCAGCCTGGCCTCAAACTCGTGGGTTCAAGCGATTCTCCTGCCTCAGCCTCTCAAAGTGTTGGGATTACAGGCGTGAGCCACCACATCAGGTTTGAAATGTTTCTAGAAGGACTAAATAAACAACTCCTAGAATACGTAGTGGGTACAGAATAGGGGCTATGTGTCTCCCAAAGTACTGGGATTACAGGCATGGGATACCATGTCTGGCCAGCAAACACTTAAATAGTCCCTATTCTGCACCCACTACGTATTCTAGAAGTAGCAGCAGATAGAAGAGAGAGATGGAGCTGGGCACAGTGGCTCATGCCTGTAATCCCACCACTTTGGGAAACCGAGGCAGGAGGATCACTTGAGGCCAGGAGTTCGAGACCAGCCGGGAAAACACAGTGAAATCATGTCTCTACCAAAAAATACAAAAATTAGCCAGGCATGATGGTGCACGCCTGTAATCCCAGCCAAAGTCCCAGCACTTTGAGAGGCTGAGGCGAGAGAATCGCTTGAGCCCAGGAGCTCGAGGCCAGCCTGGGCAATGTAGCAAGACCCTACCTCTACAAGAAAAAAAAAATCAAAACTAGCCCTGGCAACATAGCTAGACCCCATCTCTACAAAAATTAAAGAACTAGCTAGACATAGTGGCACACACCTGTGGTCCCAGCTACTCAGGAGGCTGAGGCAGAAAGATAGCTTCAGCCTGGGAGGTTGAGGCTGTAGCGAGCTGTGATCTGCCACTGCACTCCAGCCTGGGCAACAGTGCAAGACTCTGTCTCGCAATAAATAAATAAATAAATTGTTTTTATTGTTATAGTAGTAACAGTAATAATAGGGCCGGGCGCGGTGGCTCACACCTATAATCACAGCACTTTGGGAGGCCGAGGCAGGTGGATCACGAAGTCAGGAGTTCGAGACCAGCCTGGCCAACATGGTGAAACCCCATCTCTACTAAAAATACAAAAATTAGTTGGGCATGGTGGGGTGTGCCTGTAATCCCAGCTACTCGGGAGGCTGAGGCAGAAGAATTGCTTGAACCTGGGAGGTGGAGGTTGCAGTGAGCTGACATCACGCCATTGCACTCCAGTCTGGGTGACAGAGCAAGACTCCGTCTCAAAATAAATAAATAAATAAATAAATAATACTATAATCCTTAGCTTTTAGCACAGAATTCAGCCTCTGTTAGATCACTAGATATTTATTGCATGGACAGACGGATGGCAAACTTTTGAGCAAAGAAAGGTAGTGTAAAGCCGCTTCCAAGCTTTGGGCATGACTTGGATCAAAACCAGAGAGGCTGGGCCAGGTGCAGGAGCTCACGCCTGTAATCCCAGCACTTTGGGAGACTGAGGCAAGCGGACCACCTGAGGTCAGTAGTTCGAGACCAGCCTGGCCATCATGGTGAAACGGCGTCGCTACTTAAAAAAAAAAAAAAAAAATCAAAAAATAGCCTGGCATCATGGCACGTGCCTGTAATCCCAGCTACTTGGGAGGCTGAGGCAGAAGAATCACTTGAGCCTGGGAGGCAGAGGTCGCAGTGAGCTGAGATCGGGCCACTACACTCCAGCCTGGGTGACAGAGCAAGCCTCCATCTCAAAAAAAAAGAAAAAGAGAAAGAAAAAGAAAATCAGAGAGGCTGGCTGGGGATGGGGAAGCCGGGGAGGGAGCTGTTCTGCTCACTTCGTCTCAGTTTATACTTCCAGCCTCCACATCTCCCGACTTCAGAACTCAAAAGTCAGATAAAACCGAGAAATGCTATTAGTAAACACAGTTGTGTTTGTCTGTGAGGAGTTACAATGTTGAAAATTGAGTTTAATTTTAAACCATCCTGGCTGACTCAGCTCTCAGCGCTGCCCCCTGGGGAGGGTGCAGTCCTTGGCTCAAAGCCAGAGAATTACCATAGTAAAGCCTCTATTTGTCCCAACTGACAGTTTTGATCCCCTTCCTTGTTTTGTTTTTTTTTTTTTTTGCTTGTTTGTTTGTTTGAGACTCACTCTGTCACCCAGGCTGGAGGGCAATGGCGCGATCTCGGCTCACTGCCACCTGACTCTCGGGTTCAAGCAATTCTTCTGTTTCAGCCTCCTGAGTAGCTCGGACTACAGCCTCCCGCCACCACACCTGGCTAATTTTTGTATTTTTAGTATAGATGGGGTTTCACCATATTGGTCTGGTTGGTCTCCAACTCCTGACTTCAGATGATCCGCCCGCCTCGGCCTCCCAAAGTGCTGGGATTACAGGCGTGAGCCACCGCGCCAGGCCTCCCCTCCAATTTTTGAAGGAGGAAAAAAAAGAAACGTTCCCTGCCAGGCATGCTCCCACCCTCATCCCCCAGCCCTCCACACTGTTTTATTGTTTGCCCCTAGGGCTGCCTCTGTGGTTTCGCAGGAGGAAAAGGACCCGAGGCGTCCTCTGCATGCTGAGCCTAGTGACAGATCCTGTTTGGATAGGATTAAGGAGGGTGACGACTGCTGAGCTCAAGTCTCAGCAAGGCCTGCCAGGAAGGCATTTATACACTGCAGGCCTGGGGCGCCTCAGGGTTCCAGGGTTAGTGGAGGTGGAAACAGAGAAGCTTGAGAGTAAACAGAGGGAGTTTGTAATCCCTCTCCCACTTCCCCGCCCTGGTTTCATCCCTCTCCCACCTCCCCGCCCTGGTTTCATCCCTCTCCCACCTCCCCGCCCTGGTTTCATCCCCCTCCCTCTCCCGCCCTGGTTGGGTGGAAGGGGTGAGAAGCGGCAGACAGAAGAGAGAGATGGAGCTGGGGGCAGTGGCTCACACCTGTAATCCCAGCACTTTGGGAGGCAGAGGCAGGAGGATCACTTGCACCCAGGAGTTCGATACCAGCTTGGAAAACAGTGAAACCCCATCTCCATCAAAAAAAAAAAAAAAAAAAAAAAAAGAACAAAACAAAAATTATCCAGGTCCGTGCCTATAATCGCAGCTACTTGGGAGGCTGAGGCAGAAGAATTGCTTGAACTCGGGAGGCAGCCGTTGCAGTGAGCCAAGGTCATGCCATTAGCCTCCAGACTGGGCAACAGAGTGAGACTCCAACTCAACAACCACCACCACAACAACAAAAAAGGAGACAGATGGAGAGAGAATCAGATGAGGGAAGAGTGAGGAGAAAGGGGAGAGAGACAAAGGAAGTGAGAAGGAGAACGAAGGAAGAGGGAGGGGACTGTGAAGGGAAAGTAAATTTCGGGGTCCCCAGATTGTGTCTGGAATTGGTTCCTTCCGGTGGGTTCTTGGTCTTGCTGACTTCAAGAATGAAGCCGCAGACCCTTGCAGTGAGTGTTACAGTTCTTAAAGATGGTGTGTCCCGAGTTCGTTCCTTCAGATGTTCAGATGTGTCAGGAGTTTCTTCCTTCCAGTGGGGGTTCCTGGTTTGGCTGACTTCAGGAGTGAAGCTGCAGACCTTCACAGTGAGTGCTACAGCTCATAAAAGTAGTGTGGGCTCAAAGAGTGAGCAGCAGGAAGATTTATTACGAAGAACAAAAGAACAAAACTTCCACAATGTGGAAGGGGACATGAGCAGGTTGGCACTGCTGGTTCACGTGGCCAGCTTTTATTACCTTATTTGGCCCCAACCACATCCTGCTGATTGGTCCATTTTACAGATCGCTGATTGGTCCATTTTACAGAGGGCTGATTGGTCCGTTTTTACAGAGTGCAGATAGGTATGTTTTTACAGAGGGCTGATTGGTGCGTTTACAAACCTTTAGCTAGACACAGAGCGCTGATTGGTGTGTTTTTACAGAGTCCTGATTGGTGCGTTTACAAACCTTTAGCTAGACACAGAGTGCTGATTGGTGCGTTTACAATCCTTTAGCTAAACAGAAAAGTTCTCAAAGTCCCCACCTGACCCAGAAGCCCAGCGGGCTTCACCTCTCAAAATCATTAAGCTAGAGCGAAAAGTCAAGCTGGCAACTGCTCAGGGCCGACCTGCCTCTCATTCTATTCAGTCTCCTCTGCTCACTTAGATACATTCATATCTGATTGGCTCCTTTGGAGAGGCTTATCAGAAACTCAAAATAATGCAACCATTTGTCTCTTATCTACCTATGACCTGGTTTTTGTTTTGAGATGGAATCTCATTGTGTCACCCAGGCTGGAGTGCAATGGCACAAATACAGCTCACTGCAGCCTCCACCTCCTAGGCTCAAGCGATCTTCCCATCTCAGCCTCCTGAGTAGCTGGAACTACAGGTGCACATCACCATGCTTGGCTAATACAAATTAAAAAAAAAAAATTACGTTCCTCACCCATAGTACATAGCATTATGGCTACAACTGTGGTAGCCCCAGTAGCTGCATTGCAAGAGCTCACTCGCTGTGCATGGCTAGCGAATGATGTAAAACACACCCAAGGCTTCGGAAATGTCCAACGGTCCATTAAACAGTGACACTCTCCAGCGAGACTTCCAGGAGCTGCTTAGCTAATCACTAGCTCCACGACGACCTTAGGCAGATTATTGTACTTCTCCTTACCTCTCTCAGGTTCCTCATCTGTGAAATGAGCTTAATAATAGTACTATCAAAATGTCGTTGTGAGGGCCTGGTGCAGTAGATAATGCCTGTAATCCCAGCACTTTGGGAGGCCAAGGCAGGCAGATCACTTGAGGTCAGGAGTTCGAGACCAGCCTGGCCAATATGGTGAAACCCCATCGCTACTAAAAATGCAAAAACGAGCTGGGCGCGGTGCCAGGTGCCTGTAATCCCAGCACGTTGGGAGGTCGAGGCGGGCAGATCACTTGAGATCAGGAGTTTGAGACCAGCCTGGCCAACATGGTGAAACCCTGTCTCTACTTAAAACACAAAAACTAGCTGGGCATGGTAGTGCACTCCTGTAGTCCCAGCTACTCAGGGGGCTGAGGTAGGAGAATCGCTTGAACTCAGGAGTTAGTGGTTGCAGTGAACCAAGATCGCACCACTGTACTCTAGCCTGGGTGACAGAGTGAGACCCCGTTTGAAAAAAAAAAAAAGTTGTTGTGAGAATTCTATGATTTAATATATTTAGAGTTTTTGGAAAGATGCCTGACATGGTAAATCCTTACTATCATTATACTAAGTCGTTAATATTTATATCATGTTATTAATATTATTATGTATTGTAAGTATACGTGTGTGTGTATATATATATATATATATATATTTTTTTTTTTTTTGAGACAGAGTCTCGCTTTGTCGCCAAAGCTGGAGTGCAGTGGCACAATCTCGGCTCACTGCAACCTCCACCTACTGGGTTCAAGTAATTCTCTGCCTCAGCCTCCTGGACAGCTGGGATTACAGGCACCTGCCACCATGTCCGGCTAATTTTTGTATTTTTAGTAGAGATGGGGTTTCACCATCTTGGCCAGACGGGTCTTGAACTCCTAACCTCGTGATCCACCTGCCTTGGCCTCCCAAGGTGCTGCGATTACAGGCGTAAGCCACCTCGCCCGACTTATTTATTTATTTATTTGTTTATTTCTGAGACAGCGTCTCACTCTATTGCCCAGGCTGGAGTACAGTGGTGCTATCTCTGCTCACTGCAACCTCTGCTTCCTGGGTTCAACTGATTCTCCTGCCTCAGCCTCCCGAGTAGTTGGCGCCCGCCACAACGCCTGGCTAATTTTTGTATTTTTAGTAGAGACAGGGGTTTCAACATGTTGTCCAGGCTGGTCTCGAACTCCTGACCTCAGGTGATCTGCTCACCTCGGCCTCCCAAGTGCTGGGATTACAGGCGTGAGCCACTGCACCTGGCTAAACGTCCCATTAGCTTTAATCCTCATTCAGTACAATTATGTGCTGTATAACAACATTTCAGTCAATGACAGACTGCATATATGACAGTGGTCCCAAGGGATTGTAATACTGTATTTTTACTGTCCTTTCTCTATGTTTAAATACATGTAGATACACAAACGCTTATCATTGGCCTGGTGCAGTGGCTCATATCTATAATCCCAGGACTTTGGGAGGCCAAGGTGAGAGGATCACTTGAGCCCAGGACTTCAAGACTAGCCTGGGCAACATAGTGAGACCCATCTCTAGTTGTAAATATATTTTAAGTTAAAATATAAATTTTAAGTTAAAATATAAATTTTAAGGCTGGGCGCAGTGGCTCACACCTATAATCCTAGCACTTTGGGAGGCTGAGGCGGGTGGATCACCTGAGATCAGGAGTTCGAGACCAGCCTGGCCAACGTGGTGAAACCCCATCTCTACTAAAAGTACAAAAGTAGCCGGGTGAGGTGCCAGGTGCCTGTAATCCCAGCTACTGGGGAGGCTGAGGCAGGAGAATCACTTGAACCTGGGGGCAGCAGTTGCAGTGAGCTGAGATTGTGTCACTTCACTGCAGCCTGGGCGAAAGAGCAAAACTCCGTCTGGAAAAAAAAAATATATATATATTTCTATATATTTTTATTTATATATATATATATGTAAAATCTAGAGGTCATACCCTACCGCCTGGGTGTGTAGTTGCTATACCATCTAGGTTTGTATAAGTACACTCTATGGTATTTGCACAATGACAAAATTGCCTAGTGATGCATTTCTCAGGATATATCCCCGTTGCTGAGTGAGGCATGACTTGTACCTAGAAGGTACACATTTTTTCAGTCCATGCTATATCTGGGCAAACTGAAGTTCAGAGAGGTTTTGTCAGTCCCCAAAGGTCAATAGCATTGAAGAGGTGAAACTGGGAGGTGATCTGGGCTTGTGAGATTCCAATGCCCATGCCTGTCCACTGGATCATGAGCTCTCTTGAGGCAGAAGCCTGTGCAAGGGTCCTGGGGTAGACATCACAGGGTGTGTCTGCCATGTGATGCATTGGTCAGTTTTGCTGGAATGCAGGGTATGTGGAAGGGAGGGGTGTGGTGGAGACAGATGAGAAATAAAGTCAGAAATAAAGTAGAAGCTAGTCAGACATTGAGCAGCAACCTGTGGATTTGCAGCTCCATTTAAGGAACTACAGAGTGCTCTAAAAAGCATCTAATCTGAGACAGCCTGCCCCTTAGCTCCTGCTGGTGAAAACAGCAGTTCACATCTAGGGAGCAAGAACGATTGTGCTGGCCAGGTGCAGTGGCTTACTTCTGTAATCCTAGCCCTTTGGGAGGCCGAGGTGGGCGGATCACTTGAAGTCAGGAGTTGGAGACCAGCCTGGGAAACATGGCAAAACCCCATCTCTACTAAAAAAACAAAAATTAGCCGGGCGTGGTGGTGGGCGTCTGTAATCCCAGCTACTTGGGAGGCTGAGGCAGGAGAAACACTTGAACCCAGGAGGCAGAGGTTGCAGAGAGCTGAGATCGTACCACTGCACTCCAGCCTGGGGGGTAAAGCGAGACTCCGTCTCAAACAAACAAACAAACAAACAGATTGTGCCGAGACCCATGCCTGTGGTCCATCTCACAGAGTCCTTACAAGAACCTTTTTCTTTTTTTTTTGAGACAGAGTCTAGTTCTTTCACCCAAGCTGGAGTGCAGTGGCACGATCTCAGCTCCCTGCAACCTCCACCTCCCGGGTTCAAGGAATTCTTCTGCCTCAGCTTCCCAAGTAGCTGGGATTACAGGCATGCACCACCACGCCTGGCTATTTTTTGCATTTTTTTAGTAGAGATGGGGTTTTGCCATGTTGGCCAGGCTGGTCTCTGACTCTTGACCTCAGATGATCCGATCCGCCTGCTTTGGCCTCCCAAAGTATTGGGATTTCAGGCGTGAGCCACCACGCCAGGCCAATAACTCTTTTGTTTTTGTTTTTGAGACAGAGTCTCTCTCTTAGCCAGGCTGGAGTGTAGTGGCACGATCTTGGCTCACTGCAACCTCCTCCTCCTGGGTTCCAGTGATTCTCGTGCCTTAACCTCCCAAGGAGCTGAGACTATGGGCACGCACCACCATGCCCAGCTAATTTTTTTTTTTTTTGAGATGGAATCTCACTCTGTCACCCAGGCTGGAGGGCAGTGGCGTGATCTCGGCTCACTGCAACCTCCACCTCCCGGGTTCAAGCAATTCTCCTGCCTCAGCCTCCCGAGTAGCTGGGATTACAGGCGCCCGCCAACACGTCCAACTAATTTCTGTACTTTTAGTAGAGATGGGGTTTCACCGTGTTGGCCAGGCTGGTCCCAAACACCTGATCTTGTGATCTGCCTGCCTTGGCCTCCCAAAGTGCTGGGATTACAGGCGTGAGCCACTGTGCCCTGCCACCTGGCTAATTTTTTTTTTTTTTTTTTGAGATGGAGTTCCGCTCTTGTTGCCCAGCCTGGAGTGCAATGGCGCGATCTCGGCTCACCGCAACCTCCACCTCCCGGGTTCAAGTGATTCTCCTGTCTCAGCCTCCCAAGTAGCTGGGATTACAGGCGAGTGCCACCACGCCCGGCTAATTTTTGTATTTATAGCAGAATCAGGGTTTCATCATTTTGGTCAGGCTGGTCTCGAATTCATGACCTCAGGTGACCTGCCCACCTTGGCCTCCCAAAGTTCTGGGATTATAAGCATGAGCCACTGTGCCCGGCACTAATTTTTATACTTTTAGTAGAAATTGGGGTCTCACCATGTTGCCCAGGTGGGTCTCAAACTCCTGGCCTCAAGCAATCCTCCCATCTCAGCCTCCCAAAGTGCTGGGATTATAGGTGTGAGCCACCTTGCCTGACCCAGTTGTGTTTGTTTCTTTTTTCTTTTTGAGACAGAGTCTCACTCTGTCCTCCAGGCTGGAGTGCAGTGGTTTGATCTCAGCTCACTACAACCTCTGCATCCTGGGTTCAAACGACTCTCTTGCCTCAGCCTCCCCAGTAGCTGGGATTACAAGCACATACCACCATGCCTGGCTAATTTTTTTTTTTTTTTTTTTTGAGACGAAGTCTTGTTCTGTCACCAGGCTGGAGTGCAAGTGGTGTGATCTCGGCTCACTGCAACTTCCGCCTCCTGGGTTCAAGCCATCTCCTGCCTCAGCCTCCTGAGTAGCTGGGACTACAGGCGCGCCACCACACCCAGCTAATTTTTGTATTTTTAGGAGAGACAGGGTTTCACCATGTTGGCCAGGATTGTCTCCATCTCTTGAGCTCGTGACCTCGTGATCTGCCTGCCTCGGTCCCACAAAGTGCTGGGATTACAGGCACGAGCCACCAAGCCTGGCCTAATTTTTTGTATTTTTAGTAGCGATAGGGTTTCACCGTGTTGGCCAGGCTGGTCTCAAACTCCTCACCTCAAGTTATCTGCCCGCCTTGGCCTCTGAAAGTCTTGGGATTACAGGTGTGAGCCATTGTGCCTGGCCACAGACCTGGCTTTTATACTTTTCTTTTTCTTTTTTTTTGAGACGGAGTCTCACTCTGTTGCCCAGGCTGGAGTGCAGTGGCATGATCTCGGCTCACTGCAACCTCCGCCTCCCAGGTTCAAGTGATTCTCCTGCCCCAGCCTCCTGAGTAGCTGGGATTACAGGTGCACACCACCACACCTGGCTAATTTTTTTTTTTTGGTAGAGATGGGGGGTTTCACCATGTTGGCCAGGCTGGTCTCGAACTCCTGACCTCAAGTGATCAGCCACCTTGGCCTCCCAAAGTGCTGGGATTACAGGCATGAGCCATCGCGTCCGGACTGACTTTTATATTTTTTATAAGAAGTCCGTGATCTTTCCCTCCTTACAAAAATTCAATAACCATTCATTCAATCGTTCATTCAATAAATATTTATTGATGATCTATAATATGGTAAGGAGAGACTGAGAGGTTAATATAAGAGGTAATACAACTATGATTAGTAATAATCCCATTAAGCATTGTTATTATTAGTTGTATTTAGATAAGAATTGATTGCAACAGCTCGTTCCACCGTTAATTTGATATTTACACTATGACATCACAAATGGAGAGCTTTACATGAATAATCCCATTTAATCCTCTTAACAGATCTGTGAGATCAGATCGTCTTTTTTTCTTTTTAATAATTTTTGTTGTTTGCTACATGACATTATGGGATACACGCAGATGGTGCAACGGTTACTACAATGAAGCGTCATGTATCACTTTCTATTTGTATATGTTTTGTAGTTGAGGAAACAGAGGCTTGGAGAGATTAAGCAACTTGCTCAAGGAAATATAGCTGTGGGTGATAGAGGTGGGGCTTGGGGGTTCGATCCAGGGGTGGGGTGGTCCACATCCTTCATCCACGAGTAGCTTGAGGGTGGTTTTTCAACGGAAGGAGACAGGAGTGAGGAGAACATCTGGGAGTGGCAAAGGTGGAGAGAAAAATCTGAGATGAGAGAGAGAGGGCCAGGCGCAGTGGCTCTCACTTGTAACCCTAGCACTTTTGGAGGCAGAGGTGGGAAGAGTACTTGAGTCCAGGAGCTCAAGACCAGCCTGGGCAACATGGGAAAACCCCATTTCTACTAAAAATACAAAACATTAGCTAGGCATGGTTGTACGTGCCTATAGTCTTAGCTACTTGGGAGGCTGAGCTGGGAGGATCCCTTGAGCCCAGAAGTTCAAGAGCAGCCTGGGCAACATGGCAAAACAAGGAAGAAAGAAAGAGAGAAAGAGAGAGAAAAAGAGGGAGGGAGGGAGGAAGGGAGGAAGGAAGGAAGGAAGGAGAAAGAGAGAAAGAAAGAGAAGGAAGGAAGATGAAAGAAAGAGAAAGAAAGAAGGGAGGGAGGAAGGAAGGAATGAAGGAAGGAAGGGCCAGGCGTGGTGGCTCATGCCTGCAATCCCAGCACTTTGGGAGGCCGAGGAGGATGAATCACCTGAGGTCAGGAGTTTGAGACCAGCCTGACCAACATGGTGAAACCCCGTCTCTACTAAAAATACAACAAATTAGCCGGGCATGGTGGCGGGCACCTGCAATCCCAGCTACTCAGGAGGCTGAGGCACGAGAATCGCTTGAACCCAGGAGGCGGAGGTTGCAGTGAGCCAAGATCGCGCCGTTGCACTCCAGCCTAGGTGACAGAGCGAGACTATGTATCAAAAAAAAAAGAAAAGAAAAAGAAAAAAAAGAAACAAAAAGAAAGGAAGGAAGGAAAGAAGGAAGGAAGGAGAGAAAGAAAAAAGGAGAAAAAGCTTTGAGCAGAAGCTCTTTTCCATCATGTTTTCATCCCACAAACATTACTGAGCACCTACTAAGTCAAGAGAGGTAGTGGGTGTCAGGGTTCAGGGGTGAGGTAGCACAGTCTTTGAAGAGGTGACGTCTGAGCAGACGACTTAATGAGGTGAGGATGGAACTATTTAGGTATTTGGGTAGGTGGAAGGATGTTCCAGGAAATGGGAACAGCAAATGCAAGGGCCTTGAGGCAGGAGTGAGTTTGAGAAACAGCAAATAAACCAGAGCAGCTGAAACACAGTGAACGAGGTGGGAGAGAAGGAATCTGGGGAGGGACATGAGGGCAGGGACAAACCAATAGGTCCTTGGAGGGAATTTAGTTTTGACTCTGACATACATGCAGAGCCATAGAAAGACATTAAGCTCTGGTCTATCATTTTCTTTTTCTTTTTCTTTGGACAGGGTCTTGCTCTGTGCCCCAGGCTGCAGTGCAGTGGCTGATCACAGCTCACTGCAACCTCAACCTCCTGGGCTCAAGTGATCCTCCCGCCTCAGTTTCCCAAGTACCTGGGACTACAGGTGTGCACTACCATACCTAGCTCATTTTTTATTTTATTTTATTTTTGAGATGGAGTCTTGCTCTGTTGCCCAGGCTAGAGTTCAATGGCATGATCTCAGCTCACTGCAACCTCCACCTCTTGGGTTTAAGTGATTCTCCTGCCTCAGCCTCCTGAGTAGCTGGGATTACAGGCACCCGTCATCATGCCCAGCTAATTTTTGTATTTTTGTAGAGACAAGGTTTCACCATGGTGGCCAGGCTGGTCTTGAACTCCTGAACTCAGATGATCTGCCTGCCTCTGCTTCCCAAAGTGCTAGGATTATAGGCATGAGCCACTGCGCCTGGCCTATTTTAATTTTTTTTTTTTTTGTAGAGACAGGGTCTCGCTATGTTGCCTAAGTTTATCTTGAACTCTTGGGCCTAAGCAATCCTCTTGCCATGGCCTCCCAAAGTGCTGGGATTACAGGCATGAGCCACCACGCCCAGCCCATGCTTTGACTCTTATTTTTCACAGCCTCCTTCTGGCTGCTGTACAAAGAGCAGACTGTTAGGGCACAAGGTGGAAAGAAATCAGAGAGGCTATCAGGAGGCAATAATCCAGGAGGAAGACGTGGATACATTTTAAAGACCTTGAAGGATTAGCTGATTCGTGAACACTGGGAGAGGAGGTGGGTGCAGGGGATTCCGGAGATTCAGGTGGTTGAGAATGGAAGTCTTTGGTGTTCCGGTGGATCTCTGGAAGCCACAGCATTCAAGGGGTGGGTGCGAATATAACTGAGGGATCTGCCAGGGAGACTTGCAGAGAGAGAGCAAAACAGTTTTTGAATTTGCCAGGGGCTCAGTTAGAAAGGCAAAAAGGCGTGGTGGCTCACACATGTAATCCCAGCACTTTGGGAGGCCAAGGTGGGTGGATCACGTGAGGTCAGGAGTTTGAGACCAGCCTGGCCAACATGGTGAAACCCCGTCTCTACTAAAAATACAAAATTAGCCCGGCGTGGTGGTGCGTGCCTGTAATTCCAGCTACTTGGGAGGCTGAAGCAGGAGAATCACTTGCATCTGGGAGGTGGAGGTTGCAGTGAGCTGAGATCGCATCACTGCACTTCAGCATGGGCAACAAGAGCGAAACTCTGTCTCAAAAACAAACAAAAAGACAATATATTGGCCAACTCTCTGGGCCTCTGTTTTAATGTTAATGCTGGTCAGTTGTGCTTAAACTCCAAAGGGAGGGGTACAAAGAGGAATGTCCAAATCCTCTCCTTATCATGGGCTGAACTAGTTTTTCAGGTTCCTTTGGGATCCTCTTGGCCAAAAGAGGGGTCTATTCAGTCAGTTAGGGGGCTTAGAATTTTATTTTTGGTTTATAAGATGAGCTTTCTGGAATTAGAATTTTCGGAAGGGTCTGGAAGAGAGGAAACAGTGAGTGTTACTTTCTCTTGGTCACTTCCGTAGAGGCAGGAAGAAGGGGATTTTCCTCTGGAGTTGTAGGAAATGTCCTGTATCTGGGTCAGGTGGTCCAAGAGGCCTGTAAGAAAAAGTTCTGGGCCGGGCGGGGTGGCTCACGTCTGTATTCCCAACACTTTGGGAGGCCAAGGCAGGCAGATCACTTGAGGTCAGGAGTTCCAGACCAGCCTGGCCAACATGGTGAAACCCTGTCTCTACTAAAATACAAAAATTAGCCAGGCGTGGTGGTGCTCGCCTGTAATCCCAGCTACCTGGGAGGCTGAGGCAGGTGAATCTCTTGAACCCGGGAGGCAGAGGTTGCAGTGAGCTGAGATTGCGCCACTGCACTCCAGCCTGGGCGACAGAGTGAGACTCTGTCTCAAAAAAAAAAGGAAGGGGAAAAAAAAGCTCAGTTTCGGAGGTCAAGGTGGGCCAATCACTTGAGGTCGGGAGTTCGAGACCAGCCTGGCCAACATGGTAAAACCCTGTCTCTACTAAAAATACAAAAATTAGCCAGGCATGCTGGTGTGCATCTGTAATCCCAGCTGTTCTGGAGGCTGAGACAGGAGAATTGCTTGAACCTGGGAGGCGGAGGTTGCAGTGAGCAGAGATGACACCACCGCACTCCAGCTTGGGTGACAGAGCAAGACTCCATCTCAAGAAAAAAAGAAAAAGCTCTGGGGTGGGGTGAGTCATAGGTAAAGAACTGGGAAATCTTGGGTCACCAGAATGAGTGGAAGAGGGGAGGAGGGAAAAAAGAAGAATGACCACAGCTACCCTTTACGGAATCTGATCACGGTTGGGCCATTCACAGAGAGACTTCAGGGAGAGATTAACTCATTTAAGGCCCTCTACAGCTCAGCAGTGTGGGAGCACATTCACCCCCATTTTCCAGATGAGTACACTAAGTCAGAGAGCAGAAGAAATGTACTCAAGTTAACAGCCTGTTGGTGGCTCAACAAAACAGACACAGACAGCAGGCATGGTGGCTCTGCCTGTAATCCCCACACTTTTTTTTTTTTTTTTTTTTTTGAGATGGAGTCTCACTGTCGCCCAGGCTGGAGTGCAGTGGCGCGATCTCAGCTCACTGCAACCTCTGCCTCCCAGGTTCAAGTGATTCTCCTGCCTCAGCTTCCAGAATAGCTGGGATTACAGGCACCTGCCACCACGCCCAGCTAATTTTTGTATTTTTAGTAGAGACGGGGTTTCACCAGGTTGGCCAGGCTAGT
The DNA here is from genome assembly GCF_028858775.2 of Pan troglodytes. Classification (NCBI taxonomy): domain Eukaryota; kingdom Metazoa; phylum Chordata; class Mammalia; order Primates; family Hominidae; genus Pan; species Pan troglodytes. The sequence continues at coordinate 11,822,591 of NC_072418.2, read as the reverse complement.
CTGGAACTCCTGACCTCACGTGATCCACCGGCCGTGGCCTCCCAAAGTGCTGGGATTACAGGCATGCGCCACCATGCCCAGTTCATTTTATATTTTTAGTAGAGATGGGGTTTCTCCATGTTGGTCAGGCTCTTCTTGAACTCCCGACCTCAGGTGATCTGCCCACCTTGGCATCCCAAAGTGTTGGGATTACAGGCGTGAGCCACTGCACCTGTCCCAGTTATCTATTGTTATAGAAGAAACGACCCCAAAATGCAGAGGCTTGAATTAATAACGCAGTACATGTCCGTAGTTTCAGCTATTTGGGTAGCTGAGATAGGAGGATCACTTGAGCCCAAGAGTTTGAGTCCAGCCTGGGCAACATAGCGAGACCCCATCTCTTAAAAAAAAGAAAAACACCAAACACCAAACACCCTCTAGCAAACAATGATTTGAATGACTGGATTTCTCACTGGAAATCGTGGACTCTAGAACACAATGGAACAATGTTTCTAAAATGCTGAGAGAACATGACAATTCACTAAGAATTCTATACCAGTGAAAATATCTAGGAGGAACGATAGTAAAATAAATAGTTAGGTAAAAGAAAATGAAAAGAAGTCATCATCAACAGAATTGCTCTAAAAGAAACAGTAAAGAGAGTTATTGAGGCTGAAGGGAAATGATATCAAAGAGAAGCCCGGAACTTCAAAAAGAAAGAAGAGTGAGTGAAGGCAAATTTATTGGTCTTTAGATCAAGAGAAGTCGTACTCAAGGTGTTTAAGGTATAATACCTGAGGACCATCGTCCACACCTGGACCTAATTTATTGATTGATTGATTGAGATGAAGTCTCCCTCTGTCACCCAGGCTGGAGTGTAGTGCTGGGATCTTGGCTCACTGCAACCTCCGCCTCCCAGGTTCCCAGATAATCCTCCTGCCTCAGCCTCCAGAGTAGCTGGGACTACAGGTGCACGCCACCAAGCCTGGCTAATGTTTGTATCTTTTGTAGGGGTGGGGTTTCGCCATGTTGCCCAAGCTTGTCTCCAACTCAAGCAATCTGCCCGCCTCGGTTTCCCAAAGTGCTGGGATTATAGGAGTGAGCCACCGTGCCCAGCTCCTGGCCCTAATTTACATCATAAAAGACATGACTGCTTCCATATTGTCACCAGGATACTCAAGCAGCTCTATAGAGAGGCCTACATGGCAATGAACTGAGGTTTTCTGCCCACAACCAGCACTAATTTGCCAAGCAAATGAATGAGCCACCTTGGAACTGGATCCTCCAGCCCACATCAAGCCTTCAGATGACTGCAGCCCCAGAGGACATTTGACTTCAACCTCTTGAAAGCCACTAAGCACCCATCTAAGCTGCCCTTCAACTCCTGGCTCACAGGAATTATGTGAGAAAATAAATGTTTCTTGTTTTTTGTTTTGTTTTTATTTTTGAGACGGAGTCTTGCTCTGTTGCCCAGGCTGGAGTGCATGGCACTAACTCGGCTCACTGCAACCTCCGCCTCCCGGGTTCAAGCGATTCTCCTGCCTTAGCCTCCTGAGTAGCTGGGATTACAGGCGTGTGCCACCATGCCTGCCTAAGTTTTTTATTTTTAATAGAGGTGGGGTTTCATCATGTTGGCTAGGCTGGTCTCAAACTCCTGACCTCAGGTGATCCACCCACCTTGACCTCCCTAAGTGCTGGGATTTCAGGTGTGAGCCACCGCACCCGGTCATGTTTCCTTAAAGCTTTTATCCTTTAAAGGGGTGACTTGCAATGTGGAGGGTAGATTTAATCATTGCAAGGGAGGTTTGGAGGTCTGTTTCTAGTCATGTATTCCCTTGATGCCATCCTCAGACCTGTAATCCCAGCACTTTGGGAGGCCAAGGAGAGTGGATTGCTTGAACCCAGGAGTTCAAGACCAGCCTGGGCAACATGGGGAGACCCCGTCTCTACAAAAATAGAAAAATTAGCTGGGTGTGGTGTTACGCAACTGTAGTCCCAGCTACTCGAGAGGCTGTCACTCAAGCTAGAGTGCGGTGGTGTGATCTCAGCTCACTGCAGCCTGGACCTCCTGACCTCAAGCGATCCTCCTGCCTCAGCCTCTTGAGTAGCTGGGACTATAGGCACGTGACACCACCCTCAGATGATTTTTGTATTTTTGTATAGACAAGGTCTCCACATGTTGCCTGGGCTGGTCTCGAACCCCTGTGCTCAAGCGATCCACCCTCCTCGACCTCCCAAAGTGCAGGGTTACAGGCATGACGACAGCATGATTTTCTTTCTCCTTTTCTTTTTCTTTTTTCTTTCTCTCTTTCTTTCTTTCTTTTTTTGTTTGAGACAGTTTCACTCTTGTTGCCCAGGCTGGAATGCGGTGGCACAATCTCAGCTCACTGCAACCTCTGCCATCCAGGTTCAAGCGATTCTCCTTCCTCAGCCTCCTGAGTAGCTGGGATTACAGGCACCTGCCACCGCACCCAGCTAATTTTTTTGTAGTTTTTAGTAGAGACGGGGTTTCACCTTGTTGGCCAGGCTGGTCTTGAACTCCTGACCTTGTGATCCACCTGCCTCAGCCTCCCAAAATGCTGGGATTACAGGCGTGAGCCACCGCACCCAGCCTTTACGGCATGATTTGCAAGGGAATATGTGACCAGAAACAGAACTACGAAGCTCCCTTGCAATTATTAAATTAAAAGAAAAGGAAAGAAAAGAAAATGATGCTGTTGTAGGGCCAAATAACTGGTTGTATGTTTGTAAGCAGGTGGGTCTCAGAGGGTCGGGGGGTTGTGTGAAGATGCTGTTGAAGTATATCTCTGAGGCTGCACGTCCCTGAGGGAGCATACCAGCGGTGGGTAAGGGCTTGGGAATGGCTGCATCTGGGTGTGTAGGATAGGTTTAGGGTGAGTCTGACCATGAGTAACTCTGACCGTGGGTCGGTGTGGCGTTAGTGACAGGGGCGTGTGGCTCTAGATAGAAGTGTTCTAAAAAAAGACAAAGAAAAGAGCTCACCTTCCTCTTCTATCTTCTCCCTGGGAGGCCAGCCCCTAAAGTCCTAGGAAGGGGCCAGGTCTTGAGTCCCAGTGACCCTGATCCGTTGAGGGCACTTCTGCTGGAAATAGGTGTTTCTGGAAGCCGGGCGGTGACCCTGGTTCTGTCCCTCGGGCCACACTCCCAGAGAGTGAGTTTCGTTTATTTGAAACGCAACCATCCAGAAATACAATTGTTTTTTGTTCCACACCTTACTTTTTCTTCCACCTGACGCTCACCAATAGTTTCCTTTTGCTTGTGTGATGTGAATGAAGAAGATTGACATCCGCCCTGGTTGAGAATCTGCAGGGGAGAGGCAGACAAGTCCAAACATGTTGCTCAACTCCTGTCCAGGGTAGATAATCGAGGTGAAAGGGCTTCCTTGGGGAGCAGGTATCTGATCCTCAGTTACCCCTTCCCACAATAATGGATGAAGGATATGGAGGCAATAGCATTCAGCAGTGTAGCCTAGTGGCTAGGTCCTCTGACTTTGAAACCACGTGGTCTGGGTTTAAGTCCCAGCTGTGCTACTAATCAGCTGTGTTACACTGGGAGCTTAGCCTCTCTGTGTCTTCAATCTTATTCTTTGTAAAATGTGGATACTTACAAGATAGCAGTACCCAGTGTGGAAATATGTGAGCCAGGTGTGTAATTTTAAATTTTGTATTTATTTATTATTTTTTAAGATGGAGTCTCGCTCTGTCGCCCAGGTTGGAGTGCATTGAGTTAGGGTTTCCTTGGTTTCTTTTGTGTTTGTTTTGTTTTGTTTTGTTTTGTTGTTGTTGTTTTAGTTTTGAGACAAAGTCTTGCTCTGTCGCCTATGCTGGAGTGCGGTGGCATGATCTGGGCTCACTGCAGCCTCCGCCTCCTGGGTTCAAGCAATTCTCCTGCCTCAGCCTCCCGAGTAGCTGGGATTACAGGCGCCCACCACCATGCCTGGCTAATTTTTATATTTTTAGTAGAGACGGGGTTTCACTATGTTGGCCAGGCTGGTCTCGAACTCCTGACCTCAAATGGTCTGCTCGCCTTGGCCTCCCAAAGTGCTGGGATTACAGGAGTGAGCCACTGTGCCCGGCACTTTTTCATTTTTTACATTGACAAAACATTGTATATATTTATGATATACAAGATGATGTTTTGAAATTTGTATACATTGTGGAATGAGTAAATTGAGCTAATTAACATACATATTACTGGCTGGGCACGGTGGCTTACGCCTGTAATCCCAGCACTTTGGGAAGCCAAGACAGGTGGATCACAAGGTTGGGAGTTTGAGACCAGCCTGGCCAACATGATGAAACCTTGTCTCTACTAAAAATACAAAAATTAGCCGGGTATGGTGGCGGGTGCCTATAATCTCAGCTACTCAGGAGGCTGAGGCAGGAGAATCGTTTGAACCCAGGAGACGGAGGTTGCAGTGAGCTGAGATCGTGCCACTGCACTCCAGCCTGGGCAACAGGGTGAGACTCCATCTCAAAAACAAAACAAAACAAAACATATATATTACTGCCCATACTTTTTTTTTGAGAACGCCCAAAATCTACTCTCTTAGCAATTTCCAAGTACAGTCAGCTCTCTGTCCTGTGTCTCTATTTGCTTTTGGGCAAATGGAAAGAGGATAGACAGCCTTCCTGCACCTGCTTTTTTTTTTTCTTGAGAAAGAGTCTCACTCTAGCCTGGAGTGCCATGGTGCAGTCTTGGCTCACTACAACTTCCACCTCCCGGGTTTAAGGAATTCTTGTGCCTCAACCTCCCGAGTAGTTGGGATTATAGGAGCCTACCACCACGCCTGGCTAATTTTTATATTGTTAGTAGAGACGGGGTTTCACCATGTTGGCCAGGCTGGTCTCGAACTCCTGACCTCAAGTGATCCACCCCCTTGGCTTCCCAAAGCGCTGGGATTACAGGCATGAGCCACTGCGTTCAGCCCATGCCCACTTCTTAATTGCCTTCAGTTCAACAGTCCTTATGCTAAAGGGGCATATTTTGGGGTGGCGTAGTCTGGTTCCCCACATCTGTTTGTTTGCAGAGCTCTAAGGTTATTGGGGGGTAGGAGCTCCAGTTAGTGATTACCATAAATGACAGCAGGTGTTATATGAAGGAAATATAGTATTTGGGGCTGAGGATGAGGGAAGAAGATGGGGTAATCTCTAGGAGTTTGGGGCAAATAAGTGGATGTTGGAATCATTCAGCAAGAGAGAGGAAAAGCGGCACCTAGAGCAGTGATCGGCTCCGTCACACCCATATTAGGCTTGGAGTCGGTCAGCTATCTCCACAGGGTAGCTGAGTATTTGATTCTGGAGCGGGGCTGGAGTTATAGGTTTGGATGTTCCAAGTGCGTGGGAGGTTATTGAAACCATGCAGTGGCCAGGGAGGATGCTTGGTGAGCATGATCTAAAAGGGCTGAGATGCCTGTGAATCACTGACTAATTTGTGTATTTTTAGTAGAGATGGGGTTTCACCATGTTGGCCAGGCTGGTCTCGAACTCCTGACCTCAAATGATCCGCCTGCCTTGGCCTCCCAAAATGCTGGAATTACAGGTGAGTCACCGTGCCTGGCCAACCTGTGTAATTTTTTATGCTAGGTCTGATAAAGAGGTGGATAGTCATAGACAAGTAGGATTGGGTTAAACAGAAAAAAAAAAAAAAAAAAAAAAAAAAGAAAGGATCTTCTGCCAGTAAACTGGGGGAACTTAGCCAGGCCTGTTTGTTCAGATTCTTCTCTGTGTCCTGTGTCTTCAGAGATAAGATGTTCCTCTCCTCCCGGGATAGGGAGGGCTGCTCTCACATGAGAGTCTTACAACCTGCTTTAGGAGAGAAGAGAAAAATGTGAGAATAACCTTCATGCCTTGGATATTTTTTTCAAGTGCCAAGGTGCTTGTTTATTACTAAGAACCTATGATGTGCCTGGCCCTGAGCTGGCTTCCAGGACACAATTATTTTCTAATAACCACATTTCAGAGGCTTGTGGGGGAACTTGCCTCTTTCATTCATCCGATATTTAATAAAGATGACTATCTTTCATTCATCTATCCATCTTCTATTCATCTATTCACCCACTCATTCCTGCATCCATCCACCCACCCATTCATCCATTCACCGATCCATTCATTCATCCACTCATCCATCCATTCATCCACTCATCCATCTATCCATTCATGCACTCACCCACCAACCCCTTCTTCCATCCATGCAGCCATCTTTCATTAATCCATCCGTCTTCTATTCATCTATTCACCCATTCATTCCTCCATCCATCCACCCACCCATCAATCCATCTATCTGCTCATGCATCCATCTATCGTCTGTCCACTCATCCACCCATCCATTCATTCATCCAGCAAATAGTCACTAAATGCTCAGTTTGCCCAAATATATCCACTTGAACTCTCTGCGAGGTCTGTGAAGCAGAATGGTCACCTGGGTTCTTGTTAGACATGAAGAATCTCCGCAGGATCTTCCGTATCAGAAACTGCATTTTAACAAATGATTCCTATGTGAATCAAATCTTGAGGGATACTGCTATAAACTTTACCAATATTGACAAGAGTTGCCGAAAAGATTGGGAGGAAGCATGGTCAATGCTGGCATACACTGGTGACTCCATAAATAGTAGGACTGCTATTTTCAATTTTTATTATTGTAGCTTCCAGAATTGGACAGATTAGCACTAGACTAGCTCTTTTTTTTTTGTTTGGGACGGAGTTTTGCTCTTGTCACCCAGGCTGGAATGCAATGGCACGATCTCAGCTCACTGCAACTTCCTTCTTCCGAGTTCAAGTCATTCTCTTGCCTCAACCTCCTGAGTAGCTGAGATTACAGGTACCCACTACCATGCCCAGCTAATTTTTGTATTTTTAGTAGAAGGGGGCTTTCACCATGTTGGCCAGGCTGGTCTCGAGCTCCTGACCTCAGGTGATCCACCCGCCTCGGCCTCCCAAAGTGCTGGGATTACAGGGGTGAGCCACCGCGCCCGGCCTAGACTAGCTCTTTGTTTGCAAGGTTTGTTTGCAAGATTTGTTTGCAATTTGGGTTCTTATTCAGGGAGGACTTATAGAGGATTGCCTCTTCTGAAGTATACTTATGGCTCTGAGTTTTCTAAATCACTGAAGAGGTAACACTGATCCTGTCTCCTCTCTCTCCTCTCCCCAGGAGGAATTACTCATCTGGACACCAGAGCCCTGCTAAGCCTGGTTGCAGCCACAGAAATCCTGGGTGGTCACCATGTACCCACATCTCAGCCTTCTGCAGAAGACCTGTGCCCTGATATGCCCATCTCCTGTGGGAGAACCCTGGGGACACGCTCACTGTCCACAGTCAGGAACATGAGTGATGCTTCTGTGGACACCAAGAGGCAGCCAAACAAGAGAAAGCTGATCAGAAGGGCAGCATTCAGCCCAGTTCCTTCAAGGTCACCTGCGAGGCCAGAGGGTCCTATGACTTCCGGGAGGCTGGACGCCAGAGGCCAGGGATGGGACCCTGGAGGCCCCAGGATCCCAGTGTATCCCGTGCCCACTGAGCAGTCACACCCTGCACACTCAAGGCTGAGGCACCAGTCACATTCCCACACCAGGACCGGAGACAGTAAGTCCTTGCCTTTTTAATCTTCTAACTAGACATTGGCCCTGCCAGTGTTTAAATGTCTTTGATTCTTTATTGGTCTAGTAGACGTTGAAACTGTGCCTGATGCCAGAGGATGGGCAAATTGGTTGCAGCTTCACGCAGTTTAGAGTCAACTAGTGAAGACAAGTTTGAAACAAAGTATCACAATAAAACAGGATGATGCGGAGGATGGGGGAAGCATGTAGCATTCAGGCAGGTAGGGTGAACCTAGGGGAGGGAATCAGGAGTTTCTCTGCTAGTGAAATTTAAGCTGCATTGAGGAGTTAACCAGCAAAGATGGCGTCCACATGATGTAAGCATTTAGTGGATGTTTCTTCTCCCTCCTTCCAACCTCTTTTTGTTTTTTTGGTTTTTTTTTTGAGACAGAGTCTTGCTCTGTTGCTAGGCTGGAGTGCAGTGGCAGGATCTCAGTTCACTGCAACCCCTGCCTTCCAGGTTCAAGCGATTCTCCTGTCTCAGCCTCCTGAGTAGCTGGGACTACAGGCATGCACCATCATGCCCAGCTAATGTTTGTATTTTTAGTAGAGACGGGGTTTCACCATGTTGGCCAGGATGGTCTTGATCTCTTGACCTCATGATCTTCCTGCATCGGCCTCCGAAAGTGCTGGGATTACAGGCGTGAGCCACGGTGCCCGGCCCCAACCTCCTCTTTCTCTCTTCCTCCTTTTCTTCTCCTCCTGCTTCCCTCTCCTTTTCTCCCTGACCCTCCCCTTCCTTTCTTCCCCTCGTTCTTTTCTCTTCTTCCCCTTTCTCCTCCCCCTTCTTCTCCTCCTTCAATTATTTTATTTATTTATTTACTTATTTATTTTTCGAGACCAGATCTTGCTCTGTCTTGCTCCACCCAGGCTGGAGCACAGTGGCATGATCTGGGCTCACTGCAACCTCCGCCTCCCAGGTTCCAGCGATTCTCCAGCCTCAGCCTCCCAAGTAGCTAAGATTACAGGCAACACGCCCGGCTAATTTTTGTACTTTTAGTAAAGACGGAGTTTCACCATATTGGCCAGGAAGGTCTCGAACTCCTGACCTTAGGTGATCTGCCCACCTCAGCCTCCCAAAGTGCTGGGATTACAGGCGTGAGCTGCCACACCTGGCCCTCCTTCAGTTATTTTTAAAATGAATTACTATTTGTTTCTTGAGTCCTTCCAGTCATGGACAAAGCCTGTAGTTCCTTTTTGTCCAGATCTCAAGCTAAGGATGGTTTTTACTGGCCGGGTGCAGTGGCTCACGCCTGTAATCCCAGCACTTTGGGAGGCTGAGGCAGGTGGATCACTTGAGGTCAGGAGTTTGAGACCAGCCTGGCCAACATAGTGAAACCCCATCTCTACTAAAATACAAAAAATTAGCTGGGCTTGGTGGCGGGCGCTTGTAATCCCAGCTACTTGGGAGGCTGAGACAGGAGAACCACTTGAACCTGCGAGGCAGAGATTGCAGTGAGCTGAGATCACGCCACTGGACTCCAGCCTGGGTGACAGAGTGAGACTCTGTCTTAGAAAAAAAAAAATAGGATGGTTTTTACATGTTTGAAGGATTGGGGAAATCAACAACAACAAAAGAGGAAGACAGAGCAGGGTTCTCACGGCCTGTGAAAGCTAAGATACTCACTCTGGGCCCTTACTGAAAGTTTGCCAAGACCTGGAATATATTATTTTTTATTTTATTTTATTTATTTATTTTTTGAGACAGAGTCTCTCTGTGTTGCCCAGGCTGGAGTGCAGTGGCGCCATCTCGGCTCACTGCAACCTCCGCCTCCCGGGTTCAAGTGATTCTCCTGCCTCAGCTTCCCAAGTAGCTGGAATGACAGGTGTGTACCATCACACTTGGCCTGGAATATATTATTAACGTGATTTTCACTTGTTTCTTTTTACATGTGTGTGTGTGGGGAGGGGCTGCTAGAAAGTTTTAAAACACATATATGGCTTGCATTGCATTTCCACTGTAAGAGCTGCTTTAGAGCGTTTCCAGGGTCTGTCCCAGAGCAAGGCACATGTAAGGTAGGGAGGGACAGGGAGGCCAGTGGTTATTCTTGTACATCTCTGACTTCAGAGTTCTGGATTTGAACCCTTGGTTGTGAACACATTGCTGAACCCATTGGTTCTCAGTGGCTCATCGTTCAATGTGGCTCTAAGAGCATTTAATGATATAGCACATTGGCCAGGTATGGTGGCTCACACCTGTAATCCCAGTGCTTTGGGAGGCCAAGGCAGATTGCCTGAGCCCAGGAGTTCAAGACCACCCTGGGCAAAATGGTAAAACCCCATCTCTACAAAAAAATTAGCCAGGCTTGGTGGTGGGTTCCTGTAGTTCCAGCTACTCGGGAGGCTGAGGTGGGAGGATGGGTTGAGCCCGGGAGGCAGAGGTTGCAGTGAGCCAAGATCACGTCACTACACTCCACTCCAGCCTGGGTGACAGAGCAAGACCCTGCTTCAAAAAAAAAAAAAAAAAAAAAAAGAGGCCGGGCGCGGTGGCTCATGCCTATAATCCCAGCACTTTGGGAGGCCGAAGTGGGCAGATCACCTGAGGTCAGGAGTTCGAGACCAGCCTGACCAACATGGAGAAACTCCGTCTCTACTAAAAATGCAAAAATTAGCAGGGCGTGGTGGCACACGCCTGTAATCCTAGCTACTCAGGAGGCTGAGGCAGGAGAATCGCTTGACCCCAGGAGGCAGAGGTTGCAGTGAGCCAAGATCATGCCATTGTACTCCAGCCTGGGCAACAAGAGCGAAACTCCATCTAAAAAAAGGAGACAGAGAGATAGCACAAATTCAAACACTTAACACAATGCCTGGCTCACTGAAAGCATCAGGTAGAGGATGCCTCTTTTAAGTCATTTGCTGAAGACCCTCTAAGTCACTACCTCCTAGAGCCAAATATGCTCTTTACATATTTCAGGAGAGCTCAGTGCACCTCAGCCTTCTGGGCTTTCCCAGTCTGGCCTCACGGGAATGCTTCCTTGCTGTCCTTCTCAGCTGCTTCTGTGAACACTTGAGATTAGCAGCTGGTCATGATGTTACCTGAGCTGGCTAACACCACAGGTGTGCCCAGGAGACCATGAAGAGCAGTAGGGCGAGGCTGTCATGAGGCCAACTGTGCAATGAGAAGGGGTCCTCCTAGCAGCTGGGAAGTGCCATACAGCTTCTGCTGGGGAGCTGGAGGAAGTACGAGTCAGCTCCCGCCTGGCCAGCCAGTAAGAGCAGGGCAAGGTGTTGGCACTGGACATTTGGGAGTGTACGTGCCACCAGCTCCTGTCATCTGCTTTGTTTCCAAACTCAGAGTGAAGCAGACCTGTCTTGTGGACACTAACTTCCTTCATTCATTCCTTCGCTTGTTTGGCAAATATTTATTGAGCACCTGCTGGGTGGTAACGCCTGTGTCAAACACCATGGGATGTACAGTAAACAATGTGGTCAGGGCTTCTGCCCTTGCCAAGGCAGAAAATCAAGAAGATAAAGGTTGTAAAAAAGTCTGTGCAGCTGCAGGTCGTGGCATGTGCCTGTAGTCTTAGCTACTTTGGAGGCTGAGGTGGGAGAATCACTTGAGCTCAGAAGTCAGAGGCTGTAGTTTGTGATGATTGCTTGTGGATAGCCACTGCACTCTAGCCTGGGCAACATAGCAAGACCCCATCTCTTTTTTTTTTTTTTTTTTGAGACAGAGTTTCACTCTTGTTGCCTAGGCTGGAGTACAATGGTGAGATCTTGGCTCACCGCAACCTCTGCCTTCCGGGTTGAAGCGTTTCTCCTGCCTCAGCCTCCCAAATAGCTGGGATTACAGGCATGCATGACCATGCCTGGCTAATTTTGTATTTTTGGTAGAAATGGGGTTTCTCCATGTTGGTCAGGCTGGTCCCAAACGCCCAACCTCAGGTGATCTGCTCCCCTCGGCCTCCCAAAGTGCTGGAATTACAGGTGGAGGTTGCAGTGAGCCAAGATCATGCCATTGCACTCCAGCCTGGGCAAGGAGAGTGAAACTCTGTCTCAATAAGTAAATACATAAATAAATCTAGAGAGGGTATGTAATTTTGTTACATGCATAAATTGTATAGTGGTGAAGTCAGGGCTTTTGGGGTATCCATCACCCCAATAAGGTACATCATAGCCATTAAGTAATTTCTCATCACCCTACCGCATCTGCTCTGTCATTCCACTCTCTACATCCACATGAACACATTTTTTAGCACCCACGTATGAGTAAGAACATGCAATATTTGACTGTGTGTCTGACCTGTTTCACTTAAGATAATGACCTCCAGTTCCATCCCTGTTGCAGCAAAAGACATGATTTCACGGCTCAAAGACTTTTTTTTTATGGCTGTGTGGTATTGCGCTGTGTATATGTACCACATTTTCTTTAGCCAATCCTCTGTGGATGGACATTTAGGCTGATTTCTTATCTTTGCTATCGCGAGTAGTGCTGTGATAAACCTACAAGTGCAGGTATCTGTTTGTTTGTTTGTCTGTTTTGAGACAGAGTCTTGCTCTATCACCCAGGCTGGAGTGCATGGCGTGATCTCAGCTCACTGCAACCTCCATCTCCCGGGTTCAAGCAATTCTTGTGCCTCTGTCTTCTGAGTAGCTGGGATTACAGGCACCTGCCTCCACACCTGGCTAATTTTTGTATTTTATATTAGAGATGGGATTTCACCATGTTGGCCAGGCTAGTCTCAAACTCCTGACCTCAAATGATCTGTCCACCTCGGCCTCCCAAAGTGCTGGGATTACATGCTTAGCCACCATGCCCAGCCAGGAGTCTTTCTGATATATTGATTACTTTTTTTTTTTTTTTTTGAGTATATGCCCAGTAGTAGGATTGCTGGATCAAATGACAGTTCTATTGTTTAGTTATTTGATAATTTTTTTTTTTTTTTTTTTGAGACAGAATCTCACTCTGTCGCCCAGGCTGGAGTGCAGGGGCGCGATCTCGGCTTACTGCAAGCTCCGCCTCCCAGGTTCACGCCATTCTCCTGCCTCAGCCTCCCGAGTAGCTGGGACTACAGGTGCCCGCCACCATGCCTGGCTAATTTTTTGTATTCTTAGTAGAGACAGGGTTTCATCGTGTTAGCCAGGATGGTCTCAATCTCCTGACCTCATGATCTGCCCGCCTCGGCTTCCCAAAGTGCTGGGATTACAGGCGTGAGCCACCGCGCCCGGCCTATTTGAGAAATGTTCATACTGTTTTCCATAGAGGTCGAACTAATTTACACTCCGACCAGCAGTGTACAAGCGTTCCCTTTTCTCAGCATTTTCATCAACATCTGTTATTAAATATTTTTTGTCTTTTTTTTTTTTTTTTTGAGACGGAGTCTCTCTGTTACCCAGGCTGGAGTGCAGTGGCGTGATCTCGGTTCGCTGCAAGCTCCGCCTCCCGGGTTCACGCCATTCTCCTGCCTCAGCCTCCGGAGTAGCTGGGACTACAGGCGCCCGCCACCACGCCCAGCTAATTTTTTGTATTTTTAGTAGAGGTGGGGTTTCACCGTGTTAGCCAGGATGGTCTCGATCTCCTGACCTCGTGATCCGCCCGCCTCGGCCTCCCAAAGTGCTGGGATTACAGGCGTGAGCCACCGTGCCCGGCCTGTCTTTTAAATAATAGTCAATAGTAACACACTTTAATGATCTACTGCATGGGATGATGGCCATAGTTAGCAATCATGTATATTTAAACATTGCTAACAAAGCCTTTTTTTTTTGAGACAGGGTCTCACTCTGTCCCCCAAGCTGGTGTGCAGTGGTGTGATCATAGCTCACTGCTACCTCTCCCTCCCTGGTTCAGGTGATCCTGCTGCCTCAGCCTCCTGAGTAGCTGAGACTACAGGTGCATGCCACCAGACCTGGCTAATTTTTGTATTTTTGTTTTTTTGAGTTGGAGTTTCATTCTTATTGCCCAGGCTGGAGTGCAATGGCGCAATCTCGGTCACCGCAACCTCTGCCTCCTGGGTTCAAGCGATTCTCCTGCCTCAGCCTCCTGAGTAGCTGGAATTACAGGTATGCACCACCACGCCTGGCTAATTTTGTATTTTTAGTAGAGACAGGGTTTCTCCATGTTGGTCAGGCTGTTCTTGAACTCCCGACCTCAGGTGATCCACCTGCCTTGGCCTCCCAGAGTGCTGGGATTACAGGCGTGAGCTACCATGCTGGGCTAATTTTTGTATTTTTTGTAGAGATGGGGTTTCGCCGTGTTTCCCTAGCTTGTCTCAAACTCCTGGGCTCAAGCTATCCACCCACCTCAGCCCCACAAAGCGCTGGGATTACAGGCATGAGCCACCTCGTCCAGCCTAATAAAGCCTATTTTAAACATTCTCGTCCCCGCAAAAAGTGCTAAGTAGGTGATGTGATAGATATGTTAATTAGCTTGATTTATGGCTGGGCACGATGGTTTACGCCTGTTAATCTCAGCACTTTGGGAGGCCAAGGTGGGCGGATCATCTGAGGTCAGGAGTTCGAGACCAGACAGGCCAACATGGCAAAATCCCGTCTCTACCAAAAGTACAAAAAAATTAGCCAGGCGTCGTAGCGCATGCCTGTAATCCCAGCTACTCAGGAGGCTAAAGGAGGAGAATCTCTTGAACCCGGGAGGCGGAGGTTGCAGTGAGCCGAGATCGCGGCCCTGCACTGCAGCCTGGGTGACAGAGCGGAGCGCCTTCTCAAACAAAAAGAAAAACAAAAACAAAAATTAGCTTGATTTAATCTGTCTCCAATGTGTTCACGGATCGAAATATCACATTGTACTCTGTAAATATATACAATATGTGTCAGTTAACCTTTTTTTTTAAAAGTAGATTAGAAGTGTTTTAATTAAATTGTCAACATCTTAGGGAATTTTTGTTAACTCTGAAGATTTCACATGACTAGCTAGATATTTGGTTATTGCAGTGTCTGCAGCATTGGGGAGAGTGTGTCCACCGGGGTCATTTTTTGGGGTTCAGATTTTCCTGAAATGCCCTCATCCAGGGTCCAGCTCAGCTCCATCCTCACCTTCTTCCTCTACTCACTCAGAACATCTTGGTTTCCCCTCTCCTTGAAATAGTTTGTGGATTTTTGCCAGGCGCACTGGCTCATACCTGTAATCCCAGCACTTTGGGAGGCCTAGGCAGGCAGATCACCTGAGGTCAGGAGTTCGAGACCAGCCTGGCCAACATGGTGAAACTCCGTCTCTACTAAAAATACAAAAATTAGTTCGGTGTGGTGGTGTGTGCCTGTAGTCCCAGCTATTCAGGAGGCTGAGGCAGGAGAATCGCTTGAACCTGGGAGGCTGAGGTTGCAGTGAGCCAAGATCGCACCACTGCACTTCAGCCTAGGTGACAGAGCGAGACTCTGCCTCAAAAAAAAAAAAAAAAAAAAAAGCTTGAGGGTTTTTTCCGAAGTAACAGCTCTCTTCTAGATATTAGTTAAGAAGTCCAGGTGGAGTGTGGTGGCTCACATCCATAATCCCAGCACTTCAGGAGGGCGAGGCAGGAGGATTTGCTTCAGCCCAGGAGTTGGAGACCAGTCTAGCCAACATGGCAAAACTCCATCTCTTCAAAAAATACAAAAATTAGCCAGGCATGGTGGTGTGCACCTGTAGTCCCAGCTACTCGCGAGGCTGAGGTGGGAGGATGGCTTAAGCCTGGGAGGTCGAGGTTGCATTGAGCTATGATAACACCACTGCACTCCAGCCTGGGTGACAGAGGGAGACCCTGTCTCAAAAAACAAAAACAAAAGCAATGCCCAGTGGCAGGTTCACTTACTATTATGAAATCCAAACAGAAAAGTCCAACTTCTTTGATTCTGTTGCAGAGGTCAATAAGAGCCTCTTTGAAGTGACTTCACATAGGCAACAAAAATTCATTTGGAGTTCGGGCTCAGTGGTGCACGCCTGTAATCCTACACTTTGGGAGGCTGAGGTGGGAGGATTGCTTGAGGCCAAGAGTTCAAGACCAGCCTGGCCAACACAGCAAGACCTCACCTCTATAAAAGAAAAAACAATTGAAAAAAAAAGAAGGCCAGGCACGATGACTCACGCCTGTAATCCCAGCACTTTGGGAGGCTGAGGTGGGTGGATCACGAGGTAAGGAGTTCGAGACCAGCCTGTTCAACATGGTGAAACCCCATCTCTATTAAAAATACAAAATTAGCCAGGCGTGGTGGCACACACCTGTAATCCCAGCTACTCAGGAGGCTGAGGCAGGAGAATCACTTGAACCTAGGAGGCGGAGGTTGCAGTGAGCCGAGATTGCGCCCATGCGTTCTAGCCCGGGTGACAGTGCGAGACTCCATCTCAAAATAATAATAATAATAAGTAAAAATAAAAAAAATTTATTTGGAAAAGTGAAGGCCTCCATCCTCCACAAAAACAGGGAAGTCAATGAAGTGGACATGAGTCAGTTGGTGTGTGGCATTTGTATCAGCTATCATCGTGTAACAAATTACTCCAAAATGAATGGGCTCAAAACAACATTTATTATCTACAGTTCCAGTGGGCCTGGACTCTGGGCTGGGTTTTCTGCCTCAAGGTCTCTCCTAGGCTGGTATCCAGATGTCATCCAAGGCTGTCCTCACTGTAAGGATCAGCTAGGGGAGGACTGACATCTAAGCTCACTGTTGGCAGGATTTAGTCCCAGTGGCTATTAGATTCAGGCCCTCAGTGTCAGCCGGGTGTGATGGCTTAGGCCTGTAATCCCAGCACTTTGGGAGGCCGAGACGGGTGGATCACCTGAGGTTGGGAGTTTGAGACCAGCCTGACCAACATGGAGAAACCCCACCTCTATTAGAAATACAAAATTACTGAGCGTGGTGGTGCATGCCTGTAATCCCAGCTACTCGGGAGGCTGAGGCAGGAGAATCGCTTGAACCCAGGAGGGGGAGGTTGCAGTGAGCCGAGATCAAGCCATTGCACTCCAGTCTGGGCAACAAGAGCAAAACTCCATCTCAAAAACAAACAAACATACAAACAAAAAGAAAAAATTAGCCGGATGTGGTGGCACGTGCCTGTGGTCTCAGCTATTCGGGAGCTGGGGCAGAAGAATCACTTGAACCTGGGAGGTGGAGGTTGCAGTGAGCGGAGATCGCACCACTGCACTCCAGCCTGGGCGACAGAGCGAGACTCTGTCTCAAACAAAACAAAACAAAACAAAACAAAACAAAACAAAACAAAACCAAACCCTCAGTGTCATTGCCACGTGGCTTTCTCCCAGGTGGCCACTTGTTTTTTCAAAGCATGCAAGCCAAGAAGGAGCTAGATAGAGTGCAGTGAGATGGAAATCGCAGTCTTTTGTAACCTCATCACAAAAGTGACACACCATTGCTTTTGCCGGTTTCTGTTCCTTAGAACTGAGTCATTAGGTTCAGCTCACACTGGAGGCAAGGCATATTAGGCCATTCTTGCATTGCTGTAAAGAAATACCTGAGACTGGGTAATTTATTTCTTTATTTCTTATTTTTATTTATTTATTTTTTTTGAGACGGAGTTTCGCTCTTGTTGCCCAGGCTGGAGTGCAATGGCATGATCTCAGCTCACTGCAACCTCGGCCTCCCGGGGCTCAAGCGATTTTCCTGCCTCAGACTCCAGAGTAGCTGGGATTACAGGCATGCACCATCACGCCTGGCTAATTTTGTATTTTTAGTAGAGACAGGCTTTCTCCATGTTGGTCAGGCTGGTCTCAAACTCCTGACCTCAAGTGATCTGCCCGCCTCAGCCTCCCAAAGTGTTGGGATTACAGGCGTGAGCCACCAGGCCCGGCCTATTTTTAAAATTTTGTGAGACAGAGTCTTGCTCTGTTGCCCAGGCAGGAGTGCAGTGGCGAGACCTCAGCTCACTGCAAGCTTCACCTCCTGGGCTCAAGTGATTCTCCTGCCTCAGCCTTCTGAGTAGCTGGGATTACAGGCACGCGCCACCACGCCTGGCTAAGTTTTGTATTTTTAGTAGAGACGGAGTTTCACCGTGTTGGCCAGGCTGGTCTCAAACTCCTGAG
Source organism: Pan troglodytes (assembly GCF_028858775.2). Lineage (NCBI taxonomy): Eukaryota > Metazoa > Chordata > Mammalia > Primates > Hominidae > Pan > Pan troglodytes. Next base: position 11,805,028 of record NC_072418.2, on the reverse strand, counting down.
CTCAAGTGATGTCCTCTCCTTGGCCTCCCAAAGTGCTGAGATTACAGGCATGAGCCACTGCACCTGGCCAACACTACCCATCTTTTAGGCATCCAACCTCAGGTTGCATGGAGCCCCAGATTAGAGTCAACTCCCTCCTTGTGGGTCCAACCCACTGTTGTCACCTAAGGGGCATGGACCTATATCTTATTCATCACCCACCTCGGCAGTGTCACTCTGAGCCCCCTGGGGGCAGGGGCTGTAACCCTCAGTCACTGTCACGTCCTCATACCTGACACTTTCCCTGGTACCTGTCAGCCCCTGGCAAAAATCTGACATTGTGAACTGAATCATTGCCCCCTCTTCTCCCGCCCCACTACCAGCTCCTTTACTGCTATTTACAGCGTGTTTTAATTTCCTAGGGCTGCAGTGACAAAGTACCACAGACTAGGTGACTTCAACAACAGAAATTTGGTGTCTCACCGTTTTGGAAGCCCAAAGTCCGAGATCAAGGTGTGGACAGGGTTGGTTCCTTCTGGGGCTGTGGAGGGAAGGATCTGTCCTATGTCTCTCTCCCAGCGTCTGGTTGTTTGCTAATTTTTTTTTTTTTTTTTTTTTTGAGACAGAATCTCACTCTGTTGCCCAGCTGGAGTGCAGTGGCGCGATCTTGGCTCACTGCAACCTCTGCCTCCCAGGTTCAAATGATTCTCCTGCCTCAGCCTTCCCAGTAGGTGGAATTGCAGGTGCCCACCATGATGCCCAGCTAATTTTTGTATTTTTAGTAGAGATGGGGTATTGCCATGTCAGCCAGGCTGGTCTGGAACTCCTGGCCTCGAGCCATCCTCCCGCCTCGGCCTCCCAAAATGCTGAGATTACAGGTGTGATCCACCACGCCCGGCCTTATTTGCTGACAATCTTCGAGGTTCCTTGGCTTGTGGATACCTCACTCCAATCTTTGCCGTCATCTTCATATGGGCTTATCTCTGTGTATGTCTGTCTTGGTGCCCAAATTTCCTCCCCAACCTTTTTTTTTTTTTTGAGATGGAGTCTCACTCTGTCACCCAGGCTGGAGTGCAATGGCATGGTCTTGGCTCACTGCAACCTCCGCCTCCCGGGTTCAAGCGATTCTCCTGCCTCAGCCCCCTCCCCAAGTAGCTGGGACTATAGGCATGTACCACCATGCCTGGCTAATTTTTGTATTTTTAGTAGAGATGGGGTTTCACCATGTTGGCCAGGCTGGTCTGTAACTCCTGACCTCGTGATCCACCCACCTCGGCCTCCTAAAGTGCTGGGATTACAGGCGGGAGCCACCACACCCGGCCTCAAATTTCCCCTTTTTAAGGGGACACCAGTCCTATTGGATTAGAGCCCACCCTGGTAGCCTCATTTCCAATATTTCTAAATAAGGTCACATTCTGAGAGGTACTGGGCATTAGGACATCAACGTCTATTTTTCAGGGGGACACAATTCAACCCATGGGGCTTCTGGCTTCAGAGTCACCCATACTTGAGACCATAATTATCTTTGCCTCTACCCTTTACATAATTCAGTAAATATGGAGAGATGGACTTAATAAGTATAATAGGGGATTGAGCTGAGGGCTGGAGACCCCACAGCAAGTCCTGGCGGGCATCTTAATCCTGCTTTTAAGATTTACAATCAGGAAAGAGCAGGTGTGCTTTTTTTTTTAAAAAAAATTATTTTTGGACAAGATCTTGCCCCGTCACCCAGGCTGAAGTGAGGCATGGTAATGGCTCACTGCAGCCTTGAACTCTTAGGCTCAAACAATCTTCCCACCTCAGCCTCGTGAGTAGCTGATACTACAGGTGTGCACCAACATGCTTGGCTAAATTTTTTTTTTTTTCTTTGAGACAGAGTCTCACTCTGTCGCCCAGGCTGGAGTGCAGTGGCATGATCTTGGCTCAATGCAACCTCCACCTCCTGGGTTCAAGTGATTCTGCTGCCTCAGCCTCCCGAGAAGCTGGGTTTACAGGTGCACACCACCACACTCAACTAATTTTTGTATTTTTAGTAGAGACAGGGTTTTGCCATGTTGGCCAGGCTGGTCTCGAACTCCTGACCTTGTGATCCACCCGCCTTGGCCTCCCAAAGTGCTGAAATTACAGGTGTGAGCCACCGCACCCGGCCGCCTGGCTAATTTTTTAACTTTCTGTAGAGATGGGGGTCTTGCTGTGTTGCCCAGGCTGGTCTCAAACTTCTGGGTTCTACTGATCCTCCCACCTCGGCTTTCCAAAGTGCTGGGATTACAGGCATGAGCCACCGTGCCAGCCCAGATGTGCCTTTGAAACCTCTGTTTTTCAGGTTCCATTGCCTGGGGAGGATAAAAGCAAACAGATTTAGTAATTGCAAATAATTGCAAGAAAATATTTCCTTGGCCCTGCCCCACTCCTGCTTTTCTGAAGTCTCTCAAAGTCTCCCCCAGGGTGACTGCAGGTGTCTCGCACCCTCTCACAGATAAACATGCTTGATGCCACTTCACCAGCTTTGCTGGAAGGGCACCGGGAGTCCTCATTTCAGCCTCACAGCAATGCTGCAAAGTAGGTGTTGTCATTACCCATTTCAAATGCACAAAACACTGAAGTCGCTGCCCAAGAAGGCACACCTGGGAACTGGTGGAGTTGTCATTTTTGTTTCTTTCTTTTCTTTTTTTTTTTTTGAGACGGAGTCTCCTCTGTCGCCCAGGCTGGAGTGCAGTGTACGATCTCAGCTCACTGCAAGCTCCACCTCCCGAGTTCAAGCAGTTCTCCTGCCTCAGCCTCCTGAGTAGCTGGGATTACAGGCACCCGCCACCACAACCAGCTAAGTTTTATATTTTTAGTAGAGATGGTGTTTCACCATGTTGGCCAGGCTGGTCTCAAACTCCTGACTTTGTGATCCACTGGCCTTGGCCTCCGAAAGTGCTGGGATTACAGGTGTGAGCCACTGCGCCCGGCCTATCATTCCCATCTTTATGTCTGTGTGTACTCAGTGTTTAGCTCCTTAGAGGTGAAAACACGTGGTATTTGGTCTTCTGTTTTGCATTAATTCACTAAGAATAATGGTCTTTGATTTAAACCCAGTGTGTCTGATTCCCTAGCTTGTGCTTAAAACCCCACCTCAATAAATCATTAGCCCAGGTTGATGGGACAGAAAGCAGGTCAGAAGAAGGAAGGGCATAGCCATGTGAGAAGGGAAGCCCTTCGGGGATTTGAACTCAGGTGAATCTGACTTCAAAGCCATGTATACTCTTATTTTCACCTTTTGAAGGTGAAATTAGAATTTGTATGCAGTAACATGCAAAAATGCAAGGGATTTCCCCCAAAATCTTATCATAAAAAATTCAAACATAGAAATAATTTTGCAGGCCAGGTGCAGTGGCTCATGCCTGTAATCCCAGCACTTTGGGTGGGGGTCAAGGTGGGAGGATCACTTGAGCCCAGGAGGTCAAGGATGCAGCGAACTATGATTGTGTCACTGCACTCAGAGCCCGGGTGACAGAGTGAGACCCTGTCTCACAAAAGAAGAAAGAAGAAGGAGGAGGACGAGGAAGGAAGGAAGAAGGAAGAAGAGGAAGAGGTTTCAGAAAGAGAGAGAAAGAGAGAAAGAAAGAAAAAGAGAGAGACAGAAAGAAATAAAGAAGAAAGAAAGAGAAAGAAGAAAGAAAGAAAAGAAGGAGGAGGAGAAGGAGAAGAAGAAGAAGAGGAAGGACAAGAAGGAGAAGGAGGAGGAGGAAGAGGCGGCGGTGGCGAAGGAGGAGGAGAGTAGTTCCAGATTAGGCTGGGCAATGGAGCGAGACCTTATTTCTACAAAAAAGTAAAAAATTAGCTGGGCGTGGTAGTGCATGCTTGTAGTCCCAGCTACTTAGGAGGCTGAGATGGGAGGATTGCTTGAGCCCAGGAGGTCAAGGGTGCAGTGAACTACGATTGTGCCACTGCACGCCACAGCCTGGGCAACATAGCAAGACCTTGTCTCTAAAAATAAATAAATAAATAAATATAAAAGTAAACAAAAAGTTCTTCACGCAGAGCATTAACTAGAGGACAGTATTCACGTATAGAATTTTATCTTTTGAGGTCAAGTTTATACTCAATTAAATGCACAGACCTCAAGTGTACGTTGGCTAAGTTTGGACAAATGCAAACATCTGTCTAACCCAAATCCCTACTAAGATATAGAACATCAGCATCACCACAGAAAGATATAGAATACTATCCTCCTCTATTTTTCCTTTATATGGAGGTATAATTTATACTCACGAAAATCCACACATCTTAAGTGCTCAATAAACTGTTCTGAGAGCCATAGCTTTTAGCCACCGGACTATACTTGAAGTCATGTCTCTTCTTGATAACTGGACTTTTCTTTAGTCTAGACTCTTTTGGCCGGGCACAGCGGCTCATGCTTGTAATCCCAGCACTTTGGGAGGCTGAAGAGGGCAGACCACCTGAGGTCAGGAGTTTGAGACCAGCCTGGCCAACATGGTGAAACCCTGTCTCTACTAAACACACAAAAAATTACCTGGGCGTGGTGGCGGGTGCCTGTAATCCCAGCTACTCGGGAGGCTGAGGCAGGAGAATTGCTTGAACCCAGGAGGCGGAGGTTGCAGTGAGCCGAGATCATGCCACTGCACTGTAGCTTGGAGGGCAGAGTGAGACCCTGTCTCAAAAAAAAAAAAAAAAAAAAAAAAAGACTCTTTGGTATTGACATCAATCAGTGGTTCTCAATTAGGAGAGATTTTGTCCCCAGGGGACAGTTGGCAATATCTGGAGACATTTTGGTTGTCACACCTGGGAAGTGGAGTGAGGCTGAGGCAGGAGAATAGCTTGAACCCAGGAGCTGGAGGTTGCAGTGAGCTGCAATCGCACCACTGCACTCCAGCCTGGGCGACGGAGCGAGACTCCATCTCAAAACAAAAATGAAAACAAAACAAAGGGGTACAGAAAATACACGGCATCTGCTTTGTTCATCTCTCTCTTTTTGTTTGTTTTGTTTTAAGAGATGGGGTCTTGCCCTGTCACCTAGGCTGGAGTGCAGTGGTGTGATCATAGCTCACTGCAGCTTCCAACTCCTGGGCACAAGTGATCCTCCTTTCTCAGCCTCTCAAGTAGCTGGGACTACAGGTAACACCGTGCCTGTCTAAATTTTTTATTTTTTTATTTTGTAGAGACAGGATCTCACTATGTTGCCCAGGCTGGTCTTGAACTCCTGGGCTTAAATAATTCTCCTGTCTCAGCCTCCCAAATAGCTAGGACTTCAGGCTGGTGCCACCACACCTGGCTAAGTTTTTTATTTGTTTAGAGATGGGGTCTCACTATGCTGCCCAGTCTGGTCTTGAACTCCTGGCCTCAAAGAGATCCTCTAGCATCAGCCTCCTGAATCTTGTTCTCCTCTCTCTCTCTCTCCTTTTCTCTTTTTTTCCTTTGAGACAAGGTCTTGCTCTGTTGCCCAGGCTGGCGTGCAGTGGTGCGATCTCGGATCACTGCAACCTTCATTTCCTGGACTCAAGCAATCCTCCCACCTCAGCCTTCCGAGTAGCTGGGACTACAGGCACACACCACAAAACCTGGCTAATTTTTTTTTCGTTGTTTCCTTTAATTAACATCTAAATAGATTATACATCTTCTATAATTATAATATGGAAATGTATATGAGCAAAATATACAAATTTTTTGGTAAATGCCTAGGGAAGAATGGTGTCAGTCAAGTTCATCCAAGGTCTTAAGCAGCAGCATCTATGCAGCCAGGGTGTGCTCAGCGTTTGGGGACAGAGGTAAATATCTGCAATCCATGCATCCCTTTGATTTCTTCTTGTAGTGACTGATTCACTATTTGGTGCTGCTGAATAGTTCTCTTCTCCTTAACTTCTTCTGATTCAATTTTAATTTCATACATGACCCCACAACCTCTTGAAATGTCAGTGACTTTGATAGCTGTAGCTCGAGGAAACTTTTCTTTTTTCTTTTTTTCCTTTTTTTTTTTTTTTTTTGATGTTGTCTCACTCTGTCACCCAGGCTGGAGTGCAGTGGCACCATCTCGGCTCACTGCAACCTCTGCCTCCCAAGCTCAAGCGATTCTGTCTCACCCTCCCGAGTGGCTGGGATTACAGGTGCCCGCCACCATGCCTGGCTAATTTTTGTATTTTTAGTAAAGACGGGGTTTCACAATGTTGGCCAGGCTGGTCTTGAACTCCTGACCTCGTGATTCACCCGACTTCGCCTCCCAAAGTGTTGGAATTACAGGCGTGAGCCACCGCGCCCGGTGAGGAAACTTTTTTTGAGAATTTGGGTCATTCTGAGCTCCCCCTCAGTCTGGGAGGCAAACATCCAATGGACACAGTGAAGAGGATGCCCACAGATCGTGGAGCAGAGGTGCTGCGGCAGCCGGGCTCCATGCTGCTATGCCCGGCCCACCTAATTAAAAAAATTTTTTTTTTTTTGTAGAAATGGGGTCTCACTATGTTGCCCACGCTGGTCTTGAACTCCTCCCAGGCTCAAGCAATCCTCCAGTCTCAACCTCCCAAAGTGTTGGGATTACAAGCATGAGCCGCCACACCTGGCCTTGTTCTTCTCTTCTTCTTTTTTTTTTTTTTTTGAGAGCCTTGCTCTGTCACCCAGTCTGGAGTGCAGTGGGCTGATCTCGGCTCACTGCAACCTCTGCCTTCCAGGTTCAAGTGATTCTCCTGCCTCAGCCTCCCAAGTAGCTGGGATTACAGGCATGCGCCACCACGCCCGGCTAATTTTTTGTGTCTTTAGTAGAGACAGGGTTTCACCATGCTGGCCAGGCTGGTCTCGATCTGCTGACCTCAGGTGATCTGCCCCCCTTGGCCTCCCAAAGTGTTGGGATTACAGGCCTGAGCCACCGCGCCCGGCCTTGTTCCTTCTCTTTATCCCCAGCGCTTGGTGCCTGGTGAATGGTCAATATATGAATAAATCATTCAACAAGCTTTTTTTTTTTTTTTGTCTGTGTGACACACCTATCATAGTCAGGTACCCTCGTCATATTCACACACTAGAGAGAGTTATAAGAGATGAAAACACAGATACGCGATCCTGTGGTCAAACGATTTTACAAGGAAGTTACAAGGTGCTTTGGGAACAGGGCGGGGAGCTCTGCTTTCTGTCTGGGGAGGGAGGTAGGGGAGGCCTGGAGAGAATTAGGGGACACAGAATCAGGTAAAGGGAGGGAGGGTAATTCCGGCACAGGGAAAGGCCGAGGCAAAGGCTTGGGGGTGAGAAGCGAAGTCATACGTTAGTCCAATGCAGGCCAGGTCCCGGCTCAAGGTGGGCCTTCAACGCCAGGCTGCAGCGTTTGGACTTGGTCCCGAGGGCGGTGAGAAGGCACTGAAGAATTCGGACCGGGGCGGGGCATGGCCGGTGTTGCATTTTTGAAAGGTCACTCTGTTGGCTGGGCGGGCGGAGGGGAACTGGAGGAGGGTGGAGCTGGTGGTAGAAGATGAATATGAGTAAAGAAGCTATTTCGGGAAGGCAGGCAGAGAGAGAGGATGAGGGCATGAACAGAGGTGAGGCAGTGGGCCGAGTCATTACTTAGAAGGGGTCGAGCACTGTGGCTCACGCCTGTAATCCCAGCACTCTGGGAGGCTGAGTCGGGTGGATCACTTAAGGTCAGGAGTTCAAGACCAGCCTGGCCAACGTGGTGAAACCCCATCTCTACTAAACACACACACACACACTAGCCAGGCATAGTGGCGCACGCTTGTAATCCCAGTTACTCAGGAGGTTGAGACAGGAGAATCACTTAAACCTGGGAGGCAGAGGTTGCAGTGAGCCGAGATTGGCCCACTGCACTCCAGCCTGGGTGACAGAGCAAGACTTCGTCTCAAAAAAAAAAAAAAAACAACTTTTTGTTGCAATGTAACAGACACAAGTAAAGTGTGCACAAAATGCCTGAATCTTAAGTGCGTGTCAATGAATTTTTACATATGTGTAACCATTGCACACCACGATGTAAAATGTTCCCTTCCTCTATTTTTTTTTTAATTTTAATTTTATTTTTTGAAACGGAGTCTCATACTAGCACCCAGGCTGGAGTACAGTGAGGCAGTCATGGCTCACTGCAGCCTCAACCTCCTGGGCCGAAGCAGTCCTCATGTCTCAGCCTCCAGGGTAGCTGGCACGACAGATGTGCACCACCACTCCTGGCTAATTTTTTTTTTTTTATTTTTAGTGGGGACATCTCACTATGTTGCCCAGGCTGGTCTCGAACTCCTGAGCTCAAGTGATCCTCTTGCCTCAGCCTCCCAAAGTCCTGGGATTACAGACATAAGCCACCTGCGGCCCCCTTTTTCTAGAACAGGATTTCTCAGCCTTGGCGCTTTTGACATTAGAAGCTGGGTAATACTTTGTTGTAAGGGGCTGTCCTGTGTGTTGTAGGATGTTTAGCCGCATCTCTGGCCTCCACCTATTAGACACCAGTAGCACCCCTTATCTCTCAGTTAAAACAACGTCTTTAGACGTTGCCAAATGGCAGCTGGGAGGCACAATTGCCCTCACTTGAAAACCACTGCTGGCCGGGCGCGGTGGCTTACGCCTGTAATCCCAGGACTTTGGGAGGCCGAGGCGGGCAGATCACGAGGTCAGGACATCAAGACCATCCTGGCTAACACGGTGAAACCCTGTCTCTACTAAAAATACAAAAAATTAGCCAGGTGTGGTGGCAGGCGCCAGTAGTCCCAGCTACTGGGGAGGCTGAGGCAGGAGAATCACTTGAACCCGGGAGGCAGAGCTTGCAGTGAGCTGTGATCACGCCACTGCCTCCAGCCTGAGCGACAGAGTGAGACTCCATCTCAAAAAAAAAAAAAGAAAGAAAAGAAAACCACTGCTGTAGAAAGCTCCTTCAAACCCCTTTTCCAGACAGACAGTGCCCCCATCCTCAGAACACCCTTTTTTTTTTTTTTTTTTGAGGTGGAGTCTTGCACTGTTTCCCAGGCTGGAGTGCAATGGTGCAATCTTGGCTCACTGCAGCCTCCGCCTCCCGGGTTCAAGCAATTCTCCTGCCTCAGCCTCCCGGGTAGCTGGGATTACAGGTGCACACCATCATGCCCAGCTAATTTTTTTTTTTTTTTGTATTTTTAGTAGGGATGGGATTTCACTATGTTGGCCAGGCTGGTGTCGAACTCCTGACCTCGTGATCTGCCCGCCTTAGCCTTCCAAAGTGCTGGGATTACAGGCATGAGACATCACGCTCCACCTCAGAACACTCTTTTGGCTTTTTTCCCCTCAATTCCTCTTGCCTGTCCTTGAACACATTGCAAATGGAAACATACAGGGCCCAGCTGTGCAATCTTGTGTGAGTTATGTAATTTCTTTGTGCCTCAGTTTCCCCCACTGTAAAATGGGTCAATGAAACGCACCACTTCACAGAGAAACCTCGAGAATGAAGAGCCATTCACTTCTGGGAAGGGCGTGGCTCAGAGAAAATATTGAACTCACGTCATTTGTGGATGCTGTGATTTAATGTCAGTGTCCTTTCTTCTGGTTTCGCGGATGGATGCCTGGCAAACACTAAGTTCTCGGTAAACACTTTTAGGGTCATGTTCATTTCTTCTACTGTGGGGATTTGAACCTAGACTACCTCCAGCTCCCCTGTCATTCCCTTGTGGTTTTTTTTTTTTTTTTTAGAGAGATGGGGTCTCACTATATTGCCCAGACTGGTCTCGAACTCCTTGCCTCAAGCAATCCTCCCATCTCGGCCTCCCAAAGTGCTGGGATTACAGGCATGAGCCACCATGCCTGGCTTTTTTTTTTTTTTTTTTTGAGACAAGGTCTCACTCTGTCACCTAGGCTGGATGGAGTGCAGAGGCATGATCTTGGCTTACTGCAGTCTCCACCTCCCAGGCTCAGGCCATCCTGCCACCTCAGGCTCCTGAGTAGCTGAGACTACAGGTGAGCACCACCACGCCTGGCTAATTTTTGTATTTTATTTTTTGTAGATATGGAGTCTCATTATGTTGCCCAGGCTGGTCTCAAACTCTTGGGCTCAAGCAATCCTCTAGGCTCGGCTTCCCAAAGTGCTGGGATTACAGGCATAAGCCACCATGCCCAGTGTCCCCTGTGACTTGTAAGCCTGACAATCCAGGCTGGTCTGTTCTCCTACGTGGAAACCCCATCTTATTAAGAAATGCCAACTGCTTTTCTGAGTTTCCTCTAGTTCCACCTTTTCCATGATGTTTGCCCTGGGAGACTCTCCCGTGCCATTGAAATCCACTCCCTGGCCGGGTGCGGTGGCTCACGCCTGTAATCCCAACACTTTGGGAGGCTGAGGCAGGTGGATCACTTGAGGACGGGAGTTCAAGACCAGCCTGGCCAACATGGGGAAACCCCGTCTCTACTAAAAATACAAAAGTGAGCTGGACATGGTGGCAGGTGCCTGTAACCCCAGCTACTCGGGAGGCTGAGGCAGGAGAATCGCTTGAATCCAGGAGGCAGAGGTTGCAGTGAGCCGAGATGTCACCACCGCACTCCAACCTGGGTGACAGAGCAAGACTCCGTCTCAAAAAAAAAAAAAAAAAGCTCAGACAAACAAGCCCCACTGCACCTTGCTGTTTAGTGATAACTGTGGGTTTCTCCTCCTGCTCTCTGACCCTGCCTCCTGTGTCTCTGCCACTGATCTCTCTCCCTCTTCTCTACTCAGCCGCGTCCCTCAGCCCTCTGTCTCGCTCGGCCAGCACCACCCAGCCCTGACGTCTCTTCTTTGCCCCTAGTGATGTTATCACATAAGCAAAGCTGGCTGAGGCCAGGTCAGTCTGGGGATAGCAGGAGACAGAGGTTGCCTTGCTTCTTCTTTGATTCTGCTGTGGTCCTCTCCATTTTCCCACAGAGGGGCAGGCAGACCTTTGAGAAGAGAGCACCCAGAAATCTGTACACTTCTCCCCCAGTTCCTTTTTAAAAAAACTTTTATTTTAGGTTCAAGGGTACATGGAAGGTTTGTTACAAAGGTGAACTCATGTCACGGGGGTGTGTTGTACAAATTATTTCATCATCCACGTTTTTTTTTAATTTTTAAAAAAATTTTTTTGAGACAGAGTTTTGCTCTTGTTGCCCAGGCTGGAGTGCAATGGTGTGATCTCGGCTCACTGCAACCTCCGTCTCCCGGGTTCAAGCGATTCTCCTGCGTCAGTCTCCCGAGTTCTGCGACTACAGGAATGCGCCACCATGCCTGGCTAATTTTAGTAGTTTTAGTAGAGATGGGGTTTCACCATGTTGGCCAGGCTGGTATCGAACTCCTGACTTCAGGTGATCCACCTGCCCTGGCCTCCCAAAGTACTGGGATTACAGGCATGAGCCACCGCACCTGGCCAATAGGTAATTTTTCAACCCTCACTCTTCCTCCTACCCTCCCTTTTTTTGGAGTTCCCAGTGTCTATTATTTCCATCTTTGTGTCCATGTATACTCATTGTTTAGCTCCCACTTTTAAGTGAGAACACATGGTATTTTACATCCTGTTTCTGAGTTATTTCACTTAGGATAATGACCTCCATCTCCACCATGTTGCTGCAAAGGACATGATTTCATTCCTTTTTATGGGTGTATAGTATTCCATGGCGTATACTTACCACATTTACTTTATTCATTCATCCACTGATGGACACTTATTCCACAACTTTGCTTTTGTGTATAGTACTGCAATAAACATACAGGTGCAAGTGTATTTTAGATAAGACAATTTGTTTTCCTTTGGGCAGATTTTTTTCCCTTTAGGTAGTAGTGGGATTGCTGGGTTGAATGGTAGTTCTATGTTTCATTCTTTGGGAAATCTTCATACTGTTTTCCATAGGGGCTGAACTAATTTACATTACCACCAACAGTCAGAGGCTATTTTATTTTATTTTATTTTTTTGAGACAGAGTCTCACTCTGTTGCCCAGGCTGGATCTTGCTCACTGCAACCTCTCCCTCCTAGGTTCAAGCGATTCTCCTGCCTCAGCCTCCCGAGTAGCTGGGATTACAGGCGTGCACCACCACGCCTGGCTAATTTTTTTGCATTTTTAGTAGAGATGAGGTTTTACCCTGATGGCCAGGCTGGTCTCGAGCTCCTGGCCTCAAGCAATCCACCCACCTTGGCCTCCCAAAGTGCTGTGATTATAGGCGTGAGCCATTGCACCCAGCCTAATTTTTTAAAACATACTTTAAAAACATTTATTTATTTATTTATTTATAATTTCCACTTTTATTTTAGATTCAGGAGGTACAAATTATGTTCAGGTTTGTTACATGGGTATATTCTATGACGCTGAGGTTTGGGGTACGAATGCACCTGTCTCCCAGATACTATGCATAGTACTCAATAGGTGGGTTTTCAGCCCTAGCCCCGCCTCCTGCCTCCCACCTGTAGTACCCTCCAGTGTCTCTTGTTCCCATCTTTACATCCATACCTACCCGTTGTTTACCTCACACTTATAAGTGAGAACATGCAGCATTTGATTTTCTGTCCCTGGGTTATTCATTTAGGACAACAGGGCCGGGCACAGTGGCTCATGCCGGTAATCCCAGCACTTTGGGAGGCCGAGGTGGGTGGATCACTTAAGGTCAGGAGTTCGAGACCAGCCTGGCCAACATGGTGAAAGCCTGTCTCTACTAAAAAAAAATACAAAATTAGCCAGGCATGGTGGTGCATGCCCGTAATCCTAGCTACTTGGGAGGCTGAGGCAGGAGAATCGCTTAACCCGGGAGGTGGAGGTTGCAGTGAGCCGCGATCACGCCATTGCACTTTAGCCTGGGTGACAGAGCGAGACTCCATCCCCAAAAAACAAAACAAAAACAAAAACAAACAAAACAAAAAACAAAACGAAACAAAAACCAGGAGCTATGATGACCTATCTGGAATCTAAACCCATTTTCCCAGATGCACTCCTTGTAAGAACGGGTGACCCCTGGACCTAAGGCATGATGTACCATGGCGCTTGGGGATACTTGCTGCTGTGTGCTAGAGAAAGAGGATTTGCACTGCTTACTCGGGAAGAGCACTGGTTGTGGAGTCCAGAGTCCTGGGGCCTGTTTCCAGTTCTGTTGCTGATCTTGCAGATTCTGGTGCTCTCTCTTTTTTTTTTTGAAATGGAGTTTTGCTATTGTCTCCCAGGCTGGAGTGCAATGGCGCGATCTCCGCTCACTGCAACCTCCACCTCCTGGGTTCAAGCGATTCTCCTGCCTCAGCCTCCCAAGTAGCTGGGATCGCAGGCGTGCACCGCCATGCCCAGCTAATTTTGTATTTTTAGTAGAGACGGGGTTTCACCATGTTGACCGGGCTGGTCTCAAACTCCTGACCTCAGGTAATCCACCCTCCTCGACCTCGCAAAGTGCTGCGATTATAGGTGATACTCTTTTTAGGGGCCCAGTTTTCCCATCTCTGAGGTAGGGGAAATGGAATACAGTGATTGCCCAGAAAACTCACTGGCTTGCCTTCTGTTTCTCTGCGATGATTTTTCTTAAGTGAGGGACGGGTACCTTGAGAGAGAACTAGGGTGGGAGTTTGGACAAAACTTAGGCTCAACTTTCCCCTTCCTGCCTCCCTTTCTGTTGCTTCCAGCCACTGTCTTCTCCCTGGGAAACTCCCTTCCCTTCGCTTCTCTCCATCTCCCCTGGTCTGGAGGACTCCAGCCTCTCTTTCCATCTTGATGCACATGCCACCTCCTCCAGGAAGACTTCCCTGATTCCCTGCCCCCTCCCAGTCTGGGTTTGGCATCTCCCACCTACCTCTCATTTCCAGCTTGATCACCTGTACTTGTTCATTTATCTGTTTTGGCCAGATTGCCTGCCCAGGGTGTTTCCTGGGGTTCAAGGTACGTCTATGCTGAGAGGAAGGGCTACAGAGCAAGGAGAGAAGAGAAATGGTTAATAGGAAATTGCACAGAGCATAAGCCCCAGGGGTTGCTGACAGACTTCCCTGGGCCATGAGCCCAGCCACAGGGTCATGGAGTTTGGCTCCAGGTACAAGACCCAGGAGAAGTGGGTGGCCCCGTGGGGGTGTCTGGCACGCTGAGGTCCAAATCCACTGTCTGCCTCCTTCACACTGGGCACCTGCAGGTGTCTCCTTATCTTGAAGATGGGTGATGACAGGCCGGGCACGGTGGCTCATGCCTGTAATCCCAGAGCTTTGGGAGGCCGAGGCAGGTGGATCACTTAAGGTTAGGAGTTCGAAACCAGACTGGCCAACATGGCAAAAACCGATCTCTACTAAAAACACAAAAATTAGCTGGGTGTGGTGGCGCACACCTATAATCCCAGCTACTCGGGAGACTGAGGCAGGAGAATCTCTTGAACCTGGGAGGTGGCGGTTGCAGTGAGCCAAGATCACGTCATTGCACTCCAGCCTGGGTGACAGAGCGAGACTCCATCTCAAAAAAAAAAAAAAGATGGGTGATGATAAACCCACTTCCTCTGACTGTTAGAGGCTAGAGGGGTGGGGGTCTCTTGAGTGCCTGGACAAAGGGGTACAGCAGGGGGGTGTCTTGAGGGGCATGGTACTTAAAAAAGATCACTCTGCAATCTGTGCTGGGCCGATTTGAGGGGCAAGAGCCTACTTCTGAAATGACTACTGTCATCACCCAGGCCTGCGGTGAGAAGAAGCTGGTGGAGATTGCAGGGCTGGTGAGGAGGAGGAAGAACCCCCAATCCCCTCCCTGTACCCCACACCAGCCCCTTCCTTGCCTCTCTGCTGCTGTCAAGGGCAGCTGAAGAGCTTGACCAGGGAGTGAGGGACTGCAGCCCCGAGGTGGTTTTGGAGGACTCAGAGCACGGCAGGAGTATAGCGGGTGTGGCTCTGTGGGGCTTTGGAAGGGTACGAGAAAGCCAGCCCTCAGCTCCCCTGGCAGCCAGGGAGTTCCTGCTTGGGAATGCAGCCTTGCGTACACTCCTGAACATTCCAAAACCCTCCAGAGGCAGCTGTGCCTCCCCCGAGGAGGGTCCACCCAGCTCCAGTCTGGCGGTGCCAGTCCCTGCGCAGGAGGGGGTCAGGTAGAACCTGGGGGCTTTGGAGAATGGAACAGGTCTATGCCTGGGGTCCCTGTTTTCCTTCAAGCCCAGAGGGACCCCCAGTTTGGCAACAGACTCTGGAGTCAGGCTCTGTCTGCGGTGGGGGCTCCCTCTCGGAAGGTATCAGCCTGCAGGTGTCAGTCACTGAGTGCACTGAATCATGCCAGCTGACCTTTGCCAGGAAGGCACCCACTGCTTCCCTCTAGGGCAAGCCCTGCCCCTCTTGAGAAGCTCAGCAAGGTGTGTCCTCACCACCCTCCCTGCAGCTGGGGCCAGACTGGGCTGGGTTCAGTCTCAGGGACTCTCTCGGGGGGTGAGGAGCACAGCCTGGGCGGGCAGGAGGATGGGCCGGGAGGGCCCTGCACACCCAGGGCACCGATGCAGGCCCCTGCTAGCGCTGGCCGTGAGCCTCCTCCTCACCTGCTGGCCAGGTAAGTGGGACTGGGCTGGGGCTCATTGAGGAGCTGGACGGATTCCTATGGGAGAGAGGCCGGTATGACAGATGACTTGTGCTTCCTAAGCCCCAGCAGGGACAGCCAGGAGGTCTTCTTTTGCTTTTGCTTTTGCTTTTCTGTAAATGCCTCCTCCAACCCGACCCAATGAATCTGCATTTACCAGACTGACGTGGGCGAGTTCACAAAACTGCTGTATTGTGAATTGAGTATCTGCCGAGATGGGTGTGGAAACACCCAAGGATGCCTTCCATCACCGACTCACTCACACACTCACTCCCTGAGGGGGTTTTAGCGGCACCTCCAGTCCCAGTATCTGTGCCCAGCTCTCAGGGACAGAAATGAGCAAGTCGCCGCCGCAGGGTTCTGGGAGCTCCGATCTGGTGGGCGAGAGAGACTGGGGCGTCCAGTCAGTCGGGGTACAGGGCTGAGCAGGAACTTTGCTAAGAGGCATTGATGGGGTGAGGGTGGCGGCGGTGGGGGCGGGAGTCTTAAACTGCAGGGTGGCATCTGAGTTGTACAGGGTTGGAATTTTACAGGCACAGTTAGGAGCAAAAGAGAAGGGCGTTCCCGGCAGCGGGGACGGAGTAGGCATGGACTAGGAGGCAGGGAGCCACCAGGCGTATCTGTGTCCTTTCGTGTGAGCTGCATGTATCTGGGCTGCGTGATGGGGAGATACCGAGGGAAGGACTGGAAGCAGAAACGCAGCGTGGGAGGGTTGTGGGAGGCATGTTCCTGGGTCCAAAGGGGACTTTCAAGAACTGTTGGTCATTTTAGGAGATTAGCCTGGACATTACTGCCCAGAGAAAAGACCCTGGGCTCAGGGAAGGGCTGGCATCCAGCTTGGTGTTTCTGTGTGTTGTTGCGGGCTTAAGGGAGCCAGCCTCTCTTCCCTACAGGGAAGTTTCAAGATTGTTCACACCTGGACCCAGGGCTGCCCAAACCCACCCAGAACTTATTTTACTCTGGTTGCCTCCGGGGGCAGGAAGTTGGGGCTTTTTCACCAAACAGCCCTCGTGTGCAAGATGAACTGAGGCTTGCGGAAGAGGAGATCTATAATGAACTGGGTGCTCAGATGTCTGTTCATTTACTCAGAGGAGGAGGAAGGACTGTTTCTCACAGCTTGGCCTGGAAACGGAGGCCACGAGGGGCCTCAAGGGGTTGGGGTTGGGGGAGGCCCATCCACCTCCCCCATCCGGGGAGTGGGGGTGCCCTGGATGCAGACAGCCTGTGATTCACCTGCCCCCATGCCCTTCCCTACTCAGGCCCCAGATCTAGCCTGAGCAGCAAGTGAGGAAGGCAACCCAGTCCCCCAGCCCTGAGTCACCGAGGCCAGGCAGCCGGGGACGGAGGGAGAGCTTTGTGGTTGGACACCATTGTGAGGCCTCCACACAATGGCCTGAATGGTGGGCGGGTTTGTATAGGACAACCCCACCACCTCCAGTGGGGCGTGTCCCCCTGACCTGTACTCAAAGCAGGTCACCACCAACAGAGGCTGTTTACTGCATTTGTCCCCAAGGTTCACTCAGGGTCTGATGCCGGGGGCTGTTTGCATTGGGCAGACCCTGCTCCTGTTTCAGGGAGGACTGGGCTTTGGGCTGACACCCCTCCCCATCCCCATCACCCCTCTGGCCACATCAGTCCCTTCCCAAGGGATTCCCCTGGAGTCAGTCCAGACACCATGCGGGATTTTTGACATAAAACACTGGAGAAGACTCTCTTAATCCCTGGCCATAAATCTGAGCCCACTGCTGGCAAGCTGTGAATCCTTGAGCCAGACATCTAACCTCTCTGAATTTCCATCTCCCCAAAGAGCAATTTTTAGAAGAATTCCAGAGCTGGAGAAATCCATCTCCCAGTTGCCTCTCCCTCCACCCTGTGGCTGAGAAACTCCAAGAGCCCAAAGGACCTCTGTGACCATCATTTTATTTTATTTATTTATTTGAGACAGAGTCCCACTCTGTCGCCCAGTCTGGAGTACAGTGGCGCAATCTTGGCTCACTGCAACCTCTGCCTCCCCGGTTCAAGCAATTCTCCTGTCTCAGCCTCCTGAGTTGCTGAGATTACAGGTGCCTGCCACCATGCCCAGCTAATTTTTTTTTTTCTATTTTTAGTAGAGATGGGGGTTTCACCATGTTGGTCAGGCTGGTTTTGAACTCCTGACCTCAGGTGATCCACCCGCCTCAGCCTCTCAAAGTACTGGGATTACAGGCGTGAGGCACTGCGCCCGGCCCACCATCATTTTACAGGGTTCACCTTCTATGTAATATGTGCCTGCACTTTACATGTGTTGTCTCCGTTGAACCTGCCTGATGGGTGAACACAGGGGCACCGTTATCCCCCATTTTGCAGAAAAGAAAACAGGCTCAGAGAGCTTAAGCCTTTTGTTTAAAGTCACACGGCCAGGATTCCAACTCCAGTTTCCGGATGATTCCTAAATGCTGGTTTTTATCCTTTGCCTGGGAAGAGACTGAAGGTTGAGGATTTCTCCTCTCCTGGCAGTTTCTGGGTACGTGAGTCCCCCCACACCGCCGAGGAAATGAGTTCTGTACTGCCCGTCCCAGGAGAAGGGCTGTGAAGACACAGAACGTAGGCAGATCTCATCGTGCGCTGCTGAGCCCCTTCCTGGGTCCCTGAACAGTGGTCATTGTCCCAGCCCAGGCCTGGCCAGGGGGATATGAAGTTAAGGGAGTTGGATTATGAAGGGAAGGGGGCATTGGTGGGAGTGGGTGTGTGTAGTGGGCATGGGTGGAACTGTGAGGTGGGTTCCTGGTCTAACCTGCCCTTGCCAGAGTTCAGAGTTACAGTTTATCTTTCACCACTTTTGGTTCACCAAAAAGCAGAAAGGTTTGCTTACTGTTTCCTCCAATCCTGGAGAGAGAATTACCTTTCTTCCCAGTTGCTGGGTAGCAAAGGAAGACAATAGGTCCAAGAGGGGCAGGCCTGGCTGGGTGTACTCTCTCTCTCTCTCTCTCTCTCTCTCTGTGTGTATGTATGTGTGTGTGTGTTGTGAGACGGTGTCTTACTCTGTCGCCCAGGCTGAAGTGTAGTGGCGTGATCTCGGCTCACTGCAGCCTCCGCCTCCCGGGTTCAAGTGATTCTGCTGCCTCAGCCTCCCTAGTAGCTGGGATTACAGGCGTGTGCCACCACACCCAGCTAATTTTTGTGTTTTTAGTAAAGATGGGGTTTCAACATGTTGGCCAGGCTGGTCTTGAACTCCTGGCCTCAAGTGATCGGCCTGCCTCAGCCTCCCAAAGTGCTGGGAGTATAGGCCTGAGCCATGGTGCCCGGCCGGCCTGGGCATTCTTTATGCTCAGTGGATTCTTCTGGTCACTTGGTTCTCCCAGGGTGGGTTGAGCAAGTGAAGGAGACTCTTCCTACCTCCCTGGAGCCTCAAGGGCCAGAAGGCCAGACATAGCAGATTATCCAGGCATGCACTCATGCTGACTGTAGATTCAGTGGTCCAGATGACCATCCCCGTTTTACAGATGAGAGGACAGAAGCTCAAAGAGGAAGGGCTGGGTGTGGTGGCTCACGCCTGTAATCCCAGCACTTTGGGAGGCCGAGGCAGGTGGATCACCTGAGGTCAGGAGTTCGAGACCAGCCTGGCCTACAGGGTGAAACCCTGTCTCTACCAAAAAATACAAAAATTAGGCGTGGTGACACACGCCTGTAGCCTCAGCTACTCGGGAGGCTGAGGCACGAGAATCGCTTGAACCCTGGAGGCAGAGGCTGCTGTGAGCTGAGATCGCACCACTGCACTCCAGCCTGGGCAACAGAGTGAGATCTTGTCTCAGAAAAAAAAAAAAGCTCAAAGAGAAGACCCCCAGGTAGCCAGGGTAGGACTGAACCCATTCTCTTGATCTTCCTGCCATTATCCAGGCCCGACTTCTAATCCAGGTACCAGCCTCTTCTTCTCCACCTTGGAGATGCTCCCAAAAGCTCCTCACTCCTGCAGCTCAGAGCTGTGCCCAGGGACCTAAACTGATCACAGTCCCAGAGCCACAGGGACAAATGCCAGGTCAGGAGGACACAGATCTCAGTAGGATGACCAGTAGGATATCCTGGTTCGCTTGAGCCTGAGGCAGTTCCTTGGATGAGGGACTTTAGTAAAACTAAGAAAGCCCTGGGTAGACCAGGACATGAGGGTCACTCTTCCATCCCAGATGCTCTCCTATATGGATTTCCTTCCTGACACTTCCTCTCTTCAGCCTGTTCCAGTACCTGGCACATAGTAAGTGTACGAGACATATTTGTTACATGAATGAATGAATGAATTAACAAGGTAATAGACTACTTCCCCCCCACTCCCCGCTGTATTGAGGTATACTCGAAAAATAAATATTGCATGTATTTATATAAAAGTAGAACTACCATATGATCCAGCAATCCCACCATATACATATACAACATGTACAATACACTGCTTTGATATATGTACATCTTGTGAAATGATTACCACAATCAAGCTAATTAACATACCCATCATCACCTCATATGATTACCTTTTTTTATGTTGTGAGAACATTTAAGATAAACTCTTTTTAGCATATTTCTTTCTTCCTTTCTTTCTTTTTTTTTTTTTTTTTGAATTGGAGCAACTCTTGTTGCCCAGGCTGGAGTGCAGTGGTGCAATCTTGGCTCACTGCAACCTCTGCCTCCCGGGTTCAAGCAATTATCCTGCCTCAGCCTCCCGAGTAGCTGGGATTACAGGCTAATTTTGTATTTTTAGTAGAGACGGGGTTTCCCCATTTTGGTCAGGCTGGTCTTGAACTCCTGACCTCAGGTGATCTGCTTGCCTTGGCCTCCCAAAGTACTGGGATTACAGTCGTGAGCCACTGCTCCCAGCCTTCTTTTACCATATTTCAAGTATATAATACAGTGTTACTACCTATAGTCACCATGCTGTACATTAGGTCTCCAGAACTTGTTCATCCTGCATAACTAAAACTTTATACCTGCCTGCTGCTGGGAGTTGCTTGGAGGTTGGCAGCTTGGGGCTGAAGGCTCGCAGATGGAGCGGTCATGTCCCACAAACAAATTTACTATTCCGACAAATACGACAACGAGGAGTTTGAGTCTCGGTTAGTGCCGGCGCGGGGGCAATAGTGAGATTGTGAGAACATTTAAGATCAACTCTTTTAGCATTTTTTCTTTCTTTCCTTTTTTTTTTCTTGAGATGGATTTTCACTCTTGTTGCCCAGGCTGGAGTGCAATGGCATGATCTTGGCTAACTGCAACCTCCGCCTCCTGGGTTCAAGCGATTTCCCTGCCTCAGCCTTCCAAGTAGCTGGGGTTACAGGCGTGCACCACCATGCCCGGCTAATTTTCTATTTTTAGTAGAGACAGGGTTTCACTGTGTTGGTCAGGCTGGTCTCGAACTCCTGACCTCAGGTGATCTGCCTGCCTCGGCCTCTCAGAGTGCTGGGATTACAGGCATGAGGCACTGCACCTGTCCGCGAGGTTGACTTTTTTAGATTCCACACGTGAGTGAGATCATGCAGTAATTGTCTTTTTGTGACTGGCTTATTTCACTTCGCATAATGTCCTCCAATTCATCCATGATGTCATATATGGCAGAATGTCTTTCTTTTTAAAGACCGAATAATATTCCACTGTAGATAAACCACAATTTTTTTGTCTGTTCATCCATTGGTGGACACTTAAATTGTTTCCATATCTTGGCTACTCTGAATAATGCTACAATGAACGTGGGGGTTGCAGATGTCTCTTGGAGATACTGATTTGATTTTGTTTGGATTGTGAACTCAAAGTATTTGAGACAGGTCTCCATCCATTTAGAAAGTTTATTTTGCCAAGGTTGAGAACATGCCTGTGACAGCCTTAGGAGGTCCTGATGACATTTGCCGAAGGTGGTCAGGGTGCAGCTTGCTTTTATACACTTTAGGGAGACATGAGACATCAATCAAGATGTGTAAGATACATTGGCTTGGTCTGGAAAGGCAGGGCAACTTGAAGTGGCAGCGGCGTGGGCCGGGGGGTGGGGAGGGGGCTGGTTTCCAGGTTATAGGTAGGTAAGAGACAAATGGTTGCATACTTTTCAGTCTTTTTTTTTTTTTTTGAGATTGAGTCTCGCTCTGTCGCCCAGGTTGGAGTGCAGTGGTGCGATCTCGGCTCACTGCAAGCTCCGCCTCCAGGGCTCATGCCATTCTCCTGCCTCAGCCTCCTGAGTAGCTGGGACTACAGGCACCTGCCACCACGCCTGGCTAATTTTTTGTATTTTTACTAGAGACGGGGTTTCACCGTGTTAGCCAGGATGGTCTCGATCTCCTGATCTTGTGATCCGCCCACCTCAGCCTCCCAAAGTGCTGGGATTACAGGCGTGAGCCACTGCACCCGGCTACTTTTGAGTCTTTGATCAGCCTTTCACTGAATACACAGTTTACACGTGAGAGGGAGGTAGAGGAATAGTCACTTAAACCTTAGTCTGGGTCCATAAATCTGCATTTTTACATGAACAATAGGGCAGAGGAAGCAGTCAGATATGCATTTGTCTCAGGCGAGCGGAGGGATGACTTTCTGTCCCGCATCTGTAAAGATAAGCTGTCCATTTACATTGCCAAGGTGAAATTCAACAGAACTGTTTTAGGGTAAATATCTTGAGTCCCACAGAGAATTTCCTTGTGGGCAAATTTTGAGGGAGGTATGTTGCCTTTTAAATCTTGGTAGCTATTGGCCGGGTGCGGTGGCTCACGCCTGTAATCCCAGCACTTTGGGAGGCCAAGGCAGGCAGATCACGAGGTCAGGAGTTCGAGACCAGCCTGACCAGCATGCTGAAATCCCATCTCTACTAAAAACAAAAAAAATTAGCCAGGCGTGGTGGTGTGCGCCTGTAATCCCAGCTACTCAGGAGGCTGAGGCAGGAGAATCACTTGAACCTGGGAGGTGGAGGTTGCAGTGAGCAGAGACTGAGCCACTGCACTCCAGCCTGGGTGACAGAGGGAGACCCTGTCTAAAACAAACAAACAAACAAACAAACAATTTGGTAGCTATCTTATTTGGGAATGAAATGGGAGGCTGGTTTGCCTGATGTAGTTCTCAACCTGACTTTTCCCTTTGTCTTTGTGATTTTGGGGTCTCGAGATTTATTTTCCTTTCACAGTATATGTTCCAAGAAGTGGGATTGCTGGATCATATGGTAGTTCTACTTTTATTTATTTATTTATTTATTTTAGAGACAAAATCTTGCTCTGTCACCCAGGCTGGAGTGCAGTGGCACAATCATAGCTCACTGCAGCCTCCAATTCCTGGGCTCAAGCCATCCTCCTGCCTCAGCCTGTCAAGTCACTGGGACTACAGGCATCAATCACCATGCTCAGCTCACAGTTTTTTTTTTTTTTGTTTCTTTTTTTGTTTTTTGTGACAGAGTCTTCCTCTGTTGTCCAGACTGCAGTGCAGTGGAGTGATCTCAGCTCACTGCAACCTCCACCTCCCGGGTTCAAGTGATTCTCCTGCCTCAGCCTCCTGAGTAGCGGGGATTACAGGCACCTGCCACCATGCCTGGCTAATTTTTGTATTTTTAGTAGAGACGAGGAGTTTCACCATGTTGGCCAGGCTGGTCTCAATCTCCTGACCTCAAGTGATCTGCTCGCCTCGGCCTCCCAAAGTGCTGGGATTACAGGCGTAAGCCACCGTGCCTGGCTCATAGTTCTATTTTTAATTTTTTGAGGAACCGCAGGAAGTGAGTAGGGTCTCTGCCTCAATCCACACCGGATGGAGTTTTCATTCTCTTCTTTCATGCCTGGCTTCTAGAGATGTCATCACTCTTCCCAGGAGAGGAGACATCCCCCTCCTTTCTCAACCTGGAAAAGAAAGACTCTTTATTATTCTTTTTTTGTGGAGGGGAGGTCCCTTGATGTGAGATTTTGCACACTGATATCAAGGAAGGGTCCTCTTTGCAGTTTTACTCTATCAAGAAGGGCCCTTTACCTCTTTAGTCAATACTTTTGAAGAGATTCATTCATTCAATTTGTTCAATGAGTGTTTATTGAGCACCTACTGTGTGCAGGCACTGTTCTAGGCAATGAGGGGATGGCTGTGAGCAAATCAAAAGATCCCTGCTGAGCTGACACTTTCAGCAAAGGGGGATGACCTTAAACCAAAACCAGAGTAAGTACGTGATGCATTGTTAAGAAGGGAATAAGGGGGCCGGGTGCAGTGGCTCACACCTGTAATCCCAGCACTTTGGGAGGCTGAGGCGGGTGAATCCCCTGAGGTCGGGAGTTCGAGACCAGCCTGACCAACATGGAGAAACCCCATCTCTACTAAAAATACAAAATCAGCAGGGTGTGGTGGCGCATGCCTGTAATCCCAGCTGCTCGGGAGGCTGAGGCAGGAGAATCGCTTGAACATGGGAGATGGAGGTTGCAGTGAGCCAAGATTGAGCCATTGCACTCCAGAAAAGAAGGGAATAAGGAGAAAAGAAACAGGATGGAGACTCGGGGGTGCTGGAGCGTGTTGTGGGGGCACATTGCTCTTTCCAATAAAGTGGGTTCAAGGAAAGGCCCTCACTGAGAAGCTAAGACTTGAGGGGTGGGGTTCTTGTTACAGATTCACGACTAGCTCATCTCAGGTTGACCTTGTTGCAATGCCTGGGGAGGTGTATGCTGCTATTTCTGCTTTAACTGTAGGGAAACTGGGACTCAATGAAGCGAGTTGGGGCAGAACCAGGATGAAACCCAGAACTCTAGGACTTGAGTTCCTGCCCAGTGAGTATGCATGTGGATAAGTGTGTGATTATGTGTCTGTGTGTGCTTCCTGTGCGTCTGCATGAGCATGTGTGTGTTAGAGTGAATGTGCATAAGTGTGTGCACGTGTCCATGTGTGAGTGTGCAACTTAGTGCTTGCGTGCATACTTGTGAGTGTGTGCATCCATCTATGTGTCTACAAGTGTGTGCAATGAGTGAGTTTGCACAGGTGTGACTGTGTGTGCATAAGCATGTGTGAATATGTGTGTGAGTGTGAATATGTGTGTGCATGTGTGAATATGTGTGTGAGTGTGAATATGTGTGTGCATGTGTGTATGCATGTGTGCATAGGTGTGTGGGTGTGCATGAATGAGGGTGTGTTTGTTTTTCAGCATGTGTGTCCATGTGTGGGTGTGTTTGAATGCTTACATGTGAGTGTGTAGCTGTGTGTGTATGCATATGTACAAGAGAGTGCATACATATGTATGTGCGTTTGTGTGTGTATTAGTGTGTGCATGAGTGACTGTGTTTGAGTCTGCACATGTGTGAGACTGTGTGAGTATGTACATAAGTTTAAGTGTGTGCATGAGTGTTTGTATTCGTGCATGTGTGTCCATGTGTAAGAGTGTGTGTGCATGCATGCAAATGAGTTTTTGTGTGTGCATAAGTGTGAGAGTGTGCATGAGTGTTTGTGTGTGTGCATGTGTAGGTACATATGTTTTCCCTCCTCTTCCTCTGGGGCAGCGGGGGTCCTCCTTTGCCACTCGTGGCAAAATATCCTGCTTTCCTCAGTTGGGGAGGAGAGCCCTTAGCTTGTTCTTTCTAGGGTAAGTAGCAAGACAAAGGAGCAGTTGGTGCCAACATCCCCCAAGGACCTCCAGCAGTCCCTGTGGGGACAGGACAGGCCAGTGGGGCTGAATGGGGCCAGGGGACTCAGCCCATTGTCCAAAGTGGCTCAGCCCTTCCTGGGTGGGAGAGAGGAGGTGGGCCGGGGCCATCCTGGGCTGGAGGGCCCCACCCTGTCCCTCTCCTCATCTCTGCCTGGGATGAGAGGTCCAGGGGGCTGCCCTGGCTGGTCTGGCCACATACCTGAGTGGAGCTGGGCCTCCCACCTGTCAAGGAAACAAACACTGCGGTGCAGGGAGGCAGCCTGCCTGATTGTCCTCACCCTCCCTGGACCTTTCATCCCGCCCTGAACAATCCCATCTGCTTCATTTAATCCTTTGTCACACCTGTTTTGGTGCACCTGTCCTAGCACTTGCAGCTCTACCAACCCTGTCCCCAATACACAGTGAATCTGAGCCGGGCTTCTCATCCTTATCCTGGCTCTGATCCACCCCCTCTCAGTGACTCTGAACCCACATTGCCCGCTTCCCCTAATAATAAAAAGAATTATACTCTGGGGTAAGTGCTATTCTAGAGCAAGTCATGATAATGATAATAGCTAACAGGGAACACTAACATGTACCAGGCACTCTTTTAAGCTCTTTACAGATATGAATTCATTAAATCCTCATAACAACTTGGAGGACAATAGGAGGTACGTCCTGTTATCATTTCCATTTTGCAGAAAAGGAAACCAAGGCGCAGTTAGTTAGGCAAACTGTCCAAGGGCACATAGCTGCTATGTGGTAGGGCTGGGCTTTGACCCTGGGCAGACTGGGTCTGTAAGACCCTAGTGATTCTGACCCAGCTCCCCTGTGATCTGAGACATCCTCTTTCTCAATGACTCCCAGTATTGAGAGAACGAGGCAAAGAGATGAGGTAGGGAGGAAGGCAGGTGCTGTCTATCAGTCGATGAGCTAATGCAGGACCTAACATTAATTATTAACTATTAGCTAAAAAGTCTAATAGTCTTTTTAGACTGGGATCCATGGTAAGAAATATATTGCACATTGTGTACCAGTGTGCAATGTATTGTATACCAGTGTACCAGTACCATCCTACCATTGTGTACCAGTGTGCAATACATTGTGACCAGTTTTGCTTATAGATGCATGATGAAAATACTTTTTTCTTTTTTCTTTTCTTTTTTTTTTTTTTTTTTTGAGAAGATATTTCACTCTTGTTGCCCAGGCTGGAGCGCAATGGCGCGATCTTGGCTCACTGTAACCTCTGCCTCCTGGGTTCAAGCAATTCTCCTGCCTCAGCCTCCCGAATAGCTGGGATTACCGGTGCCCACCACCATGCCTGGCTAATTTTTTGTATTTTTAGTAGAAATGGGGTTTCACCATGTTGGCCAGGCTGGTCTTAAACTCCTGACCTCAGGTAATCCACCCACCTCAGCCTCCCAAACTGTTGGGATTACAGGCGTGAGCCACCGTGCCCAGCCCCTGATGCCTTTTAATTCTATTATATTCTCTTATTTATTTATTTATTTTGGATGCTGCTCTCAACCCACCGAACAGGTTCGTTATCTGCCTGTCTCCATGGCAACAACCCTGTATGCTACAACCTGGACCAATCCCACTGAAGCGAGGTTTCTCAATCCCAGCACAAAAGTCAATGGATTTGGGTCTCATAATCCTTTGGGGAGGTAGGGTGGGCTGTCTCGTATATTGGTCAAGTGCTAAACAGTATCCCAGGTTCCCTACAACGGGATGGCAGCAGCACTCCCACCAACCAAAAATGTCTTCAGACATTGCCAAATGCAGCCTGTTGCAGTACCTGGCACATAGTAGTTGTGCAATAAATATGTGTTGCATGAATGAAGGGGGCAAATAGAGTCACGGAGGGCCACGAAAGGAGGGTTCTCATGCTGGTATGCCTGATAACAACTATCACAAAAGATTCCAAAAGCCACAACATTGCACAAAGGCCATCTCAACCTTACGCAAAAAATACTCCTGCAGGCCGGGCGCAGTGGCTCACGCCTGTAATCCCAGCAGTGTGGGAGGCTGAGGCAGGAGGATCCCTTGAACCCAAGACGCTGTCTCTCTTTTTTTTTTTCCTTGAGATGGAGTCTTGCTCTGTTGCCCAGGCTGGAACTGGAGTGCAATGGCGTGATCTCTGCTCACAGCAACCTCTGCCTCCTGGGTTCACCACCATTCTCCTGCCTCAGGCTCCCGAGTAGCTGGGATTACAGACACGCACCACTACACCCGGCTAATTTTTTGTATTTTTAGTAGAGATGGGGTTTCCCCATGTTGGCCAGGCTAGTCTTGAACTCCTGATCTCGTGATCCATCCGCCTCAGCCTCCCAAAGTGCTGGGATTACAGGCCTGAGCCACCGCACCCAGGCTGCTCTCTCTCTCTTTTTTTTTTTTGAAATGGAGTCTCGCTCTGTCACCCAGGCTGGAGTACAGTGGTGTGATCTCAGCTCACTGTAACCTCCACCTCCCGGGTTCAAGTGGTTCTCCTGCCTCAGCCTCCCGAGTAGCTGGGACTACGGGCTCCTGCCACCATGCCTGGCTAATTTTTGTGTTTTCAGTACAGACGGTGTTTCACCATATTGGCCAGGCTGGTCTCAAACTCCGACCTTGTGATCTGTCCACCTCAGCCTCCCAAAGTGCTGGCATTACAGGCGTGAGCCACCGTGCCCAGCCTTCGAAGACACTGTCTCTACAGAAAAGGTGTTATCCTTGTTATCGATCTTTGTAGCCAAGGACAAATATTTCAAAACTATTATGCAATTCTCCTCAATTTTTCCTCTAAAAAGCTTTGTCTTCCTGAATAGGCATGTATATTACAGTGGCATGCATATTCCCACTGCAATGTTCTATTCCCAAATGAACATATTTTCCTTTAGAGAGTCTGTCTCTGTTTGCTATTTAGGTTGACAGGGGTTTGGCTAGTTAGTCTAAGAAACTGGGATTGCTCTATCTTATCATAAATTCCTCTCCTCCCTGGAGTCCTAGGAAGCTGGCTTCTTCCATCTCAGAAGTTTGTAGGGAGTGAAATAATCTATCAGGAGTATGTGGATAATTTAGTGCCATTCAGTAGGACCGTGTGTGTGTGTGTTTGTGTGTATTTTCTTGGTGAGGGCTGTAGGTATGAAAATACACATCCAATAAAAGTTTCCCCAAAATTTCAGTCATTCACATTTTTACATCCCATGGTCTTTTTCCTTTTTTGTTTGTTTTTTTTCTCTCTTCTACATATGGGTAGCCCAGTTATCTCAGCACCACTTATTGAATAGGGAATCCTTTCCCCATTGCTTGTTTTTGTCAGTTTTGTTGAAGATCAGATGGTTGTAGGTATGTGGCATTATTTCTGGGCTCTCTATTGTGTTCTATTGGTCTATATGTCTATTTTTGTACCAGTACCATGCTGTTTTGGTTACTATAGCCTTGTAGTATAGTTTGAAGTCATAGCCTCTGATCTTGAGGACTTTATTTGCTTATTTATTCATTCATTTTTGAGATGGAGCCTGGCTCTCTCACCCAGGCTGGAGTGCAGTGGCATGATCTCGGCTCACTGCAACCTCTGCCTCCCAGGTTCAAGTGATTCTTCTGCCTCAGCCTCCCAAGTAGCTGGGATTACCCAGCTAATTTTTGTATTTTTATGGAGATGGGGTTTCACCTTGTTGGCCAGGCTGGTCTGGAACTTCTGACCTCACGTGATCCACCCACCTTAGCCTCCCAAAATGCTGGGATTACAGGCATCAGCCACGGTGCCTGGCCAATCTTGAGGACTTTATAGCCTCTTCTTTGTCCTTGTAACATCATCTCCTTAGTCTTTGAGCACTTCCTTGCTTTCTGGCAGAATTATCTCTTAATAATGCTAACCTGGTCACAACCCTCACCCGTTGCTTCAAATCCTCCAGTGACTTTCCATTGCACTTCCAAGAAAATCTAAACTTCATACATCACTGGTTTGCAACCCTTCCTCCTCTTTCTCCTCATTAGATCTGACCTCTGCTTACCCAGCTGGTTTCGTCTTACACTCCAGCCATGCTTTCTCAATGCACTCTGGCCACCCTGGCCTTCTTGAAATTTCTCGAGTGGGTCAGGTTTATTCCAGCCTCTGGGCTTTTGCATATATAGTTCCCTCCATCACAAGCACACTTCTCCTGTGATAAGTACCTTCTCATCTCTCAGGGCCCTCCTTAAATATTACCTCCTATGAGAAGTCTTCCCTGATGACTCTATGGAAAATTATGCTTCTCTCCCATGGGTAGAGTGACTTCAAAATTCCCTTCACTCTCTGCAAGGACATTAATTATTTATCTGTTGGATGAATCGCTGTCTGCTTTCTCCACTAGGATGTAAACTTTTTTTTTTATACTTTAAGTTCTGGGGTACATGTGCAGAACGTGCAGGTTTGTTACATAGGTATACATGTGCCATGGTGGTTTGCTGCACCCATCAACCCATCATCTACATTAGGTATTTCTCCTAATGTTATACCTCCCCTATAGCCCCACAACCCCCGACAGGCCCCAGTGTGTGATGTTCCCCTTCTGGTGTCCATGTGTTCTCGTTGTTCAACTCCCACTTATGAGTGACAACATGCAGTATTTGGTTTTCTGTTCTGGACATAAACTTTTTGAGGGAGTGAAGACTTGTCTTGTTCCTCACTCTGTGCCCCAATCTTGGAATTGTTGCCAAAACACCAGGGGTCCAGGCTAGGTCCTGCTGCTCACCACACAGAAAGTCAATCACTGAGACAACGATTATTACCAAGGAAGAAGACTTTAATCTCCTTGGCTGCAGTGAGAAAATGGGAGCTCAGTCTTAAATCCATCTCCCTGACCAACAAAAATTACAGGTTTATATAGCAGGGAAGAAATGTGACTACGTGTAGTAAAACAGGAAATCAAGAGGGGTCAGGAAGCAATCATGAGGAATGAGGGGTCTGACATCTCATTGTCTGGATATGATGATCTGCTGAGTTTCTTTTCTTTGATACTTTTTGAGAGGACTGGGGGTCCTTTAATGAGGAAGGAACTCAGATAAAACAAATGTAAGTTTCCCACAGAATGGGAGAAAATATTTGTAAACTATGCACCTGACAAAAGTCTAATATCCAGCATCTATAGAGAACTTAAGTAAATTTACAAGAGAAAAACAACACCATTAAAAAGTGGGCAAAGGCCGGGCACGGTGGCTCACAACTGCAATCCCAGCACTTTGGGAGGCCAAGGCGGGCAGATCACTATGTCAGGAGTTCGAGACCAGCCTGACCAACATGGTGAAACCCCGTCTCTACTAAAAATACAAAAATTAGCCGGGCATGGTGGTGCACGCCTGTAATCCCAGCTACTCAGGAGGCTGAGGCAGGAGAATCACTTGAACCTGGGAGGCGGAGGTTGCTGTGAGGCGCGATCGCTACTGCACTCCAGCCTGGTCAACAGAGTGAGACACTGTATCAAAACAAAAAACAAAAAACAAAAAAACAGACACTTTTTGAAAGAAGAGATACATGTAGCCAACAAGCATATGAAAAAAATGCTCACTATCACTGATCATTAGAGAAATGCAAATCAAAACCACAATGAGATAGCATCTCACCATAGTCAGAATGGCTATTATTAAAAAGTCAAAAAGTAACAGATGCTGGCAAGGTTGTGGAGAAAATTGAACATTTATACACTGTTGGTGGGAGTGTAAATTAGTTCAACTATTGTGGAAAGCAGTGTGGCAATTCCTCAAAGAGCTAAAAGTAGAACTACCATTTGACCCAGCAATCTCATTATTGGGTATATACCCAGAGAAATATAAATCATTCTACCGTAAAGACATATACACGTGAATGTTCATTGCAGCACTATTCCCAATAGCAAAGACAATGGAATCAACCTAAACGCCCATCAATGACAGATTGGATAAAGCAAATGTGATACATATACACCATGGAATACTATGCAGCCACAAAAAAGAACAAGATCATTGCTTTTGCGGGAACATGGATGGGGCTGGAGGCCATTATCCTTAGCAAACTAACCCAGGAACAGAAAACCAAATATTGCATGTTCTCACTTAGAAGTGGGAGCTAAATGATGATAACTCATGAACACAAAGAAGGGAATAAAAAACACTGGGGTCTACTTCATGGTAAGCATTAGGAGGAGAGAGAGGAGCAGAAAAAATAACTATTGGGTACTAGGCTTCATACCTGGGTGATAAAATCATTTGTACAACAAACCCCGTGACATGAGATTACCTATATAACAAACCTTCACATGTAGCCCCAAACCTAAAATAGTTAAACAATAACAAATGTCAGTTTCAAGTATTTAAATATGTATATAAATACTGTCTATGAGACTATCGGGTTGGTTTCAGAATCAGCTGTCGTATAAAAGGTGCTCAAGACATATTTGCTGGTTGGATGAATGAGTGACTGAGGGTCTGGAATAAATATTAAATAAATGAAATGGTAAATGAACGAGTCACTATGCAGAGATTCCTATGGAAAGAAGAGCAAGTCCAGAAGAAATTTTTTTTTATTTTTTTCGTTCTACTTCCTGCTGGGATAACCAACCTGGTTCTTCCTCCACAGGGCTGCCTTTCGACGCAGTGGTCTTTGCCCAAACCACAGACCAAGGAACACTTGGAGCCACCAGGCAGTTGACCCACGACCCTTCCTCCCCGGCGTCACTCATCAGCTCCGTGGGTAGGTAATAATAAAATAATAAATAATAATGATAATAATTCGATAATAATAAATAATAAAAACCAGTAACAGGCTGGGCGGTGGCTCACGCCTATAATCCCAGCACTTTGGGAGGCTGAGGCGGGCGGATCATGAGGTCAAGAGATCGAGACCATTCTGGCTAACACAGTGAAACCCCATCTCTACTCAAAATACAAAAATTAGCCAGGCGTAGTG
Source organism: Pan troglodytes (assembly GCF_028858775.2). Lineage (NCBI taxonomy): Eukaryota > Metazoa > Chordata > Mammalia > Primates > Hominidae > Pan > Pan troglodytes. The sequence continues at coordinate 11,773,128 of NC_072418.2, read as the reverse complement.
GCGCACACCTGTAGTCCCAGCTGCTTGGGAGGCTGAGGCAGGAGAATTGCTTGAACCCAGGAGGCAGAGGTTGCAGTGAGCCGAGATCACGCCATTGCACTCCAGCTTGGCGACAGTGCAAGACTCCGTCTCAAAACAAACAAACAAAAAACAAAAATAAAAAAACAAAATGACAACAAAAAACCGCCCCACCCCCCCCAAAAAAAACAGTAACAGGAGTTTATTAAGTCCTAATTCCCTCACCCTGCATGGTGGATCACATCACTGCATCATCTCAACAGCCCTCTGCTGTTATCCCTGTTGGGCATATGAGGAGACAAGGCTCAGAGAGGTTAAGTGACTTGCCCCAGATCACACAGTGAGTAATTGGGACTTGAGTCCCACTGAGTCCACTTCTTTCATTTTCCTCCCACTGTGCATTTTGTTTCCTGCTCTGGGAAGATTGCAATTGGCTTGATTTTATGAAGGAAAGAAAATGAGTCTTCAAGAGATGATTTGGGCTGGGCACAGTGGCTCACACCTTGTAATCCCAGCACTTTGGTAGGCCAAGGCGGGTGGATCACTTGAGGTCAGGAGTTCAAGAACAGCCTGGCCAACATGGTGAAACCCCATGTTCTCTACTAAAAATACAAAAACTAGCCAGATGTAGTGGTGCCAGCCTGTAATCCCAGCTACTCAGGAGGCTGAGGCAGGAGAATCGTTTGAACCCAAGAGGTGGAGGTTGCAGTGAGCCAAGATTGCATCACTGCACTCCACCTTGGGTGACAGAGTGAGACTCCGTCTCCCCCCCACCCAAGAAAAAGAGAAAGGTGATTTGAATATGAGGACTGCATAAGTAAACTCTGTGTCTTCTGCCTTACTCACAAATATTGGCAGGCTGGCATGGCGGTGAATGCCTGTAGTCCCAGCTACTCAGGAGGCTGAGTCAGGAGGATTGGTTGAGCCCAGAAGTTGGAGAGTGCAGTGAACTATGATTGCACCATTGCATTACAGCCTGGTTGACAGAGAAAGACCCTGTCTCAAAAACAAAAAACAAAAAACAGGCCAAGCACAGTGGCTCACGCCTGTAATCCCAGCACTTTGGTAAGCTGAGGGAGGAGGATCACTTGAGCCCAGGAATTTGAAATTAGTCTGGGTACCATGGTGAAATCCCATCTCCATAAAAAAAATATATATACATACACACACACACACACACACACACACACACACACACACATATATATATATATTAGGTGGGTGTGGTGGCATGCACCTATACTTCCAGCTACTCAGGAGGCTGAGGCGGACAGATTGCTTGAGCCTAGAAGTTGGAGGCTGTAGTGAGCCATGATTGAACCACTGCACTACAGCCTGGGCAGCAGAGCAAGACTGTCTCAAAAGAGGGGGAAAAAAAAATGAACAAACACTGGCTTCCTCAGGAGCAGGCAGGAGAGAGCCCGGTCCTCATCCTCCCCCTGACCCTCTCATCTACCCGCTCACCTTCTCTCTCCATATCCACAGTGTCCTAGAGGCAGATGGCGTTGATGGGGCTGCTGTGAGTGTGGCCACCAACCCTGTCACATAAACAGGCAGGTTTCCCATTGCTGGGAGATGATTCCCCAGGTGTCTCCTTGGAGGGAACCAGCCCAGGCAGGGAGAGGGGGTTCAAGGCAGGAGCCCTGTTGAGGTTCTTCCTGCTGCCTCCTGCTCCTTGCCTCTGGGTGTTAGGTCCTCCCTTTCCTAGGAGTCTAGTTCTGTTCCCTTTATTTGTTGAGACAGAATCTTGCTCTGTCGCCCAGGCTGCAGTGCAGCGGTGCGATCTCGACTCACTTGCAACTTCCGCCTCCCGGGCTCAAGCGATTCTCCTGCCTCAGCCTCTTGAGTAGCTGGGATTACAGGCGCGCACTACCACACTAGGTTAATTTTTGTATTTTTAGTAGCGACAGGGTTTCACCATGTTGTCCAGGGTGGTCTTGAACTCCTGACTCTGCCTGCCTTGGCCTCCCAAAGTGCTGGGATTACAGGCGTGAACCGCTGCGCCCAACCTTGTATTGGGATGATGACTTTATAAGCAGCACAACAGAGCAGTTAACAGAGGAGACACTGATATTGGACAGCTTGGGTTCAAATCCCACCTCTGCTACTTTCTGGATAAATAAGGAAACCTCTCTGAACCTCCAGTGTCTTGGGAACAAACGCCCTATGTGACCGAGTAACTGTAAAATCTGAATTAAATTACATGCTGCCTCCAAACAGTGGTTATCAACTGAATGTGATTTTTGTCTCCCAGGAGACATTTGTCATATCTGGAGACATTTTTGGTTGTCAGAAATAGGAGGGTGGGTGCCAGTGACACAAAGCAAAGCCCCTCTTCCTAACCCTGGTGAAAGCTGGAATTGTTTCAATGTGCATCCTATGAGGATGCAACTTACATTAATTAGTTAAGTGTGACTGCTGAAGGAGGGAGAGATTATTCACCATGTGAGCACTGTAAGCTTCACATCCGTTTAGGTGGCTGCTACAAAAACAAACAAAACAACACAGGAAAACATAAAAATATTATAACAAATGAGGCTGAGGATGTGCAGAAATTAGAACACTTGTGCACCGCGGGTGGGAGTCTAAATGGTGCCCCAACTGTGGAAAAGAGTATGATGCTTCCTAAAAAAAAAATTAGAAATAGAATTTCCAGATGATCCAGCAACACCACTTCTGGGTATATATTGAAAAGAATTGAAAGCAGAACAGAGACTCAAGCAGGTATTTATACACCGGTGCTCATAGCAGCATTATTTACAATGCCCCAAATGTGGAAACCATCCAAATGTCCTTCGGCAGATAAATGGATTAAAAAAATATATACCATCCCCACAATGGAATTTTTTTTCTTTCTTTTCTTTTCTTTCTTTTTTTTTTTTTTGAGATGGTGTCTCACTCTGTTGCCCAGGCTGGAGTACAATGGCGTGATCTCAGTTCACTGCAACCTCCGCCTCCTGGCTTCAAGCAATCCTCCCATCTTAGCCTCCTGAGTAGCTGGGATTATAGGGCACCACCACGCCCAGCTAATTTTTGCATATATATATATAAGATATATATGTATTTTTTTCTTTTTTGAGACAGAGTCTCGCTCTGTTGCCCAGGCTAGAGTGCAATGGCGAGATCTCGGTTCACTGCAATCTCTGCCTCCTGGGTTCAAGCAATTCTCCTGTCTCAGCCTTCTGAGTAGCTGGGGTTACAGGTGCCTGCCACCACGCTCGGCTAATTTTTGTATTTTTATAGAGACAGAGTTTCACCATGTTGGCCAGGCTGGTCTTGAACTCCTGACCTCAGGTGATCCGCCAGCGTTGGCCTCCCAAAATGCTGGGATTACAGGCATGAGCCACGGTGCCCAGCCTAATTTTTGTATTTTTAGGAGAGACGGGCTTTCACCATGTTGGCCAGGCTGGTATCGAACTGCTGACCTCAAGTGATCCGCCTGCCTTGGCTTCCCAAAGTGCTGGGATTACAGGCGTGAGCCACCACTCCTGGCCCCCACAATGGAATATTATTCAGCCTTAAAAAGGAAGGGCATTGTGACACATGCTACAATGTGGGTGAACGTTGAGGACAGTGTGCTAAGGGAAATAAGGCAGTCACAAAAGGACACATTCTGTATGATCCCACTTATGTGAGGTTCCTAGAGTCATCACATTCATAAAGACAGAAAGCAGAATAATGGGTGCCTGGGGCTGGGGAGGGGCAATGGGGAGCATAGTCCTTCCTATCTCCCATTCAGTTCCTCGAACTAGAGAACAACAATCCTGACTCCATACACACACAGCCCACCTACCCACAGGAACTGGGGCAGAGACATCTACCACTGTGGTGCTGATTGACAGAAGTGCCCCATTCTCTGCCTCTCCAGGGGTTCAGCTGCCCTTTTCTTTTCTTTTCTTTTTTTTTTTTTTTGGAGACTGAGTCTCGCTCTGTCGCCCAGGCTGGAGTGCAGTGGAGCAGTCTTGGCTCACTGCAAGCTCTGCCTCCAGAGTTCACGCCATTCTCCTGCCTCAGCCTCCTGAGCAGCTGGGACTACAGGCGCCCGCCACTGCACCCAGCTAATTTTTTTTATTTGTAGTGGAGACGGGGTTTCACCGTGGTCTCAATCTCCTGACCTCGTGATCCGCCCGCCTCGGCCTCCCAAAATGCTGGGATTATAGGCTTGAGCCACCGCGCCCAGCCTCAGCTGCCCTTTCAAGCTCTACTTGTTCCTAGTCAATCCTAAGGTTACAAATTGACTAACTATGTTCGTAAGTATTGCTTTTCAGTCTCCCTGGAAAATCATCTAGGGCTACCTGCCCTTGGGAATAGCTTTCCAAATTTATTTTTTAATTTTTATTTATTTATTTTTTTGAGACGGAGTTTCACTTTTGTTGCCCAGGCTGGAGTGCAATGGCTTGATCTCGGCTCACCGCAAACTCCACCTCCCGGGTTCAAGCGATTCTCCTGCCTCAGCCTCCGGAGTAGCTGGGATTACAGGCACCCGCCACCACATCCGGCTAATTTTGTATTTTTAGTAGAGATGGGGTTTCTCCATGTTGGTCAGGCTGGTCTTGAACTCCTGACCTCCGGTGATCCACCCACGTCGGCCCCCCAAAGTGCTGGGATTACAGGTGTGGGCCACCACGCCCGGCCATAAATTTCAAGACCCGCCCCCCCGCCAACTAAGTATTACTACTAGTCTTGTTCAGCAATGCGTCATGCCTTCACCCTTTTCCCCTCCTGCACGAGATGTCCCTATGACACAGCTTGCCATCTAAATTCTAGGAAACATCGGGTACTGTAGCATTTTCAAAGATAGAAAAGATTTAGCTGAGGTCGGGCGTGGCGGCTGACACCCATAATCCCAACACTTTGGGAAGCTGAGGAGGGAGGATTGCTTGAGCCCAGGAGTTCGAGATCACTTTAGGCAACATGACAAGACTGCATCTCTACAATTAAAAAAAGAAAAAATTAGCCAGGCATGGTGGTGCATGCCTGTAGTCCCAGCTACTCAGGAGGCCGAGGCGGGAGGATTGCTTGAGCCCAAGAGATCGGGGCTGCAGTGAGCTACGATCACACCTCTGCCCTCCAGCCTGGGTGACAGAGCAAGACCCTGTTTCAAAAATAGAAGATTCAGCTAAGAACTAAGAATGTGTGAGGACCCAAGGTAAGAAATCACCCGAACTACTTGACATGGACAAGGCTATGACTAGGTAGTGAAATATCACTGTCTGTAGAACCTTTGGAATGCCTCTAAACAAACAGGAAACATCCTTTTCTATTTCCAAATAGGTCAAGTATTAGGTAACCAAAGTAACCAAATAGACCGAGATTCTTTTAGCTACGTAAATAATAACTAAATCTGATACATACAAGTACGTAAATCTGATACATACAAGAAGATAAACTAAAAGGATTGGCCAGCAGGGGGCACTTGTGTCTTCCTCGCGGGGTGTAGCATCTACAAAAACTACTAGTTAAATTATAATTCTGGGCCAAGCGCAGTGGCCCAGGCCTGTAATCCCAGCACTTTGGGAGGCCGAAGCGGGCGGATCACCTGAGGTCAGGAATTCGAGACCAGCCTGGCTAACGTGGTGAAACCCCGTCTCTATTAAAAATACAAAAATTAGGCTGGGCGCGGTGGCTCACGCCTGTAATCCCAGCACTTTGGGAGGCTAAGGCTGGCGGATCACGAGGTCAGGAGATCGAGACCACCCTGGCTAACACGGTGAAACCCTGTCTCCACTAAAAATACAAAAAAAAAAAAAAAAAAAAAAAAAATAGCCGGGCGTGGTGGCCGGCACCTGTAGTCCCAGCTACTCGGGAGGCTGAGGCAGGAGAATGGCGTGAACCCGGGAGGTGGAGCTTGTAGTGAGCCGAGATCCTGCCACTGCATTCCAGCCTAGGCGACAGAGTGAGACTCCATCTCAAAAAAAAAAAAAAAAATTAGCCAGGTATGGTTGTGCGTGCCTGTAATCCCAACTACTTGGGAGGCTGAGGCAAGAGAATTACTTGAACCCAGGAGGCGGAGGTTGCAGTGAGCCGAGATCATGCCACTGCACTCCTGCCTGGGTGACAGAAAAAGACTCCATGTTAAAATAAATAAATAAAGAAATAAAATAAAATAAAATAAAATAATAAATCCTAACTCTGGCTGTGTGTGGTGTGTGGTGGCTAGTGCCTGTAATCCCAGTGCTTTGGGAGGCTGAGGCAGAAGGATCACTTGAGGCCAGGAGTTTAAGACCAGTCTGGACAACATAGTGAGACTTCAACTCTACTAAAAATTAAAAAAAATTCGCTGGGCATAGTGGCACCCACCTGTAGTCCCAGCTACTTGAGAGGCTGAGGCAGAAGGATCACTTGAGCCCAGGAGTTCGAGGCTACAGTGAGCTAAGATCGTACCAGTGCACTCCAGTCTGGGCAACAGAGCAAGACCCCATCTCTAAAGCAACATATTAACTTTATATCATGGTGTTTAAATATTGTTAACTTTACTTTAAAAACATTGTTAACTCTCTAAAGAAAATACTGTTAACTTGGCCAGGTGCAATGGCTCATGGTTGTAATCCAAGCACTTTGGGAGGCCGAGGCGGGCAGATCACCTGAGGTCAGGAGTTGAGACCAGCCTGGCCAGCATGGTGAAACCCCGTCTTTATTAAAAATACAAAAATTAGCCAGGCATAGTGGCACATGCCTGTAGTTCCAGCTACTCGGGAGGCTAAGCCTGGAGAATTGCTTGAACCCAAGGGGCAGAGGTTGCAGTGAGCTGAGATCACACCACTGCACTTCAGCCTGGGCAACAGAGCAAGACTCTGTCTCAAAAAAAAAATATATATATATATTGTTAACTCTCTAAAGAAAATCCTAACTCTGCCACTTCCTGGTTCTGGGACCTGAGCCTTGTCATTTCACCTCCTTAGACTTCAGTTTCTTCAGCTGTAAAATGGGAAGGATAGCACTTGTCTCCCCAGGTTGTGGTGAGGACCAAGGCACTCCACATAACACCTGCATGTAGCATCTTCTCTGCTAATGTTTTGACCCAGTAGACAAGACAGCGATGCAACAGGGAAAGATCAGAGCACATTCTGTACTCAAAGGAACACCCCAAAGGTGTGACATCAGTGACAGCCTGGCTGCCCAAAGCACCAGAAAGCTTGTCGTCACCAGAGGAACCAACGAGCCCAGCATTGCCCAACAAATAGGATCACTGAGGCGACTTTTGCAAGGTAGATATCAACAGCAGTCATCACCATGGGGACAACAGCCATCTCCACTGCCCTCCAGGCCACGTCTACCCAGAGCAGAATTTGCAAAATCCACACCAGCCGCACCACATAGTGGATCCAGATGATTCACAACAGCAGCCTCCCAAGGTCATGAATACAGCCCAGAGTATGGGTTCTCCCAGCTGAGACCACAGCTACTCCTGGCTCAGTGATTCAGTCATTGAGGACAGTCTCCTGTGCCATTCCTGAGTCAATGCAATGTAGACGGTGTAGCTACTTCCACCCATGTTGATGCTCTATTTGCAAAACAATCTGTGAAGATGGTAGAAGGACTCCCATTGTAGCATGTTTTCATGTCTTACTTGGGTCAAAGCCATTATTTAACCTGGAATGCCTCACCTACTGTCATCCCCAATTCCCCAATTCCTTTTTGGTCTACAGATCATGCTTTCTTTCTTTCTTTCTTTTTTTTTTTTTTTGAGGCTGAGTCTCGCTCTGTCACCCAGGCTGGAGTGCAGTGGCATGACCCCGGCTCACTGCAACCTCCGCCTTCTGGGTTCAAGCAATTATCCTACCTCAGCCTCCCAAGTAGCTGGAATTACAGGAACGTGCCACCACGCCTGGCTAATTTTTGGTTCAAGTGGTCCTCCAACATCAGCCTCCCGAGTAGCTGGAACCACAGGCAAGCACCACCACGCCTGGTTAATTTTCTAAATTGTTTTGTAAAGATGGGGTCTTGCTATATTGCCCAGGCTGGATTTGAACCCCTGGCCTCAAGTGATCCTACTGCTCAGCATCCCAAAGTGCTGGGATTACAGGTGGGAACCATCATGCCCTGTTCTGAGCTTCCTTACTTAGGTGCTCTTTCCATCCTTTTCTCCTCACAGGAACTCATGAGCCTGGAGAGAGTTCGTCATCCCCACATGGAACCTCAGTACGGCCAATAGGCAGCCGTCTGGTGGAAAAATCAACAATCAGTCCTGCAGGTATGCTCCAATCTCATCTCCTCCACATTGTCATGGTCTCCCGGAGCTTTGTTAATCTCTTTGAAGACAAACATTTTTGATCTTTTCCATAGGGGAAGTGCAAGGGACGCCTGTGTTGGAGTTTGCTCCCCAGCTACACGGCTCCCTAACTTTTTATTTAACCTCCAGCTTTATGACCACGTACAAGTATGCAATTCTAATCTTTATCTTGTTTTGAGATTCTAATCCTGAGTAGTTGGGGGACAGGAAGCCCAGCCTATAACCCCTGATTTTTTTTTTTTTTTTTTTGAGACAGAGTCTCATTCTGTCACCCAGGCTGGAGTGCAGTGGCACAATCTCAGCTGACTGCAACCCCTGCCTCCTGAGTTTAAGCAATTTTGGTGTCTCAGCCTCCTGAGTAGCTGGGATTACAGGCGCCTGCCACCACCCCCGGCTAATTTTTGTATTTTTTGGTAGAGACGGAGTTTCACCATGTTGGTCAGGCTGGTCTTGAACTCCTGACCTCAAGTAATCTGCTCTCCTCAGGACTCTCTTGGAAGGATTTTTTATTTTTATTTTTATTTATTTATTTATTTTTTAGATGGAGTACTGCTCTTTGTCTCCCAGGCTGGAGTGCAATGGTGCGATCTTGGCTCACTGTAACCTCCACCTCCCAGGTTCAAGTGATTCTCCTGTCTCAGCCTCCGGAATAGCTGGAATTACAGCCGCCCACCACCACGCCCAGCTAGTTTTTGTATTTTTAGTAGAGACGGGGTTTAACCATGTTGGCCAGGCTGGTCTTGAACTCCTGACCTCAGGTGATCTGCCCGCTTTGGCCTCCCAAAGTGCTGGGATTACAGGCGTGAGCCACTGCGCCCAGCAGGAACTCTTAGTTCAGAAGAAGAGTGAGCTAATAATGTATATGTCTTATAGCACTTTTTTGCATCTAAGTTGTTTTATTTGGGATCAGAAGACTTTTATTTTCTTTTTTAAAATTTAGCTTTTATTTTAAGTTTAGGGGTACATGTACAGGCTTGTTATATAGGTAAACTTTTGCCATTGGGGTTGGTTTTACAGATTATTTCATCGCCCAGGTATTAAGCCTAGTATCCATTAGTTATTTTTCCTGATCTTCTCCCTCCTCCCACCCTCCACCCTCCAATAGGCCCCTAATTAAACTAAAGAGCTTCTGCACAGTAAAGGAAACTATCAACAGAGTAAACAGACAACCTACAGAATGGGAGAAAAGCTTTACAAACTTTGCATCTGACAAAGGTCTAATATCCAGCATCTAAAAGAAACGTGCCGGGTGTGGTGGCTCACACCTGTAATCCCAGCACTTTGGCGGATCACCTGAGGTTGGGAGTTCGAGACCAGCCTGACCAACATGGAGAAAGCCAATCTCTACTAAAAATACAAAAATTAGCCGGGCATGGTGGCACATGTCTGTAATTCCAGCTACTCCAGGGGCTGAGGCAGGAGAATCGCTTGAACCCGGAAGGTGGAGGTTGCAGTGAGCCGAGATTGCACCACTGCACTCCAGCCTGGGTGACAGAGTGAGACTCCATCTCAAAAAAAAAAAAAAGAAACATAAACGAATCTATAATTTAAAAAAACCAGCAAAAAAACAAAACAAACAAACGAAAGAAACATTAAAAAGTGGGCAAAGGACGTGGTTCTTCAATCATTTTGACCTGGATAAAATTGGTAGCTCCTGAGTAGAAAAGAATATTGGGAAAGCATGAGGAATGAATTATAGTTTCACTTACCCCACCGGCCTAGGGAAAAACTCAATTCCTAGGAGAGGCAGCTTAGAACCAAGGTGGGCCTCATCTTGAGAGAAATCCATGAGCCATGCCTATCTTAGTCTGTATTGCATTGCTTATAGCAGAACAGCTGAAACTGGGTAATTTACAAAGAAAAATAATGTATCTATTACAGATATGGAGGCTGGAAAGTTGAAATCCAGAGGGGCACACCTGGTGAGAGCCCTGTTGCTGGTGGGGACTCTGTGGCATCCAGAGGTAGACAGGGCATCACACGTCAAGACAGCTGAGTGTGCTAATGTGATAGCACAGGTCTCACTTCCTCTTTTAAAGCTTTTCTTTTCTTTTCTTTTCTTTTCTTTTCTTTTTTGAGATGGAGTCTCAATCTGTCACCCAGGATGGAGTGCAGTGCTGCGATCTTGGCTCACTGCAACCTCCACCTCCTGGGTTCAAGTGATTTTCCTCTCTTAGCCTCCCGAGTAGCTGGGACCACAGGTGCGCACCACTATGTCTCGCTAATTTTTGTATTTTTTGTAGAGACATGGTTTCACCATGTTGGCCAGGCTGGTCTCGAATTCCTGACTTCAAGTGATCCGCCCACCTCAGCCTCCCAAAGTGCTGGGATTACAAGCATGAGCCACCATGCATGGCCTGAAGCTTCTTTTAAAGCCACCAAGTCCCTTCCCATGATAGCCCACTAATCCATGGATTAGTCATGAATGGATTAATCTATTCATAGGGACAGAGCCCTCATCACCCAATCACCTCTTAAAGGCCCCACCTCTCAATACTGCCACACTGGGGATTAAGTTTCAACAGAGTTTTGGAGGGGACATTCAAATCATAGCAATGCCCAAAGTGGAAAATCTTCCCTGCACTTTTCCCTCAACAAAAACAGCCAGAGATAGTGAGCTGCCAGGAAATTCTTTTTTTTTTTCCTCTTCTGTCCTAAATCACCATCGCTAGACCTTTACATGATTCAACCTCTGGGTCATGAAATTTTATTTATTTATTTATTTATTTATTTATTTATTTATTTATTATTTTCTTGAGACAGACTCTGGCTCTGTCGCCCAGGCTGAAGTGCAGTGGTGTGATCTTGGCTCACTGCAACCTCTGCCTCCTGGGTTCAAGCGATTCTCCTGCCTCAGCCTCCCGAGTAGCTGGGATTACAGGCGGGTGCCACCACACCCAGCTAATTTTTTGTATTTTTAGTAGAGATGGGGTTTCACCATATTAGCCAGGATGGTCTCCATCTCTTGACCTCATGATCCGCCCACCTCAGCCTCCCAAAGTGCTGGGATTACAGGCATGAGCTACCGCACCCGGCAGGCCAGGGTCATGAGATTTTAATCAAGAGCAACTTCCACTGATTCCTGAGAGTGCATCTGTGGGCCCCTGCTCTGATCTGAACAGAAGTGCTGTGTCTTCTCTGACCTCCACTTCTCAATTCAAGAGCCTTAGTATCTGCCAGTATCACACACTGAGCGTTAGCTCCATCTCATGGAGGGTGTAGGTAGGGGTTCTATCTGCATCTTTCTTTCTTTTTTTCTTTCTTCCCCTTCCTCCCTTCCTCCCTCCCTCGGTCCTCTCTTTCTTTCCTTTTCTTTCTTCCTTCCTCCCTTCCTCCCTCCCTCCCTCTCTCTTTCTTTCTTTCCTTCTTTTTCTCTCTTCCTTCCCTCCCTCCCTCCTTCCTTCCTCTCTCTTTCTTTCCTTCTTTCTTTCTTTCTTTCTCTTTCTTTCTTTCCTTCCTTCCTTCCTTCCTTCCTTCCTTCCTTCCTTCCTTCCTTCCTTCTTTCTTTCTCTCTCTCTCTCCCTTCCTTCCTACCTTCCTTCCTTCCTTTCTTTCTTTCTTTTTTTTTTTCTTTCTTTCTCTTTCTTTCTGTTTCTTTTTGAGACAGAGCTCTTATTACCCACGCTGGAGTGCAGTGGTGTGACCTTGGCTTACTGCAACATCTGCCTACTAGGGTCAAGTGATTCTCCTGCCTCAGCCTCCTAAGTAGCTGGGATTACAGACACATGCCACCACACCCAATATTTATTTTTATTAAAAATTTTTTAAAATTATTTTTTAAAAATTAAAAATAATTTTGTATTTTTAGTAGAGATGGGGTTTCTCCATGTTGGTCAGGCTGATCTCGAACTCCCAACCTCAGGTGATCCTCCCACCTCAGCCTCCCAAAGTGCTGGGATTACAGGCATGAGCCACCGTGCCCAGCCTGGTTCCTGGTTTCTAAGACATCACACACACACACACACACACACACGCACACACACTCTCAGAGAGAGAGAGAGAGAGAGAGGATCATTAAGACATGATACACTAAGAAATTCTATTCTGCAGACACCAAGAATCCGTTAAAAAGTTTGAAGGGAAGAATTGAGATCATCAGGTGTTTATTTGAGGAAATTGTCTGTGGTTGAACTATCCTTTCCTTTCTCTCCCTGAGATTTGGTCTTCTCAATTAGAAGCGTTGCACAATTCCCCCAACCTCCATACATACGGCAGCTCTTCTAGACACAGGTTTTCCCAGGTCAAATGCAGGGACCCCAGCCATATCTCCCACCCTGAGAAATTTTGGAGTTTCAGGGAGCTCAGAAACTCTGCAGAGGCCACCCTCTCTGAGGGGATTCTTCTTAGACCTCCATCCAGAGGCAAATGTTGACCTGTCCATGCTGAAACCCTCAGGCCTTCCTGGGTCATCTTCTCCCACCCGCTCCTTGATGACAGGGAGCAGGAGCACTAAAGCCACACCAGAAATGGATTCAGGACTGACAGGAGCCACCTTGTCACCTAAGACATCTACAGGTGCAATCGTGGTGACAGAACATACTCTGCCCTTTACTTCCCCAGATAAGACCTTGGCCAGTCCTACATCTTCGGTTGTGGGAAGAACCACCCAGTCTTCGGGGGTGATGTCCTCTGCTCTCCCTGAGTCAACCTCTAGAGGAATGACACACTCCGAGCAAAGAACCAGCCCATCACTGAGTCCCCAGGTCAATGGATCTCCCTCTAGGAACTACCCTGCTACAAGCATGGTTTCAGGATTGAGTTCCCCAAGGACCAGGACCAGTTCCACAGAAGGAAATTTTACCAAAGAAGCATCTACATACACACTCACTGTAGATACCACAAGTGGCCCAGTCACTGAGAAGTACACAGTCCCCACTGAGACCTCAACAACTGAAGGTGACAGCACAGAGACCCCCTGGGACACAAGATATATTCCTGTAAAAATCACATCTCCAATGAAAACATTTGCAGATTCAACTGCATCCAAGGAAAATGCCCCAGTGTCTATGACTCCAGCTGAGACCACAGTTACTGACTCACATACTCCAGGAAGGACAAATCCATCATTTGGGACACTTTATTCTTCCTTCCTTGACCTATCACCTAAAGGGACCCCAAATTCCAGAGGTGAAACAAGCGTGGAACTGATTCCATCAACCACTGGATATCCCTTCTCCTCTCCTGAATCTGGCTCCGCAGGACACAGCAGAATAAGTACCAGTGTGCCTTTGTCATCATCTGCTTCAGTTCTCGATAATAAAATATCAGAGACCAGCATATTCTCAGGCCAGAGTCTCACCTCCCCTCTGTCTCCTGGGGTGCCTGAGGCTAGAGCCAGCACAATGCCCAACTCAGCTATCCCTTTTTCCATGACACTAAGCAATGCAGAAACAAGTGCCGAAAGGGTCAGAAGCACAATTTCCTCTCTGGGGACTCCATCAATATCCACAGAGCAGACAGCAGAGACTATCCTTACCTTCCATGCCTTCGCTGAGACCACGGATATACCCAGCACCCACATAGCCAAGACTTTGGCTTCAGAATGGTCGGGAAGTCCAGGTACCCTTGGTGGCACCAGCACTTCAGCGCTGACAACCACATCTCCATCTACCACTTTAGTCTCAGAGGAGACCAACACCCATCACTCCACGAGTGGAAAGGAAACAGAAGGAACTTTGAATACATCTATGACTCCACTTGAGACCTCTGCTCCTGGAGAAGCGACCGAAATGACTGCCACCTTGGTCCCCACTCTAGGTTTTACCACTCTTGACAGCAAGATCAGAAGTCCATCTCAGGTCTCTTCATCCCACCCAACAAGAGAGCTCAGAACCACAGGCAGCACCTCTGGGAGGCAGAGTTCCAGCACAGCTGCCCACGGGAGCTCTGACATCCTGAGGGCAACCACTTCCAGCACCTCAAAAGCATCATCATGGACCAGTGAAAGCACAGCTCAGCAATTTAGTGAACCCCAGCACACACAGTGGGTGGAGACAAGTCCTAGCATGAAAACAGAGAGACCCCCAGCATCAACCAGTGTGGCAGCCCCTATCAGCACTTCTGTTCCCTCAGTGGTCTCTGGCTTCACCACCCTGAAGACCAGCTCCACAAAAGGGATTTGGCTTGAAGAAACATCTGCAGACACACTCATCGGAGAATCCACAGCTGGCCCAACCACCCATCAGTTAGCTGTTCCCACTGGGATTTCAATGACAGGAGGCAGCAGCACCAGGGGAAGCCAGGGCACAACCCACCTACTCACCAGAGCCACAGCATCATCTGGGACATCCGCAGATTTGACTCTGGCCACGAACGGTGTCCCAATCTCCGTGTCTCCAGCAGTGAGCAAGACGGCTGCTGGCTCAAGTCCTCCAGGAGGGACAAAGCCATCATATACAATGGTTTCTTCTGTCATCCCTGAGACATCATCTCTACAGTCCTCAGCTTCCAGGGAAGGAACCAGCCTCGGACTGACTCCATTAAACACTAGACATCCCTTCTCTTCCCCTGAACCAGACTCTGCAGGACACACCAAGATAAGCACCAGCATTCCTCTGTTGTCATCTGCTTCAGTTCTTGAGGATAAAGTGTCAGCGACCAGCACATTCTCACACCACAAAGCCACCTCATCTATTACCACAGGGACTCCTGAAATCTCAACAAAGACAAAGCCCAGCTCAGCCGTTCTTTCCTCCATGACCCTAAGCAATGCAGCAACAAGTCCTGAAAGAGTCAGAAATGTAACTTCCCCTCTGACTCATCCATCTCCATCAGGGGAAGAGACAGCAGGGAGTGTCCTCACTCTCAGCACCTCTGCTGAGACTACAGACTCACCTAACATCCACCCAACTGGGACACTGACTTCAGAATCGTCAGAGAGTCCTAGCACTCTCAGCCTCCCAAGTGTCTCTGGAGTCAAAACCACATTTTCTTCATCTACTCCTTTCACTCATCTATTTACTAGTGGAGAAGAAACAGAGGAAACTTCGAATCCATCTGTGTCTCAACCTAAGACTTCTGTTTCCAGAGTAAGGACCACCTTGGCCAGCACCTCTGTCCCTACCCCAGTATTCCCCACCATGGACACCTGGCCTACACGTTCAGCTCAGTTCTCTTCATCCCACCTAGTGAGTGAGCTCAGAGCTACGAGCAGTACCTCAGTTACAAACTCAACTGGTTCAGCTCTTCCTAAAATATCTCACCTCACTGGGACGGCAGCAATGTCACAGACCAATAGAGACACGTTTAATGACTCTGCTGCAACCCAAAGCACAACTTGGCCAGAGACTAGTCCCAGATTCAAGACAGGGTTACCTTCAGCAACAACCACTGTTTCAACCTCTGCCACTTCTCTCTCTGCTACTGTAATGGTCTCTAAATTCACTTCTCCAGCAACTAGTTCCATGGAAGCAACTTCTATCAGGGAACCATCAACAATCATCCTCACAACAGAGACCATGAATGGCCCAGGCACTATGGCTGTGGCTTCTACTAACATCCCAATTGGAAAGGGCTACATTACTGAAGGAAGATTGGACACAAGCCATCTGCCCATTGGAACCACAGCTTCCTCTGAGACATCTATGGATTTTACCATGGCCAAAGAAAGTGTCTCAATGTCAGTATCTCCATCTCAGTCCATGGATGCTGCTGGCTCAAGCACTCCAGGAAGGACAAGCCAATTCGTTGACACATTTTCTGATGATGTCTATCATTTAACATCTAGAGAAATTACAATACCTAGAGTTGGAACAAGCTCAGCTCTGACTCCACAAATGACTGCAACTCACCCTCCATCTCCTGATCCTGGCTCTGCTAGAAGCACCTGGCTTGGCATCTTGTCCTCATCTCCTTCTTCTCCTACTCCCAAAGTCACAATGAGCTCCACATTTTCAACTCAGAGAGTCACCACAAGCATGATAATGGACACAGTTGAAACTAGTCAGTGGAACATGCCCAACTTACCTTCCATGACTTCCTTGACACCAAGTAATATTCCAACAAGTGGTGCCATAGGAAAAAGCACCCTGGTTCCCTTGGACACTCCATCTCCAGCCACATCAATGGAGGCATCAGAAGGGGGACTTCCAACCCTCAGCACCTACCCTGAATCAACAAACACACCCAGCATCCACCTCGGAGCACACGCTAGTTCAGAAAGTCCAAGCACCATCAACCTTACTGTGGCTTCAGTAGTAAAACCTGGCTCTTACACACCTCTCACCTTCCCCTCAATAGAGACCCACATTCATGTATCAACAGCCAGAATGGCTTACTCTTCTGGGTCTTCACCTGAGATGACAGCTCCTGGAAAGACTAACACTGGTAGTACCTGGGCCCCCACCACCTACATCACCACTACGGATCCTAAGGATACAAGTTCAGCTCAGGTCTCTACACCCCACTCAGTGAGGACACTCCGAACCACAGAAAACCATCCAAAGACAGAGTCCGCCACCCCAGCTGCTTACTCTGGAAGTCCTAAAATCTCAAGTTCACCCAATCTCACCAGTCCGGCCACAAAAGCATGGACCATCACAGACACAACTGAACACTCCACTCAATTACATTACACAAATTTGGCAGAAAAATCATCTGGATTTGAGACACAGTCAGCTCCAGGACCTGTCTCTGTAGTAATCCCTACCTCCCCTACCATTGGAAGCAGCACATTGGAACTAACTTCTGATGTCCCAGGGGAACCCCTGGTCCTTGCTACCAGTGAGCAGACCACAATCACTCTCCCCATGGCAACATGGCTGAGTACCAGTTTGACAGAGGAAATGGCTTCAACAGACCTTGATATTTCAAGTCCAAGTTCACCCATGAGTACATTTGCTATTTTTCCACCTATGTCCACACCTTCTCATGAACTTTCAAAGTCAGAGGCAGATACCAGTGCCATTAGAAATACAGATTCAACAATGTTGGATCAGCACCTAGGAATCAGGAGTTTGGGCAGAACTGGGGACTTAACAACTGTTCCTATCACCCCACTGACAACCACGTGGACCAGTGTGATTGAACACTCAACACAAGCACAGGACACCCTTTCTGCAAAGATGAGTCCTATTCACGTCACACAGTCACTCAAAGATCAAACATCTATACCAGCCTCAGCATCCCCTTCCCATCTTACTGAAGTCTACCCTGAGCTCGGGACACAAGGGAGAAGCTCCTCTGAGGCAACCACTTTTTGGAAACCATCTACAGACACACTGTCCAGAGAGATTGAGACTGGCCCAACAAACATTCAATCCACTCCACCCATGGACAACACAACAACAGGGAGCAGTAGTAGTGGAGTCACACTGGGCATAGCCCACCTTCCCATAGGAACATCCTCCCCAGCTGAGACATCCGCAAACATGGCACTGGAAAGAAGTTCTACAGCCACTGTCTCTATGGCTGGGACAATGGGACTCCTTGTTACTAGTGCTCCAGGAAGAAGCATCAGCCAGTCATCAGGAAGAGTTTCCTCTGTCCTTTCTGAGTCAACTACTGAAGGAGTCACAGATTCTAGTAAGGGAAGCAGCCCAAGGCTGAACACACAGGGAAATACAGCTCTCTCCTCCTCTCTTGAACCCAGCTATGCTGAAGGAAGCCAGATGAGCACAAGCATCCCTCTAACCTCATCTCCTACAACTCCTGATGTGGAATTCATAGGGGGCAGCACATTTCGGACCAAGGAGGTCACCACAGTTGTGACCTCAGACATCTCCAAGTCTTCAGCAAGGACAGAGTCCAGCTCAGCTACCCTTATGTCCACAGTTTTGGGAAGCGCTGAAAGTACAGGAAAAGAAAAACTCAGAACTGCCTCTATGGATCTTCCATCTCCAACTCCATCAATGGAGGTGACACCATGGATTTCTCTCACTCTCAGTAATGCCCCCAAGACCACAGATTCACTTGACCTCAGCCATGGGGTGCACACCAGCTCTGCAGGGACTTTGGCCACTGACAGGTCATTGAATACTGGTGTCACTAGAGCCTCCAGATTGGAAAACGGCTCTGATACCTCTTCTAAGTCCCTGTCTATGGGAACCAGCACTCACACTTCCATGACTTACACAGAGAAGAGTGAAGTGTCTTCTTCAATCCATCCCCGACCTGAGACCTCAGCTCCCGGAGCAGAGACCACTTTGACTTCCACTCCTGGAAACAGGGCCATAAGCTTAACATTGCCTTTTTCATCCATTCCAGTGGAAGAAGTCATTTCTACAGGCATAACCTCAGGACCAGACATCAACTCAGCACCCATGACACATTCTCCCATCACCCCACCAAAAATTGTATGGACCAGTACAGGCACAATTGAACAGTCCACTCAACCACTACATGCAGTTTCTTCAGAAAAAGTTTCTGTGCAGACACAGTCAACTCCATATGTTAACTCTGTGGCAGTGTCTGCTTCCCCTACCCATGAGAATTCAGTCTCTTCTGGAAGCAGCACATCCTCTCCATATTCCTCAGCTTCACTTGAATCCTTGGATTCCACAATCAGTAGGAGGAATGCAATCATTTCCTGGCTATGGGACCTCACTACATCTCTCCCCACTACAACTTGGCCAAGTACTAGTTTATCTGAGGCACTGTCCTCAGCTCATTCTGGGGTTTCAAACCCAAGTTCAACTACGACTGAATTTCCACTCTTTTCAGCTGCATCCACATCTGCTGCTAAGCAAAGAAATCCAGAAACAGAGACCCATGGTCCCCAGAATACAGCCCCGAGTACTTTGAACACTGATGCATCCTCGGTCACAGGTCTTTCTGAGACTCCTGTGGGGGCAAGCATCAGCTCTGAAGTCCCTCTTCCAATGGCCATAACTTCTAGATCAGATGTTTCTGGCCTTACATCTGAGAGTACTGCTAACCCGAGTTTAGGCACAGCCTCTTCAGCAGGGACCAAATTAACTAGGACAATATCCCTGCCCACTTCAGAGTCTTTGGTTTCCTTTAGAATGAACAAGGATCCATGGACAGTGTCAATCCCTTTGGGGTCCCATCCAACTACTAATACAGAAACAAGCATCCCAGTAAACAGCGCAGGTCCACCTGGCTTGTCCACAGTAGCATCAGATGTAATTGACACACCTTCAGATGGGGCTGAGAGTATTCCCACTGTCTCCTTTTCCCCCTCCCCTGATACTGAAGTGACAACTATCTCACATTTCCCAGAAAAGACAACTCATTCATTTAGAACCATTTCATCTCTCACTCATGAGTTGACTTCAAGAGTGACACCTATTCCTGGGGATTGGATGAGTTCAGCTATGTCTACAAAGCCCACAGGAGCCAGTCCCTCCATTACACTGGGAGAGAGAAGGACAATCACCTCTGCTGCTCCAACCACTTCCCCCATAGTTCTCACTGCTAGTTTCACAGAGACCAGCACAGTTTCACTGGATAATGAAACTACAGTAAAAACCTCAGATATCCTTGACGCACGGAAAACAAATGAGCTCCCCTCAGATAGCAGTTCTTCTTCTGATCTGATCAACACCTCCATAGCTTCTTCAACTATGGATGTCACTAAAACAGCCTCCATCAGTCCCACTAGCATCTCAGGAATGACAGCAAGTTCCTCCCCATCTCTCTTCTCTTCAGATAGACTCCAGGTTCCCACATCTACAACAGAGACAAATACAGCCACCTCTCCATCTGTTTCCAGTAACACCTATTCTCTTGATGGGGGCTCCAATGTGGGTGGCACTCCATCCACTTTACCACCCTTTACAATCACCCACCCTGTCGAGACAAGCTCGGCCCTATTAGCCTGGTCTAGACCTGTAAGAACTTTCAGCACCATGGTCAGCACTGACACTGCCTCCGGAGAAAATCCTACCTCTAGCAATTCTGTGGTGACTTCTGTTCCAGCACCAGGTACATGGACCAGTGTAGGCAGTACTACTGACTTACCTGCCATGGGCTTTCTCAAGACAAGTCCTGCAGGAGAGACACACTCACTTCTAGCATCAACTATTGAACCAGCCACTGCCTTCACTCCCCATCTCTCAGCAGCAGTGGTCACTGGATCCAGTGCTACATCAGAAGCCAGTCTTCTCACTACGAGTGAAAGCAAAGCCATTCATTCTTCACCACAGACCCCAACTACACCCACCTCTGGAGCAAACTGGGAAACTTCAGCTACTCCTGAGAGCCTTTTGGTAGTCACTGAGACTTCAGACACAACACTTACGTCAAAGATTTTGGTCACAGATACCATCTTGTTTTCAACTGTGTCCACGCCACCTTCTAAACTTCCAAGTACGGGGACTCTGTCTGGAGCTTCCTTCCCTACTTTACTCCCGGACACTCCAGCCATCCCTCTCACTGCCACTGAGCCAACAAGTTCATTAGCTACATCCTTTGATTCCACCCCACTGGTGACTATAGCTTCGGATAGTCTTGGCACAGTCCCAGAGACTACCCTGACCATGTCAGAGACCTCAAATGGTGATGCACTGGTTCTTAATACAGTAAGTAACCCAGATAGGAGCATCCCTGGAATCACTATCCAAGGAGTAACAGAAAGTCCACTCCATCCTCCTTCCACTTCCCCCTCTAAGGTTGTTGCTCCACGGAATACAACCTATGAAGGTTCGACCACAGTGGCACTTTCTACTTTGCCTGCGGGAACTACTGGTTCCCTTGTATTCAGTCAGAGTTCTGAAAACTCAGAGACAACGGCTTTGGTAGACTCATCAGCTGGGCTTGAGAGGGCATCTGTGATGCCACTAACCACAGGAAGCCAGGGTATGGCCAGCTCTGGAGGAATCAGAAGTGGGTCCACTCACTCAACTGGAACCAAAACATTTTCTTCTCTCCCTCTGACCATGAACCCAGGTGAGGTTACAGCCATGTCTGAAATCACCACGAACAGACTGACAGCTACTCAATCAACAGCACCCAAAGGGATACCTGTGAAGCCCACCAGTGCAGAGTCAGGGCTCCTAACACCTGTCTCTGCCTCCTCAAGCCCATCAAAGGCCTTTGCCTCACTGACTACAGCTCCCCCAACTTGGGGGATCCCACAGTCTACCTTGACATTTGAGTTTTCTGAGGTCCCAAGTTTGGATACTAAGTCTGCTTCTTTACCAACTCCTGGACAGTCCCTGAACACCATTCCAGACTCAGATGCAAGCACAGCATCTTCCTCACTGTCCAAGTCTCCAGAAAAAAACCCAAGGGCAGGGATGATGACTTCCACAAAGGCCATAAGTGCAAGCTCATTTCAATCAACAGGTTTTACTGAAACCCCTGAGGGATCTGCCTCCCCTTCTATGGCAGGGCATGAACCCAGAGTCCCCACTTCAGGAACAGGGGACCCTAGATATGCCTCAGAGAGCATGTCTTATCCAGACCCAAGCAAGGCATCATCAGCTATGACATCGACCTCTCTTGCATCAAAACTCACAACTCTCTTCAGCACAGATCAAGCAGCAAGGTCTGGTTCTAGTTCCTCTCCCATAAGCCTATCCACTGAGAAAGAAACAAGCTTCCTTTCCCCCACTGCATCTACCTCCAGAAAGACTTCACTCTTTCTTGGGCCTTCCATGGCAAGGCAGCCCAACTTATTGGTGCATCTTCAGACTTCAGCTCTGACACTTTCTCCCACATCCACTCTAAATATGTCCCAGGAGGAGCCTCCTGAGATAACCTCAAGCCAGACCACTACAGAAGAAGAGGGAACAACAGCTGAAACACAGACGTTAACCTTCACACCATCTGAGACCCCGACATCCTTGTTACCTGTCTCTTCTCCCACAGAACCCACAGCCAGAAGAAAGAGTTCTCCAGAAACATGGGCAAGCTCTATTTCAGTTCCTGCCAAGACCTTGGTTGAAAGTAAGAATGCCCTGCTCCTTCCCCAAGTGTGCTGGGGATGAATCTGGAAATAAACTACATCTTTTTTATTTTTTAAACTTTTATATTTGAAAATATAAATATTTTAGGTTCAGGGAACTTGTGCAGGTTTGTTATATAGGTAAATTGCATGTCATGGGGGCTTGGGGTACAGATTACATCATCAGCCAGGTAATAAGCCTAGTACCTGATCAGTAGATTTTTTTTAATCCTCTCCCTCCTCCCAGCCTCCACCCTCAATTCACATGTCTCCATGTGTACTCAAGGTTTAATTCCCACTTATAAGTGAGAACATGCG
The DNA here is from genome assembly GCF_028858775.2 of Pan troglodytes. Classification (NCBI taxonomy): domain Eukaryota; kingdom Metazoa; phylum Chordata; class Mammalia; order Primates; family Hominidae; genus Pan; species Pan troglodytes. The sequence continues at coordinate 11,750,713 of NC_072418.2, read as the reverse complement.
GTATTTGTAAACTACATCTTTATTTTTGCTAACCTCGAACTGAAATTTAGCATTTGTTTTATTGATGAATAGAGGTAACAAAACAAACCACATTAATCCTAGCGGTGCCTGTGCCTTTGCCAACAACAGAAATTCCGGACACTTTCATATCCTATGACAATTGTTGCAAGCACTTTTAAAAATCATGTATGACTTTATTCATAATTATAGTGGTTATTAGGCTTTTCAATAGATCTTATTTAATGAGTTAGTAAAAGAAGTGCCTGTATTATTGTATTACATTTGTTTATTAAGATCTTGATAACAACATTTCAATATAATCTTTCCTTTGTTTTTTAAATTTTAGATTCAGGGGTATATGTGCAGGTTTGTTATGTGGATATACTGCATAATGGTGAGGTTTGGCTTCTAGTGAACCCATCAGCCAAATAGTGAATGTTGTGCCCAATAAGTAGTTTTTCAATCCTCACTTCACTCCCAGCCTCCTGTATTTTGGAGTCCCAGTGTCTATTATTTCTATCTTTACGTCCACATGTACCCATTGGTTAGCTCCCACTTATAAGTGAGAATGTGCAGTATTTAATTTTCTGTTTTTGAGTTATTTTGCTTAGGTTGATGGCCTTCAGCTCTAGCCACGTTGCTTTAAAGAACATGATTTCATTCTTTTTTATGGCTGCGTAGTACTCCGAGGTGTATGTGTACCAGATTTTCTTTATCCACAATGATTTCCTTTGTAATCTAATATTTTATATTGTTATTTTGTTTTATTCTATATTTTTATTTTAATTTATAAAGGAATTCATATGGTTCACAAGCCTGTCAAAGGGACCTATAATAAAAAGAGGTTAAGAATCCATGCTCTAAACAGAATATTACTCCATTTTATTTCATTTATTTTTAAAGAGACAGTCTCACTCTGTCATCCAGGCTGGAGTGCAGTGGAGTGATCATAGCTCATTGCAACCCTGAACTCTTGGGCACAAGCAATTCTCCTGCTTCACCCTCCAGAGGAGCTGGGACTACAGGTGCACATCACCATGCCCAGCTAGTTTTAAAAATTATTTTGTAGAGATGGTGTCTCACTATCCTACCCAGGCTGGTCTCAAACTCCTGGGCTCAGGCAATCCTCCCACTTTGACCTCCCAAAGTGTTGAGATTACAGGGGCAAGCCACTGTGCCTGGCCACTTGTCACATTTTAATTTGTGATTACTTATAAAATGAACCCCTTCCCATCTGAGATCTGTCAGTCTTTCTGGTGACAGTGCCTGGTGTCTGCTTTCTACCATGTCCTGTTAGACTAGTGTTTGATGGGAGGTCACCTGGGCAGCTGTCCAGCTCACTCACTGGGCTCTAGAGCCTCTGAGTTGAAGCAAAATAGAAAGATCAGTCAATGTAAAGAAAGCTCAAAAACTGACATTCTGAAGTAATGGATAGCTAAACCTTCCTATTGCCCTTTTCTTTCAGCAACTGATGGAACGCTAGTGACCACCATAAAGATGTCAAGCCAGGCAGCACAAGGAAATTCCACGTGGCTTGCCCCAGCAGAGGAGACGGAGACCAGTCCAGCAGGTAAATATAGACCTTGTTTCCATTTATGCTCTGCTAATGCCACCCAAGCCTTTCTTTTCTTTTCTTTCTTTTCTTTTCTTTCTCTCTCTTTCTTTCTTTCTTCTTTCTCTCTCTCTCTTTCTTTCTTTCTCTTGTTCTTTTTAAATTTTTTATTTTTTTACTTAATTTTTTTCACCCAAGCCTTAAGGCCAATTTGGACCAGATAGTGAGACCCCACCTCTATAAAAAAAATTAAAAAAAAACCAATAAGTTGGGCATCGTGCAGGCCTGTAGTCCCTGCTACTCAAGAGGCCAAGGTGGGAGGACAGCTTGCTGCTGACTAAAAGTGCTGCTTATTGATTCTGGGAAGAAAAAATATACAAGGCTTCAGTTTCATTATTTTATAAGTAAATGCTAGCAACTTTTCCTTTCTTTCTCTCTTTCTCTCTTCCTCTCTTTCTCTCCTCTCCTTCTCTTCTTTCTCTCTCTCTCTCTCTTTCTCTCTCCTCTCCTTCTCTTCTCTTCTTTCTCTCTCTCTCTCTTTCTTTCATTTATTTTTGAGACATGGTCTCATTCTGTCACCCAGGCTGGAGTACAGCGGTGTATATTCACTGCAGTACTCACTGTACTCACCGCAGCCTCAAATTCCTGGGCTCAAGCTATCCTCTCACCTCAGCCTCCTGAGTAGCTGGGCAGCAGTCCAGCTCACTCACTGGGCTCTAGAGCCTCTGTGCTATGCCCAGCTTATTGTTGTTGTTTTTTTAAATTTTTTTTTGTACAGATGGGGTCTCACTATGTGGCCCAAGGTGGTCTTAAACTCCTGGCTCCAAGAGATCCTCCCACCTCAGCCTCCCAAAGTGCAGGGATTACAGGTGTGAGCCACTGTGCCCAGCCTAGACAGCATTTTTTTTTTTGAAACAGGGTCTCCCTCTGTTGCCCAGGCTGGAGTGCAATGGCGTGTTCATGGTTCACTGCAGCCTCAGCCTCCTCAGTCTCAAGCAATCCTCCAACCTCAGCCTCCCCCAACAGCTAGAACTGCAGGTGATCATCACCAATTAGCCTGGTTAATTGTGTGTGTATTTCTTAAATTTTTTGTAGAGATAGTTCTCACTATATTGCTTGGGCTGGTCTCAAACTCCTGGACTCAAGTGATTCACGTACCTCGGTCTCCCTAAGCACTGGGATTACAGGCTTGAGCCACCACACCCGGCAAGGACTAGGTTTTAAAATAGGTTCCTAGGCTGGGTGTGGTGGCTTACGCCCGTAATCCCAGCACTTTGGGAGGCTGAGGTGGGCGGATCACGAGGTCAGGAGTTTGAGACCAGCCTGGCCAACATAGTGAAACCCTGTCTCTACTAAAAATACAAAAAATTAGCTGGGCATAGTGGCACACACCTGTAATCCCAGCTACTCGGGAGGCTGAGGAAGGAGAATCACTTGAACCTGGGAGGCGGAGGTTGCAGTGAGCCGAGATCACGCCATTGCTCTCCAGCCTGGGTGACAGAGCAAGACTCCATCTAAAAAAAAAAAAAAGTTCCTTTGACTTCTTGACACTCTTCTCTGAGGATATTGATCATTTTTCCCCAATAGATGTTACTAATTGAACACTTCTGTTGCTTCAACTTACTAATTTACATGATCAATAGCCAATTAATTCAGCAGGAGAGAATGCTACAGAGTCGATTCTTTCTGTACTTTCTTCTGCTCCAGAGTGAAGGATCTTTCTAAATCAGAGACCATCACTGTGTTCACAGGGAGGGCCTAGGTGAACCTGAGATGGCAAATGTTGCGTTTGTTACTACGGAAGAAGGGATTATGGGTTGAAGTCCTTGGCAGTGCCAAATTGCTTAGAAAAATGTGAAATATGGTCCCTAGGAGTGCTCTTGGGATGTCACATTTTTCTCACTCCTTTGACAGGTAGATGTTATTTTCCTGAAGGACAGGGAAAGGATTCAGAGGGAGGAATGAATTTGAAAGAAAATGAAGGTGACGAGAAAGAATGAGCTCATCTCCCTTATCCTCTTCTTCTCAAATCCTTAAGTAGCTTTGCAGTGAACTAAGATTTGGGGGAACCTAGAGGAGGCTGAAAGTTGGAAGCTGAAATTGGTTTAGCAAGGGCAAGCTCCAAAGACAAAAGTGGAAATAGTTTGGGGGTAGCCTCTTGCATGAGTGGAGCCCTGGTTCATCATATCCTCCCTTATGCAAAGAGCCCTTTTATATGGGGCATGGGGAAAAACTGAGATAAAGGTGATAATTTCTCCTGAGCAAGCCAGATGGTCAAAGCTCTAACTTCACCATCTCCCTTGGAATGTTTAATGTGTTCCCTGGTGTCCAGAGGCTTAAAGTGTGAGAATTAAAAGCTCAACATTTTCTTTCCCAGGGAAGGAGGAAATAGTTTTAATTGAAATCCCGGGAGGAAATGAATGATAGTGTCAAACCAAAAAACTTCATCTTCTGTACCACTTGCATATACTCCACTGACTTACTTTCTAATCACAGGCACATCCCCAGGAAGCCCAGAAATGTCTACCACTCTCAAAATCATGAGCTCCAAGGAACCCGGCATCAGCCCAGAGATCAGGTCCACTGTGAGAAATTCTCCTTGGAAGACTCCAGAAAAAGCTGTTCCCATGGAGACCACAGTGGAACCAGTCACCCTTCAGTCCACAGCCCTAGGAAGTGGCAGCACCAGCATCTCTCACCTGCCCACAGGAACCACATCACCAACCAAGTCACCAACAGAAAATATGTTGGCTACAGAAAGGGTCTCCCTCTCCCCATCCCCACCTGAGGCTTGGACCAACCTTTATTCTGGAACTCCAGGAGGGACCAGGCAGTCACTGGCCACAATGTCCTCTGTCTCCCTAGAGTCACCAACTGCTAGAAGCATCACAGGGACTGGTCAGCAAAGCAGTCCAGAACTGGTTTCAAAGACAACTGGAATGGAATTCTCTATGTGGCATGGCTCTACTGGAGGGACCACAGGGGACACACATGTCTCTCTGAGCACATCTTCCAATATCCTTGAAGACCCTGTAACCAGCCCAAACTCTGTGAGCTCATTGACAGATAAATCCAAACATAAAACCGAGACATGGGTCAGCACCACAGCCATTCCCTCCACTGTCCTGAATAATAAGATAATGGCAGCTGAACAACAGACAAGTCGATCTGTGGTTGAGGCTTATTCATCAACTAGTTCTTGGTCAGATCAGACATCTGGGAGTGACATCACCCTTGGTGCATCTCCTGATGTCACAAACACATTATACATCACCTCCACAGCACAAACCACCTCACTAGTATCTCTGCCCTCTGGAGACCAAGGCATTACAAGCCTCACCAATCCCTCAGGAGGAAAAACAAGCTCTGCATCATCTGTCACATCTCCTTCAATAGGGCTTGAGACTCTGATGGCCAATGTAAGTGCAGTGACAAGTGACATTGCCCCTACTGCTGGGCATCTATCTCAGACTTCATCTCCTGCGGAAGTGAGCATCCTGGACGTAACCACAGCTCCTACTCCAGGTATCTCCACCACCATCACCACCATGGGAACCAACTCAATCTCAACTACCACACCCAACCCAGAAGTGGGTATGAGTACCATGGACAGCACCCCGGCCACAGAGAGGCGCACAACTTCTACAGAACACCCTTCCACCTGGTCTTCCACAGCTGCATCAGATTCCTGGACTGTCACAGACATGACTTCAAACCTGAAAGTTGCAAGATCTCCTGGAACGATTTCCACAATGCATACAACTTCATTCTTAGCCTCAAGCACTGAATTAGACTCCATGTCTACTCCCCATGGCCGTATAACTGTCATTGGAACCAGCCTGGTCACTCCATCCTCTGATGCTTCAGCTGTAAAGACAGAGACCAGTGCAAGTGAAAGAACATTGAGTTCTTCAGACACAACTGCATCTACTCCCATCTCAACTTTTTCTCGTGTCCAGAGGATGAGCATCTCAGTTCCTGACATTTTAAGTACAAGTTGGACTCCCAGTAGTACAGAAGCAGAAGATGTGCCTGTTTCAATGGTTTCTACAGATCATGCTAGTACAAAGACTGACCCAAATATGCCCCTGTCCACTTTTCTGTTTGATTCTCTGTCCACTCTTGACTGGGACACTGGGAGATCTCTGTCATCAGCCACAGCCACTACCTCAGCTCCTCAGGGGGCCACAACTCCCCAAGAACTCACTTTGGAAACCATGATCAGCCCAGCTACCTCACAGCTGCCCTTCTCTATAGGGGACATTACAAGTGCAGTCACACCAGCTGCAATGGCAAGGAGCTCTGGAGTTACTTTTTCAAGACCAGATCCCACAAGCAAAAAGGCAGAGCAGACTTCCACTCAGCTTCCCACCACCACTTCTGCACATCCAGGGCAGGTGCCCAGATCAGCAGCAACAACTCTGGATGTGATCCCACACACAGCAAAAACTCCAGATGCAACTTTTCAGAGACAAGGGCAGACAGCTCTTACAACAGAGGCAAGAGCTACATCTGACTCCTGGAATGAGAAAGAAAAATCAACCCCAAGTGCACCTTGGATCACTGAGATGATGAATTCTGTCTCAGAAGATACCATCAAGGAGGTTACCAGCTCCTCCAGTGTATTAAGGACCCTGAATACGCTGGAATCTGGGACAACTTCATCCCCAAGTTGGAAAAGCAGCCCATATGAGAGAATTGCCCCTTCTGAATCCACCACAGACAAAGAGGCAATTCACCCTTCTACAAACACAGTAGAGACCACAGGCTGGGTCACAAGTTCTGAACATGCTTCTCATTCCACTATCCCAGCCCACTCAGCGTCATCCAAACTCACATCTCCAGTGGTTACAACCTCCACCAGGGAACAAGCAATTGTTTCTATGTCAACAACCACATGGCCAGAGTCTACAAGGGCTAGAACAGAGCCTAATTCCTTCTCGACTATTGAACTGAGGGACGTCAGCCCTTACATGGACACCAGCTCAACCACACAAACAAGTATTATCTCTTCCCCTGGTTCCACTGCGATCACCAAGGGGCCTAGAACAGAAATTATCTCCTCTAAGAGAATATCCAGCTCATTCCTTGCCCAGTCTATGAGGTCGTCAGACAGCCCCTCAGAAGCCATCACCAGGCTGTCTAACTTTCCTGCCATGACAGAATCTGGAGGAATGATCCTTGCTATGCAAACAAGTCCACCTGGCGCTACATCACTAAGTGCACCTACTTTGGATACATCAGCCACAGCCTCCTGGACAGGGACTCCACTGGCTATGACTCAGAGATTTACACACTCAGAGAAGACCACTCTCTTTAGCAAAGGTCCTGAGGATACATCACAGCCAAGCCCTCCCTCTGTGGAAGAAACCAGCTCTTCCTCTTCCCTGGTACCTATCCATGCTACAACCTCGCCTTCCAATATTTTGTTGACATCACAAGGGCACAGTCCCTCCTCTACTCCACCTGTGACCTCAGTTTTCTTGTCTGAGACCTCTGGCCTGGGGAAGACCACAGACATGTTGAGGATAAGCTTGGAACCTGGCACAAGTTTACCTCCCAATTTGAGCAGTACAGCAGGTGAGGCGTTATCCACTTATGAAGCCTCCAGAGATACAAAGGCAATTCATCATTCTGCAGACACAGCAGTGATGAATATGGAGGCAACCAGTTCTGAATATTCTCCTATCCCAGGCCATACAAAGCCATACAAAGCCACATCTCCATTGGTTACCTCCCACATCATGGGGGACATCACTTCTTCCACATCAGTGTTTGGCTCCTTCGAGACCACAGAGATTGAGACAGTGTCCTCTGTGAACCAGGGACTTCAGGAAAGAAGCACATCCCAGGTGGCCAGCTCTGCTACAGAGACAAGCACTGTCATTACCCATGTGTCTAGTGGTGATGCTACTACTCATGTCACCAAGACACAAGCTACTTTCTCTAGCGGAACATCCATCTCAAGCCCTCATCAGTTCATAACTTCTACCAACACATTTACAGATGTGAGCACCAACCCCTCCACCTCTCCGATAATGACAGAATCTTCAGGAGTGATCGTCACCACCCAAACAGGTCCTACTGGAGCTGCAACACAGGGTCCATATCTCTTGGACACATCAACCATGCCTTACTTGACAGAGACTCCATTGGCTGTGACTCCAGATTTTATGCAATCAGAGAAGACCACTCTCATGAGCAAAGGTCCCAAGGATGTGTCCTGGACAAGCCCTCCCTCTGTGGCAGAAACCAGCTATCCCTCTTCCCTGACACCTATCTTGGTCACAACCATACCTCCTGCCACTTCCACGTTACAAGGACAACATACATCCTCTCGTGTTTCTGCGACTTCAGTTCTTACCTCTGGACTGGTGAAGACCACATATTTGTTGAACACAAGCATGGAACCTGTGACCAATTCACCTCAAAGTTTGAACAATCCATCAAATGAGATACTGGCCACTTTGGAAGCCACCACAGATATAGAGACAATTCATCCTTCCATAAACAAAGCAGTAACCAATATGGGGACTGCCAGTTCAGCACATATACTGCATTCCACTCTCCAAGTCAGCTCAGAACCATCCACAGCCACATCTCCAATGGTTCCTGCCTCCAGCATGGGGGATGCTCTTGCTTCTACATCAATACCTGGTTCTGAGACCACAGACATTGAGGGAGAGCCAACATCCTCCCTGACTGCTGGACGAAAAGAGAACAGCACCCTCCAGGAGATGAACTCAACTACAGAGTCAAACATCATCCTCTCCAATGTGTCTGTGGGGGCTATTACTGAAGCCACCAAAATGGAAGTCCCCTCTTTTGATGCAACATTCATACCAACTCCTGCTCAGTCAACGAAGTTCCCAGATATTTTCTCAGTAGCCAGCAGTAGACTTTCAAACTCTCCTCCCATGACAATATCTACCCACATGACCACCACCCAGACAGGGTCTTCTGGAGCTACATCAAAGATTCCACTTGCCTTAGACACATCAACCTTGGAAACCTCAGCAGGGACTCCATCAGTGGTGACTGAGGGGTTTGCCCACTCAAAAATAACCACTGCAATGAACAATGATGTCAAGGACGTGTCACAGACAAACCCTCCCTTTCAGGATGAAGCCAGCTCTCCCTCTTCTCAAGCACCTGTCCTTGTCACAACCTTACCTTCTCCTGTTGCTTTCACACCGCAATGGCACAGTACCTCCTCTCCTGCTTCTATGTCCTCAGTTCTTACTTCTTCACTGGTAAAGACCACAGCCAAGGTGGATACAAGCTTAGAAACAGTGACCAGTTCACCTCAAAGTATGAGCAACACTTTGGATGACATATTGGTCACTTCAGCAGCCACCACAGATATAGAGACAACGCACCCTTCCATAAACACAGTAGTTACCAATGTGGGGACCACTGGTTCAGCATTTGAATCACATTCTACTGTCTCAGCTGACCCAGAGCCATCTAAAGTCACATCTCCAAATGTTACCACCTCCACCATGGAAGACACCACAATTTCCAGATCAATACCTAAATCCTCTAAGACTACAAGAATTGAGACTGAGACAACTTCCTCCCTGACTCCTAAACTGAGGGAGACCAGCATCTCCCAGGAGATCACCTCGTCCACAGAGACAAGCACTGTTCCTTACAAAGAGCTCACTGGTGCCACTACCGAGGTATCCAGGACAGATGTCACTTCCTCTAGCAGTACATCCTTCCCTGGCCCTGATCAGTCCACAGTGTCACTAGGCATCTCCACAGAAACCAACACCAGGCTGTCTACCTCCCCAATAATGACAGAATCTGCAGAAATAACCATCACCACCCAAACAGGTCCTCATGGGGCTACATCACAGGATACTTTTACCATGGACCCATCAAATACAACCCCCCAGGCAGGGATCCACTCAGCTATGTCTCATGGATTTTCACAATTGGATGTGACCACTCTTATGAGCAGAATTTCACAGGATGTATCATGGACAAGTCCTCCCTCTGTGGATAAAACCAGCTCCCCCTCTTCCTTTCTGTCCTCACCTGCAATGACCACACCTTCCCTGGTTTCTTCTACCTTACCAGAGGATAGGCTCTCCTCTCCTATGACTTCACTTCTCACCTCTGGCCTAGTGAAGATTACAGACATATTACGTACACGCTTGGAACCTGTGACCAGTTCACTTCCAAATTTCAGCAGCACCTCAGATAAGATACTGGCCACTTCTAAAGACAGTAAAGACACAAAGGAAATTTTTCCTTCTATAAACACAGAAGAGACCAATGTGAAAGCCAACAACTCTGGACATGAATCCCATTCCCCTGCACTGGCTGACTCAGAGACACCCAAAGCCACAACTCAAATGGTTATCACCACCACTGTGGGAGATCCAGCTCCTTCCACATCAATGCCAGTGCACGGTTCCTCTGAGACTACAAACATTAAGAGAGAGCCAACATATTTCTTGACTCCTAGACTGAGAGAGACCAGTACCTCTCAGGAGTCCAGCTTTTCCACGGACACAAGTTTTCTACTTTCCAAAGTCCCCACTGGTACTATTACTGAGGTCTCCAGTACGGAGGTCATCTCTTCCAGCAAAATTTCCACCCCAGACCATGATAAGTCTACAGTGCCACCTGACACCTTCACAGGAGAGATCCCCAGGGTCTTCACCTCCTCTATTAAGACAAAATATGCAGAAATGACGATCACCACCCAAGCAAGTCCTCCTGAGTCTGCATCACACAGTACCCTTCCCTTGGACACATCAACCACACTTTCCCAGGGAAGGACTCATTCAACTGTGACTCAGGGATTCCCATACTCAGAGGTGACCACTCTCATGGGCATGGGTCCTGAGAATGTGTCATGGATGACAACTCCCCCTGTGGAAGAAACCAGTTCTGTGTCTTCCCTGATGTCTTCACCTGCCATGACATCCCCTTCTCCTGTTTCCTCCACATCACCAGAGAGCATCCCCTCCTCTCCTCTTCCTGTGACTGCACTTCCTACTTCTGTTCTGGTGACAACCACAGATGTGTTGGGCACAACAAGCCCAGAGTCTGTAACCAGTTCACCTCCAAATTTGAGCAGCATCACTCATGAGAGACCGACCACTTACAAAGACACTGCACACACAGAAGCCGCCATGCATCCTTCCACAAACACCGCAGTGACCAATGTAGGGACTTCCGGGTCTGGACATAAATCACAATCCTCTGTCCTAGCTGACTCAGAGACATCGAAAGCCACACCTCTGATGAGTACCACCTCCACCATGGGGGACACAAGTGTTTCCATATCAACTCCTGATATCTCTCAAACTAGCCAAATTCAAACAGAGTCAACGGCATCCCTGACCCCTAGAATGAGGGAGAGAAGCACATCTGAGAAGACCAGCTCAGCGACAGAGACAAATACTGCCTTTTCTTATGTGCCCACGGGTGCTGCTACTCAGGCCTCCAGGACAGAAGTCATCTCCTCTAGCAGAACATCCTTCTCAGACCATGATCAGTCTACAATGACACCCAACATCTCCACAGGAATGATCACCAGGCTCTTCACCTCCCCCATCGTGACAAAATCTGCAGAAATGAGTATCACCACTCAAACAACGACTCCTAGGGCTACGTCACGTGGTACCCTTCCCTTGGACACATCAACCACACTCTTCCAGGGAGGAACTCATTCAACCATGTCTCAGGGATTCCCACACTTAGAGATAACCACTCTTAGGAGCGGAACTCCTGGAGATGTGTCATGGATGACAACTCCCTCTGTAGAAGAAACCAGCTCTGCGTCCTCCTTGATGTCTTCATCTGCCATGACATCCCCTTCTCCTGTTTCCTCCACATTATCAGAGAGTATCCCCTCCTCTCCTCTTCCTGTGACTGCACTTCTTACTTCTGTTCTGGTGACAACCACAGATGTGTTGGGCACAATAAGCCCAGAGCCTGTAACCAGTTCACCTCCAAGTTTGAGCAGCCCCACACATGAGAGACCAGCCAATTACAAAAACACTGCACATACAGAAACCATGCATCCTTCCACAAACACAGCAGTGACCAACATAGGGACCTCCAGGTCTGGACATGAATCACAATCCTCTGTCCTAGCTGACTCAGAGACATCAAAAGCCACATCTCCAATGAGTACCACCTCCACCCTGGGGGACACAAGTGTTTCCACATCAACTCCTAGTATCTCTCAGACTAACCAAATTCAAACAGAGCCAACAGCATCCCTGAGCCCTAGACTGAGGGAGAGCAGCACGTCTGAGAAGACCAGCTCAACAACAGCGACAAATACTGCCTTTTCTTATGTGCCCACAGGTGCTATTACTCAGACCTCCAGAACAGAAATCTCCTCTAGCAGAACATCGATCTCAGACCTTGATCGGTCCACAATAGCACCCGACATCTCCACAGGAATGATCACAAGGCTCTTCACCTCCCCCATCATGACAAAATCTGCAGAAATGACCATCACCACTCAAACAACTACTCCTGGGGCTACATCACAGGGTACCCTTCCCTGGGACACATCAACAACACTTTTCCAGGGAGGGACTCATTCAACCGTGTCTCAGGGATTCCCACACTCAGAGATAACCACTCTTCGGAGCAGAACCCCTGGAGATGTGTCATGGATGACAACTCCCCCTGTGGAAGAAACCAGCTCTGGGTTTTCCCTGATGTCACCTTCCATGACATCCCCTTCTCCTGTTTCCTCCACATCACCAGAGAGCATCCCCTCCTCTCCTCTCCCTGTGACTGCACTTCTTACTTCTGTTCTGGTGACAACCACAAATGTATTGGGCACAACAAGCCCAGAGCCCGTAACGAGTTCACCTCCAAATTTAAGCAGCCCCACACATGACAGACTGACCACTTACAAAGACACTGCGCACACAGAAGCCATGCATACTTCCATGCATACAAACACTGCAGTGGCCAACGTGGGGACCTCCATTTCTGGACATGAATCACAATCTTCTGTCCTAGCTGACTCAGACACATCCAAAGCCACATCTCCAATGGGTACCACCTTCACCATGGGGGATACAAGTGTTTCTACATCAACTCCTGCCTTCTTTGAGACTAGAATTCAGACTGAATCAACATCCTCTTTGATTCCTGGATTAAAGGACACCAGGACGTCTGAGGAGATCAACACTGTGACAGAGACCAGCACTGTCCTTTCAGAAGTGCCCACTACTACTACTACTACTGAGGTCTCCAGGACAGAAGTTATCACTTCTAGCAGAACAACCTTCTCAGGGCCTGATCATTCCAAAATGTCACCCTACATCCCCACAGAAACCATCACCAGGCTCTCCACTTTTCCTGTTGTAACAGGATCCACAGAAATGGCCATCACCAACCAAACAGGTCCTATAGGGACTATCTCACAGGCAACCCTTACCCTGGGCACATCAAGCACAGCTTCCTGGGAAGGGACTCACTCACCTGTGACTCAGAGATTTCCACACTCAGAGGAGACCACTACTATGAGCAGAAGTACTAAGGGCGTGTCATGGCAAAGCCCTCCCTCTGTGGAAGAAACCAGTTCTCCTTCTTCCCTGGTGCCTTTACCTGCAATAACCTCACATTCACCTCTTTATTCCACAGTATCAGGAAGTAGCCCCACTTCTCCTCTCCCTGTGACTTCCCTTCTCACCTCTGGCAGGAGGAAGACCACAGACATGTTGGACACACACTCAGAACTTGTGACCAGCTCCTTACCAAGTGCAAGTAGCTTCTCAGGTGAGATACTCACTTCTGAAGCCTCCACAAATACAGAGACAATTCACTTTTCAGAGAACACAGCAGAAACCAATATGGGGACCACCAATTCTATGCATGAACTACATTCCTCTGTCTCAATCCACTCCCAGCCATCCGGACACACACCTCCAAATGTTACTGGATCTATGATGGAGGACGCTATTGTTTCCACATCAACACCTGGTTCTCCTGAGACTAAAAATGTTGACAGAGACTCAACATCCCCTCTGACTCCTGAACTGAAAGAGGACAGCACCGCCCTGGTGATGAACTCAACTACAGAATCAAACATTGTTTTCTCCAGTGTGTCCATGGATGCTGCTACTGAGGTCTCCAGGGCAGAAGTCACCTACTATGATCCTACATTCATGCCAGCTTCTGCTCAGTCAACAAAGTCCCCAGACATTTCACCTGAAGCCAGAAGCAGTCACTCTAACTCTCCTCCCTTGACAATATCTACACACAAGACCATCGCCACACAAACAGGTCCTTCTGGGGTGACATCTCTTGGCCAACTGACCCTGGACACATCAACCATAGCCACTCCAGCAGGAACTCCATCAGCCAGAACTCAGGATTTTGTAGATTCAGAAACAACCGGTGTCATGAACAATGATCTCAATGATGTGTTGAAGACAAGCCCTTTCTCTGCAGAAGAAGCCAACTCTCTCTCTTCTCAGGCACCTCTCCTTGTGACAACCTCACCTTCTCCTGTAACTTCCACATTGCAAGTGCACAGTACCTCCTCTCTTGTTTCTGTGACCTCAGTACCCACCCCTGCACTGGCGAAGATCACAGACATGGACACAAACTTAGAACCTGTGACTCATTCACCTCAAAATTTAAGGAACACCTTGGCCACTTCAGAAGCCACCACAGATACACACACAATGCATCCTTCTATAAACACAGCAGCGGCCAATGTGGGGACCACCAGTTCACCACATGAATTCTATTTTACTGTCTCACCTGACTCAGAGCCATATAAAGCCACATCCGCAGTAGTTATCACTTCCACCACAGGGGACTCAATATTTTCCACATCAATGCCTAGATCCTCTGCGATGACAAAGATTGAGTCTGAGACAACTTCCTCCCTGATAGTAAGACTGAGGGAGACTAGCACCTCCCAGAAAATTGGCTCATCCTCAGACACGAGCACGGTCTTTGACAAAGCATTCACTGCTGCTACTACTGAGGTCTCCAGAACAGAACTCACCTCCTCTAGCAGAACATCCATCCAAGGCACTGAAAAGCCCACAATGTCACCAGACACCTCCACAGGATCTGTCACCATGCTTTC